>NC_135821.1:27672410-28872410 GCF_964213995.1 Mustelus asterias | reverse complement strand
AGGGAGGATAGGGGAAGGGGATATTAGGCAGGGATTTATGGAGTTGGGGTGGAAACTAAAGGCCAAGACTGACAGAGTGGTTATCTCTGGACTCTTGCCTGTACCACGGGATAGTTTAGAGAGGAATAGGGAGAGGGAAGGTTTGAATTCATGGCTGAAGGGATGGTGCAGGAGGGAGGGGTTCAGGTACTTAAGCAATTGGGGCTCGTACTGGGGAAGGTGTGACCTCTATGAGAAGGATGGTCTACACCTTAATCAGAAGGGGACCAATATCCTGGGGGGTAAATTTGCTAAGGCCATGCAGGGAGGTTTAAACTGATTCGGGGGGGGGGAGGGATCCTGAGTAGTGGGGCTGAAAGTGAGGGATGCATGGATGGGGACTGCAATGCACGGCATTGCAGAGGTGGGGTGGAGCAGGGTTTGAAATGTGTATACTTCAATGCCAGGAGTATTCGCAATAAAGTGGGTGAACTTGCAGCGTGGATCAGTACCTGGGACTTCGATGTTGTGGCTATTTCAGAGACATGGATAGAGCAGGGGCAGGAATGGATGCTGCAGGTCCCGGGGTTCAAATGTTTTAGTCGAAGTAGGGAAGGAGGTAGAAGAGGGGGAGGGGTAGCATTATTGGTCAGAGATTGTATCACAGTGTCAGAGAGGAGGTTTGATGAGGACTTATCTGTTGAGGTAGTATGGGCGGAGATTAGAAATAGGAGAGGAGAGGTCACCCTGTTGGGAGTCTTTTATAGACCTCCTAAAAGTTCTAGAGAGGTTGAGGAAAGGATTGCGGAGTCAATCCTGCTTAGGAGTGAAAGTAATAGGGCAATTGTTATGGGGGATTTTAACTTGACTAATATTGACTGGAATTGTTATAGCTCTAGCTCGTTAGAGGGGTCAGTTTTTGTTCAAAGCGTGCAGGAAGGTTTTTTGACTCAGTATGTAGACAGGCCAACTAGAGGTGAGGCTATATTGGATCTGGTGCTGGGAAATGAGCCAGACCAGGTGCTAGACTTGGAAGTTGGTGTGCATTTTGGTGATAGTGACCACAATTCGGTTACGTTCACCTTAGTGATGGAAAGGGATAGGCATGAACCTCGGGCCAGTGGTTTTAGCTGGGGGAAGGGTAATTATGAGGCTATTAGGAGAGAATTAGGAAACATAGGTTGGACTAGGAGATTACAGGGACTGGGAACGTCCGACATGTGGAGTTTTTTCAAGGAGCAGCTACTGCGAGTCTGTGATAGGTATGTCCCTGTCAGGCAAGGAGGAATTGGTAGGGCTAGGGAACCGTGGTGCACCAAAAAAGTTTCTTTGTTGGTTAAAAAGAAAAAGGAGGCTTATGTTCGGATGAGACGTGAGCACTCGGGTAGTGCACTAGAAAGCTTTAGATTGGCTAAGAGGGAGTTGAAGAGCGAGCTTAGAAGGGCTAAAAGGGGACATGAGAAGACTTTGGCGGATAGGGTTAAAGAGAATCCTAAGGCGTTCTATAGGTATGTCAAGAACAGAAGGTTGGTTAGGGCAAGTTTAGGGCCAGTTATAGATGGCAGAGGGAAGTTATGTGTGGAACCGGAGGAGATTGGTGAAGCATTGAACCAATATTTCTCTTCGGTGTTCACGCAAGGGGACATGAATATAGCTGAGGAGGACACTGGGTTGCAAGGGAGTAGAATAGACAGTATTACAGTTGATAAGGAGGATGTGCAGGATATTCTGGAGGGTCTGAAAATAGATAAATCCCCTGGTCCGGATGGGATTTATCCAAGGATTCTCTGGGAGGCAAGAGAAGTGATTGCAGAGCCTCTGGCTCTGATCTTCAGGTCGTCGTTGGCCTCTGGTATAGTACCAGAAGATTGGAGGTTAGCGAATGTTGTCCCATTGTTTAAGAAGGGGAACAGAGACTTCCCCGGGAATTATAGACCGGTGAGTCTCACTTCTGTTGTCGGCAAGATGTTGGAAAAAATTATAAGGGATAGGATTTATAGTTATTTGGAGAGTAATGAATTGATAGGTGATAGTCAGCATGGTTTTGTGGCAGGTAGGTCGTGCCTTACTAACCTTATTGAGTTTTTTGAGAAAGTGACCAAGGAGGTGGATGGGGGCAAGGCAGTGGACGTGGTATATATGGATTTTAGTAAGGCGTTTGATAAGGTTCACCATGGTAGGCTTCTGCAGAAAATGCAGATGTATGGGATTGGGGGTGATCTAGGAAATTGGATCAGGAATTGGCTAGCGGATAGGAAACAGAGGGTGGTGGTTGATAGTAAATATTCATCATGGAGTGCGGTTACAAGTGGTGTACCTCAGGGATCTGTTTTGGGGCCACTGCTGTTTGTAATATTTATTAATGATCTGGATGAGGGTATAGTTGGGTGGATTAGCAAATTTGCTGATGACACCAAAGTCGGTGGTGTGGTAGACAGTGAGGAAGGGTGTCGTAGTTTGCAGGAAGACTTAGACAGGTTGCAAAGTTGGGCCGAGAGGTGGCGGATGGAGTTTAATGCGGAGAAGTGTGAGGTAATTCACTTTGGTAGGAATAACAGATGTGTTGAGTATAGGGCTAACGGGAGGACTTTGAATAGTGTGGAGGAGCAGAGGGATCTAGGTGTATGTGTGCATAGATCCCTGAAAGTTGGGAATCAAGTAGATAAGGTTGTTAAGAAGGCATATGGTGTCTTGGCGTTTATTGGTAGGGGGATTGAATTTAGGAGTCGTAGCGTTATGTTGCAACTGTACACAACTCTGGTGCGGCCGCACTTGGAGTACTGTGTGCAGTTCTGGTCCCCACATTACAGGAAGGATGTGGAGGCTTTGGAGAGGGTGCAGAGGAGGTTTACCAGGATGTTGCCTGGTATGGAGGGGAGATCCTATGAGGAGAGGCTGAGGGATTTGGGATTGTTTTCGCTGGAAAGGCGGCGGCTAAGAGGGGATCTTATTGAAACATATAAGATGATTAGAGGTTTAGATAGGGTGGATAGTGATAGCCTTTTTCCTCTGATGGAGAAATCCAGCACGAGGGGGCATGGCTTTAAATTGAGGGGGGGTAGTTATAGAACCGATGTCAGGGGTAGGTTCTTTACCCAGAGGGTGGTGAGGGATTGGAATGCCCTGCCAGCATCAGTAGTAAATGCGCCTAGTTTGGGGGCGTTTAAGAGATCCGTAGATAGGTTCATGGACGAAAAGAAATTGGTTTAGGTTGGAGGGTCACAGTTTTTTTTTTTAACTGGTCGGTGCAACATCGTGGGCCGAAGGGCCTGTTCTGCGCTGTAATGTTCTATGTTCTATGTTCTATGAGGGGTTTGTGTATGAAGAGAGATTGAACAGTTTAGACCGATACTCTCTGGAATTTAGAAGAATGAGGGGGAGATCAAATTGAGGTGTACAGGATGATAAAAGGCATGGAGAAAGTAGACATGGAGTGGATGCTTCCTCTTGTGGGGCATTCTAGGACAAGAGGTCATAGTCTTAGGATAAGGGGTAGCAAACTTAAAACAGAGTTGAATTTGTGAATCTGTGGAATTCGCTCCCCCAAAGTGCGGTGGATGCTGGGACAGTGAGTAAATTTAAGGAGGAGTTAAACAGAGTTTTAATTGGTAATGGGTTGAAGGGTTATGGAGAAAAGGCAGGAAAATGGGGATGAGGAGCATATCAGCCATGATTGAATGGCGGAGCAGACTCGATGGGCCGAATGGCCTAATTCTGCTCCTATATCTTATTAACTTACGAACCTTGACTTTCACTATAAGATGAGGGGAAATCTGAAAAAAAAGCATGGGGAACCAGGTATTCGATAAGAATGTGGAATGTGGAATCTCTCCACTCCCATTGTTTTGTTTCTTAAAGACTGGATTAGTTGTAAGTATTCGCATTCCAACCATTATTCATGTAAATTGAGTCTGTGTCTTATAAGTTCTGTTTGTGAACAGAATTCCCACTCACCTGAAGAAGGGGCTCAGAGCCTCGAAAGCTTGTGTGGCTTTTGCTACCAAATAAACCTGTTGGACTTTAACCTGGTGTTGTTAAACTTCTTACTTCGATAAGAATAACAGATACTACTCTGATCGCTCCGGAATGAACTACATGTGGCTCTGCTATCTGGGATTAATGATCCCAGAATGGCGGCACGGTAGCAGTGGTTAGCACTGCTGCTTCACAGGGACCTGGGTTCGATTCCCGGCTTGGGTCACTGTCTGTGTGGAGTTTGCACATTCTCCTCGTGTCTGCGTGGGTTGCCTCTGGGTGCTCCGGTTTCCTCCCACAGTCCAAAGATGTGCGGATTCGGTTGATTGGACATGCTAAAATTGCCCCTTAGTGTCCTGAGATGCTTAGGTTAGAGGGATTAGTGGGTAAAATATGTAGGGATACGGGGGTAGGGCCTGGATGGAATTGTGGTCGGTGCAGACTCGATGGGCCGAATGGGATCTTTCTGTACTGTAGGGTTTCTATGACTCTACTTCTATGATTCTATGAGAATGGATACAACAACCCGGGATCGCAGACTCCACCCAAACTGAAGAACAGAAGATCAACGTGCGATATGCAGGATATATGTGGTTACTCCATCGGATGCAGGCGAGTGTGAGGGTGGTATCTGTAGGCGGGGGTTTCTTCTCGAGGCTATGTATTTGCTCAGACTTAAGCTAATACAAAGACTCAAAATGCAGTGTACTGATATTGAAGACATGACTTTATTTAACAAAACGATCGAATGGGAGAATGATATGAGGAAGCTCTGCACTCAAGGTAAAGAATGCAGGCAGCCGGATATCAGTCTGAAGAACAATGCCACTGTGAAGGCAATTATAGATTCCCAAAATCATATTGCCCATCTTTCCGGTGGGCATCATCCAGTAAACATTCATACAAATCAGTCAATAATCATCCTGTCATTAACTCCAGCCAATAATAATGCACATCATGATCTAATGGGATTTCATTTGTTATTAAATTATGAACGTTACCTCCCTTCTGTTGCCCAGCAATATAGGACGCTGGACAGTGAAATGATTCCCACCGAATTGAACCCACATGACTCTCGTCCGACCCTGAGAAATTCTTCATGCCTGCTCACCACCTGCGTTATCTCTTGGATTGTATGACCCTGTTCCTAAGGCTAGCATTGGTAGCCATCTTGTTCCCGACCATTGCTGATAGCCATTACTGCTTTCAGTGAATCTATTGTTCCTTCCCTCTCTCACCAGGGCCTGCTGTATTTTGTCACTGACTGAAGTTTCACAAAATGTAACCAAAAACAAAAGACATCCATCTTGTAAATTCAAAATACATGTTTTAAATGAGAAATATTTGTTAATTATACATGTATAATTATAAATATGGCAACAGCCTTGGCTGGCTTAAGTTCCCATAATCCAAGATCATTCATTCTAAAGTTAGTATCGTGTTAGTGTTCCTAAATCTATGGTTGTGTGTTTATTAGCCTAATTAGCCCTCCCTTCATCAGTATCCTATGGGTGCACCCCAATAAGAATATCACCCATGTGTGTAACAATCAGAGGGTGGGGTACAGGAAGGACAATGGGAGCTCTGATTATTGCTCCCTAAGGACGACCCTGACCAGTGATTGGTGGGCCTATACCAACCATGCATGGAGCTGGCTTGCCTGGCCTATGACCTGGAGAAAAGGCTAGAATTAGGACAGAGGTGCCCCAGTAAAATAATTCAGGACGAATACGTCCACTATGCAATTAAAAATGGATTGCCGCCAACAGGCAGCACACCCCTCCCTACTTGTCCTGAAGGCACACCAGGGCCCCAGAACGGGTTGATATTAAAACCACAGGGAAAACATGATTTGACAACACCCACTACGAATTGGTACCAATAGTGGTGGACCGGGCCAGAACACAGTTACCGGACTGGTGTCCCTCTCCACTCAGGAAATTATACCTCTTCTTGACCCAAAGATTGCTAAGTAAGAAAATGGGGACAGATGAAGGAGAAGAAACTCACAGGTCAAAAGGGTGCAAGAGGAGGGAAATCCTGAATGATTTAGCAACTGTGTATGGAGCAGAGGTATCCAGCGTCAACGCACTGGATTTAGCTGATTTGGACAATAAGCTCAGAGTCCTAACCCAACAAGTTGAACAGACCTTGGACAGTTTAAATAATCCTTGGCAAGATGCTGAGGGAGATTTAGCTGGGAACAGGGTCAGTAGCCTTATGGTTGCTGTGCTAGAGGGACACACCCAGACTATTAATCAGATCACGCAAGGGAGGGTGGAAGATGATGCCAGGCAACAGAACCGAACCATGTGTAATATCTATAGGCAATGGATGGTCGAGCAGTTAAGAATGAACCTTGACCAGGTTAACAGGGGGAAAGTTCCGTCCTGGATGAGTGGCGAACAGATTGAACATCTGTACCAGGGACCAAGGCACCCCAATATCAACAACTGCCAACTGCGGCAACTGGCCAAGGTCTGGTCTAACGATTGTTGTAGAGGTACCCTGGGAACTGCACTAGGGATCCCAGTCATTTTAAAAACCAAAGTCGGGTTAAGGCACTTTGAGGCAGAAAACATAGGAATTATCCAAGGAGGGATGTGGATGGGACACCAGGGGACTCTACCGTATGTGGTTGAGAAATGAGGGAAGCTCATAGGCACCAGTCTGGACAAATGTGTACACACAGACAAAACAGTTGTGTGCCCATATCCGGTATACAAAAATGAACATGTCCTGTGTGGATTCAGGACAACCACCGATCGAAATTGTACACTGGAGGTTCTCAATCTGGACAGGGAAATCACCCGAATACCGTGACACGACCTCACTAGCCCAATACCAATACAGGGCAGCAACATGTAGCATTCCCAACTCTACCTTCTGTATTATGCCACACATTCCTGCCCAGATAGGACTAGTCGAGATGGTAGACATACATAAAAGAGAACAAACACTGATAAACGCTAGCGAGGAGTTGAGGCAGAATCTGGGGAGATAATTTGGAAGGTTTGATACCGGGATGACACTCCTGCCCCACAGACTCCAACAAATCTGGATACAATTGATCACCACACTCAAGACCTTCGTCAAAGTGGTACAGCAACCAGGGGAAATAAAGAAGAAAATTAGTGAGATTAAAGTCACTACATGATGGGAGGACCTGTGGGATTGGGGTTCGAATATCCAAATTCACCCATGGGCCCACCTTCTGTCCCACTTGACCGTAATAGGCATTCCACTCATGGCAGTGTACCTAACCATCCTCACGCTCAGGTTCGTCCGATGGAAGAAGGAATTTCTCTGAATCCTGAATTCAGAAACGGCCATCCAAAACCGTGAAAGACTGCACGATGAGGAACCTTGACACTCCATCATGTGCCCGACCATTAATTTATTTCGAACCATCCTGTATGTACACATTTATATATATATATTAGCACGTCGTTTGCACTGTTTTATTTGATACATTCTGAACACCCCACGGTTCATGTACCCTTTTAAATGTAATGTTTGACTGACCTGATAATACAGTGGGCTAGGGAACTAGTATTTTAAACGCAGGATTCGGATACTTGCTCGTTTGAGGTGGTTTGGTTAGGATTGTGTGATCCGGTTTGCTGACACTCACTGGATGAAGAGGAAGGACTGTATTGCTGAACCCAAAATAAAATTGGACATTTGAAATTAAAGAATTGGGCATTCTAAATTAAACTACAGTCAGTTCCAGTAAGTAGCCTGCAGAAACTCAGGCCTGGCCAAAGTTTGAATATACAGAACTCAGACAGGCTACCGGGGCAGGTCTGGATTCACCCTATCGATAACCCATCAAGTTATCATCGCTCCTATTTGACATGCACCGGCCTATTGTCTGCAGTCGAGATGGGGCCAGAGTCCAAGGCACCCGGGGACGTGGCTCAGGTGTCCTGTCAACTGGTCATCAACTGGACCATTGGGCACTGAGACCCCGCCCCCTGAGACCCCATTGGCCGAAGGCCAAGGGCAGGTGGAAAAAGCGGGAGGCCACAGGAGGATAAAATAAGCATTCCAGACACCGTGGGAATGAAGATTCGAGACGGGAGACGACCGAGACCGGACAGACCACGAAAGAAGGCAGGAAACAAGCAAGGAAGAAACAGCCAGCGAGAATCACCTTCGCGAAGAGGAGCCAGAGAGACTCACGGACCGGGTCTACAGCCTACCGAGTCATCTTTACGGGTTGTGTAGCCGAATCCTGGGGGCTTGTATACATAGTGGGTAATTTACGGATTAACTATATTTAATGAAGTTATATCTGTGTTCGTACTTTGTTCTTCTCATAAATAAAGGCCCCTGGGTAAAACTTTGATGAAGAAGCTGGTGCAGTATCTGACTTGGACAGACACAACAGCCGTGTGGACCATCTACAAGATGTGCTGCAGGAACTCGCCAAGGCTCCTTGGCCAGCACCTTCCAAACCCATGACCACTACCATCTAGAAGGACAAGGGCAGCAGATACATGGGAACACCACCACCTGGAGGTTCTCCTGCATGCCACTCACCATCCTGAATTGGAAATATATCGCTGTTCCTTCATTGTCGCTGAGTCAAAATCCTGGAACTCCCTCTTTAATAGCATTGTGAGTGAACCTACATCACATAGACTGCCGGGGTTCAAGATGGCGGCTCACTTTCTCAAGGGCAATTAGGGATGGGTAATAAATGCTGGCACGGCACGGTAGCACAGTGGTTAGCACTGCTGCTTCACAGCTCCAGGGTCCTGGGTTCGATTCCCGGCTCGGGTCACTGTCTGTGTGGAGTTTGCACATTCTCCTCGTGTCTGCGTGGGTTTCCTATGGGTGCTCCGGTTTCCTCCTACAGTCCAAAGATTTGCGGGTTAGGTTGATTGGCCCTTAGAGTCCTGAGATGCGTAGGTTAGAGGGATTAGTGGGTAAAATATGTGGGGGTAGGGCCTGGGTGGGATTGTGGTCGGTGTAGACTCGATGGGCCGAACGGCCTCCTTCTGCACTGTAGGGTTTCTATGATTCTGTTCTATTCCGGTAAATTATTATTTTTTAAATGATACTCACACTGCCCAAGCCCCAATCACTCCCCCCAAGTGAAACGATGGTTTACACTTACTTATTTTAATTCAGTATACCGTAAACGCACCTCCCAGTATCATTCCTCTTACACTGAGCAAGAACAAACACAGAATGGCTGACCGCGAATCACAGAATTGTTACAGTGCAGAAGGAGGCCGTTTGGCCCATCGTGTCTGCATCGGCTCTCCGAATCAACACCATGACTTAGTGCCATTCCCCTGCCTTCCCCCCAGGCCCCTGCACAATGTTTCTATTCAAATAATCATCTAATCCCTCTTGAATGCCTCAATTGAACCTGCCTCCACCGCACTCCCAGGCAGCGCCTTCCAGACTCCAACCACTCGCGGGGTGAAAACATTTTTTCTCACCTCACATTTGTTTCTTTTGCAAATCACTTTAAATCTGTGCCCTCACATTCTTGATCCTTTTACGAGGGGGAATAGTTTCCCCCTATCTACTCTGTCCAGCCCCCTCATGATTTAGCCTTCTTCTTTCCAAGGAGAACAGTCCCAACCTCTCCAAACTATCCTCATCACTGAAGTTTCTCATCACTGGAACCATTGTAAACCTCTTCTGCATTCTCCAGTGCTTCCATAGAAACAGAGAAGATAGGAGCAGGAGGAGGCTATTCGGCCCTTCGAGCCTGTTCCGCCATTCATCACGACCATGGCTGATCGTCCAACTCAATAGCCTGATCCTGCTTTCTCCCCATAACCTTTGATCCCAAGGGCTATATCTAGCTGCCTTTTGAATACATTCAATGTTTTGGCATCAACTACTTCCTGTGGTAATGAATTCCACAGGCTCGCCACTCTTTGGGTGAAGCAATGTCTCCTCACCTCCGTCCTAAATGATTTACCCCGAATCCTCAAAATGTGACCCCTGGTTCTGGACTCCCCCCACCATCGGGAACATCCTCCTTGCATTTACTCTGTCTAGTCCTGTTAGAATTTTATAAGTCTCTATGAGATCTCCCCTCATTTGTCTGAACTCCAACAAAAACAATCCTAACCTAGTCAATCTCTCCTCATACATCAGTCCCGCCATCCCCGGAATCAGCCTGGTAAACCTTCGCTGCACTCCCTCGAGAGCAAGAACATCCTCCCTCAGAAAAGGAGACCAAAATTGGATACAATACTCTAGGTGTGGCCTCACCAAGGCCCTGTATAATTGCAACAACACATCCCTGCTCCTGTACTCAAAACCTCTCACAATGAAGGCTAATGAAGGCTAATTTGCCTTCTTTACCGCTTGCTGCACCTGCATGCTTACCTTCAGTGACTGGTGCACAAGGACACCCAGGTCCCGCTGCACACTCCCCTCTCCCAATTTACAGCCATTTAGGTAATAATCTGCCTTCTTGTTTTTGCTTCCAAACTGAATAACCTGACATTTACCCAAATTATACTGCATTTGCCATTGATTTGCCCACTCACCCAACCTGTCCAGATCATTCTGAAGGATCTCTGCATCCTCGTCACAGTTTACCCTCCCACCCAACTTGGTATCATCTGCAAACTTTGAGATGTTACATTTTGTTCCCTCATCCAAATCATTAATATATATTGTGAATAGCTGGGGTCCCAGCACCGATCCCTGTGGCACCCCACTGGTTACTGCCTGCCAATTTGAAAAGGACCCATTAATTCCTACTCTTTGTTTCCTCTCTGCCAACCAGTTTTCTATCCATCTCAGTACATTTCCCCAATCACATGCGCTTTAATCTTGCATAATAACCTCTTACGCGGGACTTCGTCAAATGCTTTCTGAAAGTCCAAATATACCCCATTGACTGGCTCCCCCTTGTCAACTCTATGAAATACATCTTCAAAGAATTCCAACAGATTTGTCAAGCATTATTTTCCCCTTCGTAAATCTATGCTGACTCTGTCTGATCCTGCCTCTGCTTTCTAAATACTCTGCTATAAAGTCCTTGATAGTGGATTTGAGATTTTTCCCCACTACCAATGTTAGGTTTAGTGGTCTATAATTCCGTTTTCTCTCTCTACCTCCCTTTTTGAATATTGGAGTGACATTAGCTACCATCCAATCTACAGGGACTGTTCCAGAGTCTATAGAATCCTGGAAGATGACCACCAATGCATCCACTATTTCTGGAGCCACTTTCTTAAGTACTCTGGATGTAGATTATCAGGCCCTGGGGATTTATCCACCTTCAATCCCATCAATTTCCCAGTACCATTTCTTTACTAATATTGATCTCCCTCAGTTCTTCCCTCTCACTAAATCTTGCATTCTCCAACATTTCTGGCATCTGATTTGTGTCCTCTTTTGTGAAGACAGAACCAAAGTATGTATTCAATTGTTCAGCCATCTCTTTGTCCCCTATTAGATATTCACCCGTTTCTGTCTGTAGGGGACTTACATTTCCAGTTGTGGAACATCTCTGTTAAGTCCATAGGCGTGACCCCAAGCTGTCGGTCACCTGTCATTTTAATTCTCTGCTTTGCGGAACACCTTTGCTGAGTCTGCAAGCATGACCTCAACCTTCCAGTCGCTTACAATTTTAACTCAGCATTTCAGGCCCACATGCTTGTCCTGGACCTGCTGAAATGATCCAATGAAACCCAATGCAAACTGAAAGAACAACACCTCATCTGGACTCAACAATGATTTCCACAACTTTAGACTGAATATTCCCCTCCATTTTGACTCCCCCTTTTTTGACACTACCCCACTGATGCGCGATATAACACACGAGAGGCTGGATGTACTCGGGAAATAAAGGCTTTTATTGCCAACAATAACAGAGCTACCATATACAGTATACGATCCCAGACTAAAGGGTCACCAGGCAGAGCAGTGACCTTTATACCTCTCCCAGGAGGCGGAGCCGACTGGGGTGTACCATAAGGACTATATTAACAGGTAGAACAGCCCAACCCTAACCCCAACAGTAACATATATACAGACTCATAGTACTGGCCAGACCATGGCTCAGCACTACCTGGTGGGAACCAACAATGGTTCACCACATTCACCCCTCCTTTGAAAACAAAGGCCGGCGGGGTACAAAACACAGAACAATTGTTCATTTGTCTAAAACTTCAAACGGTCTGGGGGACCACACCGTCGCTGTGACCTCCTCAACACCGGCGATGACACCGGTTCAGGCAATCGCGGTGACGTTCTCTCCAAGGCGGTGTCCAGCGACTCCTCCAGTGCCTCACGGGCCGGTAGACCCCGAGGTGGTGACAATCCGCTGAACTCAGGCACACCTTGAAGTGGCGACCATCTCCTGGACTCAGGCAAGCTGTAAGAGGGAGTAAGAGGGTTAAGTGGTGGTCCCGATACTGCCCGTGCCGTGTCAGGAGGGGAAATAATGGTTGGGGGGTCCCTAACAGTAGGTGTGGGAGCGACAGGGGTTTCCAAGCCCCCTGCTGGTGCCAGATCTCGAATCGAGACCATGTCCTCTCGCCCGTCAGGATATGCCACGTAGGCATACTGAGGGTTGGCGTGGAGGAGATGGACCTGTTCAACCAAAGGGTCGGACTTGCGGGTCCTAACATGTCGCCGCAGGAGGACAGGTCCTGAGTACGTCAACCAAGACGGTAATGAGGTCCCAGAGGAAGACTTCCTAGGGAATGAAAACATTCTCTCATGAGGAGTAGCGTTGGTTGCCGTACACAGGAGTGAGCGTATGGAGTGGAGCGCATCAGGGAGTACCTCTTGCCAACGGGAGACTGGAAGACCTTTAGACCTCAACGCCAGTAAGACAGCCTTCCAGACTGTAGCATTCTCTCGACCTGTTCGACCTGTCCGTTACCCCTTGGGTTGTAGCTTGTGGTTCTACTAGAGGCAATCCCATATGAGAGCAGGTATTGCCTCAAGTCATCGCTCATGAACGACGAGCCCCTATCGCTGTGGATGTAACAGGGGTAACCGAACAGGGTGAAAAGATCACAAAATGCCTTGATAACCATGGCAGCGGTCATATCAGAACAGGGAATGACAAAAGGGAATCGTGAGTACTCATCAACCACATTGAGGAAGTACACGTTCCGATCTGTCGAGGGAAGGGGGCCCTTAAAGTCCACACTCAGTCTTTCGAAGGGACGAGTGGCCTTAACGAGTTGTGCCCTGTCAGGTCGGTAGAAGTGCGGTTTGCATTCCGCGCATACCCGGCAGCTTCTGGTTATGGACCTGACATCCTCCACCGAGTAGGGTAGATTCCGGGCTTTTATGAAGTGGAAGAGCCGAGTGACCCCCGGATGGCAGAGGTCATTGTGGAGAGCCTGCAATCGATTCTCCTGCATACGAGCGCATGTTCCACGCGACAGGGCATCCGAGGGCTCGTTGAGCTTCCCTGGACGATACATGATATCATAATTGTAGGTGGAGAGTTTGATTCTCCACCTCAAGATCTTATCATTCTTGATCTTACCCCGTAACGTGTTGTTGAACATGAACGCCATGGACCGCTGGTCCGTGAGCAGAGTGAACCGTTTTCCCGCCAAGTAATGGCGCCAATGCCGAACGGCCTCCACTATGGCCTGGGCCTCCTTTTCCACCGCCGAATGTCGAATTTCAGGGCCTTGGAGGGTGCGAGAGAAAAAGGCAACAGGCCTGCCCGCCTGGTTAAGTGTGGCGGCTAGGGCGAAATCAGATGCATCACTCTCCACCTGGAAGGGGATGGACTCATCGATAGCGTGCATCGTGGCTTTCGCGATGTCGGCTTTTATTCTTGCAAAGGCTAAGCGAGCCTCTGTTGCTAGGGAAAAAGAGGTAGACTTGATGAGCGGACGGGCTTTGTCCGCGTAATTGGGAACCCACTGTGCGTAGTATGAGAAGAAGCCTAAACATCTCAGTGCTTTGACGCTAGTGGGCAGGGGAAGTTCGAGGAGAGGACGCATACGGTCTGGATCAGGGCCAAGGACCCCGTTTTCCACCACGTATCCAAGGATAGCTCGGCGGCGCGTACGAAAAACACACTTCTCCCTGTTGTAGGTCAGATTCAGGCGAGATGCAGTGCGTAAGAATCTAAGAAGGTTGGCATCGTGGTCCTGCTGGTCATGGCTGCAGATGGTGACATTATCCAGGTACAGGAAGGTAGCCCGCAGTCCGTTCTGGTCCACCATTCGGTCCGTAGCACGCTGGAAGACCGAGACCCCATTCGTGACACCAAAAGGAACCCTTAAA
This sequence comes from Mustelus asterias, assembly GCF_964213995.1. Taxonomy (NCBI): domain Eukaryota; kingdom Metazoa; phylum Chordata; class Chondrichthyes; order Carcharhiniformes; family Triakidae; genus Mustelus; species Mustelus asterias. Next base: position 28,858,208 of record NC_135821.1, on the reverse strand, counting down.
AAATGGTACAGGCGACCATCCGCCTCAAAGGCCGTGTATTGTCGGTCCTCTGGGCGAATGGGGAGCTGGTGGTAAGCAGATTTTAAGTCGATGGTGGAGGACACCCGGTACTGCGCAATCTGATTGACCATGTCAGATATGCGCGGGAGGGGATACGCATCCAGCTGCGTGTATCTGTTAATGGTCTGACTATAGTCTATGACCATCCAGGGTTTGTTCCCATTCTTAACCACCACGACTTGCGCTCTCCAAGGACTAGCGCTAGGTTGGATGATCCCTTCCTTGAGGAGCCGTTGAACTTCAGATCGAATGAAGATCCTATCCTCAGCACTGTAACGCCTGCTCTTTGTTGCGATGGGCTTGCAGCCTGGCACGAGATTCTGGAATAGGGAGGATGTGGTAATCCTAAGCGTTGAGAGACTACATGTGGAGCGCGTTGGGCAATTTAGAGGCTGCGGGCTCCCACTGAAAGCGGAGGGAGTGGCCCACCGTACTGCAGGGTTACACTCTTCAAGTGGACCATAAAATCTAATCCTAGGAGTATTGGCGCGCAAAGGTGCGGTAACACAAGGAGCTTGAAGTTCTCGTAAACCGTGCCCTGCACCGTCAGATTGACCACGCAACTCCCTAGCACAGTGACAGACCGGGACCTTGACATCATCGAAATTGTCTGCTTGACAGTCCGAATCTGGAGACCACACCGCTTCACGGTGTCTGGGTGAATGAAGCTCTCCGTGCTCCCTATGTCAAACAAACAATAAATCAGGCGTTTGTTTACCTGTATGTCCATCATGAACTTGTCGAGTCTGTGAGGCTTGGCCTGGTCCAGGATGATCGACGCCACCGTTGGTTCGTGAGTGCAACTGCAGGCAGCTGAGATGGTTGATGACGACCCCTGCTGGTCATTCGCGGCCGGTGCCGACCAAAATGGCTGCCCCCATAGGTCGCACGTGGACGATGGCGCCAAAACCTGCGGCCCCTGCAGGTCGCACGTGTCTTGCGACTCCGTCGTTCGGAATGGCGACATCCTGGAATCGCACGTGGTAGAAGACCTTGAAGATGCAGAAGACAAGGAGGCCGGCTCCGGGGAGTCACACGCCGCACTGCTGTTCTTGGATGGAAGTTTGGACCGGCATACCTTGGAATAGTGCCCCTTCTTGCCGCAGGCGGAGCACAACACCGCTTTAGCTGGACATCGCTGCCGAGGGTGTTTCACCCCCCCACAGAAGTAACACCGCGGGCCACCTGGAGCTGCTGCCGTCGTCAGGTCCGAGGCTGGGAACGCAATCGCGCAGTTTTTCGGTCCCGCTGAATGAAGTGGGGTCTGTGACTGCCCCTGCCACGCTGTCTCCACGTGGTCGTCGGGGTACATCGCCAGACTTTTGGAGGCCGTTTCTAGAGCGTCAGCTAACTCTATAGATTTAGTGAGATCGAGGTTACCTTGCTCCAACAGCGGAAGGCGGATGTACGACGAGCCGATTCCCGCCACGAACGCATCTCGAGCTAGGTCGTTCATGTACTGGTCTGCCGACACTGACTTGCAGTTGCAGGCTCTGGCTAGCTGTTGAAGCTCGCACGCGTACTGTTCCGTCGTTTCGCCGGGCTGCCGCCGTCGAGTGGCTAGAAAGTATCGAGCATGCATCTCATTCGGCGGTTTGTTGCATCGCTTCTTGAGAAGCTCGAGGGCCCCTTTGTAGTCGGTGGCCCCACGGATCGCTAGGTATACAGCGTCGCTTACCCTCGCATGGAGGACCCGGAGTCTGTCGGCATCGTCGGTGACCGCTGTGGAGGCGTCGAGGTAATCTTGGAAACACTTCAACCAGTGGTCGAAAGTGTTCGATGCTCCCGCCGCACGTGGGTCCAACGTAAGCCGTTCGGGTTTAAGCATTTGCTCCATGTTTTCTTTGTCGTTTTTTTTTTCAAAAAAAAAAGAATTTACTTGTTGGCAATAAAATTGATGCGCCACATATCACACGGGAGGCAGGATGTACTCGGGAAATAAAGGCTTTTATTGCCAACAATAACGGAGCTACTATATACAATATACGATCCCAGACTAAAGGGTCACCAGGCAGAGCAGTGACCTTTATACCTCTCCCAGGAGGCGGAGCCGACTGGGGTGTACCATAAGGACTATATTAACAGGTAGAACAGCCCAACCCTAACCCCAACAGTAACGTATATACAGACTCATAGTACTGGCCAGACCATGGCTCAGCACTACCTGGTGGGAACCAACAATGGTTCACCACACCCACCCCCCTTTTGTTTTCTGTTATTCGGTTCCCCTGGCTTGTCCCAGTGCAATCCCACCCTTCTCCTCCCCCACATGGCCACTGCCCCTTGTTGTTCAATGTTGCTCCCAGTGAGCACTGACCTGTATTCTATTAACACAATCTGCTATCCTACCTTTGCTGCTATTAACAGCCTTCAGTCCCTAACCATTAACAGCCCCTTTGTCTCACGTCCATGACATCTTTGTCAAACTCTCCCTCCTTAACTCCCTGATTTTCCAATCTGCCCTTCCCCCATGTATAATTCACCACATTTCTATCCCTTTTTAGTTCTGCAGAAGGTACATATTGGTCCCGAAACATTAATTCTGTTTCTCTCTTCACAGATGCTGCTAGACCTGCTGAGTTTATCCATCGTTTCCTGTGTTTAGTTTAATTCTTCACCTTGTTCTCACAATAATCTCTTTGCCCTCAGCCTCCTGCAGTGTTTCAGTGAAGCTTGTCTTAGCACTGCTGCCTCACAGCACCCAGGACCCCTTGTTCAAGTCCCGGCTTGGGTCACTGTCCGTGTGGAGTTTGCACGTTCTCCCCGTGTCTGTGTGGTTTTCCTCCAGGTGCTCCGGTTTCCTCCCACACTCCAAAGATGTGAGAGTTAGGTTAATTGGCCATGCTAAATTGCCCCTCAGTGTCAGGGGAATTAGCAGGGGGATATGGGGATAGGGCCTGGAGGGGATTGTGGTTGGTACAGACTTGATGGGCCGAATGGCCTCCTTCTGTACTGTAGGGATTCTATGAAAAAGAGGCCCTGTGGCCCATCATGGCCAGCAGGCACCCACTTTGTTCCCTTTTCTTTGCAGATTTTGCTTTTAACTATTTTGTTCCCATTTTTTGCTTTCAGATGGCAGCTGTTCATCATTTCTCTTTCCCACCTCCTCTAAACACATCTTTGGTTTCTTCAATTGTTCCATAATCACTCCCTTTGGCCTTGCATCACCAACTCTTTTGTCATGTAATCTCTCCTATCACCGACCTTCCCTCTCCATTTTCCCAACCTTCTCCCTCTCACTTTTCTAAAACCTATCGTATTTCTAACTTTCCTTCCATCACCTTCACCCCCCATGCATTGCAGGGTGCAGGCCTCAGCACCAAGGGACACATTAAAGCTTGGGGCAGCTGCTACAGAAGTTCAGTGGAGACAGCACACAGCCTAAGATCCATCTGCCAGACTACACTGAGGGACTTAGAATCTGTGAAGCCCCCTTTTCATAGAATAGAATAGATGTCATAGAATCCCTACAGTACAGAAGCAGACCATTCAGCCCATCGAGTCTGCACTGATTCTCCAACAGAGCATCTTACACAGGCCCCATCCCAGTAACCTCAAATATTTACCCCCAACCTACAGATCTTTGGACACTAAGGGGCAATTTAGCACGGCCAATGCATCTAACCAGCACATCTTTTGACAGTGGGAGGAAACCGGAGCACCCAGAGGAAACCCACGTAGACACGGGGAGAACGTGCAGACTCCACCCAGACAGTGACCCAAGCTGGAAATCGAACCCGAGTCTCTGGTGCTGTGAGGCCATGAGATGCCGGCGTTGGACTGGGGTAAGCACAGTAAGCCTCTTGTGAGGCAGCAGTGCTAACCACTGTGCCACCGTGCCACCCATTTTGGCAGTATTCCTGCCATGGACTGTATACAGAGCATCTTGTTAGATGGGCCGAGCAGCAACAAATATAAATCAATCCTGAAAAGTGTGAGCTGATGCAATTTGGGAGGACTAATAAGGCAAGAGAATCCACAATGAAGGGTAGGATGTTAAGTACAGTGGACCAGAGGGACCTTGGGGTCCTTATCCATAGGTTCCAGAAGGCAGCAGGACAGGTACATAAGGTGGTTAAGAAGGCAAAAGACAACCAGAAATAGGAACAGCAGTAGACCATTCTCCCCCTCGAGCCTGCTCCACCATACAATAGGATCATGGCTGATTCGACATTCCTCATTCCCACTTTCCTGTCCTTTCCCTGTAACCCTTGAATCTTAAGTATATGCAATTGAGATCTTTGCCTTTATTAGCCGAGGCATATAAGAGCAGGGAGGTTATGATGGATCTGTATAAAACGCTTGTTAGGCCACAGCTAGAGTACTGAGTGCAGTTCTGGTCGCACATTGTGTGATGGATGTGATTGCACTGGAGAGGGTGCAAAGGACATTCAGCAGGCTGGCTGTTTTCCTTCGCACCTCAATATGCCAACATCTTCATGCACAGGTTCGAACAAGACTTCTTCACCGCACAGGACCTTCAACCAATGCTATACACTAGATACATCGATGACATTTTCTTCCTTTGGACTCATGGTGAACAATCACTGAAACAACTATATGATGACATCAACAAGTTCCATCCCACCATCAGGCTCACCATGGACTACTCTCCGGAATCAGTTGCATTCTTGGACACACACATCTCCATTAAGGACGGTCACCTCAGCACCTCACTGTACCGCAAGCCCACGGATAACCTCACGATGCTCCACTTCTCCAACTTCCACCCTAAACACGTTAAAGAAGTCATCCCCTATGGACAAGCCCTCATAAGAACAGGATATGGCGCTCAACTCATTGATCGACAGTTCCGACGTGCCACAGTGAAAAACCGCACCGACCTCCTCAGAAGACAAACACGGGACATGGTGGACAGAGTACCCTTCGTCGTACAGTACTTCCCCGGAGTGGAGAAGATACAGCATCTTTTCCGGAGCCTTCAACATGTCATTGATGAAGACAAACATCTCGCCAAGGCCATCCCCACACCCCCACTTCTTGCCTTCAAACAACCGCACAACCTCAAACAGACCATTGTCCGCAGCAAACTACCCAGCCTTCAGGAGAACAGTGACCATGACACCACACAACCCTGCCACAGCAACCTCTGCAAGATGTGCCAGATCATCGACACAGATGCCATCATCTCACGTGAGAACACCATCCACCAGGTACACGGTACATACTCTTGCAACTCGGCCAATGTGTCTACCTGATACGCTACAGGAAAGGATGTCCCGAGGCATGGTACATTGGGGAAACCATGCAGACGCTGCAACAACGGATGAATGAACACCGCTCGACAATCACCAGGCAAGATTGTTCTCTTCCTGTTGAGGAGCACTTCAGCGGTCACGGGCATTCGGCCTCTGATATTTGGGTAAGCGTTCTCCAAGGCGGCCTCCACGACACACGACGGTGTAGAATCGCTGAGCAGAAACTGATGGCCAAGTTCCACACACATGAGGACGGCCTCAACCGGGATATTGGGTTCATGTCACACTATCTGTAATCCCCACAGCTTGCCTGGACCTGCAGAGTCTCACTGGCTGCCCTGTCTGGAGACAATACACATCTCCTTAGCCTGTCTTAATGCTCTCTCCACTCACATTGTTTGTATCTTAAAGACTTGATTAGCAGTAAGTATTCGCATTCCAACCATTATTGTGTAAATTGAGTCTGTGTCTTTATATGCCCAGTTTGTGAACAGAATTCCCACTCACCTGAAGAAGGGGTTTAAGGCTCCGAAAGCTTGTGTGGCTTTTGCTATCAAATAAACCTGCTCCGAAAGCTTGTGTGGTATTTGCTACCAAATAAACCTGCTGGACTTTAACCTGGTGTTGTTAAACTTCTTACTGTATTTACCCCAGTCCAACGCCGGCATCTCCACATCATGCTTTCCTTTGAACAGAGGAGGCTGAGGGGGACAAGATCAAGACGTACAAAATTATGAGGGACATAGATAGGAAGGAACTCTCCTTAGTAGAGAAATCAATAACCAGGGAACATAGATTTAAGGTAAGGGGCAAGGGATTTAGAGGGGATTTGAGGAAAACCTTTTTCGCCCAGAGGTTGGTGGGAATCTGGAACTCACTGCCTAAAAGGCTGGTGGAGACAGGAACCCTCACATTTAAGAAGCTTAAGACCATAAGACATAGGAGCAGAATTAGGCCACTTGGCCCATCAAGTCTGCTCCGCCATTCAATCACGGCTGATATTTTTCTCATCCCCATTCTCCTGCCTTTTTCCCATAACCCCTGATCCCCTTATTAATCAAGAACCTATCTATCTCTGTCTTAAAGACACTCAATGACCTGGCCTCCATAGCCTTCTGCGGCAAAGAGTTCCACAGATTCACCACTCCCTGGCTGAAGAAATTCCTCCTCATCTCTGTTTTAAAGGACCATCCCTTTAGCCTGAGGTTGCGCCCTCTGGTTCTAGTTTTCCTACTAGTGGAAACATCCTCTCCACGTCCACTCTATCCAGGCCTCGCAGTATCCTGTAAGTTTCAATGCGATCCCCCCTCATCCTTCTAAACTCCAATGAGTACAGACCCAGAGTCCTCAACCGTTCCTCATACAAGTTCTTCATTCCAGGGATCATTCTTGTGAACCTCCTCTGGACTCTTTCCAAGGCCAGCCTTCCTTAGATATGGGGCCCAAAACTGCTCACAGTACTCCAAATGGGGTCTGACCAAGGTCTTGTACAGCCTCAGAAGTACATCCCTGCTCTTGTATTCTAGCCCTCTCAACATGAATGCTAACATTGCATTTGCCTTCCTAACTGCCAACTGAACCTGCACGTTAACCTTCAGAGAATCTTGAACAAGGACTCCCAAGTCCCTTTGTGTTTCTGATTTGCTCAGCATTTCCCTATTTAGAAAATAGTCTATGCCTCCATTCCTCCTTCCAAAGTGCATAACCTCACACTTTTCCACATTGTATTCCACTCCTCCTTGGGATGAATTTCTGTTGTGCCTCCTGAATAACCCCCAAAAACTCCTACCATTGCTGTGCCACAGTCTTCCCTGCTCGGCTCCCTTGCCAATCAACTCTGGCCAGTTCCTCCCTCATGTCTTTGTAGTTACCTTTATTTAATTGTAATCCTGTTACATCTGATTCCAGCTTCTCCCTCTCAAACTGCAGGGTAAATTCTCTCATATTGTGGTCACTGCTCCCTAAGGGTTCCTTCACCTTAAGTTCCCTAATCAAGTCTGCCTCATTACACATCACCAAATCCAGAATTGCTGTTCCCTAGTAGCCTCTGTCACAAGCTGCTCCAAAAAACCATCTCTTAGACATTTCACAAATTCCTTTTCTTGGGATCCACGACCTACCTGATTTTCCCAGTCCACCTGCATATTGAAGTCCCCCATGATTATTGTAATATTGCCTTTTTTATATTGCCTTTTCAATCTCCCGATTTATTTTCTGTCCCACATCCTGACTACTGAGCTAGGGGGCCTGTACATTACTCAAATCAGGGTCTTTTTACCTTTGCGATTCCTCAACTCCACCCACAGAGATTCTATGCCTTCTGATCCTATATCACTTCTTGCTATCGATTTAACTTCATTCCTTACTAACAATGCAATCTCGCTGCCTTTGCCTATCTGCCTGTCCTTCCGATAGGACACATATCCTTGGATATTTCGATCCCAGCCCTGATCCCCTTGCAGTCTCTGTGATGCTCACAACATTGTACTTGACAATTTCAATGTGCGCAACAAGGAACATTTACCTTGTTCCGTATACTGCGCGCATTTAGGCACAACACCCTCAGTCCTGCATTGACCATCTCCCTTCTCATACTTCTCACCTTTTTTGCTCTGCCTGAGGTTAGATTCCTGCCCTCTGCTCTATTACATTTAAATGAGCATTTAAATAAGCACTCGAAATGCCACAGCACACAAGGCTACAGACCAAGTGCTGGAAAATGGGATTAGAATAGATAGGTGGTTGATGGCTGATGCAGACAGGATGGGCCAAAGGGCCTCTTTCCATAAAACTCTATTACTAAGGTGTGATTGCAGTTGTATTGAAGCATCTGAGTGCCACAGGTGTATGGAAAGAACTTTCATCGTATCGCAATTCAGGTGATGCCATTTCAAACTGTTATGAAATGTAATTTTGTCGAATGAAATATTTTGGGGGGACAGTGGAAAGAGCAAAAATTAACAGAGGTTTGTTAGAGCATAAACTAGCCTTCAACTCAATAAAGACATTTTGGCCTTCCCAAAACTTGTGTTGATCTTTCAGTGCTAACTTCTTTCATCAGGAAAACAATACAGAAGTCTGAGGTCACATACCAACCGACTCAAGAACAGCTTCTTCCCTGCTGCCATCAGACTTTGAATGGACCTACCATATTATTAAGTTGATCTTCCTCTACACCCTACCTATGAATGTAACACCACATTCTGCACTCTCTCCTTTCCTTCTCCCCTAGTGTACTCTATGGGCGGCACAGTCGCACAGTGATTAGCACTGCTGCCTCACACCGCCAGGGACCCAGATTCGATTCTCAACTTGGTCACTGTATGTGCGGAGCTTGCATGTTCTCCCTGTGTCTGTGTGGGTTTCCTCCGGGTGCTCCGGTTTCCTCCCACAGTTTGAAAGGCGTGCTGATTAGGTGCATTGGCCGTGCTAAATTCTCCCTCAGTGTACCCGAACAGGTGCTGGAGTGTGCCGACTAGGGGATTTTCACAGTAACTTCATTGCGGTGTTAATGTAAGCCTATTTGTGACACTAATAAAATAAACTTAAACTATGAATGGTATGCTTTGTCTGTATAGTCCAAGAAACAATACTTTTCACTCTGTCCCAATACATGTGACAATAATAAATCAAATCAAATGACTAAGTGTTTCAGGACTACAATGCTGAGGGATGCACTAAAGTTTGTGCCACCTGCCACAAAGATATCTGTGAGGGGGTGCTGGGAATAGAACCATTAATGGCATTATTATGTTCCACACTTAAAAGTTTTTTAAAAAGCTTATTTTTTGGTTTATTTAGTAGGCTTGCATTAACACTGCAATGAAGTTACTGTGAAAATCCCCTAGTCACCACACTTTATCGCCTGTTCGGGTACATAGAACATAGAAAAGCTACAGCACAAACAGGCCCTTCGGCCCACAAGTTGTGCCGAACATGTCCCTACCTACTAGGCTTACCTATAACCCTCTATCTTACTAACTTCCATGAACTTATCCAAAAGTCTCTTAAAAAATGCTATTGAATCCGCCTTCACCACCACTACCGGCAGCCGATTCCACGCACCCACCACCCTCTGAGTGAAAAACTTACCCCTAACATCTCCTCTGTACCTACTCCTCAGCACCCTAAACCTGTGACCTCTTGTGGCAACCATTTCAGCCCTGGGTAAAAGCCTCTGAGAATCCACTCTATCAATACCTCTCAACATCTTATACACCTCTATCAGGTCACCTCTCATCCTTCGCCTCTCCAAGGAGAAAAGACTTAGCTCTCTCAACCTATCCTCATAAGACATGCCACCTAATCCAAGCAACATCCTTGTAAATCTCCCCTGCACCCTTTCTATGGCTTCCACATCCTTTCTGTAATGAGGCGACCAGAACTGGGCACAGTACTCCAGGTGGGGTCTGACCAGGGTCCTATACAGCTGCAGCATTATCTCCCGATTTCTAAACTCAATTCCTCGTACACTGAAGGTAGGGAATTTAGCACGGCCAAAGCACCTAACCAACATGTCTTTCGGACTGTGGGAGGAAACCGGAGCACCCGGAGGAAACCCACACAGACATGGGGAGAACATGCAGACTCCGCACAGACAATTACCTGAGGCCAGAATTGAACCCAGGTTCCTGGCACTGTGAGGCAGCAGTGCTAACCACCGTGCTGCCACGTTTGTACCAGCTACCACAAAGGTGTTTGTGGAGAAGACTGGGGAATAGAAACATTGATGTGGAGATGCTGGCATTGGAATGGGGTAAACACAGTAAGAAGTCTCACAACAACAGGTTAAAGTCCAACAGGTTTATTTGGTAGCACAAGCTTTCGGAGTATCAGGTGAAGGAGGAGCGACACTCCAAAAGTTTGTGCTACCAAATAAACCTGTTGGACTTTAACCTGTTGTTGTGAGACTTCTTACAATAGAAACATTAACAGTAATTATTGTTATATTTCACACTTGTTAATGATAAACCTGGCAAGTAGGATGCAACAGGCACTAATTTGCTTCACATTAACAAGCATTAATTTGGAATTCTTTGCTCAATGTGGCAGGGGAGGGAGGCAGAACCAGAGTACACCACATTAGGTCTCCCCACTAACTAGGAGCTCTGGTCCCCCACCCCCTCTCCCTCCCCCTCCAACTTCAGATGATTAGCTCTATCCCACCTCGACCCCTTTGTTTTCATTCTATTTAATTTTTAACTGTTATCTACCTTTTATTTCTTTATTGTCCTTCTTTGTGCCTGGAACTCGCTGCCGGGGGAGGTAGTGGAAGCAGATAGGATCGTGACTTTTACAAAGAACAAAGAACAGTACAGCACAGGAAACAGGCCCTTCGGCCCTCCAAGCCTGTGCCGCTCCTTGGTCCAACTAGACCAATCGTTTGTATCCCTCCATTCCCAGGCTGCTCATGTGACTATCCAGGTAAGTCTTAAACGATGTCAGCGTGCCTGCCTCCACCACCCTACTTGGCAGCGCATTCCAGGCCCCCACCACCCTCTGTGTAAAAAAACGTCCCTCTAATATCTGAGTTATACTTCGCCCCTCTCAGCTTGAGCCCGTGACCCCTCGTGATCGTCACCTCCGACCTGGGAAAAAGCTTCCCACTGTTCACCCTATCTATACCCTTCATAATCTTGTACACCTCTATTAGATCTCCCCTCATTCTCCGTCTTTCCAAGGAGAACAACCCCAGTCTACCCAATCTCTCCTCATAGCTAAGACCCTCCATACCAGGCAACATCCTGGTAAACCTTCTCTGCACTCTCTCTAACGCCTCCACGTCCTTCTGGTAGTGCGGCGACCAGAACTGGACGCAGTACTCCAAATGTGGCCTAACCAGCGTTCTATACAGCTGCATCATCAGACTCCAGCTTTTATACTCTATACCCCGTCCTATAAAGGCAAGCATACCATATGCCTTCTTCACCACCTTCTCCACCTGTGTTGCCACCTTCAAGGATTTGTGGACTTGCACACCTAGGTCCCTCTGTGTTTCTATACTCCTGATGACTCTGCCATTTATTGTATAACTCCTCCCGACATTATTTCTTCCAAAATGCATCACTTCACATTTATCCGGATTAAACTCCATCTGCCACCTCTCCGCCCAATTTTCCAGCCTATCTATATCCTGCTGTATTGCCCGACAATGCTCTTCGCTATCCGCAAGTCCAGCCATCTTCGTGTCATCCGCAAACTTGCTGATTACACCAGTTACACCTTCTTCCAAATCATTTATATATATCACAAATAGCAGAGGTCCCAGTACAGAGCCCTGCGGAACACCACTGGTCACAGACCTCCAGCCGGAAAAAGACCCTTCGACCACTACCCTCTGTCTCCTATGGCCAAGCCAGTTCTCCACCCATCTAGCCACTTCTCCTTGTATCCCATGAGCCTTAACCTTCTTAACCAACCTGCCATGTGGGACTTTGTCAAATGCCTTACTGAAATCCATATAGACGACATCCACGGCCCTTTTAAGGGGCGTCTTGACAAATACATAAATAGGAAGGGTCCCCGGAAGGGGAGGGGGTTTTAGTTCAGTCAGGCAGCATGGTCGGTGCAGGCTTGGAGGGCCGAAGGGCCTGTTCCTGTGCTGTAATTTTCTTTGCTCTTTGTTCTTTATTTTTCTTTTCCCACCACACTCTTTCCCCCTATTTTATGGCCCCTTTTCTTACCTTTGCTCCCCCTTTGCTTCCTTTTCCCCCCTTTTCTCAATTTTACCTCTCTCCCACCCATCCCCTCCTCCCCCCACATCTTCATCTGTCATAGTTTACCCTCTGTTTTCAGGTTCTCTGCCATTGGCCATTCACACCTTCTATTCTCTCTGTGGGCTGCCATTAGCAGCCTTTCCCCTTGTTTTTATGGCTATGACTCATCTTTCATTCCCTCACCCTGCAGTATAAATATCTCCCACTTTCTATGCCTTTTAGCTTTGACAAAGGGTCATCCGGACTTGAAACGTCAGCTCTTTTCTCTCCTTACAGATGCTGCCTGATCTGCTGAGATTTTCTAGCGTTTTCTCAATTGGAGCTGTTGATTGGAGAATTACCATGTCCATCAAATTGCATTCTCACTGGTGATTGGTTCTTTGATGGGGAGGTTGGTTTTAAAGCAGCCCCGCCCTCCTGTTTTCCAAGGGGAGAAATGTCAGCTGGGGGAATGTTACAGTCAGTAAAAGCAGCACAAAGTGCAATATGACCAATGTATGTAGTTTGATAGAGTATTGGATTGGATTGTAATATATGTAATGTTTTTGGACTGAACACTGTAAATTTTGATCTCAGGGAAAATATAAATACAATCGTTTTTCACTGTTGTAATGATTGGAAATAATTATGCAATGTTTTTGTAGATTATATATGAATAAAGTATATTTTTGAAATTAAAAAAATGTTACAGTAAGCTGGAGGGAATGTTACAGTCACTGAGAAATCGGCAGAGAGAAATATAAAGGTGGAAAGGGAGATGAGGTGGTATTTGTCACGGTTCGTCCCGAGCAGCTCGGTGACGCAGGACTCTGTGCTCTACGGGCTGTTTCTGGGGACGCACACCGAGACAAATATCAACGGCACGGTAGCACAGTGGTTAGCACTGCTGCTTCACAGCTCCAGGGACCTGGGTTCAATTCCCGGCTTGGGCCACTGTCTGTGTGGAGTTTGCACATTCTCCTCGTGTCTGCGTGGGTTTCCTCCGGGTGCTCCGGTTTCCTCCCACAGACCAAAAATGTGTGGATTAAGTTGATTGGCCATGCTAAAATTGCCCCTTAGTGCCCAGAGATGTGTAGGTTAGAGGGATTAGTGGGTAAAATATATGGGGGTAGGGCCTAGGTGGGATTGTGGTCGGGGCAGACTCGATGGGCCGAATGGCCTCTTTCTGCACTGTAGGGTTTCTATGATTCTATGATTCTAACTGCTGCTGGAGGGTCATCAACTCGGTGAAGGACGCACTTTGGTCCGCCCGAAACCTGATGGTCTTCCAGGAATTGTTCTCGACCAAGTGTTGCAGACTGGCACATTCCAAGGTCCAGGACTACGTGCTGAGGGATGCCCTCAAGCTGGGGGCAGCCGCCGCAAAGGCACGTTGGGGAAGGTCGCTGTAGTAAGGTCTTTCAGTCACAGTGAACCAAGGGGAGCAGAACCTCCTCGGGCTGTGTGACTCACTGAATGTATACAGGGAATATTTACATGTGTCTCAGTTGTACTGAAGCACCTCGGAGTGCAACTTGCTCCATGTGGACAACCTTCAAACTAACTTTGCAACATTTGTCAGACTCACTGTGAAAAGTCTGTATTGAAGCATCTCAGAATGTTACTTGATGTTTGTAAAGAGCCTGAATTTTATTGCTTTTTGTGTGGTGGCCATTTTGGAAAGGTTGCAATGTTCCCACATATTTATGAGTAAAGTATATTTTTGGAAAAAAAAATGGTGGAAAGGTACATTAGCACGGAGGGGAATGGTTCCAGTGATGGGAAACTTCAGTTATGTGGAAAGATTGGAGAAGCTGGGGTCGTTCTTAGAAAAGAGAATTGCTTTTTGTGTGGTGGCCATTTTGGAAAGGTTGCAATGCCTTGAAGAGTATAAAGGGTGTAGGAGTAGAGTTAAGAGAGAAATCAGGAGGGCAAAAAGGGGACACGAGATTGTTTTGGCAGATAAGGCAAAGGAGAATTCAAAGAGCTTCTACAAATACATTAAGGGCAAAAGAGTAACTAGGGAGAGAGTAGGACCTCTTAAGGATCAACAAGGTCATCCATGTGCGGATCCACAAGAGATGGGTGAGATCCTACATGAATATTTCTCATCACTATTTACAATTGAGAAAAGCATGGATGTTAGGAAACTTGGGGAAATAAATAGTGATGTCTTGAAGAGTGTACATATTACAGAGAAAGAAGTGCTGGAAGTTTTAAAGCGCATCAAGGTAGATAAATCCCCGGGACCTGATGAAGTGTATCCCAGGACATTGTGGGAAGCTGGGGAGGAAATTGCGGGTCCCCTAGCCGAGAATATTTGGATCATTGACAGCCACAGGTGAGGTGCCAGAAGATTGGAGGGTGGCAAATGTGCCTTTGTTTAAAAAGGGCTGCAGGGAAAAGCCTGGGAACTACAGGCCAGTGAGCCTCACATCTGTGGTGGGTAAGTTGTTGGAAGGTATTTTGAGAGACAGGATCTACAGGCATTTAGAGACACAAGGACTGATTAGGGACAGTCAGCATGGCTTTGTGAGTGGAAAATCATGTCTCACAAATTTGATTTGAATTTTTTGAAGGGGTAACCAAGAAGGTCGATGAGGGCAATGCAGTTGATGCTGTCTACATGGACTTTAGAAATGCCTTTGACAAGAGGGATCGAGGGTGAGGTAACCAAATGGATACAAAATTGGCTTGATGACAGAAGACAGAGGGTGGTTGTAGAGGGTTGTTTTTCAAACTGGAGGTCTGTGACCAGCGGTGTGCCTCAGGGATCAGTGCTGGGTCCACTGTTATTTGTCATTTATATTAATGATTTGGATGAGAATTTAGGAGGCATGGTTAGTAAGTTTGCAGATGACACCAAGATTGATGGCATAGTGGAAACCAATGGGTGACACGGTGGCACTGTGGTTAACACTGTTGCCTCACAGCGCCAGGGACCCGGGTTTGATTCCCGGCTTGGGCCACAAACTGTGTGGAGTTTGCACGTTCTCTCCTCGTGCCTGCGTGGGTTTCCTCCGGGTGCTCCGGTTTCCTCCCACAGTCTGAAAGATGTGCTGGTTAGGTGCATTGACCCGGACAGGTGCCGGAGTGTGGCGACTAGGGAATTTCACAGTAACTTCATTGCAGTGTTAATGTAAGCCATACTTGTGACTAATAAATAAACTTTTAAAAAAAATTAGTGGACAGTGAAGAAGGTTATCTGGGATTGCAACGGGATCTTGATCAATTGGGCCAGTGGGCTGATGAATGGCAGATGGAGTTTAATTTAGATAACTGCGAGATGATGCACTTTGGTCGATCGAACCAGGGCAGGACTTACTCAGTTAATGGTAGGGCGTTGGGGAGAGTTACAGAACAAAGAGCTCTAGTGGTACATGTTCATAGCTCCTTGAAAGTGGAGTCACAGGTGGACAGAGTGGTGAAGAAGGCATTCGGCATGCTTGGTTTCATTGGTCAGAACATTGAATACAGGAGTTGGGACATCTTGTTGAAGTTGTACAAGACATTGGTAAGGCCACACTTGGAATACTGTGTGCAGTTCTGGTCACCCTATTATAGAAAGGATATTATTAAACTAGAAAGAGTGCAGAAAAGATTTACTAGGATGCTACTGGGACTTGATGGTTTGAGTTGTAAGGAGAGGCTGGATAGACTGGGACTTTTTTCTCTGGAGTGTAGGAGGCCGAGGGATGATCTTATAGAGGTCTATAAAATAATGAGGGGCATAGATCAGCTAGATAGTCAATATCTTTTCCCAAAGGTAGGGGAGTCTAAAACTAGAGAGCATAGTTTTAAGGTGAGAGGGGAGAGATACAAAAGGGTCCAGAGGGGTAACTTTTTCCACACAGAAGGTGGTGAATGTCTGGAACAAGCTGCCAGAGGTAGTAGTAGAGGCGGGTACAATTTTGTCTTTTAAAAAGCGTTTAGACAGTTACATGGGTAAGATGGGTATAGAGGGATATGGGCCAAACGCGGGCAATTGGGACTAGCTTAGGGGTTAAAAAAAGGGGCAGCATGGACAAATTGGGCCGAAGGGCCTGTTTCCATGCTGTAAACCTCTATGAATCACCAAACTCACAATGTTGTGCCTGCCCGTTACAACAGTAGCTTCAAAAGGTGCTCAGACAGTAGTGAAAGGCTGTATATAAATGCAATCTTTCCTGCCTCAGTGATCTCCTCACTTGCAAAGACCCCCTCATGCACAGTCCATGGTGCTGAGGAGATCTGTTTTTTATTCCTCCTCCCCTGGGCTTCACCACTCACTTCAGCTGCTTCAGGCAGGAAACCTTCAACCCCACCTGTGGTTAGCACTACTGCCAGTCAGCGCCAGGGACCTGTGTTCAATTCCAGACTTGGGTGACTGTGTGTGGAGTCTGCACATTCTCCCCGTATCAGCGTGGGTTTCCTCCAGGTACTCCAGTTTCCTCCCAAACTCCAAAGATATGCAGGTTAGGTGGATTGGCCATGCTTAATTGCCCCTTAGTATTAGGTGTATTAAAAAGCATTAAGGTAGATAGGGCCGGATGGCATCTATCCCAGGAGGTGACAAAAATGATTGACAAGGGAAGGTTGGCTACATGGACTTTAGTAAAGCATTTGACAAATGAAAGGCTAGTGCAAAAGGTTAAATCACACAGGATCAAGGGTGAACTACTGAGGGAGACAAAAGAGGAAATTGCTGGGTCTCCAACAGAAATCTTTGTTTCTTCATTGGCCACAGGTGGAGGTCCCAGAGGATTGGAGGATAGCCAATGTTGCCCCATTATTTAAGAAGGGTAGCAAGGATGACTCGGATAATTATAGGCCACTGAGATTGACGTCAGATTCAGAACTGGCTTGGCCATAGAAGACAAAGGGTAGCGTTGGAAGGGTGTTTTTCTGAATGGAGGTCTGTAACTAGTGGTGTTCTGCAGGGATCGGTGCTGGGACCTCTGCTGTTTGTAATATATATAAATAACTTGGAAGAAAACGTAGCTGCTCTGATTAGCAAGTTTGCGGATGATACTAAGATTGGCGGAGTTGTGTATAGTGATGAAGATTGTTAGAGAATACAGCAGGATATAGATAGGCTGGAAAATTGGGCAGAGAAATGGCAGATGGAATTTATATAGAACATAGAAGAACATAGAAACCCTACAGTGCAGAAGGAGGCCATTCGGCCCATCGAGTCTGCACCGACCACAATCCCACCCAGGCCCTACCCCCACATATTTACCCGCTAATCCCTCTAACCTACGCATCTCAGGACTCTAAGGGGCAATTTTTAACCTGGCCAATCAACCTAACCTGCACATCTTTGGACTGTGGGAGGAAACCGGAGCACCCGGTTTAATCTGGAAAAATGCATGGTGATAGATTTTGGTAGATCCAATTCAGGTGGGAGCTATAAAAGAAATGGCAGAACCATCAGGCGCATAGACACACAGAGAGATCTGGAAGTACAGGTCTACATATTCTTAAAAGTGGCAGCACCGGTGGAAAATGTGGTGAAGAAAGCATACGGAATGCTTGTCTTCATCGGACAGGGCATCGAGTATAAAAGTTGGCAAATTATGTTACAGTTTTATAAAACATTGGTTAGGCCACATTTGGAATACTGTGTCCAATTCTGGTCACCGCACTATCAGAAGGATGTGGAGGCTTTGGAGGGAATACAGAAAAAGGTTTATCAGGATGTGGCCTGGTATGGAGGGTATTAGCTATGAGGAGGGATTGAATAAACTGGGATTGTTCTCCCTGGAAAGACGGAGGCTGAGGGGTGACCTGATAGAAGTTTATAAAATTATGAGAGGTATGGATAGGGGAACACTTGGAAGCTTTTTCCCAGGGCAGAAATGACAAGTTCAAGATAAGGGGGGAAAGGTTCAGTGGAGATGTGCGGGGAAAGGGTTTTACACAGAGGGTGATGAGGGCCTGGAATGCACTGCCAAGCGAGGTGGTTGAGGCAGACACGTTAGTGACATTTAAGACTTATCTGGATAGACACATGAACAAATGGGGAATAGAGAGATACAGGCGGTTGGTCTGGAAAGGACAATGTGATCGGTGCAGGCTTGGTGGGCCAAAGGGCCTGTTCCTGTGCTGTACTGTTCTTTGTTTGTTCTTTGTCCAATAAGAAGTCTCACAACACCAGGTTAAAGTCCAACAGGTTTATTTGGTCGCACAAGCCACGAGCTTTCGGAGCACTGCCCCTTCATCAGGTGAGTGGGAGCTCTTCACAAACAGAGCATAACAGAACTTCCACTCACCTGATGAAGGGGCAGTGCTCCGAAAGCTAGTGGCTTGTGCTACCAAATAAACCTGTTGGACTTTAACCTGGTGTTGTGAGACTTCTTACTGTTCTTACCTCAGTCCAACGCCGGCATCTCCACATCATGTTCTTTGTCCACCAGCCTTGCATCTGACCAAGGCTACAGTTTCACATCATTCCACCAGAGGGAGAGAGTGCTCCCATATCATTGATTGCAAAACAGGAAGGAAAGGATTCAAATTTCTGTTCAACTTATTTAAAACTTCGAGAGAAAAACCCGACTTCCAAGAACCTTTACTGACTTTTCTCTGAAGCTGCAGATAATCTTTTGAGCTGCACAGAATGCCTTAAGAGGAAATTGGAATTGATAAAAACAATGTACTGTCTCAAACAGTGACGAGACAGAATACAGGAATGAGACAGGGAATCTGGTGAACTGGTGCGGCAACAATAATCTCTCCCTCAATGTCAACAAAATGAAGGAGATTGTCATCGACTTCAGGAAGCGTAGAGGAGAACATGCCCCTGTCTACATCATTTTAGGCGTCCAGATCACCAACAACCTGTCCTGGTCCCTCCATGTCAACACCATAATTAAGAAAGCCCATCACTGCCTCCACTTTCTCAGAAGTCTAAGGAAATTTGGCATGTCAGCTACGATTCTCACCAACGTTTACAGATGCACCATAGAAAGCATTCTTTCTGGTTGTATCACAGCTTGGTATGGCTCCTGCTCTGTCCAAGACTGCAAGGAACTACAAAAGGTCCTGAATGATGCCCAGTCCATCATGCAAACCAGCCTCCCATCCATTGACTCTTTCTATACTTCCCGCTGCCTCGGCAAAGCAGCCAACATAATTAAGGAACCCACACACCCCGGACATTCTCTCTTCCACTTTCTTCCATCGGGAAAAAGATACAAAAGTCTGAGATCACGTACCAAACAACTCAAGAGCAACTTCTTCCCTGCTGCCGTCAGACTTTTGAATGGACCTACCTTATATTAAGTTGATCTTTCTCTACACCCTAGCTATGATTGTAACACTACATTCTGCACTCTCTCGTTTCCTTCTCTATGAACGGTATGCTTTGTCTGTATAGTAAACAAGAAACAATACTTTTCACTGTATACTAATACATGTGACAATAATAAATCAAATCGAATCAAATCAAATCAAGATGTCTCAAGGTTCAAAGCGGCGGTCATAAAGAAATCTCTCAGAGAAACTCCAGTTGCCTGCGTACAGTGAAAATGGACACACTGCAGTGAGGAAGCATCTGAGGAGACAGAGGAAGGAAAGTAAGGATGGAATTTGCGGAGGCAATTTAACCATAATTTGCCTATCATCTTTTGATTCAGGGGTGGGATGCCGGAGGACTGGAGAATTACAAATATTCAAAAAGGTGATTGAGGATAAGTTTTTTTTATTCATTCGTGTGACATGGGCCTTGCTGGCTGGCCAACATTTATTACCCATCCCTTAATTGTCTTTGAACTGAGTGTCTCGCTCGGCTATTTCAGAGGGCAGTTGAGACTCAATCACATTGCTGTGGCTCTGGAGTCACATGTAGGCCGGACCGGGTGGGTTTTTCCAACAATCGATAATGGTTTCATGGTCACCAGCAGATTCTCAATTCCAGATATTTTTTATTGAGTTCAAAGACCCGCATCTGCCGTGGTGGGATTCGAACCTGGGTCCCCAGAACATTAGCTGCATTTCTGGATTAATAGTTTAGCGATAATACCACTGGGCCACTGCCTTCCCAAAAGTACACAAACGACAGGCCTGTCAGTTTAACTTCGGTGCTAGGGAAGTTTTTAGATGTTTGACCTGATGCAATGAGACATCAAGGTGTTCGGAATTGATGTTGAGGATTCCCAGGGCAGCTCTATCCGACTGTACACCACAGTGCTGCCAACTCTGCTGGGTTCTGTCCTGTCCCATTAGCAGGACAGACCTCGAGTGGGTCAGTCTGGCCGGTGGGACAGGAAGGTGAAGGTGATGGCATCTGGGACATTGTTGGGTATGATTCCATGGCTATGATTCCATGAATATGACTGTTGTTTGACTAGTCTGTGAGACAGCTCTCCCAATTTTGGCACATGCGTCCAGATGCTCGTAAGGAGGACTTTGCAGGGGCGACAGGGCTGAGTTTGCCGTTGTGGATTTTGATGCCAGGGTCGATGCTGGGTGATCCGTTTGGTTTTAGATTTCAGAGCAGTTTGGTACAACTTAGTGTCTTGCTCGGCCCTTTAACAGTTAACCACATTGCTGTGGCTCTGGAATCACACGTAGGCCAGACCGGGTAAGGATGGCAGATTTCCTTCCCTAACGGGCATTAACGGACCAGAGAGGGTTTTTGCAACAATTTACTCTGATTTCAAGATCACTTTTACTGAGTCTTGCTTTTAATTCCAGATTTCTGAACTGAATTTAAATTCCACCAGTTGCCGTGGTGGGATTTGAACCCACGTCCATTAGCCTGGGCCTCTGGATTACAAGTCCAGGGACATTACCCCTACGCCACGACCTCAATTGATGGGTGGGAATTGGAGAGCTTTCTGATTTTAGCTGGAGTCAGGGAGGGCTGTTTACTCTGTCCTGCCCTGGTTGTGTGTTGTATTGAATCTTTTGCAAGCTCAGCAGCATAGATTCAGGGATAAGAGGGATGATAATCCCCGGCAGTAGAGGCGCTTAGGTCAAAGCCTCCCTGTATATGGACGTCACCACCATCTTCATAGAATCCCGACAGTGCAGAAAGAGGTCATTCGGTTCATCGAGCCTGCACCAACAACAATCCCACCCAGACCCTATCCCCTTAACCACACATATTTACCCCGCTAATCCCCCTGACGCTACGGGACAATTTAGCATGACCACTTTTATTTTATTTTATTTATTGTCACGTGTATTAGTATACAGCGAAAAGTATTGTTTCTTGCGTGCTATACAAAGCATACCTTATGTGGAGAAGGAAATGAGAGAGTGCAGAATGTAGTGTTACAGTCATAGCTAGGGTGTCGAGAAAGATCAACTTAGTATGATGTAGGTCCATTCAAAAGTCTGATGGCAGCAGGGAAGGAGCTGTTCTTGAGTCAGCCTAAGTTGAATCAACTTAATCGCACATCTTTGGAGTGAGAGAGGAAACCGGAGCACCCGGAGGGAACCTATGCAGACACATGGAGAACATGCAGATTCCACACAGTGACCCAAGCCAGGAATCAAACTCAGGTCCCCTGGTGCTGTGAGGCAGCAGTGCTAATCACTGTGCCACCCAAAATTTCTTCTGCTCGGATCCGCTGTTGATGTTCAGGCTAATGAACGTCTTCATCCAGACGTATCTGAAAGTCCTGGAGATTTGATTTGGAGGGGCTAGGTGTGGTGTGGTGAGAGTGCCAAAAGCAAACATAAGAACATAAGAAATAGGAGCAGGAGTAGGCCATCTAGCCCCTCGAGCCTGCCCCGCCATTCAATAAGATCATGGCTGATCTGACGTGGATCAGTACCACTTACATAAGAACATAAGAAATAGGAGCAGGAGTAGGCCATCTAGCCCCTCGAGCCTGCCCCGCCATTCAATAAGATCATGGCTGATCTGACGTGGATCAGTACCACTTACCCGCCTGATCCCCATAACCCTTAATTCCCTTACCGCTCAGGAATCCATCCATCCGCGCTTTAAACATATTCAGCGAGGTAGCCTCCACCACCTCAGTGGGCAGAGAATTCCAGAGATTCACCACCCTCTGGGAGAAGAAGTTCCTCCTCAACTCTGTCTTAAACCGACCCCCCTTTATTTTGAGGCTGTGTCCTCTAGTTTTAACTTCCTTACTAAGTGGAAAGAATCTCTCCGCCTCCACCCTATCCAGCCCCCGCATTATCTTATATGTCTCCATAAGATCCCCCCTCATCCTTCTAAACTCCAACGAGTACAAACCCAATCTCCTCAGCCTCTCCTCATAATCCAAACCCCTCATCTCCGGTATCAACCTGGTGAACCTTCTCTGCACTCCCTCCAATGCCAATATATCCTTCCTCATATAAGGGGACCAATACTGCACACAGTATTCCAGCTGCGGCCTCACCAATGCCCTGTACAGGTGCATCAAGACATCCCTGCTTTTATATTCTATCCCCCTCGCAATATAGGCCAACATCCCATTTGCCTTCTTGATCACCTGTTGTACCTGCAGACTGGGCTTTTGCGTCTCATGCACAAGGACCCCCAGGTCCCTTTGCACGGTAGCATGTTTTAATTTGTTTCCATTGAGATAGTAATCCCATTTGTTATTATTTCCTCCAAAGTGTATAACCTCGCATTTCTCAACGTTATACTCCATTTGCCATATCCTCGCCCACTCACTCAGCCTGTCCAAATCTCTCTGCAGATCTTCTCCGTCCTCCACACGATTCACTTTTCCACTTATCTTTGTGTCGTCTGCAAACTTCGTTACCCTACACTCCGTCCCCTCCTCCAGATCATCTATATAAATGGTAAACAGTTGCGGCCCGAGTACCGATCCCTGCGGCACGCCACTAGTTACCTTCCTCCAACCGGAAAAACACCCATTTATTCCGACTCTTTGCTTCCTGTCGGATAGCCAGTCCCCAATCCACTTTAACACACTACCCCCAACTCCGTGTGCCCTAATCTTCTTCAGCAGCCTTTTATGGGGCACCTTATCAAACGCCTTTTGGAAATCCAAAAACACCGCATCCACCGGTTCTCCTCCATCAACCGCCCTAGTCACATCTTCATAAAAATCCAACATGTTCGTCAAGCACGACTTTCCCCTCATGAATCCATGCTGCGTCTGATTGATCGAACCATTTCTATCCAGATGCCCTGCTATCTCCTCCTTAATAATGGATTCCAGCATTTTCCCTACTACAGACGTTAAGCTGACCGGCCTATAGTTACCCGCCTTTTGTCTCCTTCCTTTTTTAAACAGCGGCGTAACATTAGCCGTTTTCCAATCAACCGGCACTACCCCAGAATGCAACGAGTTTTGATAAATAATCACTAACGCATCCACTATTACCTCTGACATTTCTTTCAATACCCTGGGATGCATTCCATCCGGACCCGGGGACTTGTCCACCTTCAGTCCCATTAGTCTACCCAGCACTGCCTCTCTGGTAACATTAATCGTATTAAGTATTTCTCCTGCTGCCAACCCTCTATCGTTAATATTTGGCAAACTATTTGTGTCCTCCACCGTGAAGACCGACACAAAAAACTTATTTAAAGACTCAGCCATATCCTCATTTCCCACTATTAACTCCCCCCTCTCGTCCTCCAAGGGTCCAACATTCACTCTAGCCACTCTATTCCTTTTTATATATTTATAAAAACTTTTACTATCATTTTTTATATTAATTGCTAGCCTAGCTTCATAGTCTACCGCCTGATCCCCATAACCCTTAATTCCCTTACCGCTCAGGAATCCATCCATCCGCGCTTTAAACATATTCAGCGAGGTAGCCTCCACCACCTCAGTGGGCAGAGAATTCCAGAGATTCACCACCCTCTGGGAGAAGAAGTTCCTCCTCAACTCTGTCTTAAACCGACCCCCCTTTATTTTGAGGCTGTGTCCTCTAGTTTTAACTTCCTTACTAAGTGGAAAGAATCTCTCCGCCTCCACCCTATCCAGCCCCCGCATTATCTTATAAGTCTCCATAAGATCCCCCCTCATCCTTCTAAACTCCAACGAGTACAAACCCAATCTCCTCAGCCTCTCCTCATAATCCAAACCCCTCATCTCCGGTATCAACCTGGTGAACCTTCTCTGCACTCCCTCCAATGCCAATATATCCTTCCTCATATAAGGGGACCAATACTGCACACAGTATTCCAGCTGCGGCCTCACCAATGCCCTGTACAGGTGCATCAAGACATCCCTGCTTTTATATTCTATCCCCCTCGCAATATAGGCCAACATCCCATTTGCCTTCTTGATCACCTGTTGTACCTGCAGACTGGGCTTTTGCGTCTCATGCACAAGGACCCCCAGGTCCCTTTGCACGGTAGCATGTTTTAATTTGTTTCCATTGAGATAGTAATCCCATTTGTTATTACTTCCTCCAAAGTGTATAACCTCGCATTTCTCAACGTTATACTCCATTTGCCATATCCTCGCCCACTCACTCAGCCTGTCCAAATCTCTCTGCAGATCTTCTCCGTCCTCCACACGATTCACTTTTCCACTTATCTTTGTGTCGTCTGCAAACTTCGTTACCCTACACTCCGTCCCCTCCTCCAGATCATCTATATGTATAGCAAACAAATGTATAGCCCAGGTGAAACAGCAATTGAGAACGTGGGAGAGACCTCGCTTTGCATTGCAGCTAAGAATCTGATCATTAGGTGCGACATGCTCTCATTGCCAGAGATCATGTTCCGCTCCCCTCCCAGTGCAATCCTCCAAATCCCTGGCTGAATCTGTCACAATGAAGCCTCAAACTCAACTTTATTGCTTTTGAGCTTTTAAAAAAAATACGGCAGAAGTTTGATAAAGCTTTAATTTTAAATTCATAAATCAAAGTAGTAGGAATTTGTTTGACAAATGTTAATTTAGCTAACAGAAAACTTTTGAACTGATTAACATTAAAGGAATCAATTCTGCTTCCGTTTCAGTGAGTTCTTGGCCTCCCTCAGTCCATTGTTATCTTCGATATAGGAATGACTTGATTAAAGCTTTCAGGAAATGAAGTTTCTCTCGATCTACCCTGTTGGATCCTCTACTTCCATCGGTTGGGGAGTCTTGGACCAGGGTCGGGTGGAATGAGGAAACATTTGCTCACAGAAAGAGTGGCCAAAGTCGGAAACTCTCCCATGAGGACATTTGGATTGATCTTCGACAACTTGTATTTCTCGTGCCTGAAACCTTCCGAGCCTCTTCACAGAGATTAATGGTCTGGTCAAACTGGTCGCAAGAGAGGTTAGGAGGGGGTTGGTGATCAAAAGCTTGATCAAGGAGGCTGGTTATGAAGAGGATCCAAAATGAGGAGAGAGGTGGAGAGGTATAGGGAGAGAGTTCCAAAGCAAAGGCAGCTGAAGGCAGGGTGAAGGAAGTGAGCAGTGTATGGGTGGCCAGAATTGGAGGAGAGCAGAGATCTGGGTAGGGCGTGGGGCCTGGAGAATGTTGCAGAGGTCGAGGAGGATCAACAAAGAACAAAGCCTGCATCAACCATGCTGCCCGACTTAACTAAAACCCCCTACGCTTCTGGAGACCATATCCCTCTATTCCCATCTCATTTATGTACTTGTCAAGACGCCCCTTAAAAGTCACTGCCGTATCCGCTTCCTCTACCTCCCCCGGCAACGAGTTCCAGGCACCCATCACTCTCTGTGTAAAAAACCTGTCTCGTACATCTCCTTTAAACCTTGCCCCTCGCACCTTAAACCTATGCCCCCTAGTAATTGACTCTTCCACCCTGGGAAAAAGCTTCTGACTATCCACTCTGTCCATGCCTCTCATAATCTTGTAGACTTCTATCAGGTTCGTGGAAGTCAAGGACAAGGATTTGAAATGAGAGGGTTTGCCAAAGCGACAGTCAGTGAGCAGAGGCGAGTGGGCCTTGCTGGGAGTCAGGATGCAGGCAGCAAGGTTTTGAGTGAGCGAAGGGTGCATGATGGAGCAAGCCAGGAGCTTGTTGGAACAGTTAATAGAGGTTTGAGTCAGCAATGTGAATGCAGAGATGGGAGTAAATGTTTGTTGGGGGTGCTTGCTTCCCCTTGGCTGCCCCCTAGAGCTATTTGACAAATAGCCTTGCTTGAATCATCCTCATAATTCCACCAACTCCCCCACTCCTTCCTCACCCACCCACCTCCCCTCCCCCTCCGGATGCTCCGGTTTCCTCCCATAGTCTGAAAGATGTGCAGATTAGGTGGATTGGCCATGCTAAATTCTTGGGGGGGGGGTGGGAGCGGATCCATTTCTTGAGGTGAAAGCGGATCCCTTTCTCGAGGTTGGAATGGATCCTTTCTCGAGGTTGGAGTGGATCCTTTCTTGAGGTTGGAGTGGATCTTTTCTTGAGGTTGGAGTGGATCCTTTCTCAGGGTTGGCGTGGATTGCTTTCTCGAGGCGGGAGTGGACCATTCTTGAGGTGGGAGCAAATCCTTTAGCGAGGTGGGATGGATCCCCTTCTTGAGGTAGGAGTGGATCCTTTCTCAAGGTTGGAGCTGATCCTTTCTCAAGAGGGAGTGGATACCTTTCTTGAGGTGGGAGTGGATCCTTTCTCGAGATGGGAGTGGATCCTTTCTCGGGGTGGGAGTGGATCCTTTCTCGAGATGGGAGCGGATCCTTTCTCGGGGTGGGAGTGGATCCATTCTGAGGTTCTAACGCCAGTGCCTTAGGCTGCTGCCAAGCCTGTGCCTCATGTCCAAGTAGAAACTGGAGCCTCAGCAGCAAGATATTCGACCGGGGGGGTGGGGGTGTGGGGAAGGCAGCCTGGTGAGGAGGCACATGAAGCTGATCCTATTGCGGTGTCAGTTAACAACCTGCACACAGCAGGGAAACCGGGTGTATTAGTCTTAGCAGAAGGAGAAACACGAGTCAGAGGCAAATTTGGGAGTGATGGTCTGAGATTATCAGAGGGGGAATTTAGAGAGACAGGGAAGGGCTGAAAGAAAGAGAGAGGTTGGGGGGGGGGGCGAGGGGAAAGTTGCAGAGATACAGACAGGGTCAGTGGTGGGTGGGGAGGGTAGGGGGCCGGGGGGGGGAGATGCAGCGTGGAGGGCACCCAGATTTAACCCTTCGCATTCTGGAGACCCCAAAACCCAAGAAAGACAAAATAATATCAGGTGGGAGAAAGTGCACAGGAAAACCCAGAAAGATGAGCAGCTGGAGGATAAATCTCCGGCTCCTGTTTTCAAATTGTACAATTAATTCGAGAACAAAACGGACATTCAAGTGTCAATATGCCTGAGAGAAACAAGACACAGAATAGAGCTGTCGCCATGGTGACAAAGGCCGATTTAATGCCTTCCCTTCTCCTGGGTCTTCACCAACCCTTTTTCAGGATACAGGTACAGCATCACCACGCCGGAAGGATTGATGGTGATGGTGAACTTGGTGTCTACCTTCAGGCCGTGCAGCACCCAACCCGAGTACACATCCAGAGCCTAAATCCAGAAGGGAAACAACAACACATCAGATGAAAGCAAAATCCCGCGGATGCTGCAATCTGGAACAAAAACAGAAAATGCTGGAAAATCTCAGCAGGTGTTGCAGCCAAAGCTGCTCGCTTCACTGAGTTCTTGTCGGGAGTTCAGCAAATAAGAATCAAAGAAAAGAAATCGCATTTCTATCGCAGCCTTTACAACTTAGCATCCCCAAAACATTTTACCGCCAATGGGGTGATTCTGAAGTACAGTTGCTGCTCTGATGTAGGAAATACTTTGGAGATCATTTCTGCGCAGCAAGATCCCACAACCAGCACTGTGATAATAACCCGATAACCTGCTTTCAGTCGAGGGATAGACATTGACCTGTCTGATTCACATCCAACTCACCAAATACAAAATAGGAGCAGAATCATCAGGAGACCACTGAGACCCTCAAGCCTACTCTACCATTCAATAAGATAGAGTCGTGGAAGTTTACAGCATGGAAACAGGCCCTTTGGCCCAACTTGCCCATACCGCCCCTTTCTTTTAACCACAAAGCTAATCCCAATTGCCCGCATTTGGCCCATATCCCTCTATACCCATCTTACCCATGTAACTGTCTAAATGCTTTTTAAAAGACAGAATTGTACCCGCCTCTACTACTGCCTCTGGCAACTTGTTCCAGACACTCACCACCCTCTGTGTGAAAAAATTGCCCCTCTGGACCCTTTTGTATCGCTCCCCTCTCACCTTAAACCTATGCCCTCTAGTTTTAGACTCCCCTACCTTTGGGTAAAAATGTTAACCATCTACCTTATCCATGCCCCTCATTATTTTATAGACCTCTATAAGATCACCCCCGAGCCTCCTACGCTCCAGGGAAAAAGTCCCAGTCTATCCAGCCTCTCCTTATAACTCAAACCATCAAGTCCTGGTAGCATCCTCATAAATCTTTTCTGCACTCTTTCTAGTTTAATAACATCTTTTCTATAATAGGGTGACCAGAACTGTACACAGTATTCCAAGTGGCCTTACCAATGTCTTGTACAACTTCAACAAGACGTCCCAACTCCTGTATTCAATGTTCTGACCAATGAAACCAAGCATGCTGAATGCCTTGATCTGTTCGTGTTTCAAGTTCCACATTCCCATCTCCTTCTAATAACCTTCGACTCACTTGCCTAACAAGAATCTATCTACCTCCGTCTTAAAAATATTCAGTGACCTCGCTCTCTGAGGCAGAGTTCCAGAGTCGCACAACCCTCAGAGAGAAAATAATTCTTATCTCTGTCCTGGACTCGCCCCACAAGAAGAAACATCCTTTTCACATCCATCTTATCGAGACCGTTCAGGATCTTATAGACTTCAATCAGGTCACTCCCTCACTCTTCTAAGCTCCAGTGGAAAAAAGTCCAGCCTCTCCAACCCTTCCTCAGGAGACAACCCGCTTATTCCAGTAAACCTTCTCTGAACCACCTCCAACACACTTACATCCTTCCTTAAACAAAGGAACCAGAACTGCTGTTAGTAACCAGGATGTGGTCTCACCAATGCCATGTATAACTGAAACATAACATCATTATTTTTATGTTCAATTCCTCTTGTAATAAAGACCGGAGGATGAACGAACCTTCGGCATAATACCCCTTCAGAAAGGGGGCCCTCCTAACAGCACAGAACTCCCTCAGCACTGTATTGGAGTGTCTGCCTCGATTATGTTCTGGGGAGTTGGACCCCGATTTCCTTAACAAAAAAGGGGCCAAATGAGCTTTGACAAATGCAGCTTTGGACATCCAGGGGTCGGCTCCTTTTTAAAATGGCGCCAGTATGAACAGGGCATTTGGAGGCAGTTATTCCCTCACCCCATGAACACCCGGGAGAAGGCAGTGAGATTTCTGACTTAGTTCAGTTACAGGCTGCTTTATATGACTTGGTGGGGGAGGGGACAAGAGGATTCAGCTTTAAGTTCTGGCCTTTGCTGAATTACAATTGGTCCCCCACCCCGCCCTCTTACTCAGGGAATGGCCTCTGACTGAATACTCGGTGATTCAGGTACACACAGACCATGCGAGACTGCAGCTACCTTTTGACTATTTGAAGGGTCCGTTCCTCAGGTTTGGCTGCACGGCAGACCCACACTCCTGATATTTGGTGGCCTGGTGCAGAGGGAGGGAGGGGAATGGTGTGGGCAGATCGGAGGACGCCCTGGTCAGTCTGCTCCTGGGCTTGGCTAAAGTGACCATTAACAAGCCCAGGCAGTGAGCCGTGGAGGGAGTCATTAGACCGGACTGTCTATCCCCGTTCCACGGTTAAGTTCTCCCCCCGTGTGTCCCTGGAGAGGGAGCATGCCATGTTCATCGGTACACCTGGGGCCCTCTATGGCCAATGGCCACCATCGGGGCTGGAGTGAATCATCAGTCTCCTGAACATTTAGTCTGAGACGTTTTCTTTAAAGTTTTGGCTTTTTGTTACACTGTCCCTTTAAGGACTCTCAATTAGTTTATTAGAAAACTTGTTCATTCTATTGGTTTGCTTTTAAAAAGGAGATTTAACAAAAGCAGCCAATGTAAACTTATCCAGCTCCAATTAGAGCTCCAGCCCGGACAGGCACTGCAAGTACAGAGTTTAATTAGTATGCAATGTTTATATAGGGAGTTCCCATTCTAAATATGGAGAGAGGCAGAGAAAATAATTCTCCTCATCTCTCCCCTGAGGCCTGATGGAGGTCGACAAAATTATGAGAGGCATAGACAGGGCGTATAATCAGAGGTGGAAGTGTCATTACAAGGGGGCACAGTTTCAAGGTGAGAGGGGGAAATTTTAAGGAGATGTACGGGGGAAGTTTTTCACACAGAGAATCGTGGGTGCCTGGAATGCACTGCCAGAGGAGGTGGTGGAAGCAGGCACATTAGCAACATTTAAGAGGCATCTGGATGGGTCCATGAACAGGGAGGGAATAGAGGGATACGGACCGAGTAAGGGCAGAAGGATTGTTTTTAGTTTTGTTAGGGCATCATGATTGGCATGGGCTTGGAGGGCTGAAGGGCCTGTTCCAGTGCTGTGCTGTTCTTTGTATAATCAGTCAGCATGGATTTACTAAAGGGAAATCATGCTTGACAAATCTACTGGAATTCTCTAAGGATGTAACTAGTCGAGCTGACCCTGGAGAAGTGGTGGATATGGTTTATTTAGACTTTCAAAAGACAAGGGCTGGAATTTTACCAGCCCGTCTGCCACGGGAATTGGAGCGGGCAAGGGGCGGACTATTGAAAGATCCGTTGACCTCAGCAGGATCTTACGGTTTTGGGATGAACGAGGCTGTAAAATTCCACCCAAAGTCTCACGTAGCAGATGACTATGTAAAGTTAAAGCACATGAGATTGTGGGTATTGTCTTGAGATGGCTAGAAAGCTGGTTAGCAGACAGCATCAAAGAATTGGAATAAATGGTTTTTTTTCCGAATGGCAGACAGTGAATGGTGAGGTACTGAAGGGATCTGTGCTGGGACAGATATTCACACTATAAATGATTTGAACGAGGAAACTAAATGTGTTATCTCCATATTTGCAGATGATACAAAGTTGGGTGGGAGGGTGAGCTGTGAGGAGGATGCAGAGATGCTTCTGCGTGATTTGGACAGGCTGAGTGTTTGGGCATCTGCATGGCAGGTGCAGTATAATGTGGATAAATGTGAGGTTATCCATTTTGGTCGCAATAATAGGAAGACAGATTATTTGAATGGGTGTAAATTGAGAGAGGTGGATACTCAGTGAGACCTGGGTGTCCTCGTGCGTCAGTCGTTGAAAGTAAGTGTGCAGGTACAGCAGGCAGTAAAGAAGGAAAATGGTATGTTGGCCTTCATAGTGTGAGGATTTGAGTATAGGGATAAGGATATTTTGCTGCAATTGTATACGGTGTTGGTGAGGCCACACCTGGAGTATTGTGTGCAGTTTTGACGTCCTTATCTGAGAAAGGATGTTCTTGCTGTAGAGGGAGTACAGTGAAGGTTTACCAGGCTGATTCCTGGGATGGCAGGTCTGTCATATGAGGAGAGACTAAATCGGTTAGGATTATATTAATTGGATTCTAGAAGAGTGAGAGGGGATCTCATAGAAACTTATAAAATTCTAGCAGGATTAGACAGGGTAGATTCAGAAAGAATGTTCCTAATGGTGGGGGAGTCCAGAACTAGGGGTGATAGTTTGAGGATAAGGGGTAGACCTTTTAGAACCACCCAGGGGGTGGTGAATGTGTGGAAAGTAGTTGAGGCCAAAACGTGCGATTTCAAGAAGCTCTTGGGGCTAAAGGGATCAAGGAATGTGGGGGGATCAGGATATTGAACTTGATGATCAGCCATGAAGGGCCAAATGGCCTGCTCCTGCTTCTAGTTTCTATGTATTCAGCCCATCGGGTCTATGTCAGCCAAGAACGATCTAACTACACTAATCCCAAATTCCAGCGCTTGGCTCAATAAATCTATAAATTCCTGAAAGTGTCCTCTCTACATTTACCTCGTCAAACCCCATTCATTATTAAAGACATCTCTATTAATTCTCACATCACCAGGGAAAAGAGTCCCAGCCTAGTCAAACTTCCGCGATAGTCATAACCTCTCTGTGCTGGTATTATCCTTGTGAATCTGTTTTCTAATGCCTCTGTATCCTGTGCAAGCTACAAAACGGAGCCCGTACTCACCGCGAACACGTCAGGGGCAGTGATGTTGAGTTGGCTCAGTGCCGTGGTGTAGTGGTACGGCATGTCTACGCGCTGGCTGAAGAAAGCCAATGCCATGGTTGACAAAGAAAGTTCTCGCATCCAGACCTCAATATTGTCGCTACCCTGGCAGTGAGAGAGGGGAACAGGAAAAATTAATAGATATTTAAAACATATCATACAAACAAGGAACAGGAGGAGGCCATTCAGCCCCTCGGGCCTGTTCTGCCATTTAATAAGATCATGGCTGATCTGATAGTGACCTCAAACCTGCATCCCACCAAAACCCCCATAACCTATCACCCCCCCCATGCTTACCAAGAATCTATCCACCTCTGCCTTAAAACATTCAAAGACTCTGCTTCCAGCAGAAGAAAGTTCCAGAGATTCACCACCCTCCAAGAGAAAATATTTCACCTCACTGCCATTTTAAATGGGCGACCCCTTATTTTTAAGATTGGTTGCTCCATTTGAGTGGGGCTCCCAGCCATGGCCATCAAGTAATACCTTGCCCGTGATCCTGATCCCCGCTGCCAACTGGGACCACCCAGCCCACAAATGCCAGGACTGTGAACAACACTGACACACACTTGCTGACACACACACACATGCATTCTCGCGTGTGCCGCTCAACACATGCTCGCACGTGAGCACATGCCAATTCTAACACCTCGCAATTTGTCTTGAGAATGATTAACTCATTAGAGGCTAAAACGACCGGTGACTTTGGGTCCACTTAGTTTAAGGGTGCTTTTAGACCCCTCAACATAGCTGCAATCCCACTTTCCTTCATTCTTCTCGAGCGCTTTGATACTGGGCCCAATCCTCCTCCAGCCCCTCACTCCTTCTTCCTCTTCTATCTGCTGCTCACCTTCAGTATCATCCGGCCCTGCAGCCCCAGCGGATCCTGGTTAATCCTGATCAGTAGTTTATTCTGTAGGATGGCTGAGTCCTTTATGGAGATAGCCCGCAGGTCATTAGACATAAAGAGGGGAGCGGAGAGAATGGCCCAGAGGGCCATCTGTGATTTGGACTGCTCGAAACTCAGGCCAAAGTTCCCGATAATTAACTGGAGAGAAAAAACAGAGAGTATGAGAGGGATGAAGTCAGCATAGTGTGACTGACTACACAACAAACACAGCCTGCATTTATATAACAGCCTAAAACACACTTCACAGTGGAGCAACCAGACAAAATCTGACCCCAATCCAATGTGAAGATATTAGACTAGGTGAAGGAGAGGAGGAAGAGGCGGAAACTTGGAGAGGTTTAGGGTGAGAACTCCATAGCTCAGGAGAGATGGAAATCAGGGCCAGATTTGGAGGAGAGCAGTTGTCCTAGAGGATTGCAGAGCTGGAGGAGGTAACAGACATAGGGACAAGAGAAAGATTGGCATGAGGGGGAGACGTTGGCCTAGTGGTATTATCACTAGAGTATTAATCCAGAGACTCAGCTAATGTTTGAGGGACATGGGTTTAAATCCCGTCACAGCAGAGAGTGGAATTTGAATTCAATTAAAAAAAAATCTGGAATTAAGAATCTACTGATGACCATGAAACCATTGTCGATTGTCGGAAAAACCCATCCGATTCTCTAATGTCCTTAGGGAAGGAAATCTGCCGTCCTTACCTGGTGTGGCCTACATGTGACTCCAGAGTGGTTGACTCTCAACTGCCCTCGGGCAACTAGGGATGGGCAATAAACACTGGCCAGCCGGCAATGCCCATGTCCACGAAGAATTAGAAAAAAACGAGGGTGAGAATCTGAGGTATCAGGAACCAATGTAAGTCAGTGAGAACAAAGGTGAACAGGACTTGATGAGAGTTAAGATACAGACAATAGTGTTTAAGATGAGCTGAAGTTCATGGAGTGGAAAAAGTGGAGTCAAGAGCACATTGAAATAGCCTAGTCTGCAGGCAATGAAAGCAGTGTTTCCGCTGCTGACGGGTTGAATCAGGGATGGAATGGGACGATAGTATGGAGGGGAAAGGAGGTGATGTTGGAGAGGTTTTTTTTTATTCATTCGTGGGACATGGGCATCGCTGACTGGCCAGCATTTATTGCCCATCCCTAGTTGCCCTTGAGAAGGTGGTGAGCCGCCTTCATGAATCGCTGCAGTATATGTTCTATGGGTTGACCCACAATGCTGTTAGGGAATTCCAGGATTTTGATCCAGCGACTGTGAAGGAACGGCGATATATTTCCATGTGTGGATAGTGAATGGCTTGGAGGGGAACTTGCAGGCGGTGGTGTTCCCATGTATCTGCTGCCCTTGTCCTTCTAGATGGAAGTGGTCATTGGTTTGGAAGATGCTGTCTAAGGATCTTTGGTGAATTGCTGTAGTGCATCTTGTAGATAGTACACACTGTTGTTACTGAGGTGGTGTAGGGAGTGAATGTTTGTAGATGTGGAGCCAATCAAGCAGACTGCTTTGACCTGAACGGTGTTGAGCTTCTTGAGTGTTGTTGGAGCTGCACCCATTCAGGCAAGTGGGGAGTCACACTCCTGACTTGTGCCTTGTAGATGGTGGACAGGCTTTGGGGAGTCAGGAGGTGAGTTACTCGCTGCAGTATTCCTAGCCTCTGACCTGCTGTTGTAGTCACTGTGTTTATGTGGTGAGTCCAATTGAGTTTCTGGTCAATGGTAACCCCAAGGATGTTGACAGTGGGGGATTCAGTGATGGTTACACCATTGAATGTCAAGGGGCGGTGGTTAGAGAGTCTCTTATTGGTGATGGTCATTGCCTGGCATTTTTGTGGCGCGGATGTTACTTGCCACTTGTCAGCCCAAGTCTGGATATTGTTCAGATCTTGTTGCAGGGTTGAAAGCTCAGCTCAGGGTCAAATAGGATGTCAAGATTATGAACGGTCTTAGGTAGTTACACAGGAGAGGGATAGAATTGATGACAGGGACCTGAGAGACCCTAACATTCATTGTGCAATGGAGTAAGAAGACTCAACACATTATTCCAACTGGTTAATGTTGCCTTGAAGGAATTTCACACAAACATCACCCTGTAAGCACCAGTCTGAGAGATCCTTGCATTTCGACTGGGATTGTCCTGATCTCCTACTAAGGCTCCAGGAGAAATTAAAAGGGGAGTGTGACAATTCTTCTCCTAACCCCCTTCTGCCAGCAGGAATAGTTGCTCCCACGCGGAGATTTCACCGCAGGCGATGGCAGATCAGAGGTCCCACAAAAGCAGCAAAAACAAATCTCCATCTGCCAAGGACCAACTGGGACAGACTGCTCGACCTGCTACACCCAGCACTGCAGCATCAGAAATGAAGCCAGAAAATGTCAGGAATACTCAGGTCAGGCAGAATCTGTGGAGAGAGTAGAGAGCAGAGTCAGACGAAGGGTCACCGATCGCACCAAAAGCTGACTGGAATTTTCTGGCCAATTGCGTCAGTGGAATTCTCCAATCCCGCTGCAGTGAACAGAGATTTGGCTGGGCGCCAAATTCACCATTCTGGCTGGCAGCAGCGGCGGGGTGTGAATGGCTGGAGAATTCCGGTCGTTAACTCTGTCTCTCTCGCTCTCTGAGACCCGTTGAGTTTCCAGTACTCCCTCTTTATATTTCACATTTCCAGCACCTGCAGTATTTTGCTGTTTGTACTCCAGCAGCAAGTGTGCTC
This sequence comes from Mustelus asterias, assembly GCF_964213995.1. Lineage (NCBI taxonomy): Eukaryota > Metazoa > Chordata > Chondrichthyes > Carcharhiniformes > Triakidae > Mustelus > Mustelus asterias. The sequence goes on along the minus strand of NC_135821.1, from coordinate 28,822,513 downwards.
AATGTTGTAAGAATATTAGACCGACACACAGGGAAGGAATTTGTATTTTGTTGCGTCTTTTCCAACCTTGGGACATCTCAAAGTGCTTTAAAGCCAATGAAATGCTTTGGAAGTGTGGCCGTGGGTTGTAGTAAGTGTGACGTGTAATTCACAACAAGATCCCAGAGACAGCAATGAGATAATCACCAGATAATCTGCATTTTGTGGTGTTGTTGATGGGTGAACATTGTTCAGGACACCAGGGATAACGTGCCTTTGAATAGCAATACGGGATCCTTTCATAGAATCTCTACAATGCAGATGGAGACCATTTGGCCCATCTGCATCGGCTCCCCAAAAGAACATCTTATCCAGGCCCTATCCCTGTAACCCCACATATTTACCCCACTAATCCACCTAACCTAGACATCTTTGGACACTAAGGGGGAATTTACTATGGCCAATCCACTGAACCTGCACATCTTGGGACTGTGGTAGGAAACCTGAGCACCCGGAGGAAACCCACGCAGACACAGTGAGAATGTGCAAGCTCCACACAGACAGTGACCCAAGGCCGGAATCGAACCTGAGTCCTTTGTGTTGTGAGGCAGCAGCGTGAACCACTCTGCCACTGTGCTGCCCAGTCACGGGACAGAAAGTCCACGATTTAACATCTCATTCAAAAGGCAGCTGCTCTGACAGTGGAGCACTCCCTCAGCGCTGCACTGGGAGTGTCAGCCTGGATTATGGACTCAAGGGGCTGGAGCGGGACTCGAACCCACAAGTTTCCGAATGGAAACTGGCACTTGTAATTGCCAGTGGACATGGTGTGAATATTGAAATTATACAAATGGCAGGGGGGGGGGGGGATGTGTCAAGTGGCTGCAGCAACCCCCAGATTCTAACTGCAGTATCGAACCCTGCTTCACCTGAAGATTCCCATTCTGTGGCAGTGCAGGAACAGCAATGTAAAGTAAGGCAGGGTACCATGTCTGGGTCGTTCCATCTCCCCGGCCCAGCCACACGCTGCAGCACCTCCTGGTGCTTCGAGTACCAGTTAATGATTCCACGAACACTCTCCCACGAATCATCAATATCATTGTAATTTCTCCACAGATTACAGATCTCCCCCAGGAGAGTGTAGTTCACCTGAAAACAGCCCAACAGAGAAAACAAGTCAATGCCAATGAGAGGGAGAGGAGAGGGAGGAGAGCGGGGAGGGGAGAGGAGAGAGGGGGGTGGGGAGAGGGCAGGGGGAGGGCGGAGAGAGGGGGGGGCGGGGGAGAGGAGAGGGGGGCCGGGGAGAGGAGGGGGGAGGGGAGAGGGCGGGGGGAGGGCAGGGAGAGGGGGGAGCGGGGGAGAGGAGAGGGGGGGCAGGGAGAGGAGGGGGGAGGGCGGGGGAGAGGAGGGGGGAGGGCGGGGGAGAGGAGGGGGGAGGGCGGGGGAGAGGAGGGGGGAGGGCGGAGGGAGAGGAGGTGGAAGGGCGGGGGGAGAGGATGGGGTGAGGGCGGGGGAGAGGAGGGGGGAGAGGAGGGGGGAGGGCGGGGGAGAGGAGGAGGAGGGAGGGCGGGGGAGAGGAGGGGGGAGGACGGGGGGCGCGGGGAGGGAGGGGTGTGAGCGGGGAGAGAGGGGGGTGTGCGGGGAGAGAGGGGGGTGTGCGGGGAGAGAGGGGGGTGTGCGGGGAGAGAGGGGGGTGTGCGGGGAGAGAGGGGGGTGTGCGGGGAGAGAGGGGGGTGTGCGGGGAGAGAGGGGGGTGTGCGGGGAGAGAGAGGGGGGTGTGCGGGGAGAGAGAGGGGGGTGTGCGGGGAGAGAGGGGGGCGGGGAGAGAGGGGGCGGGGAGAGAGTGGGGCGGGGAGAGAGGGGGGCGGCGAGAGGAGGGAGGCGGCGAGAGGAGGGAGGCGGCGAGAGGAGGGAGGCGGCGAGAGGAGGGAGGCGGCGAGAGGGCAGGGAGTAGGATGGGAAGGGAGGGAGGGGAGAGAGTGGGAGGAAGGGAGGGAGGAGGATGGCGTGTCAGAGAGGGAGAGGAGACAGGAAGAAGAGGGTTCGTCAGGGGGAAGTGAAAAAAACCCACAAATGAAATACTTTTTGATCATCTTCAGAACCTCAGGAAATCCCAAAGTGCATTTCTACCCTTTTAAAATAGTGTTGTTACTCGAGAATGAACTGAGCATAAACCTGCTCAGAGTGCTGAGGGGCCATTGGGCATGCACCAATTTCAAGGAATCATACAATACAGTGCGAAGGGAGGCCATTTGGCCCATCGAGTCTGCACCGACTACAATCCCATCCAGTTCCTATCCCCATAACCCCATGCATATACCCGAGCTAGTCCTCCTGCCGCCCAGGGGGCAATTTACCACAGCCAATCCACCTAACCTACACGTCTTTGGACTGTGGGAGGAAACCGGAGCATCCGGAGGAAACCCATGCAGACACTGGGAGAATGTACAACTTCACACACACAGTGATCCAAGCTAGGAGGTAACTAAGTGTGTTGATGAAGGTAGGGCAGTTGATGTCATATACATGGATTTTAGTAAGGCGTTTGATAAGGTCCCCCATGGTCGGCTTATGATGAAAGTAAGGAGGTGTGGGATAGAGGGAAAGTTGGCCGATCGGATAGGTAACTGGCTATCTGATCGAAGACAGAGGGTGGTGGTGGATGGAAAATTTTCGGATTGGAGGCAGGTTGCTAGCGGAGTGCCACAGGGATCAGTGCTTGGTCCTCTGCTCTTTGTGATTTTTATTAATGACCTAGAGGAGGGGGCTGAAGGGTGGATCAGTAAATTTGCTGATGACACCAAGATTGGTGGAGTAGTGGATGAGGTGGAAGGCTGTTGTAGGCTGCAAAGAGACATAGATAGGATGCAAAGCTGGGCTGAAAAATGGCAAATGGAGTTTAACCCTGATAAATGTGAGGTGATTCATTTTGATAGGACTAATTTAAATGTGGATTACAGGGTCAAAGGTAGGGTTCTGAAGACTGTGGAGGAACAGAGGGATCTTGGGGTCCATATCCACAGATCTCTAAAGGTTGCCACTCAAGTGGGTAGAGCTGTGAAGAAGGCCTATAGTGTGTTAGCTTTTATTAACAGGGGGTTGGAGTTTAAGAGCCGTGGGGTTATGCTGCAACTGTACAGGACCTTGGTGAGACCACATTTGGAATATTGTGTGCAATTCTGGTCACTTCACTATAAGAAGGATGTGGAAGCGCTGGAAAGAGTGCAGAGGAGATTTACCAGGATGCTGCCTGGTTTGGAGGGTAGGTTTTATGAGGAAAGGTTGAGGGAGCTAGGGCTGTTCTCTCTGGAGCGGAGGAGGCTGAGGGGAGACTTAATAGAGGTTTATAAAATGATGAAGGGGATAGATAGAGTGAACGTTCAAAGACTATTTCCTCGGGTGGATGGAGCTACTACAAGGGGGCATAACTATAGGGTTCATGGTGGGAGATATAGGAAGGATATCAGAGGTAGGTTCTTTACGCAGAGAGTGGTTGGGGTGTGGAATGGACTGCCTGCAGTGATAGTGGAGTCAGATACGTTAGGAACATTTAAGCGGTTATTGGATAGGCACATGGAGCACACCAGGATGATAGGGAGTGGGATAGCTTGATCTTGGTTTCAGATAAAGCTCGGCACAACATCGTGGGCCGAAGGGCCTGTTCTGTGCTGTGCTGTTCTATGTTCTATGAACCAGGGTCCCTGGCGCTGTGAGGTAACAGTGCTAACCACTGTGACACCGTGCTACCCAGTATACTGGGAGATTGACATACCCACCCCCGGACATCACCAGCTTCCTGAACACTGGCCCCTTAACCCAACCCCTCCCCCGGACATTGCCGACCTCGACCCCCCTGCCCCCGGTCGCTGGCTCCGACACCCCCTCCAATCACACCCGCTCCCTGCCCTGTTTCCTGCCCAGACCCCTGATCGCCAGCCCCACCACAAGCCCCCACCTCCGATGCAGGAATCCACCCTTCCCTCCCCTCCTACCTCCCCTTATCTGGCTCTGCCCCTGTGAGGCCCTGCCCCCTTGACACTACCCTGTGCCCAGTGGGCACTGCCATAGTGCCAGGCTGGCAGTGCCATGACGGCATTGCACTCCCGCCCCCACGGGAGGCTCTCAATGGCCTCTGGTCCCACCAGTGAGGCCACCACACCTGATCCTGATTACTGGAGACCTTCACCGGCGAGGTTGGTGAGCCAAGTGAGCTCGGACAATTCCGTCCGGAGCCCACTGACAGGATTTAAATGAATATATGAATACTTAAATTAGCCTCAGGCCTGGGCTTGCGGATAGCGAAGAGCATTGTCGGGCAATACAGCAGGATATGAAAGGGATAGATAGGGTGAACAGTGGGAAGCTTTTTCCCAGGTCGGAGGTGACGATCACGAGGGGTCACGGGCTCAAGGTGAGAGGGGCGAAGTATAACTCAGATATCAGAGGGATGTTTTTTACACAGAGGGTGGTGGGGGCCTGGAATGTGCTGCCAAGTAGGATGGTGGAGGCAGGTACGCTGACATCGTTTAAGACTTACCTGGATAGTCACATGAGCAGCCTGGGAATGGAGGGATACAAACGATTGGTCTAGTTGGACCAAGGAGCGGCACAGGCTTGGAGGGCCGAAGGGCCTGTTTCCTGTGCTGTACTGTTCTTTGTTCTTTGAGGCTGAATACATTAAAAAAAGGCTTAGGAAGCCCGCTCCCCTTTGGACGGCAATCTGATTTTTTAGCTCCTGCTGAAATTTCCCACCCTGCCCTGCTGGTTGAGTAGCATAGTGGGGTGGAAAATTGCAGCGTAAGATCCTGAGATGTTTCCACAGGGTGGATGTGGGGAAGATGTTTCCTTTGAATATCTTTAAGGCCGCAGTGGCCTAATGGATAAGGCACTGACCTCCGAAGCCTGGGATTGTGGGTTTGAGTCCCATCTGGAGTGGGTGAAGTTTTTTGGATGGCATGGTGGCACAGTGGTTAGCACTGCTGTTCGATTCCGGTCTTGGGTCACTGTGTGCTGGACGTTTGCATATCCTCCCCGTGTCTGTGTGGGTTTCCTCCGGGTGCTCCAGTTTCCTCCCACAGTCCAAAGATGTGCGGGTTAAACATAGAAGATAGGAGCAGGAGGAGGCCATTTGGCCCTTTGAGCCTACTGGCCCTTCGAGCCTGCTCCGCCATTCATCACGATCATGGATGATCGGCCAACTTAATAGCCTAATCTTGCTTTCTCCCCATAACCTTTGATCCCATTCGCCCCAAGTGCTCTATCCAGCCGCCTCTTGAATACATTTAATGTTTTGGCATCAACTACTTCCTGTGGTAATGAATTCCACAGGCTCACTACCCTTTGGGTGAAAAAATGGCTCCTCATCTCCGTCCTAAATGGTTTACCCCGAATCCTCAGACTGTGACCCCTGGTTCTGGACTCCCCCACCAGTGGCAACATCCTCCCTGCATCTACCCTGTCTAGTCCTGTTAGAATTTTATAAGTCTCTATGAGATCTCCCCTCATTCGTCTGAACTCCAGCCTAATAGAACAGAGAGTATAGAAGGTGGCAGGAATCTAACCTCAGGCAGAGCAAAATAGGTGACAGGTATGAGAAGGGAGGTGGTCAGTGCAGGATTGAGGATGTTGTACCTAAATGCGTGCAGTATACGGAACAAGGTAAATGAGCATGTTGTGCACATTGAAATTGGCCGGTACGATATTCTGAGCATCACAGAGAAGTGGCCGCAAGGGGATCCGGGCTGGGATCTAAATATCCAAGGATATGTGTCCTATCGGAAGGACAAGCAGATGGGCAAAAGGAGGTGGGGTTTATTATTAGTAAGGAATGAAGTTAAATTGATAGCAAGAAGTGATATAGGATCAGAAGGCACAGAATCTCTGTGGGCAGAGTTGAGGAATCGCAAAGGTAAAAAGACCCTGATGTGAATTATGTACAGACCCCCTAGCAGTAGTCAGGATGTGGGGCAGAAAATAAATCAGGAGATAGAAAAGGCACATAAAAAAGGCAATATTACAATAATCATGGGGGACTTCAATATGCAGGTGGACTGGGGAAATCAGGTAGGTAGTGAATCCCAAGAAAAGGAATTTGTGGAATGTCTAAGAGATGGTTTTTTGGAGCAGCTTGTGACAGAGGCTACTAGGGAACAGGCAATTTTGGATTTGGTGATGTGTAATGAGGCAGACTTGATTAGGGAACTTAAGGTGAAGGAACCCTTAGGGAGCAGTGACCACAATACGATAGAATTTACCCTGCAGTTTGAGAGGGAGAAGTTGGAATCAGATGTAACGGTATTACAATGAAATAAAGTAACTACAAAGACATGAGGGAGGAGCTGGCCAGAGTTGATTGGAAAGGGAGCTGAGCAAGCAAGACAGTGGAACAGAATGGCAGGAGTTTTTGAGTTATTTGGGGGGCACAACAGAAATTCATCCCAAGGAGGAGGAAACATGCTAAGGGGAGGGCGAGGCACCCATAGCTGACAAGGGAAGTCAAGGACAGCATAAAAGCAAAAGAAAAAGCATACAAAGTGGCAAGGATTAGTGGGAAGCCAGAAGATTGGGAAGCCTTTAAAAGCGAGCAGAGGACAACTAAAAAAACAATAAGGGGGGAGAAGATGAAATATGAGGGTAGCAATGGAAGGGTGCGCTTCTGAATGAAGGGCTGTGACAAGTGGCGTTCCTCAGGGATCAGTGCTGGGATCTTTGCTGTTTGTAATATATATAATTGATTTGGAGGAAAAAGTAACTGGTTTGATTATTAAGTTTGCGGATGACACAAAGGTTGGTGGATTTGCGGATAGCGATGAGGATCATCAGAGGATACAGCAGGATATAGGTCAGTTGGAGACTTGGGTGAGGAGATGGCAGATGCAGTTTAATCCAAACAAATGTGAGGTAATACATTTTGGAAGGTCTAATACAGATAGGAAATATACAGTAAATGGCAGAACACTAAAGAGTATTGATAGGCAAAGGGATCTGGGTGTACAGGTACACAGGTCACTGAAAGTGGCAATGCAGGTGGAGAAGGTAGTCAAGAAGGCATAAGGCATGCTTGCCTTCATCGGCCGGGGTATTGAGTTTAAAAATTGGCAAGTCACGTTGCAGCTTTATAGAACCTTAGTTAGGGCGCACTTGGAACATAATGTTCAATTCTGGTCGCCACACTACCAGAAGGATGTGGAGGCTTTGGAGAGGGTACAGAAAAGATTTACCAGGATGTTGCCTGGTATGGAGGGCATTAGCTATGAGGAGAGGTTGGGGAAACTTGGTTTGTTCTCACTGGAACGACGGAGGTTGAGGGGCGACCTGATAGAAGTCTACAAGATTATGAGAGGCATGGACAGAGTGGATAGTCAGAAGCTTTTTCCCAGGGTGGAAGAGTCAATTACTAGGGGGCACAGGTTTAAGGTGCGAGGGGCAAGGTTTAAAGGAGATATACGAGGCAGATTTTTTACACAGAGATAGTGGGTGCCTGGAATTCGTTGCCGGGGGAGGTAGTGGAAGTGGATACGGTAGTGACTTTTAAGGGGTGTCTTGACAAATACATGAATAGGATGGGAATAGAGGGATATGGTCCCCAGAAGGGTAAGGGCGGCACGGTAGCACAGTGGTTAGCACTGCTGCTTCGCAGCTCCAGGGTCCTGGGTTCGATTCCCGGCTCGGGTCACTGTCTGTGTGGAGTTTGCACATTCTCCTCGTGTCTGCGTGGGTTTCCTCCGGGTGCTCCGGTTTCCTCCCACAGTCCAAAGATGTGCGGGTTAGGTTGATTGGCCATGTTAAATTGCCCCTTAGTGTCCTGGGATGCGTAGGTTAGAGGGATTAGCGGGTAAAATATGTAGGGGTAGGGCCTGGGTGGGATTGTGGTCGGTGCAGACTCGATGGGCCGAATGGCCTCCTTCTGCACTGTAGGCTTTCTATGATTCTATGAATTCAGTTGGGCAGCATGGTCGGTGCAGGCTTGGAGAGCTGAAGGGCCTGTTCCTGTGCTGTAATTTTCTTTGTTCTATGAGTGTAAGCTAGCTAGTAATTTAAAAGAAGATAGGAAGAATTTTTTTCAATATATAAAAGATAAGAGAGGGGCAAAAATAGCCATTGGACCACTGGAAAATGAGGCTGGAGAAGTAATAGGAAACAAAGCAATGGCAGAGGAATTGAATAATTACATTGCATGAGTCTTCACAGTGGAAGACACCAGTGGTCTGCCAGAGCTCCAGGAGAATCAGGGGGCACAGGTGAGTGTAGTGGCCATCACTAAGGAGAAGGTCTGGGGAAACTGAAAGGTCTGAAGGTGGATAAATCACCTGGACTGGATGGACTACACCTCAGGGTTCTAAAAGAGATAGCTGAGGAAATTGTGGAGGCATTGGTGGTGGTGTTTCAGGAATCACTGGAGGCAGGGAGGGTCCCAGAGGACTGGAAAGTAGCAAATGTAACACCGCTGTTTAAGAAGGGAGGGAGGCAGCAGACGTGAAATCAAGGCCGGTTAGTCTGACTTCGATCATTGGCATGATTTCAGAGTCCATTATTAAAGATGAGATCGCAGAGTACTTGGAAGTGCATGATAAAGTAGGACTGAGTCAGCTCGGCTTTGTCAAGGGGAGGTCACGTCTAACAAATCTGTTAGAGTTCTTTGAGGAGGTAACAAGGAAGTTTGATAAAGGAGAACCAGTGGATGTGATTGATTTAGATTTGCAGAAGGCCTTTGACAAGATGCCACATAGGAGACCGTTGAATAAGTTAAGTGCCCATGGTGTTAATGGTAAGATCCTGGTGGATAGAAGATAGACTGACTGGCAGGAAGCAGAGAGTGGGGATAAAGGGGTCTTTCTCAGGATGGCCTCCGGTGAGTAGTGGTGTGCCTCAGGGGTCAGTGCTGGGACCACAACTTTTCACACTATACATTAATGATTTGGAGGAAGGAACTGAAGGCACTGTTGCTAAGTTTGCAGATGATACAAAGATACGTAGAGGGACAGGTAGTATGGAGGAAGAAGGGGGGCTGCAGAAGGACTTGGACAGGTTAGGAGAGTGGGCAAAGAAGTGGCAGATGGAATACAACGTGGAAAAGTGTGAGGTTATGCACTTTGAAAGGAGGAATGGAGGTATAGACTATTTTCTAAATGGGAAAATGCTTCGGAAATCAGAAACACAAAGGGACTTGGAAGTCATTGTTTAAGATTCTCTTAAGGTTAACATGTAGGTTCAGTCGGCAATTAGAAAGGCAAATGCAATGTTAGCATTCATGTCAAGAGGGCTAGTATACAAGAACAGGGATGTACTTCTGAGGCTGTATAAGGCTCTGGTCAGACCCCGTTTGGAGTATTGTGAGCAGTTTTGGACCCCATATTTAAGGAAGGATGTGCTGGTCTTGGAAAGGGTCCAGAGCAGGTTCACAAGAATGATCCCTGGAATGAACAGCTTGTTGTATGAGGAACAGTTGAGGACTCTGGGTCTGTACTTGTTGGAGTTTAGAAGGATGAGGAGGAATCTTATTGAAACTTATAGGATACTGCGAGGCCTGGATACAGTGGGATAGTACGAAAAACTAAAACCAAAGGGCACAGCCTCAGGCTAAAGGGATAATGCTTTAAAACAGAGATGAGGAGGAATTTCTTCAGCCAGAGAGTGGTGAATCTGTGGAACTCTTTGCTGCAGAAGGCTGCGGAGACCACGTCATTGAGTGTCTTTAAGACAGAGATAGATAGATTCTTGATTGATAAGGAGATCAGGGATTATGGGGAAAAGGCAAGAGAATGGGGATGAGAACAATATCAGCCATGATTGAATGGCAGAGCAGATTCGATAGGCCGAGTGGCCTAATTCTACTCCTATGTCTTCTGGTCTTATGGAAAACAATCCTAACTTAGTCAATCTCTCCTCATACATCAGTCCCGCCATCCCTGGAATTGGCCTGGTAAACCTTCGTTGTGCTCCCTCGAGAGCAAGAACATCCTTCCTCAGAAAAGGAGACCAAAACTGTACATAATACTCTAGGTGTGGCCTCACCAAGGCCTGCTATAATTGAAACAACACATTCCTCCTCCTGCACTTGAAATCTCTTGCAATGAAGGCCGACATACCACCTGCCTTCTTTACTGCCTGCTGCACCTGCATGCTTACCTTCATTGACTGGTGCACAAGGACACCCAGGTCCCGCTGCACACTCCCCTCTCCCAATTTACAGCCATTCAGGTCATAATCTGCCTTCTTGTTTTTGTTTCCAAAGTGAATAACTTCACATTTACCCAAATTATACTGCATCTGCCATTGATTTGCCCACTCACCCAACCTGTCCAGATCATTCTGAAGGATCTCTGCATCCTCGTCACAGTTCACCCTCCCACCCAACTTGGGGGTATCATCTGCAAACTTTGAGATGTTACATTTTGTTCCCTCATCCAAATCATTAATATATATTGTGAATAGTTGGAGTCCCAGCACTGATCCCTGTGGCACCCCACTGGTTACTGCCTGCCAATTTGAAAAGAACAGTAAGAAGTCTGACAACACCAGGTTAAAGTCCAACAGGTTTATTTGGGAGCACAAGCCACTAGCTTTCGGAGCGCTGCTCCTTCATCAGGTGAGTGGGAGTTCTGTTCACAAACAGGGCATATATAGATACAAACTCAATTTACAAGATAATGGTTGGAATATGTCTTTACAGGTAATCAAGTCTTAAAGGTATAGGCAATGTGAGTTGGGAGAGGGTTAAGCACAGGTTAAAGAGATGTGTATTGTCTCCAATTGCTTAGAACCCAAGGGAATAGGGGAGATCCTAAATGAATACTTTGCATCGGTATTCACAAAGGAGAGGGACTTGTTGACTGGGAGTGTCTCAGAGGGAGGTGTTGAAGGTGTTGACCCGTTAGAGAGAATCTCCATTACAAGGAAGGAAGTGTTAGGTTTTTTAGGTAACATTAAAACTGACAAATCCCTCGGGCCTGATGGCATCTATCCTCGACTGCTCAGGGAGACAAGAGATGTAATTGCTGGGCCTCTGACGGAAATCTTTGTCTCTTCATTGGACACACGTGAGGTCCCTGAGGATTGGAGGATAGCGAATGTGGTACCGTTATTTAAGAAGGGTAGCAGGGATAACCCGGGTAATTATAGGCCAGTGAGCTTGAGTCCGTGGTAGGGAAGTTGTTGGAGAGGATTCTTAGAGACAGGATGTATGCGCATTTAGAACGGAACAATCTCATTAGTGACAGACAGCATGGTTTTGTAAGAGGGAGGTCGTGCCTTACAAATTTGGTGGAGTTTTTTTGAGGAAGTGCCAAAAACAGTTGACGAAGGAAAGGCTGTGGATGTCGTCTATATGGATTTCAGTAAGGCATTTGACAAAGTCCCTCATGACAGGTTGGTTAAGAAGGTTAAGGCTCATGGGATACAAGGAGAGGTGGCGAGATGGGTAGAGAACTGGCTTGGCCACAGGAGACAGAGGGTAGCAGTCGAAGGGTCTTTTTCTGGCTGGAGGTCTGTGACCAGTAGTGTTCCGCAGGGCTCTGTACTGGGACCTCTGCTATTTGTGATATATATAAATGATTTGGAAGAAGGTGTAACTGGTGTAATCAGCAAGTTTGCGGATGACACGAAGTTGGCTGGACTTGCGGATAGCGAAGAGCATTGTCGGGCAATACAGCAGGATATAGATAGGCTGGAAAACTGGGCGGAGAGGTGGCAGATGGAGTTTAATCTGGATAAATGCGAAGTGATGCAATTTGGAAGAAATAATGTAGGGAGGAGTTATACAATAAATGGCAGAGTCATCAGGAGTATAGAAACACAGAGGGACCTAGGTGTGCAAGTCCACAAATCCTTGAAGGTGGCAACACAGGTGGAGAAGGTGGTGAAGAAGGCATATGGTATGCTTGCCTTTATAGGACGGGGTATAGAGTATAAAAGCTGGAGTCTGATGATGCAGCTGTATAGAACGCTGGTTAGGCCACATTTGGAGTACTGCGTCCAGTTCTGGTCGCCGCACTACCAGAAGGATGTGGAGGCTTTAGAGAGAGTGCAGAGAAGGTTTACCAGGATGTTGCCTGGTATGGGGGGTCTTAGCTAGGAGGTGAGATTGGGTAAACTGGGCTTGTTCTCCCTGGAAAGACGGAGAATGAGGGGAGACCTAATAGAGGTGTACAAAATTATGAAGGGGATAGATAGGGTGAACGGTGGGAAGCTTTTTCACAGGTCGGAGGTGACGATCACGAGGGGTCACGGGCTCAAGGTGAGAGGTATAACTCAGATATCAGAGGGACGTCTTTTTACACAGAGGGTGGTGGGGGCCTGGAATGCGCTGCCAAGTAGGGTGGTGGAGGCAGACACGCTGGCATAGTTTAAGACTTACCTGGATAGTCACATGAGCATTCTGGGAATGGAGGGATAGAAACGAATGGTCTAGTTGGACCAATGAGCGGCACAGGCTTGGAGGGCCGAAGGGCCTGTTTCCTGTGCTGTACTGTTCTTTGTTCTTTGTTCCAGCCAGGACAGTTAGTGAGATTTTGCAAGTCCAGGCAAGTCGTGAGGGTTACAGATAGTGTGACATGAACCCAAGATCCTGGTTGAGACTGTCCTCGTGTGCGGTTCATGTCACACTATCTGTAACCCCCTTCAGATTATGAGGTGAGGTACTCCTCTTTGAGTGGTTGGCTATTAGTCTCAGAGAGGAGATGCAGGCTTTGTAACACTCAGCTATAATTTTTCCCAAACTGCGGAGATTAAAAGCTTTTTTTGTACATTTGCATTTCCTCCAGGTTTACCCTTGGGGAGTTCTACTTATTTCTGATCATGTGTACATACGAACATGGCAGCATGGTGGCACAGTGGTTAACATTGCTACCTCACAGTGCCAGGGACCCGGGTTCAATTCCGGCCTTGGGTCACTGTCTGTGTGGAGTTTGCACGTTCTCTCCGTGTCTACGCAGGTTTCCTCCGGGTGCTCCGGTTTCCTCCCACACTCCAAAGATGTGCTGGTTAGGTGGATTGGCCATGCTAAATTGCTCAAAGAACAAAGAACAAAGAACAGTACAGCACAGGAAACAGGCCCTTCGGCCCTCCAAGCCTGTGCCGCTCCTTGGTCCAACTAGACCAATCGTTTGTATCCCTCCATTCCCAGGCTGCTCATGTGACTATCCAGGTAAGTCTTAAACGATGTCAGCGTGCCTGCCTCCACCACCCTACTTGGCAGCGCATTCCAGGCCCCCACCACCCTCTGTGTAAAAAACATCCCTCTGATGTCTGAGTTATACTTCGCCCCTCTCAGCTTGAGCCCGTGACCCCTCGTGATCGTCACCTCCGACCTGGGAAAAAGCTTCCCACCGTTCACCCTATCTATACCCTTCATAATCTTGTATACCTCTATTAGATCTCCCCTCATTCTCCGTCTTTTCAAGGAGAACAACCCCAGTCTACCCAATCTCTCCTCATAGCTAAGACCCTCCATTCCAGGCAACATCCTGGTAAACCTTCTCTGCACTCTCTCTAACGCCTCCACGTCCTTCTGGTAGTGCGGCGACCAGAACTGGACGCAGTACTCCAAATGTGGCCTAACCAGCATTCTATACAGCTGCATCATCAGACTCCAGCTTTTATACTCTATACCCCGTCCTATAAAGGCAAGCATACCATATGCCTTCTTCACCACCTTCTCCACCTGTGTTGCCACCTTCAAGGATTTGTGGACTTGCACACCTAGGTCCCTCTGTGTTTCTATACTCCTGATGACTCTGCCATTTATTGTATAACTCCTCCCTACATTATTTCTTCCAAAATGCATCACTTCGCATTTATCCGGATTAAACTCCATCTGCCACCTCTCCGCCCAATTTTCCAGCCTATCTATATCCTGCTGTATTGCCCGACAATGCTCTTCGCTATCCGCAATTCCAGCCATCTTCGTGTCATCCGCAAACTTGCTGATTACACCAGTTACACCTTCTTCCAAATCATTTATATATATCACAAATAGCAGAGGTCCCAGTACAGAGCCCTGCGGAACACCACTGGTCACAGACCTCCAGCCGGAAAAAGACCCTTCGACCACTACCCTCTGTCTCCTATGGCCAAGCCAGTTCTCCACCCATCTAGCCACTTCTCCTTGTATCCCATGAGCCTTAACCTTCTTAACCAACCTGCCATGTGGGACTTTGTCAAATGCCTTACTGAAATCCATATAGACGACATCCACGGCCCTTCCTTCATCAACCGTTTTTGTCACTTCCTCAAAAAACTCCACCAAATTTGTAAGGCACGACCTCCCTCTTACAAAACCATGCTGTCTGTCACTAATGAGATTGTTCCGTTCTAAATGCACATACATCCTGTCTCTAAGAATCCTCTCCAACAACTTCCCTACCATGGACGTCAAGCTCACCGGCCTATAATTTCCTGGGTTATCCCTGCTACCCTTCTTAAACAACGGGACCACATTCGCTATCCTCCAATCCTCAGCGACCTCACCCGTGTCCAAAGAAGCGACAAAGATTTCCGTCAGAGGCCCAGCAATTTCATCTCTCGTCTCCCTGAGCAGTCGAGGATAGATGCCATCAGGCCCTGGGGCTTTGTCAGTTTTAATGTTCCCTAAAAAACCTAACACTTCCTCTCTTGTAATGGAGATTTTCTCTAACGGGTCAACACCTCCCTCCGAGACACTCCCGGTTAACACGCCCCTCTCCTTCGTGAATACCGATGCAAAGTATTCATTTAGGATCTCCCCTATTCCCTTGGGTTCTAAGCATAATTCCCCTCCTTTGTCCCTGAGAGGTCCGATTTTCTCCCTGACAACTCTTTTGTTCCTAACGTATGAATAGAATGCCTTGGGATTCTCCTTAATCCTGCCTGCCAAGAACATCTCGTGACCTCTTTTTGCCCTTCCAACTCCCCGTTTGAGTTCTTTCCTACTCTCTCTGTATTCCTCCAGAGCTCCATCTGTTTTCAGTTGCCTGGACTTAACATACGCCTCCCTTTTCATTTTAATCAGATCCTCAATATCCTTTGTGTCCAAAGATGTGCAGGTTAGGGGAATTAGCCATGGTAAATGTGTGGGGTTACGTGGATAGGGCGGGGGATAGGGCTTGGGTAAGATACTCTGGCAGAGAGTCTGTGTAGACTTGATGGGCCAAATGGCCTCTTCTGCACTGTAGGGATTCTATGATCCCTACATGTGCCACAGGGTAGAACCAGCCCCGGACAGAATTCCAAAGCAGTGCTTTATAAACACTCTGCAGAAGTTCCAGACTCACACTTCACTCAGCCAGCAATGTTTCCCTTGGATACCAGTCCCAGGAGGGTCCAATGCAATGAGACTGTCCATTCGAAGGGTACCGGCTGCCAACAGTGAGAGAGAAGCAGGAGGTCAGCACAGACTAAGGCAGCATCTGCTGAGTCCAGGAAGAGGAATTTGAAAAAAAGAGAAAGTGTGAAGTAACACATTTTAGGAAGTGTAACAAGACAAGGGAATCCGCAAAAACAGGGCGGATACTGAGAAGTGTGAGACCTCATAGAACATAGAACATTACAGCGCAGAACAGGCCCTTCGGCCCACGATGTTGCACCGACCAGTTAAAAAAAAAAAAAAAAAAACTGTGACCCTCCAACCTAAACCAATTTCTTTTCGTCCATGAACCTATCTACGGATCTCTTAAACGCCCCCAAACTAGGCGCATTTACTACTGATGCTGGCAGGGCATTCCAATCCCTCACCACCCTCTGGGTAAAGAACCTACCCCTGACATCGGTTCTATAACTACCCCCCCTCAATTTAAAGCCATGCCCCCTCGTGCTGGATTTCTCCATCAGAGGAAAAAGGCTATCACTATCCACCCTATCTAAACCTCTAATCATCTTATATGTTTCAATAAGATCCCCTCTTAGCCGCCGCCTTTCCAGCGAAAACAATCCCAAATCCCTCAGCCTCTCCTCATAGGATCTCCCCTCCATACCAGGCAACATCCTGGTAAACCTCCTCTGCACCCTCTCCAAAGCCTCCACATCCTTCCTGTAATGTGGGGACCAGAACTGCACACAGTACTCCAAGTGCGGCCGCACCAGAGTTGTGTACAGTTGCAACATAACGCTACGACTCCTAAATTCAATCCCCCTACCAATAAACGCCAAGACACCATATGCCTTCTTAACAACCTTATCTACTTGATTCCCAACTTTCAGGGATCTATGCACACATACACCTAGATCCCTCTGCTCCTCCACACTATTCAAAGTCCTCCCGTTAGCCCTATACTCAACACATCTGTTATTCCTACCAAAGTGAATTACCTCACACTTCTCCGCATTAAACTCCATCCGCCACCTCTCGGCCCAACTTTGCAACCTGTCTAAGTCTTCCTGCAAACTACGACACCCTTCCTCACTGTCTACCACACCACCGACTTTGGTGTCATCAGCAAATTTGCTAATCCACCCAACTATACCCTCATCCAGATCATTAATAAATATTACAAACAGCAGTGGCCCCAAAACAGATCCCTGAGGTACACCACTTGTAACCGCACTCCATGATGAATATTTACTATCAACCACCACCCTCTGTTTCCTATCCGCTAGCCAATTCCTGATCCAATTTCCTAGATCACCCCCAATCCCATACATCTGCATTTTCTGCAGAAGCCTACCATGGTGAACCTTATCAAACGCCTTACTAAAATCCATATATACCACGTCCACTGCCTTGCCCCCATCCACCTCCTTGGTCACTTTCTCAAAAAACTCAATAAGGTTAGTAAGGCACGACCTACCTGCCACAAAACCATGCTGACTATCACCTATCAATTCATTACTCTCCAAATAACTATAAATCCTATCCCTTATAATTTTTTCCAACATCTTGCCGACAACAGAAGTGAGACTCACCGGTCTATAATTCCCGGGGAAGTCTCTGTTCCCCTTCTTAAACAATGGGACAACATTCGCTAACCTCCAATCTTCTGGTACTATACCAGAGGCCAACGACGACCTGAAGATCAGAGCCAGAGGCTCTGCAATCACTTCTCTTGCCTCCCAGAGAATCCTTGGATAAATCCCATCCGGACCAGGGGATTTATCTATTTTCAGACCCTCCAGAATATCCTGCACATCCTCCTTATCAACTGTAATACTGTCTATTCTACTCCCTTGCAACCCAGTGTCCTCCTCAGCTATATTCATGTCCCCTTGCGTGAACACCGAAGAGAAATATTGGTTCAATGCTTCACCAATCTCCTCCGGTTCCACACATAACTTCCCTCTGCCATCTATAACTGGCCCTAAACTTGCCCTAACCAACCTTCTGTTCTTGACATACCTATAGAACGCCTTAGGATTCTCTTTAACCCTATCCGCCAAAGTCTTCTCATGTCCCCTTTTAGCCCTTCTAAGCTCGCTCTTCAACTCCCTCTTAGCCAATCTAAAGCTTTCTAGTGCACTACCCGAGTGCTCACGTCTCATCCGAACATAAGCCTCCTTTTTCTTTTTAACCAACAAAGAAACTTTTTTGGTGCACCACGGTTCCCTAGCCCTACCAATTCCTCCTTGCCTGACAGGGACATACCTATCACAGACTCGCAGTAGCTGCTCCTTGAAAAAACTCCACATGTCGGACGTTCCCAGTCCCTGTAATCTCCTAGTCCAACCTATGTTTCCTAATTCTCTCCTAATAGCCTCATAATTACCCTTCCCCCAGCTAAAACCACTGGCCCGAGGTTCATGCCTATCCCTTTCCATCACTAAGGTGAACGTAACCGAATTGTGGTCACTATCACCAAAATGCACACCAACTTCCAAGTCTAGCACCTGGTCTGGCTCATTTCCCAGCACCAGATCCAATATAGCCTCACCTCTAGTTGGCCTGTCTACATACTGAGTCAAAAAACCTTCCTGCACGCTTTGAACAAAAACTGACCCCTCTAACGAGCTAGAGCTATAACAATTCCAGTCAATATTAGTCAAGTTAAAATCCCCCATAACAATTGCCCTATTACTTTCACTCCTAAGCAGGATTGACTCCGCAATCCTTTCCTCAACCTCTCTAGAACTTTTAGGAGGTCTATAAAAGACTCCCAACAGGGTGACCTCTCCTCTCCTATTTCTAATCTCCGCCCATACTACCTCAACAGATAAGTCCTCATCAAACCTCCTCTCTGACACTGTGATACAATCTCTGACCAATAATGCTACCCCTCCCCCTCTTCTACCTCCTTCCCTACTTCGACTAAAACATTTGAACCCCGGGACCTGCAGCATCCATTCCTGCCCCTGCTCTATCCATGTCTCTGAAATAGCCACAACATCGAAGTCCCAGGTACTGATCCACGCTGCAAGTTCACCCACTTTATTGCGAATACTCCTGGCATTGAAGTATACACATTTCAAACCCTGCTCCACCCCACCTCTGCAATGCCGTGCATAGCAGTCCCCATCCATGCATCCCTCACTTTCAGCCCCACTACTCAGGATCCCTCCCCCCCCCCGAATCAGTTTAAACCTCCCTGCATGGCCTTAGCAAATTTACCCCCCAGGATATTGGTCCCCTTCTGATTAAGGTGTAGACCATCCTTCTCATAGAGGTCACACCTTCCCCAGTACGAGCCCCAATTGCTTAAGTACCTGAACCCCTCCCTCCTGCACCATCCCTTCAGCCATGAATTCAAACCTTCCCTCTCCCTATTCCTCTCTAAACTATCCCGTGGTACAGGCAAGAGTCCAGAGATAACCACTCTGTCAGTCTTGGCCTTTAGTTTCCACCCCAACTCCATAAATCCCTGCCTAATATCCCCTTCCCCTATCCTCCCTATGTCGTGTGTCCCCACATGTACAATAACTTGTGGTTTATCTCCCTCCCCCCTAAGAGTCCTGAATACCCTGTCAGACACATCCCGGACCCCAGCCCCTGGTAGGCAACACACCAACCCTGAGTCCCTACCTTTAGTTCCGACCCTCCTATCTGTCCCCTTAATTGTGGAGTCCCCAATCACAAGGCCCAGTCTTTTACAGCCCCTAACCACCTGAGCTTTCTCACTCGGCTCACCCCCAGAGATCTGCTCTCTATGCTCAGTTGATTCCTCCTCAACTGTAGCCTCCAGCACCGAAAACCTATTATGGAGGGGAACCATAGGAACTCCCTCACCTCGGAGTAGAAACATACAAAATAAAAGCAAAAGTAGGCCATTCAGCCCTTCGAGCCTGCACTGCCATTCAACATGATCATGTCTGATCCTCTATCTCAATGCCATACTCCTGCACTCTCCCTATTCCCCTTGACATCCTGATTTTAGAACTCTACCCATTTCCTTCTTAAATATATTCAGTGATTTGGCCTCCAGTACTTTCTGTGGTAAAGAATTCCACAGGTTCACCACCCTCTTAGTGAAGAAATTCCTCCTCATCTCAGTCCTAAATGGCCTACTCCATATCCTTAAACTGTGTCCCCTAGTTCTAGACCCTCCCCCAGCTACAGGAAACAACATTCCTGCATCCAGTCTGTCTAGTACTGTCAGAATTTTATACATTTTAATTAGATCTCCTCTCAGCCTCTACTTTCTCAGGAGTCTAAGGAAATATGGCATGCCCGCTACAATTCTCACCAATTTTTACAGACGCACCATAGAAAGCATTCTTTCAGGAAGTATCACAGCTTGGTGTGGCTCCTGCTCTGTCCAAGACAGCAAGAAACTATGTACTGTATGCTTTGTCTGTATAGCGCGCAAGAAACAATATTTTTCACTGTATACTAATACATGTGACAATAATAAATCAAATTAAATCAAATCATTCTTTTAAATTCCAGTGAATACAGGCCAAGTTGACCCAATCTCTCTTCATATGACAATACAGGAATCAGTCTGGTGAATCTTTGCTGCATTCTCTCTATGGAAAGTCTATCCTTAGATAAGGAGAGGAAAACTGCACACAATTCTCCAGGTGTGGCCTCATCAGGGCCCTGAACAGCTGCAGTAAGACATCGTTGCTTCTGTCCTCTTGCAATGAAGGCCAACATACCATTTGCCTTCCTAACTTCTTGCTGTACCTGCACGCTTGCTTTCAGTGAGTGGTGCACCAGTACATCCTTTGTGCACCAACAATTTAAAGGAAGTGTGAAGAAGGGAAAGGGTTAATTTTTTTTGTACTCAATGTATTTTGTACCTAAAAGGTTGAACTTTGTACCTGGAATGTATCACAAACATAACCCTTCCTTATGGCTAGTCTCCCCTTTGTTTATATTGCTCCTGGTAGTAGTATAAGCCATTTGTTCATGGTTTCATCGCTTGTTTATATCATTCTGATAAAACAGAGAGTTAAATATCGATGTAGGGTTGGAAGTCTTGCTTTCCCGTAGGCTTGTGTATGATTTAAACAAAGGAAGCAGCTACCAAATGGTAGAGTGCGAGAATGGCCGTTTGAAGGAGGATTCCCACTGGGACAGCTGCAATCGCACACAGTCACTTCAAAGGAAAGGCCGCGGGAAGAACGGGGGACCAGAGGTTGCATCTTCACTACAACTATCAGGAGAACTGTGCTTTATGACCCAAGGATACCAGATAGTCTCTAACCATAATCCAGAGCGTATCAGAAGCTGTTAAAGGAACTATAATTTATGATCAAGGACTGTTAACTGGACTTTGCTTCATGACTTGTATTGGGAACCCTGATGTATAAAGATCCACGCTTCTTGTGTTCAGAGAGAACTTTGGCTTCCGCTTTCAAGGGGTCAGGTTCTCCCGCAAGCTTGTGAGAATAAAGCCTTACTCTATTTTGACTCATACCAGCCTCAGAGGTATTTTTACCGACTTCAAAGTGTGACAAGACAAGGGAATCCGCAAGAGGACAAGTGGTTAAAGAGACATTTGGCATGTTTCATAGAATCATAGAAACCCTACAGTGCAGAAGGAGGCCATTCGGCCCATCGAGTCTGCACCGACCACAATCCCACCCAGGCCCTACCCCCACATATTTACCCGCTAATCCCTCTAACCTATGCATCCCAGGACTCTAAGGGGCAATTTTTAACCTGGCCAATCAACCTAACCCACACATCTTTGGACTGTGGGAGGAAACCGGAGCACCCGGAAGAAACCCACGCAGACACGAGGAGAATGTGCAAACTCCACACAGACAGTGACCCGAGCCGGGAATCGAACCCGGGACCCTGGAGCTGTGAAGCAGCAGTGCTAACCACTGTGTTACCGTGCCGCCGTTTCCCTTTGCCGAAATATCGATTATAAGGTTATGCGGGAGCTGTATCCAATTTAGTTAGACCACAGCCAGAGTACTGCGTACATGTCGGGTCACCACATTACAGGAAAGACAGAGGTGCAGAGGAGATTTATGAGGATGTTGGCAGGACTGGAAGATGTTAGTACTGAGGAAAGGTCAGACATTGCAGTTGCCTTCCCCAGAACAAGAGGAGATGGAGGAGTGTCTTACTTGCGATGCATAAAATTATGAGGTGCCAGATATGGTAAATAAGGTCGGCTTCGTGCGAAAGGGATCAAAACTGAGGAGACAAAACTAAATAATTGGTTGATCACTGGGGGGATGATGAAACTTTCGCACCCAGAGGGTGGTAGGGAACCCTTATCTGCACGAGAGGACGAGGCACGTTTAAGAAATGTTTGGACGCCTACTTGAAGAGTCATCACCCGCTGGGAAACTGGGATTAGGTCAGCCAGCCCTTCAATGCCACCACGGACACAACGGGCCCAACGGCCACCTTCTGTGACATAAATTATCCATGGCCTCTGTGAATGTAAAACAAGTGAATTCACGGCTATTTTGTCCCGCAACAAACAGGGAACAAAAAAGAAATTAAAATCATCACGGCACAGTGGTTAGCACTGCTGCCTCACAGAGCCAGGGACTCAGGTTCAATTCCGGCCTCAGGTCACTGTCTTGTGCGGAGTTTGCACATTCTCCCC
Organism: Mustelus asterias; assembly: GCF_964213995.1. Lineage (NCBI taxonomy): Eukaryota > Metazoa > Chordata > Chondrichthyes > Carcharhiniformes > Triakidae > Mustelus > Mustelus asterias. The sequence goes on along the minus strand of NC_135821.1, from coordinate 28,800,620 downwards.
GTGTCTGCATGGGTTTCCTCCGGGTGCTCCGGTTTCCTCCCACACTCCAAAGATGTGCAGATTACGTGGATTGGCCATGCTAAATTGCCCCTTAGTGTCCAAAGATGTGTAGGTTAGGTGGATTGGCCATGCTAAATTGCCCCTTAGTGTCCAAAGATGTGTAGGTTAGGGGGATTGGCCATGCTAAATTGCCCCTTAGTGTCCAAAGATGTGTAGGTTAGGGGGATTGGCCATGCTAAATTGCCCCTTGGTGTCTCAAATTATGCAGATTATGTGGATTGGCCATGCTAAATTGCCCCTTAATGTTTCCAAAATGTGCAGGTTAGGTGGTTTGGCCATGCTAAATAGCTCTTTAGTGTCTAAAGATGTACAGGTCAGGGGGATTGGCCATGCTAAATTGCCCCTAGTGTCCCAAGATGTGTCGGTTAAGGGGATTAGCAGGGTAAGTACGTGGGTTTTTAGGGCTAGGGCCTGGGCAAGATGCTCTGTCGGAGAGTCAGTATAGACTCGATGGGATGAACGGTCTCCTTCTGCACTGTAGGAATTCTATCTGCTGTGATTTTCTTTTCTAGTCAAATTCAAAATAAGGTGCCCTGGGCCTCAATTCCCAAGAGAAAGGACTTGGTCACCCCTCACTGCACTCACTAGAAATGATTGGGGTAGTGGTATAGTCACTGGACTAGTAATCCAGAGACCCAGGGTAATTCTCTGGGGACCCGGGTTCGAATCCCACCACGGCAAATGGTGGAACTAAGAGTCTAACAATGACCATGAAACCATTGTCAATTGCTGGAAAAACCTGTCTGGAAATAGAATCATAAAACCGCTACAGTGCAGAAGGAGGCCACTCGGCCCATCGGGTCGGCACTGACCACAATCCCACCCAGGCCCTATTCCCGTAACACCACATATTTATCCTGCTAATCCCTTAACACTTGGGTCAATTTAATATGGCCAATCAACCTAACCCGCACACCTTTGGGCTGTGGGAGGAAACTGGAGCACCCGGAGGAAACCCACACAGACACGGGCAGAATGTGCAAACTCCACACAGACAGTGACCCAAAGCTGGAATTAAACTCGGGTCCCTGGCGCTGTGAGGCAGCAGTGCAAACCACTGTGCCATTCTGCCATCCTTACCTGGTCTGGCCTACATGTGACTCCAGAGCCACAGCAATGTGGTTGACTCTTAACTACCCCCTGAAATGGCCGAGCAAGCCACTCAGTTCAAGGGTAATTAGGGATGGGCAATAAATAATGGCCTAGCCAACTTATGCCCACATCCCATGAATGTATGGGAGGTCTTTTGTGTCTCTAAGTCAAATGAAGTTCTTTAGAGTTAGAAAATAATGACTGTCTCACTTGGTCTTTTAATATTTGGAACTGAAGAGAAAAAGGAGAAAATCTTATATATCGCACCGCCCTGTTGTGTGAGCGCTAGTCCTGGAATTCACAGTGGGAATAAACAGACAGGGCATTTTTACAATTATGAGTAGCTTTGATAGGGTTTGACGTAGAAAAAGACATATCCACTTGTGGTTGAATCCAAATCTAGGAGTCATAAATCCAACAAGAGAAACGTCTTTGCCCAGAGAGCTGGTTAGAATGTGGAATATTTGCTACCAAATAAACCTGTTGGACTTTAACCTGGTGTTGATAAAACTCTTAGAACTCATACCACAGGGGGAAGTTGAGGTGAATAGTCTGGATACAAGAGGAAGTCAGATAAACATGAGGATGTAAGCCTGAAGCCTCCAGCCAATAACCGTTGCAATTTTGTATTTTGTATTGTATTTCTGCTCTGCTGTTGTTTTAAACCGAGAGTGAATATTTAAAGTCATGTTGTATTTAATCTCACTTGGTCGATATTGATCATAATCCAGCTATGATTGTGCTTTGATTAACTCATAGGACCATGGATCATAGGGTCCATAGAATCTCTACAGTGCAGAAGGAGGCCATTCGGCCCATCGAGCCTGCACTAACAACAATTCCACCCAGCCCCTATCTCCGTAACCCCACGTATTTACCCTGCAAATTCCCCTAACCTGCACATCTTGGGACACTAAGGGGCAATTTAACATGGCCAATCCACCTAACCCAAACATCTTTGGACTGTGGGAGGAAACCCTTGCAGACACGGGGAGAACGTGCAAACTCCACACGGTCACCCACCCAAGGCTGGAATCGAACATAAGAACTAGGAGCAGGAGTAGGTCATCTGGCCCCTCGAGCCTGCTCTGCCATTCAATAAGATCATGGCTGATCTTTTCGTGGACTCAGTTCCACTTACTTCCACTCACCATAACCCTTAATTCCTTTACTGTTCAAAAATTTATCTATCCTTGCCTTAAAAACATTCAACGAGGTAGCCTCAACTGCTTCTCTGGGCAGGGAATTCCACAGATTCACAACCCTTTATGTGAAGAAGTTCCTCCTCAACTCAGTCCTAAATCTGCTCCCCCTTATTTTGAGGCCATGTCCCCTAGTTCTAGTTTCACCCGCCAGTGGAAACAACTTCCCTGCTTCTATCTTATCTATTCCCTTCATAATCTGATATGTTTCTATAAGATTTCCCCTCATTCTTCTGAATTCCAATGAGTATAGCCCCAGTTTACTCAGTCTCTCCTCATAAGCCAACCCTCTCAACTCTGGAATCAACCTAGTGAATCTCCTCTGCACCCCCGCCAGTGCCAGTATATCTGCTATTTGTGATATATATAAATGATTTGGAAGGTGTAACTGGTGTAATCAGCAAGTTTGCGGATGACACGAAGATGGCTGGACTTGCGGATAGCAAAGAGCATTGTCGGGCAATACAGCAGGATATAGATAGGCTGGAAAATTGGGCGGAGAGGTGGCAGATGGAGTTTAATCCGGATAAATGCGAAGTGATGCATTTTGGAAGAAATAATGTAGGGAGGAGTTATACAATAAATGGCAGAGTCATCAGGAGTATAGAAACACAGAGGGACCTAGGTGTGCAAGTCCACAAATCCTTGAAGGTGGCAACACAGGTGGAGAAGGTGGTGAAGAAGGCATATGGTATGCTTGCCTTTATAGGACGGGGTATAGAGTATAAAAGCTGGAGTCTGATGATGCAGCTGTATAGAACGCTGGTTAGGCCACATTTGGAGTACTGCGTCCAGTTCTGGTCGCCGCACTGCCAGAAGGACGTGGAGGCGTTAGAGAGAGTGCAGAGAAGGTTTACCAGGATGTTGCCTGGTATGGGGGGTCTTAGCTATGAGGAGAGATTGGGTAAACTGGGGTTGTTCTCCCTGGAAAGACGGAGAATGAGGGGAGATCTAATAGAGGTGTACAAGATTATGAAGGGGATAGATAGGGTGAACGGTGAGAAGTGACGTTCACGAGGGGTCACGGGCTCAAGGTGAGAGGGGCGAAGTATAACTCAGATATTAGAGGGATGTTTTTTACACAGAGGGTGGTGGGGGCCTGGAATGCGCTGCCAAGTAGGGTGGTGGAGGCAGGCACGCTGACATCGTTTAAGACTTACCTGGATAGTCACATGAGCAGCCTGGGAATGGAGGGATACAAACGATTGGTCTAGTTGGACCAAGGAGCGGCACAGGCTTGGAGGGCCGAAGGGCCTGTTTCCTGTGCTGTACTGTTCTTTGTTATTTGTCTATCCTTTCTCAAGTAAGGAGACCAAAACTGTACACAGTACTCCAGGTGTGGCCTCACCAGCACCTTATACAGCTGCTACATAATCTCACTGTTTTTAAACTCCATCCCTCTGGCAATGAAGGACAAAATTCCATTTGCCTTCTTAATTACCTGCTGCACCTGCAAACCAACTCCTTGTGATTCTTGCACAAGGACACCCAGGTCCCTCTACACAGCAGCATGCTGCAATTTCTTACCATTCAAATAATAGTCCATTTTGCTGTTATTCCTTACAAAATGGATGATCTCACATTTACCAACATTGTACTCCACCTGCCAGACCCTCACCCATTCACTTAGACTATCTATATCCATTCACAGACTTTCAGCGTCCTCTGCACACTTTGCTCTGCCACTCATCTTAATGTCATCTGCGAATTTTGACACACTACACTTGGTCCCCAACTCCAAATCATCTATGTAAATCGTAAACAACTGCGGTCCCAACACGGATCCCTGAGGCACACCACTAGTCACTGATCGCCAACCTGAAAATCACCCATTTACCCCCACTCTTTGCTTTCTGTTAGTTGACCAATCCTCTATCCATGCTAATACATTACCCGTAACACCGTGCACCTTAATCTTATGCAGCAGTCTTTGGTGCGGCACCTTGTCAAATGCCTTCTGAAAATCCAGATACACCACATCCACAGGTTCCCCATTGTCCACTGCGCTTGTAATGTTCTCAAAGTATTCCACCAAATTAGTCAAACATGACCTTGCCCTTCATGAACCCATGCTGCGTCTTACCAATGGGACAATTTATATCCAGATGTCTCACTATTTCTTCCTTGATGATAGATTCAAGCATTTTCCCTACTACAGAAGTGAAGCTAACCGGCCTATAGTTCCTGCCTTTTGTCTACCTCCTTTTTTAAACAGTGGCGTCACATTTGCTGCTTTCCAATCTGCGGGAACCACCCCAGAGTCCAGCGAATTTTGGTAAATTACCATTAGTGCATTTGCTATTTCCCCCGCCATCTCTTTTATACCCTGGGATGCATTCCATCAGGGCCAGGAGACTTGTCTACCGTTAGCCCCATTAGCTTGCCCAACACTACCTCTTTCGTGATAATGATAGTTTCTAGGTCCTCACCTGCCATAGCCTTCCTATCATCAATTTTTGGTATGTTATTTGCGCCTTTCACTGTGAAGACCGACACAAAATACCTGTTCAATGCCTCAGCCATTTTCTCATTTCCAGTTATTACATCCCCCTTCTCATCCTCTCAAGGTTTATTTTAGCCACTCTTTTTCGTTTTATATATTTGTAGAAACTTTTGCTATCTGTTTTTATATTCTGAGCTAGTTTACTCTCATAATCCATCTTACTTTTCTTTAAAACTTTTTTCGTGGCTTTCTGTTGATCTTTAAAGAGCCTGGGTGGTTGGCGCTGTGAGGCAGCACTGCTAACCACTGTGCCACGGTAATAATCATTAGTGACCTGCTTTTGTAGACCTTGTTTCTCAGATGAAGTGCCAAGCTGCTGGTGTTTCAGAACATAAGAACTAGGAACAGGAGTAGGCCCTCAAGCCTGCTCCACCATTTAATAAGAACATGGCTGATGATTTGTTTAGACTAAATCTTGTTTGCCATTAGAATACTAAAATAAGTTGCTTTTTGATTGTGATCAAAGGTACTGTTCGACTTCATTCTGTGACCCTTGGGATTACATAGCAAGTCGCTGAGTAATCTTGTGTGATGTGGTCATCTGAAGCATTGGAAGATGCAGCTTGATTAAAATGGAATAATATCTTGATTGATGACAGATGAGGAGACACCATCAATAGCTGCGTAAACAACTTGCACATTGTGAAGTCTGCATGGCCTTGCAGTACACGTGAAAAGAATAAATAAGATTGGGAAAGACTGTACCAAGGCCTCGAGAGGCTGGAAAGGCAGCCTGAATTTGGCCTTAAAGGAGATGTTGCTTTTTTGAAGGGGTAACCAAGAAGGTAGATGAGGGCAGTGCAGTTGATGTTGTCTGCATGGACTTTAGCAAAGCCTTTGGTAGGTTGTTGCATGACATTAAATCTCATAGGATCCAGGGTGAGGTAGCTAAATGGATACAAAATCGGCTTGATGACAGAAGCCAGAGGGTGGTTGTAGAGGGTTGTTTTTCAAACTGGAGGCCTGTGACCAGTGGTGTGCCTCAGGGATCAGTGCTGGGTCCACTGTTATTTGTCATTTATATCAATGATTTGGATGAGAATATAGGAGGCATGGTTAGTAAGTTTGCAGATGACAACAAGATTGGTGGCATAGTGGACAGTTAAGAAGGTTATCTCGGATTGCAACGGGATCTTGATCAATTGGGCCAGTGGGCTGACGAATGGCAGATGGAGTTTAATTTAGATAAATGCGAGGTGATGCATTTTGGCAGATTGAACCAGGGCAGGCTTACTCAGTTAATGGTAGGACATTGGGAAGAGTTACAGAATAAAGAGATCTCGGGGTACATGTTCATAGCTCCTTGAAAGTGGAGTCACAGGTGGACAGAGTGGTGAAGAAGGCATTCAGCATGGTCAAAACATTCAATAAGAAGTCTCACAACACCAGGTTAAAGTCCAACAGGTTTATTTGGGAGCAAAAGCCACGAGCTTTCAGAGCGCTGCTCCTTCGTCAGGTAAATGGGAGTACTGTTCACAAACAGGGCATATAAAGACACAAACTCAATTTACAAAATAATGGTTGGAATGCTAGTCTTTACAGGTAATCAAGTCTTAAAGGTACAGACAATGCGAGTGGAGAGAGGGTTAAGCACAGGTTAAAGAGATGTGTATTGTCTCCAGCCGGGACAGTAAGTGAGATTGTGCAAGCCCAGGCAAGTCATGGGGGTTACAGATAGTGTGACATGAACCCAAGATCCCGGTTGAGGCCGTCCTCATGTGTGCAGAACTTGGCTATCAGTCTCTGCTCAGCGACTCTGCATTGTCGTGTGTCGTGAAGGCCGCCTTGGAGAACGCTTACCTGAAGATCAGAGGCCGAATGCCCGTGACCGCTGAAGTGTTCCCCAACAGGAAGAGAACACTCTTGCCTGGCGATTGTCGAGCGGTGTTCACTCATCCGTTGTCGTAGCATCTGCATGGTCTCCCCAATGTACCATGCCTCGGGACATCCTTTTCTGTCAGGTAGACAACGTTGGCCGAGTTGCAAGAATATGTACCGTGTACCTGGTGGATGGTGTTCTCACGTGAGATGATGGCATCTGTGTCGATGATCCGGCACGTCTTGCAGAGGTTGCTGTGGCAGGGTTGTGTGGTGTCGTGATCACTGTTCTCCTCAAGGCTGGGTAGTTTGCTGTGGACAATGGTCTGTTTGAGGTTGTGCGGTTGTTTGAAGGCAAGAAGTGGGGGTGTGGGGATGGCCTTGGCGAGATGTTCGTCTTCATCAATGACATGTTGAAGGCTCCAGAGAAGATGTCGTAGCTTCTCCGCTCCGGGGAAGTACTGGATGACGAAGGGTACTCTGTCTGCCGTGTCCCGTGTTTGTCTTCTGAGGAGGTCAGTGCGGTTTTTCACTGTGGCGCATCGGAACTGTTGATGGATGAGTCGAGCGCCATATCCCTACGGACAAGCCCTCCGTATACACAGGATCTGCTCAGATGAGGAGGATCGCAACAGACACCTCCAGAAGCTGAAAGATCTCCTCATAAGAACAGGATATGGCGCTCGACTCATTGATCAACAGTTCCGATGCGCCACAGCGAAAAACTGCACCGACTTCCTCAGAAGACAAACACGGTGGACAGAGTATCCTTCAACGTCCAGTACTTCCCCGGAGCGGAGAAGCTGCGACATCTTCTCCGGAGCCTTCAACATGTCATTGATGAAGACAAACATCTCGCCAAGGACATCCCCACACCTCCACTTCTTGCCTTCAAACAACCGCACAACCTCAAACAGACCATTGTCCGCAGCAAACTACCCAGCCTTCAGGAGAACAGTGACCACGACACCACACAACCCTGCCACAGCAACCTCTGCAAGACGTGCCGGATCATCGGCACGGATGTCATCATCTCACATGAGAACACCATCCACCAGGTACACGGTACATACTCCTGCAACTCGGCCAACGGTGTCTACCTGATACGCTGCAGGAAAGGATGTCCCGAGGCATGGTACATTGGGGAGACCATGCAGACGCTACGGCAACGGATGAATGAACACCGCTCGACAATCACCAAGCAAGAGTGTTCTCTTCCTGTTGGGGAACACTTCAGCGGTCACGGGCTTTCGGCCTCTGATATTCGGGTAAGCGTTCTCCAAGGCGGCCTTCACAACACACGACAGCGCAGAGTCGCTGAGCAGAGACTGATAGCCAAGTTCCGCACACATGAGGATGGCCTCAACCGGGATCTTGGGTTCATGTCACACTATCTGTAACCCCCACGACTTGCCTGGGCTTGCAAAATCTCACTAACTGTCCTGTCTGGAGACAATACACATCTCTTTAACCTGTGCTTAACCCTCTCTGTTACTTAACCCTCTCTCATCTTACTTTAGATGGGTCAGTTTTTGTCCAATGTGTGCAGGAGGGTTTCCTGACACAGTATGTAGATAGGCCAACAAGAGGCGAGGCCACATTGGATTTGGTACTGGGTAATGAACCAGGCCAGGTGTTAGATTTGGAGGTAGAAATCATAGAAACCCTACAGTACAGAAAGAGGCCATTCAGCCGATTGAGTCTGCACCGACCACAATCCCACCCAGGCCCTACCCCCATATCCCTACATCTTTTTAGCCGCTATTCCCTCTAATCTACGCATCCCAGGACACTAAGGGGCAATTTTTGGCATGGCCAATCAACCTAACCCGCATATCTTTGGACTGTGGGAGGAAACCGGAGCACCCGGAGGAAACACACGCAGACACGGGGAGAATGTGCAAACTCCACACAGACAGTGACCCAAGCCGGGAATCGAACCCAGGTCCCTGGAGCTGTGAAGCAGCAGTGCTAACCACTGTGCTACCGTGCCGCCCCTTCAAAGTAGGTAAGCACTTTGGTGACAGTGACCACAATTCGGTTACGTTTACTTTAGCGATGGAAAGGGATAGGTACATACCGCAGGGCAAGTGTTATAGCTGGGGGAAAGGAAATTATGATGCGATTAGGTGAGATTTAGGATACATAGGATGGGGAAGAAATCTGCAGGGGATGGGCACAATTGAAATGTGGAGCTTGTTCAAGGAACAGCTACTGCGTGTCCTTGATAAGTATGTACCTGTCAGGCAGGGAGGAAGTGGTCGAGCGAGGGAACCGTGGTTTACTAAAGAAGTTGAATCTCTTGTGAAGAGGAAGAAGGAGACTTATGTACAGATGAGACATGAAGGCTCAGTTAGGGCGCTTGAGAGTTACAAGTTAGCCAGGAAGGACCTGAAGAGAGAGCTAGGAAGAGCCAGGAGGGGACATGAGAAGTCTTTGGTAGGTAGGATCAAGGAAAACCCTAAAGCTTTCTATAGGTATGTCAGGAATAAAAGAATGACGAGGGTAAGATTAGGGCCAGTCAAGGACAGTAGTGGGAAGTTGTGCGTGGAGTCCGAAGAGATAGGAGAGGTGCTAAATGAATATTTTTCGTCAATATTCACACAGGAAAAAGACAATGTTGTCGAAGAGAATACTGAGATACAGACGATTAGACGAGACGGGATTGAGGTTCATAAGGAGGAGGTGTTAGCAATTCTGGAAAGTGTGAAAATAGATAGGTCCCCTGGGCCGGATGGGATTTATCCTAGAATTCTCTGGGAAGCTGGGGAGGAGATTGCAGAGCCTTTGGCTTTGATCTTTATGTCGTCATTGTCTACAGAAGACTGGAGGATAGCAAATGTTGTCCCCTTGTTCAAGAAGGGGAGTCGGGACAACCCTAGTAATTATAGACCAGTGAGCCTTACTTCTGTTGTGGGCAAAGTTTTGGAAAGGATTGTAAGAGATAGGATTTATAATCATCTAGAAAGGAACAATTTGATTAGGGATAGTCAATACGGTTTTGTGAAGGGTAGGTCGTGCCTCACAAACCTTATTGATTTCTTTGAGAAGGTGACCAAAGAGGTGGATGAGGGTAAAGCAGTTGATGTGGTGTATATGGATTTCAGTAAAGCGTTTGATAAGGTTCCCCATGGTAGGCTATTGCAGAAGATACGGAGGCATGGGATTGAGAGTGATTTAGTGGTTTGGATCAGGAATTGGCTAGCTGCAAGAAGACAGAGGGTGGTGGTTGATGGGAAATGTTCATCCTGGAGTTCAGTTACTAGTGGTGTACCACAAGGATCTGTTTTGGGGCCACTGCTGTTTGTCATTTTTATAAATGACCTGGATGAGGGCGTAGAAGGATGGATTAGTAAATTTGCGTATGACACTAAAGTCGGTGGAGTTGTGGACAGTGCGGAAGGATGTTGCAGGTTACAGAGGGACATAGATAAGCTGCGGAGCTGGGCTGAGAGGTGGCAAATGGAATTTAATGCGGAAAAGTAGGAGGTGATTCACTTTGGAAAGAGTAACAGGAATACAGAGTACTGGGCTAATGGTAAGATACTTGGTCGTGTGGATGAGCAGAGATCTCAGTGTCCATTTGCATAGATCCCTGAAAGTTGGCACCCAGGTTGATAGGGTTGTTAAGAAGGTGTACAGTGTGTTAGCTTTTATTGGTAGAGGGATTGAGTTTCGGAGCCATGATGTCATGTTGCAGCTGTACAAAACTCTGGTGCGGCCGCACTTGGAGTATTGCGTACAGTTCTGGTCGCCGCATTATACGAAGCATGTGGAAGCATTGGAAAGGGTGCAGAGGAGATTTACCAGGATGTTGCCTGGTATGGCGGCACGGTAGCACAGTGGTTAGCACTGCTGCTTCACAGCTCTAGGGACCTGGGTTCGATTCCCGGCTTGGGTCACTGTCTGTGTGGAGTTTGCACATTCTCCTCGTGTCTGCGTGGGTTTCCTCCGGGTGCTCCGGTTTCCTCCCACAGTCCAAAGATGTGCGGGATAGGTTGATTGGCCAGGTTAAAAATTGCCCCTTAGAGTCTTGAGATGCATAGGTTAGAGGGATTAGCGGGTAAATATGTGGATATGTGGGGGTAGGGCCTGGGTGGGATTGTGGTCGGTGCAGACTCGATGGGCCAAATGGCATCCTTCTGCACTGTAAGGTTTCTATGATTTCTATGGTGGGAAGGTCTTATGAGGAAAGGCTGAGTGACTTGAGGCTGTTTTTGTTAGAGAGAAGAAGGTTAAGAGGTGACTTAATAGAGGCACACAAGATGATCAGAGGATTAGATAGGGTGGATAGTGAGAGCCTTTTTCCTCGGATGGTGGTGGCTAGCACGAGGGGACATAGCTTTAAATTGAGGGGTGATAGATATAGGACAGATGTCAGAGGTAGGTTCTTTACTCAGAGAGTAGTAAGGGCATGGAATGCCCTGCCTGCAACAGTAGTGGACTCGTCAACATTAAGGGCATTTAAAGGGTCATTGGATAAACATATGGATGATATTGGAATAGTGTAGGTTAGATGGGTTTTAGATTGGTTTCACAGGTCGGCGCAACATTGAGGGCCGAAGGGCCTGTACTGCGCTGTAATGTTCTATGTTCTCTCCACTCACTTTATCTGTACCTTTAAGACTTGATTATCTGTAAAGACTCGCATTCCAACCATTATTTTGTAAATTGAGTTTGTGTCTTTATATGCCCTGTTTGTGAACAGAACCCCCACTTACCTGACGAAGGAGCAGCGCTCCGAAAACTCGTGGCTTTTGCTACCAAATTAACCTGGTGTTGTGAGACTTCTTACTGTGTTTACCCCAGTCCAACGCCGGCATCTCCACATCATGCATCACATTCATAGAATCATAGAATCCTACAGTGCAGAAAGAGGCCATTCGGCCCATCGAGTCTGCACCGACCACAATCCCACCCAGGCCCTATCCACATATCCCTACATATTTACCCACTAACCCCTCTAACTTATGCATCCCGGGACACTAAGGGGCAATTTAGAATGGCCAATCAACCTAGCCCGCACATCTTTGGACTGTGGGAGGAAACCGAAGCACCCGGGGGAAACCCACGCAGACACGGGGAGATTGTGCAAACTCCACAGACAGCGACCCGTGCCGGGATTCGAACCCAATCGGATTCAATACAGGAGTTGGGACGTCTTGTTGAAGTTGTATGAGACATTGGTAAGGCCACACTTGGAATACTGTGTACAGTTCTGGTTACCCTATTATAGAAAGGATATTATTAAACTAGAAATAGTGCAGAAAAGATTTACTAGGATGCTACCGGGACTTGATAGTTTGGGTTATAAGGAGAGGCTGGATAGACTGGGACATTTTTCCTCTGAAGCGTAGAAGGCTGAGGGGTGATCTTATAGAGGTCTATAAAATAATGAGGAGCATAGATCAGCCAGTAGTCAATATCTTTTCTCAAAGGTAGGGGAGTCTAAAATTGGAGGGCATAGGTTTAAGGTGAGAGGGGAGAGATACAAAAATGTCCAGAGGGGCAATTTTTTCACACAGAGGGTAGTGAGTGTCTGGAACAAGCTGCCAGAGGTAGTAGTAGAGATGGGTACCCCCCCCCCCCATATCCCTTTAGCCCCAAGAGCTTTATCTAATTTCTCCTTGAAATCACACATCATTTTGGCCTCAACTACATTCCGTGGCAGTGAATTTCACACATTCACCACCCTCTGGGTGAAGAAATTTCTCCTCACCTCAGTTCTAAAAAGGTTTACCCCTTATCCTCAAACTATCACCCCTAGTTCTGGACTCCCCCACCACCGGGAACATTCTTTCTGAATCTACCCTGTCGAACCCTGCTAGAATTTTATAAGTTTCTATGAGATCCCCTCTCACTCATCTCAACTCCAGTGAATATAATCCTAACCAATTTAGTCTCTCCTCATATGACAGACCTGCCATCCCAGGAATCAGCCTGTTAAACCTGGTAAACTCAGAGTAAAGGGACGACCCTTTAGAACTGAGATGAGGAGGAATTTCTTCAGCCAGAGTGTAGTGAATCTGTGGAATTCATTGCCACAGAAGGCTGTGGAGGCCAGGTCATTGAGTGTATTTAAGACAGAGATAGCGTGATAACTCCCATGATCTGCATGGGGAATCACTAATTGACCTCCTCGTTGGGTCAGTTGAATACGAGCTCCCTGAGGCTGGTAATTAGCCATGTGGAGCTCGTACACCAAGTCCTATATAAAGAGTGCATTAACCTTTTAGTCCTGGTTGGGACCTGCTGTGTTCACCACAGGCTCGTGGTTATTGTTGATTTCCAATTGTGTAATAAAAGCACAGCCGACTCCTGGAGTTATTATAAATAGGTTCTTGATTGGAAAGGGGATCAAAGGTTACGGAGAAAAGGCAGGAGAATGGGGTTGAATGGGGTATCAGCCATGATTGAATGGCGGAGCAGAATCGATGGGCCGAACGGCCTAATTCTGCTCCTATATCTTATGGACTGACTGAAGCGTCCACCCATTGGGATTACTCAGTGGCTTGGCAATGTATGTACCGAGGTAATGGTGACATGGAAACTGCTGTGGAACAGACCAAATTGGGGGTTTTTGTTTAAACAAACATCGGTCTTCTTTCCTTCAGAAATGAACAAAACCCTTCCCCTTTTAACTTATTACTCTCTTTTTATATAATATCAATTATAATTGTCATATTATGTAATCATTATTTAATAACATTGTCATTTGAACACAACACTTGTCATCGTCACTCATTCCTGTAAAGTCCAGAGCGTGGCTCCAAATCTAAGTGAGGCTCTGGAAGGAATTCTCACCATTCTTTATAAGGAAGAAAGGAATAGAAAGCTGGTGGAGTGAGATGCTGAGGGGTAGGAAGTGTGGAACATTAACACTGGCATCATTTTATTAGGCAGCTGGTAAGCTGTGCATTTGATATCATTCTGTGTGAGTTAATCATGGAATCCCTGCAGTGTAGAAGGAGGCCTTTCAGCCCATCAAGTCTGCAATGACAACAATCCAACCCAGACCCTATCCCCACAACCCCATGTAGTTACCCCACTAATCCCCCTGACACTAAGGGACAATTTAGCATAGCCAAACCACCTGATCCACACATCTTTGGAGTGTGGTAGGAAACTGGAGCACCCAGAGACAGGGAGAAGGTCCACACAGACAGTCACCTGAGGCTGGAACTGAACCCGAGTCCCTGTCGCCGTGAGACAGCAGTGCTAACTACTGTGCCACCGTGCCGTCCCTCCTGTTCCACAAATAGCTGCCTCACCCTCTCTGCTCCCTCGGCCTATAAGAGGTGCACACCGTGTTCTGCGGCCTTACCTTAGGGGGCAGCCCTCCTTCATAAGCTGGCCAGCTGCAGGAGAAGGCAATTTGCCTGCCTGTGGCATTCAGTGCCTTCGACATCAATGGATAACCTGTTTAAAAAAAACCGCAAAGTGCTGAGTTAAAAACCCATCATTCTGCAACTTGGAGCTAATGGAAGGATGAGCAGCACCCGTGAAATCAGGCCCCAACACCATGTTCACTCCGTCAGGAGAAAGAGGAAAACTTGGCAGACAAGAAAAGCAGCCCCCCCCCCCCCGAGTACCCATATCAGGAATCAGATAAACATTATATTTTATGCAAATCTATTCACACCCAACTTCATCCGGTCACATTTTTGCATTGATATTTAACATGCAAACTGCCTGAGTAACCATTTTAGGGCAGAATTTTCCCTTCCCGCCGGTGGGATCTTCTTCTCCGCTTTCCCCCCCCAGCTGGGCAGGCGAGCCATACAAAACACTGTAGACTTTGGTGGGACTGGAAGATCCTGCCAACAGCCAATGGAGAGATGCCTCCACCACCCGGGGGGAGGGGGGGAATGGAGAGCTGCCTCCACCACCCGGGGGGGGGGGGGGGGGGGGGGCTGGCAGAAATTCCTGGCGTATGAATTAAAATTCTATGTAAACAGTGGCATGTCACATGGCATTTACAGGTAGTGGCCACTAGGTGGTGATCAGGAACAGTTTCTTTCCTGTCCAATGAGACAAGGGGTATCAATGGACCTTTCCACTGTCCGTCCCTCGCCCGCTCCGATTCCCGTGGCGGACGGGACGGTAAAATTCCAGCCAAGAAGCTTCTTCTGGATTCCCAACTGAATTTGTTGGTGACGATCTTATATTTATAGCTAGTTTTAGCCTATCAACTTGCATTCCTGCGGAATATCCCAAAGCGCTTTACAGCCAAGCAAGTACTTTGGAAGTATAATCACCAAGGGGAGGCAGTGGCGCAGTAATCCAGAGACTCGGGGTAAAGCTCTGGGGTCAGTGTACCCGGACAGGTGCTGGAGTGTGGCAACTAGGGGATTTTCACAGTAATTTCATTGCAGTGTTAATGTAAGCCTACTTGTGACACTAATAAACTTTAAACCTTAAAAAATTAGAATTGAATAAAAATCTGGAAATTAAAACTCTGCTGATGACCATGAAACCAGTGCCGATTGTTGTAAGGAAATCTGCCATCCTCACCCGGTCTGGCCTACATGTGACTCCAGGGTCACAACAATGTGGTTGACTCTGAGCTGCCCGCAGGGACGGGGAATAAATGCTGGCCTAGCTACATCCCATGAACGAATAAAATAAAACCTGTCATATGTAGGGAATGTCCGTTAATTTGTGCACAGCAAGCTCTCACAAACCGCAAACGACTAATGCCTGGACAACCTGTTTTGTTTTCCAACATTGGTTGAGGGATAAATATTGGCCCAAGGCACCATGGAGAACTTCTCTGTTCTTGCTTGAAATAGTACCAGGGGATCTTTCACATTCAGAGGGCAGATAGGGCCTCAATTTAATGTCTCATCTGCAATTCTGTCAGTGCAATGCACCCTCAGTGTCTGGATAATGGGCTCAAGCCTCTGGAGCTTGGAACCAACGAGCCCCAGACTCTGAAGCAGGAATGCTAGCTATTGCTGCTGGGACAGAGAACAAAGATCAGGCCGGGTGGATGCTGCACTCCTGACTGTCTGGCTATTAACATCCAGTAACGACTAAAGGTAAAGTCACCATAGCTCCAGGTGATCAATGGCTGCTCTCCCCTATGAGGGAGAGAGCTCACTGGTGGTGATTTTAACCTGAGGGCACCTCAGGCGAGGGGCAAAATTGAGAATAGCCTCAGCCAGTAAGAGAATTGAATCCACTTTGTGGCGTCGTTCTGCATCACGAACCAGCCATCCAACCAACTGAGCTAAACCAACCCCACAATAATGATTGAAGCAAGAAGGGTCAGTAACCAGAGGACACAGATTTAAGATACACCCCCGTGTAATGGCCAAAAAGAGCCCATTAGGGAGGAGGAGAAATGAATTTATGTAGGGAGCTGTGATGATCCAGAATGTGCCGCCTGAACAGATTCTATAATAACTTTCGAAAGAGAGTTGGAAGGGAAACTTTCTCAGGTTATGGGAAAGAGCAGGGGGGCAGGACCAATCGGATAGATCTAATGAAGAGCTGCTACAGACACGATGGGCTGAATGGCCTCACTTTGTGCTGTATGACCATCCTGCCATGAGTCGGGGATCCTAACCTCGGCAGCAATTCTCTGACTCCCTGCCAGGAAAGCTCAGGGAATGTTTACTCTCTCAACTTTGTCACAGTGGAGTGGGCCTGGTTTGGCCAGTGACTCCTGTACTCACCCAGAGCCTTGGTGGAGGAGTTGGAGTAGCAGCCATCCAACTTCAACATGTCCACACCCCAAGAGGCAAAGGTGCGAGCGTCCAACTCAATTTGGTCCAGCGTGGTGCCTGGATATCCACCACAGGTGTAGGTGCCCAGATCTCCATAAATGCCAAGCTTCAAGCCTTTCGAATGGACCTGTGAAACAAGATGCAGAGAAACATCTCTTTTTTTTTGTTGGACAAGGATATTAAAGGGTTATAGAACCAAGGCAGAGCTATGACACAGAGCAGTCATGACTCATTTGTTTATTTATTATTGTCACAAGTAGGCTTACATTAACACTGCAATGAAGTTACTGTGAAAGTCCCCTCGTCGCCACACTCCGGTGCCTGTTCGGGTACACTGAGGGAGAATTTAGCATGGCCAATGCACCTAACCAGCACGTCTTTTGGACTGTGGGACGAAAATGGAGCACCCGGAGGAAACCCATGCAGACACGGGGGGAATGTGCAGACTCCGCAGAGACAGTGACCTGAGTCGGGAATTGAACCCGGGTCCCTGGCGCAGTGAGGCAGCGGTGCTAACCACTGTGCCACATGTCGCCACCATTTGAGCAGGCTCAAAGGGCTGAATGGGCTCCTTCTGCTCTGGTGTCTATCTCCAGCCATCTTGGATTCCAATTGCTGCCTTAACACAGAAAATGGCAAATTGAACGATTGAAGTGGTGGCCAGAAATCCCCCCGTTCCCAAACCGTGTCAAGCCTCTTTTGTCTGGGAGTCTTGCATTCAACAGTAAGACAGATTGGCGAGGCTTTCATACCATCAAAGTGGGCTGGGTCAAAGCTAGGCCCGAGATGTGAAAGGTCAGTGATGAAGCAGAGCAGCAATGCAGACTGAGGCCCAGTGAAGGAACCAGTTAGCACAGGTCTCAAAGTGACTGACACAATGGCCTCTGGCCAAAGTTCAGAGGGCGAGCAAGACACTTGAATGGTTGGTAACTCAAAGCCACGGCCTTCACTGAAGCAGGTGAGATGGAAGTTGGCAATCCGTTTCATTGTTTTGTCAATATTTGCGTCTCTTGCCTTGCTGAAAAGTGAGTGAGGGAACAACCATCCCACAAGCTCCTTGACTGGGGCCGACACCTTCAAGGATGTTGGGAAAGTTCGGTGGAGCTTACAAGTAGAAAATCATGGAATTAGACACGGGGTGATAGCACAAGAGGCCACTCAGCCCATATTGTGTGTCGGCTCAGTACTAATCCCCTGCCCTTTTCTCCGCATTTCTGCAATTATTTTTTGCAGATAATTATCCAATTCCCTTTTGAAAGCCTCAATTAAATCTGCCTCCACCACACTCTCTTTTGGTCGACAGCTTCAAGTTTTCAGGTGTCCAGATCACCAACAACCTGTCCTGGTCCTCCATGCCGATACTATAGTTAAGAAAGCCCCACCAATGCCTCTACTTTCTCAGAAGACTAAGAGAATTTGGCATGTCCGCTACGACTTTCACCAACTTTTACAGATGCACCATAGAAAGCATTCTTTCTGGTTGTATCACAGCTTGGTATGGCTCCTGCTCTGCCCAAGACTGCAGGAAGCTACAAAAGGTCATGGAATGTAGCCCAATCCATCACGCAAACCAGCCTCCCATCCACTGACTCTGTCTACACTTCCCACTGCCTCAGCAAAGCAGCCAGCATAATTAAGGACCCCAGGCACCCCGGACATTCTCTCTTCCACCTTCTTCCATCAGGAAAAAGATAAAAAAATCTGAGGTCAAGTACCAACCGACGCAAGAACAGCTTCTTCCCTGCTGCCATCAGACTTTTGAATGGACCTACCTCACATTAAGCTGATCTTTCTCTACACCCTAGCTATGACTGTAACACTACATTCTGCACTCTCTCCTTTCCTTCTCGATGAACAGTTTGCTTTGTCTGTATAGCGCGCAAGAAACAATACTTTTCACTGTATCCCAATACATGTGACAATAATAAATCAAATCAAAAATCTCAGGCAGCATATTCCAGATCCTAGATACAGGCTGTGTAAAAACGGTTTCCTCATGTCGCCATTGTTTAGAGTCATAGAGGTTTACAGCATGGAAACAGGCCCTTCGGCCCAACTTGTCCATGCCTGTAATTTGGGTGGAAACAAAAAGAAAGTAGGATTGTGCATACCATAATTTCACCTAAGTACACACCTTAGCAGCCACTGTGTGCAGCAGTGGTTAGCACTGCTGCCTCACATAAGAAATAGGAGCAGGAGTAGGCCATCTAGCCCCTCGAGCCTGCCCCGCCATTCAATAAGATCATGGCTGATCTGATAGTGGTTTAGTTCCACTTACCCGCCCGCTCCCCATAACCCTTAATTTCCTTATTGATCAGAAATCTATCTACCTGTGACTTAAACATATTTAACGAGGTAGCCTCCACTGCTTCAATGGGCAGAGAATTCCAGAGATTCACTACCCTTTGAGAGAAGAAGTTCCTCCTCAACTCTGTTCTAAACTGACTCCCCCTTATTTTGAGGCTGTGTCCTCTAGTTCTTGTTTCCTTTCTAAGTGGAAAGAGTCTTTCTGCCTCTACCCTATCTAACCCCTTCATTATCTTATATGTCTCTATAAAATCTCCCCTCTGCCTTCTAAGCTCCAACAAGTACAGGTCCAATCTACTCAATCTCTCCTCATAAGTTAACCCCCTCATCTCTGGTATCAACCTGGTGAATCTTCTCTGTACTTCCTCCAAGGCCAATATATCCTTCTGCAAATAAGGGGACCAAAATTGCACACAGTACTCTAGTTGCGGCCTCACCAGTACCTTGTACAATTGCAGCAAGACCTCCCTGCTTTTATACTCCATCCCCTTCGCGATAAAGGCCAACATTCCATTTGCCTTCTTGATTACCTGCTGCACCTGCAAACTGAGTTTTTGCGATTCATGCACAAGGACCCCCAGGTCCCTCTGCACAGTAGCATGTTGTAATTTTTCACCATTTAAATAATAATCCATTTTACTATTATTCCTTCCAAAGTGGATAACCTCACACTTGTCAACGTTATACTCCATCTGCCAGATCCTCGCCCACTCACTTAGCCTATCCAAATCTCTCTGCAGACTTTCCGCATCCTTCACGCAATTCGCTTTCCCACTCATCTTTGTGCCATCCGCAAACTTTGTTACCCTACACTCGGTCCCCTCCTCCAGATCGTCTATGTATCTGGTAAACAGTTGAGGCCCCAGCACCGATCCCTGCGGCACGCCACTAGTCACCAACTGCCAACCAGAAAAGCACCCATTTATTCCAACTCTCTGCTTCCTGTCAGATAGCCAATCCTCAATCCACGCTAACACTTTACCCCCAACTCTGTGTACCTTAATCTTCTGCAGCAACCTTTTGTGAGGCACCTTATCGAACGCCTTCTGGAAATCCAAAAACACCACATCCACTGGTTCCCCTCTGCCAACCGCACTCGTTACATCTTCATAAAAATCCAGTAAATTCGTCAAATACGACTTTCCCTTCATGAATTCATGCTGCGTCTGCTTGATCGAACCATTTTTTTCCAGGTGTCCTGCTATTTCTTCTTTACTGATGGATTCCAGCAATTTCCCAACTACGGACGTTAAGCTAACCGGCCGGTAGTTACCCGCCTTTTGTCTACCTCCTTTTTTAAACAGTGGCGTCACATTAGCTGTTTTCCAATCAGCCGGCACTTTCCCAGAGTCCAGCGAATTTTGATAAATTACAACCAGCGCATCTGCTATTACTTCTGCCATTTCTTTCAGTACCCTGGGATGCATTCCATCCGGGCCCAGGGACTTGTCTACCTTTAGTCCCATTAGCCTACCAAGCACTACCTCTTTAGTAATAGTAATCGTTTAGTAATAGTAACCACAGCGCCAGGGACCTGGTTTCAATTCCCAGCTTGGGTCATTGTCTGTGTGGAGTTTGCACGTTCTCCCCGTGTCTGCGTGGGTTTCCTCCAAGTGCTCTGGTTTCTTCCCACAGTCCAAAGATGTGTAGGTTAAGTGGATTGGCCATGCTAAATTGCCCCTTTGTGTCTAAGATGCTGTGTCAGAGAGTTAGTGCAGACTCAATGGGCTGAATGGCCTCCATCTATGCTGTAGGGATTCTATCATAAATAGCCACACAGAACAATGATGATGAAAGGCCCACTTTGTTGCTGCACGTTCTGTGTGATTCTATATAAGCAAGTCAGGCTGAACCATTATAAATAATCAGTTAGGCCCGAGCTGGAGTGCCATGTCCAATTCTGGGTCTCACACATTGGGGAGGATGTCAAAGCCCTGAGGAAGAGGGTGTAGAGGAAAATGTACCAGGGATAAACGGACTTCAGTTCTGTGGAGAGAAAAGAGAAGCCCACACCATGTTTCGCACAGCAGGGAACATCGCGAGGGAAAATTACACAGATGGTTTAAAACCATTAGGTACGGTTTCCTTTAGGAAGAGGATCAGTAACCACAGGAAGCAGATTTACTAGTCCTTGGCAAAATGAGAATTTTTTTACCATGAAACCACTGTCGATTATCGGAAAAACCCACCTGGTTCACTAATGTCCTTTAGTGAAGGAAATCTGTCTGGTCTGGCCTACATGTGACTCCAGAGCCACTGCAATTTGGTTGACTCTCAACTGCCCTCGGGTAACTAGGGACAGACAATAAATGCTGGCCAGCCAGCAACAGTTATGTCCCATGAATGAATAAAAGAAACATGCATATATACGCACACAGTCCGAGGGGACAGGGAGAGAGAAACAAAGAGGCACAGGAGAGGGGTAAAATCTTGACTCACGTATTGAGCCAAAGCTTTAATTCCACTGGGGAATCGTTGGGGATCAGCAACCAGCTGTCCCTGTGAGTCCCTCTTCATTGCTGCCCAACAGTCATCTATGTTCACATACTCATAGCCAAGCTCCTTCCAACCGTCCTCTGCCAACCGGTCAGCCATGTCCATAAACAGGCGCTCACTGTTTGCAAACAGACAAAAAGGACAGAGTTAGATTTCTTGCCCATCAGTCTCAGCGTGGGGCACTGCCTGCAGGAAGCCCAGCCCAAGGCCCAGGCCTTAGCTCAAATCCCAGGCTCCAGAGCAGCGAGGCCCAGCCCCAGCTCACAGAGCCATGTGCAAGGCCCAAGCTGCCAAACCGTTGTCCCCAGGTAGAGGCCAGAGTTGGAATGCTTGTTTACAAGTGTAACCGAGGTGTCGATGTGGCTCAATCGGTTCACGTGTCACTCCAGAGATCCGAGGGCCTAATCCATAATGATTGCAGGAAGGTTCCCAGCTTGGAGGCCTGAGTTGATAGTTAAGACAGAGATTGTAGTAGGAAGGTCCCTAAACTGATAATCTGGCCTTCTGACCCATAACAATGTGGTTAACTCATAATTGACCTCTGGAACATGTGCCCCAGTGAGAGTCAGTGTGTGTGGAACTATATCCCAGTGAGTCAGTGTGTGGAATTGTATCCAGGGGGTTTGAGTTTAAGAGCTGTGGGGTTATGCTGCAACAGTACAGGATCTTGGTGAGACCACATTTGGAATATTGTGTGCAGTTCTGGTCACCTCACTATAAGAAGGATGTGGAGACACTGGAAAGAGTGCAAAGGAGATTTACCAGGATGCTGCCTGGTTTGGAGGGCAGGTCTTATGAGGAAAGGTTGAGGGAACTTGGGCTTTTCTCTTTGGAGCGGAGGAGGTTGAGAGGAGACTTGATAGAGGTTTATAAGGTGATGAGGGGGATAGATAGAGTGAACGTTCAAAGACTATTTCCTCGGGTGAATGGAGTGGTAACTAGGGGGCATAACTATAGGGTTCATGGTGGGAGATATAGGAAGGATGTCCGAGGTAGGTTTTTTACTCAGAGAGTGGTTGGGGTGTGGAATGGACTGCCTGCAGTGATAATGGAGTCAGAAACTTTAGGAACATTTAAGAAGCTATTGGATAGGCACATGGAGTACTTCGGGATGATAGGGAGGAAATAGCTTGATCAGGGTTTCAGACAAAGCTCGGCACAACAACGTGGGCCGAAGGGCCTGTTCTGTGCTGTACTGTTCTATGTATCCCATTGAAAGTCAGTGCGTGTCAACATGGTTTTGTGAGAGGGAGGTCATGCCTCACGAACCTGGTGGTGTTTTTTGAAGAAGTGACCAAAATGGTTGACGAAGGAAGGGCCGTGGATGTTGTCTATATGGACTTTAGTAAAGCGTTTGACAAAGTCCCTCATGGTAGGCTAGTGAAAAAGGTTGGATCCCATGGGATAAAGGGGGAGGTGGCTAGATGGGTGGAGAACTGGCTTGGTCATAGAAGACAGAGGGTGGTAGTGCAAGGGTCTTTTTCCGGCTGGAGGCCTGTGACTAGTGGTGTACCGCAGGGCTCTGTATTGGGACCTCTGCTGTTTGTGATTTATATAAATGATCTGGAAGAAGGTGTAACTGGGGTGATCAGTAAGTTTGCGGACGACACAAAACTGGCAGGACTTGCAGATAGTGAGGAACATTGTCAGAGGCTACAGAAGGATATAGATAGGCTGGAAATTTGGGCAAGGAAATGGCAGATGGAGTTCAATCCTGATAAATGCGAAGTGATGCATTTTGGTGGGAATAATGTAGGGAGGAGCTACACGATAAATGGAAGAACCATAAAGGGTGTAGAGACGCAGAGGGACCTGGGTGTGCAAGTCCACAGATCTTTGAAGGTGACGTCACAGGTGGAGAAGGTGGTGAAGAAGGCATATGGCATGCTTGCCTTTATAGGACGGGGCATAGAGTATAAAAGTTGGGGTCTGATGTTGCAGATGTATAGAACGTTGGTTCGGCCGCATTTGGAATACTGCGTCCAGTTCTGGTCGCCACACTACCAGAAGGACGTGGAGGCTTTGGAGAGAGTACAGAGGAGGTTTACCAGGATGTTGCCTGGTATGGAGGGGCTTGGTTATGAGGAGAGATTGGGGAAACTGGGGTTGTTCTCCTTGGAAAGACGGAGGATGAGGGGAGACTTAATAGAGGTGTATAAAATTATGAAAGGCATAGATAGGGTGAACGGTGGGAAGCTTTTCCCCGGGTCGGTGGTGACGTTCACGAGGGGTCATAGGTTCAAGGTGAAGGGGGGGAGGTTTAACACAGATATCAGAAGGACATATTTCACACAGAGGGTCGTGGGGGCCTGGAATGTGTTGCCGGGCAAGGTGGTGGAGGCGGACACACTGGGAACGTTTAAGACTTATCTAGACAGCTATATGAACGGAGTGGGAATGGAGGGATACAAAAGAGTGATCTAGTTTGGACCAGGGAGCGGCGCGGGCTAATTGTTCCTGGTTTCTCGTTTCAAGGCTTCATTCTACGATCATCTTGCTGGTGCCAGTACAGAGCGAGACTGCGGATAGTTGGGAACCTGTCTCGGGGGCAGGGGATTCATATGGTGTTCGTGGAAGTGGAAATGACTAGGGTTGGGAAGCATTTTCCGATCGGGGCCATTGTGATCTCCTGGACTCGTTTCGATCGCCTCAGGGGGTCGGAGAGGAATTTCCCAGATTTTTTTTTTTTTTCCCCATATTGGCCCTGGGGTTTTTCACTCTGGGTTTTCGCCTCTCCCTGGAGATCACATGGTCTGGAATGGGGGGGTGGGGGTAAGTTAATAGGTTGTGATGAACGAAGCATCGTAGCTGTGAGGGACAGCTCGGTGGATGGGATATTGGTGTGTAGATAGGCTGGAAAATTGGGTGGGGATCCTGGATTCGGGATTCAATCCTGGACCGGGGAGCGGCGCGGGCTTGGAGGGCCGAAGGGCCTGTTCCTGTGCTGTATTGTTCTTTGTTCTTTGTTCTTTGTGTGAAACTATATCCCAGTGAGAGACAGTGTGTGTGTGGAACTATATCCCAGTGAGTCAGTGTGTGTGGAACTATATCCCAGTGAGAGTCAGTGTGTGTGGAACTGTATCCCAGTGAGAGTCAGTGTGTGTGGAACTATATCCCAGTGAGATTCAGGGTGTGTGAAACTATATCCCAGTGAGATTCAGTGTGTGTGGAACTGTATCCCAGTGAGAGTCAGTGTGTGTGGAACTATACCCCAGTGAGATTCAGTGTGTGTGGAACTATACCCCAGTGAGAGTCAGTGTGTGTGGAACAGGTACCCCAGTGAGATTCAGTGTGTGGAACTATATCCCACTGAGGTTCAGTGTGTGTGGAACTGTACCCCAGTGAGAGTCAGTGTGTGTGGAACAGGTACCCCAGTGAGATTCAGTGTGTGTGGAACTATATCCCAATGAGATTCAGTGTGTGTGGAACTGTATCCCAGTGAGAGTCAGTGTATGTGGAACAATACCCCAGTGAGATTCAGTGTGTGTGGAATTGCATCCCAGTGAGAGTCAGTGTGTGTGGAACTGTAACCCAGTGAGAGTCAGTGCATGTGGAACAATACCCCAGTGAGATTCAGTGTGTGTGGAACTGCATCCCAGTGAGAGTCAGTGTGTGTGGAACTATACCCCAGTGAGATTCAGTGTGTGTGGAACTATATCCCAGTGAGATTCAGTGTGTGTGGAACTGTATCACAGTGAGAGTCAGTGTGTGTGGAACAGGTACCCCAGTGAGATTCAGTGCGTGTGGAACTATATCCCAGTGAGGTTCAGTGTGTGTGGAACTATATCCCAGTGAGATTCAGTGTGTGTGGAACTGTACCCCAGTGGGAGTCAGTGTGTGTGGAACTATATCCCAGTGAGATTCAGTGTGTGTGGAACTATACTGCAGTGAGAGTCAGTGTGTGTGGAACTATATCCCAGTGAGATTCAGTGTGTGTGGAACTGTACCCCAGTGAGATTCAGTGTGTGTGGCACTGTACCCCAGTGAGATTCAGTGTGTGTGGAACTATACCCCAGTGAGAGTCAGTGTGTGTGGAACTATATCCCAGTGAGATTCAGTGTGTGTGGAACTATATCCCAGTGAGATTCAGTGTGTGTGGAACTGTACCCCAGTGAGATTCAGTGTGTGTGGAACTATATCCCAGTGTGATTCAGTGTGTGTGGAACTATATCCCAGTGAGATTCAGTGTGTGTGGAACTGTACCCCAGTGAGATTCAGTGTGTGTGGAACTATACCCCAGTGAGAGTCAGTGTGTGTGGAACTATATCCCAGTGAGATTCAGTGTGTGTGGAACTGTACCCCAGTGAGATTCAGTGTGTGTGGAACTGTACCCCAGTGAGAGTCAGTGTGGGTGGAACTGTACCCCAGTGGGAGTCAGTGTGTGTGGAACTATATCCCAGTGAGATTCAGTGTGTGTGGAACTGTACCCCAGTGAGATTCAGTGTGTGTGGAACTGTACCCCAGTGAGAGTCAGTGTGTGTGGAACAGGTACCCCAGTGAGAGACAGTGTGTGTGGAACAGGTACACCAGTGAGATTCAGTGTGTGTGGAACTATATCCCAGTGAGGCTCATTGTGTGTGGAACTGTATCCCAGTGAGAGTCAGTGTGTGTGGAACTGTACCCCATGAGAGTCAGTGTGTGTGGATCTACACCCCAGTGAGAGTCAGTGTGCGTGGAACTGTACCCCAGTGAGAGTCAGTGTGTGTGGAACTATACCCCAGTGAGATTCAGTGTGTGTGGAACGATATCCCAGTGAGAGTCAGTGTGTGTGGAACTGCATCCCAGTGAGAGTCAGTGCGTGTGGAACTGTACCCCAGTGAGAGTCAGTGTGTGTGGAACTGTACCCCAGTGAGAGTCAGTGTGTGTGGAACACATACCCCAGTGAGATTCAGTGTGTGTGGAACAGTATCCCAGTGAGAGTCAGTGTGTGTGGAACTATATATCCCAGTGAGATTCAGTGTGTGTGGAACCGCATCCCAGTGAGAGTCAGTGTGTGTGGAACTGTACCCCAGTGAGAGTCAGTGTGTGTGGAACTGTACCCCAGTGAGATTCAGTGTGTGTGGAACTATACCCCAGTGAGAGTCAGTGTGTGTGGAACTGTACCCCAGTGAAATTCAGTGTGTGTGGAACTGTATCCCAGTGAGAGTCAGTGTGTGTGGAACGGTACCCCAGTGGGAGTCAGTGTGTGTGGAACAATACCCCAGTGAGATTCAGTGTGTGTGGAACTGCATCCCAGTGAGAGTCAGTGTGTGTGGAACTGTACCCCAGTGAGAGTCAGTGTGTGTGGAACAGGTATCCCAGTGAGATTCAGTGTGTGTGGAACTGTATCCCAGTGAGAGTCAGTGTGTGTGGAACACATACCCCAGTGAGATTCAGTGTGTGTGGAACTATATCCCAATGAGATTCAGTGTGTGTGGAACTGTATCCCAGTGTTTTGTTTCTTAAAGACTGGATTAGTTGTAAGTATTCGCATTCCAACCATTATTCATGTAAATTGAGTCTGTGTCTTATAAGTTCTGTTTGTGAACAGAATTCCCACTCACCTGAAGAAGGGGCTCAGAGCCTCGAAAGCTTGTGTGGCTTTTGCTACCAAATAAACCTGTTGGACTTTAACCTGGTGTTGTTAAACTTCTCCCAGTGAGAGTCAGTGTGTGTGGAACGGTACCCCAGTGAGAGTCAGTGTGTGTGGAACTGTATCCCAGTGAGAGTCAGTGTATGTGGAACAATACCACAGTGAGATTCAGTGTGTGTGGAACTGCATCCCAGTGAGAGTCAGTGTGTGTGGAACTATACCCCAGTGAGATTCAGTGTGTGTGGAACTATATCCCAGTGAGGTTCAGTGTGTGTGGAACTGTATCCCAGTGAGAGTCAGTGTGTGTGGAACAGGTACCCCAGTGAGATTCAGTGTGTGTGGAACTATATCCCACTGAGGTTCAGTGTGTGTGGAACTGTACCCCAGTGAGAGTCAGTGTGTGTGGAACAGGTACCCCAGTGAGATTCAGTGTGTGTGGAACTATATCCCAATGAGATTCAGTGTGTGTGGAACTGTATCCCAGTGAGAGTCAGTGTATGTGGAACAATACCCCAGTGAGATTCAGTGTGTGTGGAATTGCATCCCAGTGAGAGTCAGTGTGTGTGGAACTGTAACCCAGTGAGAGTCAGTGCATGTGGAACAATACCCCAGTGAGATTCAGTGTGTGTGGAACTGCATCCCAGTGAGAGTCAGTGTGTGTGGAACTATACCCCAGTGAGATTCAGTGTGTGTGGAACTATATCCCAGTGAGATTCAGTGTGTGTGGAACTGTATCACAGTGAGAGTCAGTGTGTGTGGAACAGGTACCCCAGTGAGATTCAGTGCGTGTGGAACTATATCCCAGTGAGGTTCAGTGTGTGTGGAACTATATCCCAGTGAGATTCAGTGTGTGTGGAACTGTACCCCAGTGGGAGTCAGTGTGTGTGGAACTATATCCCAGTGAGATTCAGTGTGTGTGGAACTATACTGCAGTGAGAGTCAGTGTGTGTGGAACTATATCCCAGTGAGATTCAGTGTGTGTGGAACTGTACCCCAGTGAGATTCAGTGTGTGTGGCACTGTACCCCAGTGAGATTCAGTGTGTGTGGAACTATACCCCAGTGAGAGTCAGTGTGTGTGGAACTATATCCCAGTGAGATTCAGTGTGTGTGGAACTATATCCCAGTGAGATTCAGTGTGTGTGGAACTGTACCCCAGTGAGATTCAGTGTGTGTGGAACTATATCCCAGTGTGATTCAGTGTGTGTGGAACTATATCCCAGTGAGATTCAGTGTGTGTGGAACTGTACCCCAGTGAGATTCAGTGTGTGTGGAACTATACCCCAGTGAGAGTCAGTGTGTGTGGAACTATATCCCAGTGAGATTCAGTGTGTGTGGAACTGTACCCCAGTGAGATTCAGTGTGTGTGGAACTGTACCCCAGTGAGAGTCAGTGTGGGTGGAACTGTACCCCAGTGGGAGTCAGTGTGTGTGGAACTATATCCCAGTGAGATTCAGTGTGTGTGGAACTGTACCCCAGTGAGATTCAGTGTGTGTGGAACTGTACCCCAGTGAGAGTCAGTGTGTGTGGAACAGGTACCCCAGTGAGAGACAGTGTGTGTGGAACAGGTACACCAGTGAGATTCAGTGTGTGTGGAACTATATCCCAGTGAGGCTCATTGTGTGTGGAACTGTATCCCAGTGAGAGTCAGTGTGTGTGGAACTGTACCCCATGAGAGTCAGTGTGTGTGGATCTACACCCCAGTGAGAGTCAGTGTGCGTGGAACTGTACCCCAGTGAGAGTCAGTGTGTGTGGAACTATACCCCAGTGAGATTCAGTGTGTGTGGAACGATATCCCAGTGAGAGTCAGTGTGTGTGGAACTGCATCCCAGTGAGAGTCAGTGCGTGTGGAACTGTACCCCAGTGAGAGTCAGTGTGTGTGGAACTGTACCCCAGTGAGAGTCAGTGTGTGTGGAACACATACCCCAGTGAGATTCAGTGTGTGTGGAACAGTATCCCAGTGAGAGTCAGTGTGTGTGGAACTATATATCCCAGTGAGATTCAGTGTGTGTGGAACCGCATCCCAGTGAGAGTCAGTGTGTGTGGAACTGTACCCCAGTGAGAGTCAGTGTGTGTGGAACTGTACCCCAGTGAGATTCAGTGTGTGTGGAACTATACCCCAGTGAGAGTCAGTGTGTGTGGAACTGTACCCCAGTGAAATTCAGTGTGTGTGGAACTGTATCCCAGTGAGAGTCAGTGTGTGTGGAACGGTACCCCAGTGGGAGTCAGTGTGTGTGGAACAATACCCCAGTGAGATTCAGTGTGTGTGGAACTGCATCCCAGTGAGAGTCAGTGTGTGTGGAACTGTACCCCAGTGAGAGTCAGTGTGTGTGGAACAGGTATCCCAGTGAGATTCAGTGTGTGTGGAACTGTATCCCAGTGAGAGTCAGTGTGTGTGGAACACATACCCCAGTGAGATTCAGTGTGTGTGGAACTATATCCCAATGAGATTCAGTGTGTGTGGAACTGTATCCCAGTGTTTTGTTTCTTAAAGACTGGATTAGTTGTAAGTATTCGCATTCCAACCATTATTCATGTAAATTGAGTCTGTGTCTTATAAGTTCTGTTTGTGAACAGAATTCCCACTCACCTGAAGAAGGGGCTCAGAGCCTCGAAAGCTTGTGTGGCTTTTGCTACCAAATAAACCTGTTGGACTTTAACCTGGTGTTGTTAAACTTCTCCCAGTGAGAGTCAGTGTGTGTGGAACGGTACCCCAGTGAGAGTCAGTGTGTGTGGAACTGTATCCCAGTGAGAGTCAGTGTATGTGGAACAATACCACAGTGAGATTCAGTGTGTGTGGAACTGCATCCCAGTGAGAGTCAGTGTGTGTGGAACTATACCCCAGTGAGATTCAGTGTGTGTGGAACTATATCCCAGTGAGGTTCAGTGTGTGTGGAACTGTATCCCAGTGAGAGTCAGTGTGTGTGGAACAGGTACCCCAGTGAGATTCAGTGTGTGTGGAACTATATCCCAGTGAGAGTCAGTGTGTGTGGAACTGTACCCCAGTGAGATTCAGTGTGTGTGGAACTATACCCCAGTGAGAGTCAGTGTGTGTGGAACTGCACCCCAGTGAAATTCAGTGTGTGTGGAACTGTATCCCAGTGAGAGTCAGTGTGTGTGGAACGGTACCCCAGTGGGAGTCAGTGTGTGTGGAACAATACCCCAGTGAGATTCAGTGTGTGTGGAACTGCATCCCAGTGAGAGTCAGTGTGTGTGGAACTGTATCCCAGTGAGAGTCAGTGTGTGTGGAACACATACCCCAGTGAGATTCAGTGTGTGTGGAACCATATCCCAATGAGATTCAGTGTGTGTGGAACTGTATCCCAGTGAGAGTCAGTGTGTGTGGAACTGCACCCCAGTGAAATTCAGTGTGTGTGGAACTGTATCCCAGTGAGAGTCAGTGTGTGTGGAACGGTACCCCAGTGGGAGTCAGTGTGTGTGGAACAATACCCCAGTGAGATTCAGTGTGTGTGGAACTGCATCCCAGTGAGAGTCAGTGTGTGTGGAACTGTATCCCAGTGAGAGTCAGTGTGTGTGGAACACATACCCCAGTGAGATTCAGTGTGTGTGGAACTATATCCCAATGAGATTCAGTGTGTGTGGAACTGTATCCCAGTGAGAGTCGGTGTGTGTGGAACAATACCCCAGTGAGATTCAGAGTGTGTGGAACTATATCCCAGTGAGGCTCATTGTGTGTGGAACTGTATCCCAGTGAGAGTCAGTGTGTGTGGAACTGAACCCCAGTGAGAGTCAGTGTGTGTGGAACTGAACCCCAGTGAGAGTCAGTGTGTGTGGATCTATACCCCAGTGAGAGTCAGTGTGCGTGGAACTGTACCCCAGTGAGAGTCAGTGTGCGTGGAACTGTACCCCAGTGAGAGTCAGTGTGTGTGGAACTATACCCCAGTGAGATTCAGTGTGTGTGGAACGATATCCCAGTGAGATTCAGTGTGTGTGGAACTGCATCCCAGTGAGAGTCAGTGTGTGTGGAACTGCATCCCAGTGAGAGTCAGTGCGTGTGGAACTGCATCCCAGTGAGAGTCAGTGTGTGTGGAACTGTACCCCAGTGAGAGTCAGTGTGTGTGGAACTGTACCCCAGTGAGAGTCGGTGTGTGTGGAACACATACCCCAGTGAGATTCAGTGTGTGTGGAACTGTATCCCAGTGAGAGTCAGTGTGTGTGGAACAATATATCCCAGTGAGATTCAGTGTGTGTGGAACTGCATCCCAGTGAGAGTCAGTGTGTGTGGAACTGTACCCCAGTGAGAGTCAGTGTGTGTGGAACTGTACCCCAGTGAGATTCAGTGTGTGTGGAACTATACCCCAGTGAGAGTCAGTGTGTGTGGAACTGTACCCCAGTGAAATTCAGTGTGTGTGGAACTGTGTCCCAGTGAGAGTCAGTGTGTGTGGAACGGTACCCCAGTGGGAGTCAGTGTGTGTGGAACAATACCCCAGTGAGATTCAGTGTGTGTGGAACTGCATCCCAGTGAGAGTCAGTGTGTGTGGAACTGTACCCCAGTGAGAGTCAGTGTGTGTGGAACAGGTACCCCAGTGAGATTCAGTGTGTGTGGAACTGTATCCCAGTGAGAGTCAGTGTGTGTGGAACTGTACCCCAGTGAGAGTCAGTGTGTGTGGAACAGGTACCCCAGTGAGATTCAGTGTGTGTGGAACCGTATCCCAGTGAGAGTCAGTGTGTGTGGAACACATACTCCAGTGAGATTCAGTGTGTGTGGAACTATATCCCAATGAGATTCAGTGTGTGTGGAACTGTATCCCAGTGAGAGTCAGTGTGTGTGGAACGGTACCCCAGTGAGAGTCAGTGTGTGTGGAACTGTATCCCAGTGAGAGTCAGTGTAAGTGGAACAATACCACAGTGAGATTCAGTGTGTGTGGAACTGCATCCCAGTGAGAGTCAGTGTGTGTGGAACTATACCCCAATGAGATTCAGTGTGTGTGGAACTATATCCCAGTGAGATTCAGTGTGTGTGGAACTGTATCACAGTGAGAGTCAGTGTGTGTGGAACAGGTATACCAGTGAGATTCAGTGCGTGTGGAACTATATCCCAGTGAGGTTCAGTGTGTGTGGAACTATATCCCAGTGAGATTCAGTGTGTGTGGAACTGTACCCCAGTGGGAGTCAGTGTGTGTGGAACTATATCCCAGTGAGATTCAGTGTGTGTGGAACTGTACCCCAGTGAGATTCAGTGTGTGTGGAACTATACCCCAGTGAGAGTCAGTGTGTGTGGAACTATATCCCAGTGTGATTCAGTGTGTGTGGAACTATATCCCAGTGAGATTCAGTGTGTGTGGAACTGTACCCCAGTGAGATTCAGTGTGTGTGGAACTATATCCCAGTGTGATTCAGTGTGTGTGGAACTATATCCCAGTGAGATTCAGTGTGTGTGGAACTGTACCCCAGTGAGATTCAGTGTGTGTGGAACGAGACCCCAGTGAGAGTCAGTGTGTGTGGAACTATATCCCAGTGAGATTCAGTGTGTGTGGAACTGTACACCAGTGAGATTCAGTGTGTGTGGAACTGTCCCCCAGTGAGAGTCAGTGTGTGTGGAACTGTACTCCAGTGGGAGTGTGTGTGTGTGGAACTATATCCCAGTGAGATTCAGTGTGTGTGGAACTGTACCCCAGTGAGATTCAGTGTGTGTGGAACTATACCCCAGTGAGAGTCAGTGTGTGTGGAACAGGTACCCCAGTGAGATTCAGTGTGTGTGGAACTATATCCCACTGAGGTTCAGTGTGTGTGGAACTGTATCCCAGTGAGAGTCAGTGTGTGTGGAACTATACCCCAGTGAGAGTCAGTGTGTGTGGAACAATATCCCAGTGAGATTCAGTGTGTGTGGAACTGCATCCCAGTGAGAGTCAGTGTGTGTGGAACAGGTACCCCAGTGAAAGTCAGTGTGTGTGGATCAGGTACCCCAGTGAGATTCAGTGTGTGTGGAACTATATCCCACTGAGGTTCAGTGTGTGTGGAACTGTATCCCAGTGAGAGTCAGTATGTGTGGAACAGGTACCCCAGTGAGATTCAGTGCGTATGGAACTATATCCCAGTGAGGTTCAGTGTGTGTGGAAATATATCCCAGTGAGATTCAGTGTGTGTGGAACTGTACCCCAGTGGGAGTCAGTGTGTGTGGAACTATATCCCAGTGAGATTCAGTGTGTGTGGAACTGTACCCCAGTGAGATTCAGTGTGTGTGGAACTGCATCCCAGTGAGAGTCAGTGTGTGTGGAACAGGTACCCCAGTGAGAGTCAGTGTGTGTGGAACTGTACCCCAGTGAGAGTCAGTGTGTGTGGAACAGGTACCCCAGTGAGAGACAGTGTGTGTGGAACTATATCCCAGTGAGGCTCATTGTGTGTGGAACTGTATCCCAGTGAGAGTCGGTGTGTGTGGAACAATACCCCAGTGAGATTCAGTGTGTGTGGAATATTGACTGGAATTGTTATAGCTCTAGCTCGTTAGAGGGGTCAGTTTTTGTTCAAAGTGTGCAGGAAGGTTTTTTGACTCAGTATGTAGACAGGCCAACTAGAGGTGAGGCTATATTGGATCTGGTGCTGGGAAATGAGCCAGACCAGGTGCTAGACTTGGAAGTTGGTGTGCATTTTGGTGATAGTGACCACAATTCGGTTACGTTCACCTTAGTGATGGAAAGGGATAGGCATGAACCTCGGGCCAGTGGTTTTAGCTGGGGGAAGGGTAATTATGAGGCTATTAGGAGAGAATTAGGAAACATAGGTTGGACTAGGAGATTACAGGGACTGGGAACGTCCGACATGTGGAGTTTTTTCAAGGAGCAGCTACTGCGAGTCTGTGATAGGTATGTCCCTGTCAGGCAAGGAGGAATTGGTAGGGCTAGGGAACCGTGGTGCACCAAAAAAGTTTCTTTGTTGGTTAAAAAGAAAAAGGAGGCTTATGTTCGGATGAGACGTGAGCACTCGGGTAGTGCACTAGAAAGCTTTAGATTGGCTAAGAGGGAGTTGAAGAGCGAGCTTAGAAGGGCTAAAAGGGGACATGAGAAGACTTTGGCGGATAGGGTTAAAGAGAATCCTAAGGCGTTCTATAGGTATGTCAAGAACAGAAGGTTGGTTAGGGCAAGTTTAGGGCCAGTTATAGATGGCAGAGGGAAGTTATGTGTGGAACCGGAGGAGATTGGTGAAGCATTGAACCAATATTTCTCTTCGGTGTTCACGCAAGGGGACATGAATATAGCTGAGGAGGACACTGGGTTGCAGGGGAGTAGAATAGACAGTATTACAGTTGATAAGGAGGATGTGCAGGATATTCTGGAGGGTCTGAAAATAGATAAATCCCCTGGTCCGGATGGGATTTATCCAAGGATTCTCTGGGAGGCAAGAGAAGTGATTGCAGAGCCTCTGGCTCTGATCTTCAGGTCGTCATTGGCCTCTGGTATAGTACCAGAAGATTGGAGGTTAGCGAATGTTGTCCCATTGTTTAAGAAGGGGAACAGAGACTTCCCCGGGAATTATAGACCGGTGAGTCTCACTTCTGTTGTCGGCAAGATGTTGGAAAAAATTATAAGGGATAGGATTTATAGTTATTTGGAGAGTAATGAATTGATAGGTGATAGTCAGCATGGTTTTGTGGCAGGTAGGTCGTGCCTTACTAACCTTATTGAGTTTTTTGAGAAAGTGACCAAGGAGGTGGATGGGGGCAAGGCAGTGGACGTGGTATATATGGATTTTAGTAAGGCGTTTGATAAGGTTCACCATGGTAGGCTTCTGCAGAAAATGCAGATGTATGGGATTGGGGGTGATCTAGGAAATTGGATCAGGAATTGGCTAGCGGATAGGAAACAGAGGGTGGTGGTTGATAGTAAATATTCATCATGGAGTGCGGTTACAAGTGGTGTACCTCAGGGATCTGTTTTGGGGCCACTGCTGTTTGTAATATTTATTAATGATCTGGATGAGGGTATAGTTGGGTGGATTAGCAAATTTGCTGATGACACCAAAGTCGGTGGTGTGGTAGACAGTGAGGAAGGGTGTCGTAGTTTGCAGGAAGACTTAGACAGGTTGCAAAGTTGGGCCGAGAGGTGGCGGATGGAGTTTAATGCGGAGAAGTGTGAGGTAATTCACTTTGGTAGGAATAACAGATGTGTTGAGTATAGGGCTAACGGGAGGACTTTGAATAGTGTGGAGGAGCAGAGGGATCTAGGTGTATGTGTGCATAGATCCCTGAAAGTTGGGAATCAAGTAGATAAGGTTGTTAAGAAGGCATATGGTGTCTTGGCGTTTATTGGTAGGGGGATTGAATTTAGGAGTCGTAGCGTTATGTTGCAACTGTACACAACTCTGGTGCGGCCGCACTTGGAGTACTGTGTGCAGTTCTGGTCCCCACATTACAGGAAGGATGTGGAGGCTTTGGAGAGGGTGCAGAGGAGGTTTACCAGGATGTTGCCTGGTATGGAGGGGAGATCCTATGAGGAGAGGCTGAGGGATTTGGGATTGTTTTCGCTGGAAAGGCGGCGGCTAAGAGGGGATCTTATTGAAACATATAAGATGATTAGAGGTTTAGATAGGGTGGATAGTGATAGCCTTTTTCCTCTGATGGAGAAATCCAGCACGAGGGGGCATGGCTTTAAATTGAGGGGGGGTAGTTATAGAACCGATGTCAGGGGTAGGTTCTTTACCCAGAGGGTGGTGAGGGATTGGAATGCCCTGCCAGCATCAGTTGTAAATGCGCCTAGTTTGGGGGCGTTTAAGAGATCCGTAGATAGGTTCATGGACGAAAAGAAATTGGTTTAGGTTGGAGGGTCACAGTTTTTTTTTTTTTTTTTAACTGGTCGGTGCAACATCGTGGGCCGAAGGGCCTGTTCTGCGCTGTAATGTTCTATGTTCTATGTTCTATATCCCAGTGAGGCTCATTGTGTGTGGAACTGTATCCCAGTGAGAGTCAGTGTGTGTGGAACTGTACCCCAGTGAGAGTCAGTGTGTGTGGATCTATACCCCAGTGAGAGTCAGTGTGCGTGGAACTGTACCCCAGTGAGAGTCAATGTGTGTGGAACTATACCCCAGTGAGATTCAGTGTGTGTGGAACGATATCCCAGTGAGATTCAGTGTGTGTGGAACTGCATCCCAGTGAGAGTCAGTGTGTGCAGAACTGCATCCCAGTGAGAGTCAGTGCGTGTGGAACTGTACCCCAGTGAGAGTCAGTGTGTGTGGAACTGTACCCCAGTGAGAGTCAGTGTGTGTGGAACACATACCCCAGTGAGATTCAGTGTGTGTGGAACTGTATCCCAGTGAGAGACAGTGTGTGTGGAACAATATATCCCAGTGAGATTCAGTGTGTGTGGAACTGCATCCCAGTGAGAGTCAGTGTGTGTGGAACTGTACCCCAGTGAGAGTCAGTGTGTGTGGAACTGTACCCCAGTGAGATTCAGTGTGTGTGGAACTATACCCCAGTGAGAGTCAGTGTGTGTGGAACTGTACCCCAGTGAAATTCAGTGTGTGTGGAACTGTATCCCAGTGAGAGTCAGTGTGTGTGGAACGGTACCCCAGTGGGAGTCAGTGTGTGTGGAACAATACCCCAGTGAGATTCAGTGTGTGTGGAACTGCATCCCAGTGAGAGTCAGTGTGTGTGGAACTGTACCCCAGTGAGAGTCAGTGTGTGTGGAACAGGTACCCAGTGAGATTCAGTGTGTGTGGAACTGTATCCCAGTGAGAGTCAGTGTGTGTGGAACACATACCCCAGTGAGATTCAGTGTGTGTGGAACTATATCCCAATGAGATTCAGTGTGTGTGGAACTGTATCCCAGTGAGAGTCAGTGTGTGTGGAACGGTACCCCAGTGAGAGTCAGTGTGTGTGGAACTGTATCCCAGTGAGAGTCAGTGTATGTGGAACAATACCACAGTGAGATTCAGTGTGTGTGGAACTATTCCCCAGTGAGATTCAGTGTGTGTGGAACTATATCCCAGTGAGGTTCAGTGTGTGTGGAACTGTATCCCAGTGAGAGTCAGTGTGTGTGGAACAGGTACCCCAGTGAGATTCAGTGTGTGTGGAACTATATCCCAGTGAGAGTCAGTGTGTGTGGAACTGTACCCCAGTGAGAGTCAGTGTGTGTGGATCTCTACCCCAGTGAGAGTCAGTGTGCGTGGAACTGTACCCCAGTGAGAGTCAGTGTGCGTGGAACTGTACCCCAGTGAGAGTCAGTGTGTGTGGAACAATACCCCAGTGAGATTCAGTGTGTGTGGAACGATATCCCAGTGAGATTCAGTGTGTGTGGAACTGCATCCCAGTGAGAGTCAGTGTGTGTGGAACTGCATCCCAGTGAGAGTCAGTGCGTGTGGAACTGTACCCCAGTGAGAGTCAGTGTGTGTGGAACTGTACCCCAGTGAGAGTCAGTGTGTGTGGAACACATACCCCAGTGAGATTCAGTGTGTGTGGAACTGTATCCCAGTGAGAGTCAGTGTGTGTGGAAGTATATATCCCAGTGAGATTCATTGTGTGTGGAACTGCATCCCAGTGAGAGTCAGTGTGTGTGGAACTGTACCCCAGTGAGAGTCAGTGTGTGTGGAACTGTACCCCAGTGAGATTCAGTGTGTGTGGAACTATACCCCAGTGAGAGTCAGTGTGTGTGGAACTGTACCCCAGTGAAATTCAGTGTGTGTGGAACTGTACCCCAGTGAGAGTCAGTGTGTGTGGAACAGGTACCCCAGTGAGATTCAGTGTGTGTCGAACTGTATCCCAGTGAGAGTCAGTGTGTGTGGAACACATACCCCAGTGAGATTCAGTGTGTGTGGAACTATATCCCAACGAGATTCAGTGTGTGTGGAACTGTATCCCAGTGAGAGTCAGTGTGTGTGGAACGGTACCCCAGTGAGAGTCAGTGTGTGTGGAACTGTATCCCAGTGAGAGTCAGTGTATGTGGAACAATACCACAGTGAGATTCAGTGTGTGTGGAACTGCATCCCAGTGAGAGTCAGTGTGTGTGGAACTATACCCCAGTGAGATTCAGTGTGTGTGGAACTATATCCCAGTGAGATTCAGTGTGTGTGGAACTGTATCCCAGTGAGAGTCAGTGTGTGTGGAACAGGTACCCCGTGATATTCAGTGCGTGTGGAACTATATCCCAGTGAGGTTCAGTGTGTGTGGAACTATATCCCAGTGAGAGTTGGTGTGTGTGGAACAGGTACCCCAGTGAGATTCAGTGTGTGTGGAACTATATCCCAGTGAGAGTCAGGGTGTGTGGAACACACACCTCAGTGAGATTCAGTGTGTGTGGAACTATATCCCAGTGAGATTCAGTGTGTGTGGAACTGTATCCCAGTGAGAGTCAGTGTGTGTGGAACTATATCCCAGTGAGATTCAGTGTGTGTGGAACTGTATCCCAGTGAGATTCAGTGTGTGTGGAACTGTATGCCAGTGAGAGTCAGTGTGTGTGGAACTGTATCCCAGTGAGATTCAGTGTGTTTGGAACTGTATCCCAGTGAGAGTCAGTGTGTGTGGAACTATATCCCAGTGAGATTCAGTGTGTGTGGAACTGTATCCCAGTGAGTGTGGAACTATACCCCAGTGAGAGTCAGTGTGTGTGGAACTATATCCCAGTGAGATTCAGTGTGTGTGGAACTATATCCCAGTGAGATTCAGTGTGTGTGGAACTGTATCCCAGTGAGATTCAGTGTGTGTGGAACTGTATGCCAGTGAGAGTCAGTGTGTGTGGAACTGTATCCCAGTGAGATTCAGTGTGTTTGGAACTGTATCCCAGTGAGAGTCAGTGTGTGTGGAACACGTACCCCAGTGAGAGTCAATGTGTGTGGAACAGGTATCCCAGTGAGAGTCAGTGTGTGTGGAACTATATCCCAGTGAGAGTGGAACTATATCCCAGTGAGATACAGTGTGTGTGGAACTATATCCCAGTGAGATTCAGTGTGTGTGGAACTGTATCCCAGTGAGATTCAGTGTGTGTGGAACTATATCCCAATGAGAGTCAGTGTGTGTGGAACTATATCCCAGTGAGAGTTGGTGTGTGTGGAACAGGTACCCCAGTGAGATTCAGTGTGTGTGGAACTATATCCCAGTGAGAGTCAGGGTGTGTGGAACACACACCTCAGTGAGATTCAGTGTGTGTGGAACTATACCCCAGTGAGAGTCAGTCTGTGTGGAACTATATCCCAGTGAGATTCAGTGTGTGTGGAACTATATCCCAGTGAGATTCAGTGTGTGTGGAACTGTATCCCAGTGAGATTCAGTGTGTGTGGAACTGTATCCCAGTGAGAGTCAGTTTGTGTGGAACTGTATCCCAGTGAGATTCAGTGTGTGTGGAACTGTACCCCAGTGAGATTCAGTGTGTGTGGAACTGTATCCCAGTGAGAGTCAGTGTGTGTGGAACACGTACCCCAGTGAGATTCAGTGTGTGTGGAACTGTATCCCAGTGAGAGTCAGTGTGTGTGGAACGGTACCCCAGTGGAAGTCAGTGTGTGTGGAACAATACCCCAGTGAGATTCAGTGTGTGTGGAACTGCATCCCAGTGAGAGTCAGTGTGTGTGGAACTGTACCCCAGTGAGAGTCAGTGTGTGTGGAACAGGTACCCCAGTGAGATTCAGTGTGTGTGGAACTATATCCCAGTGAGAGTCAGTGTGCGTGGAACTATACACCAGTGAGATTCAGTGTGTGTGGAACGATATCCCAATGAGATTCAGTGTGTGTGGAACTGTACCCCAGTCAGTGTCAGTGTGTGGGAACTATACCCCAGTGAGATTCAGTGTGTGTGGAACGATATCCCAGTGAGATTCAGTGTGTGTGGAACTGCATCCCAGTGAGAGTCAGTGCGCGTGGAACTGCATCCCAGTGAGAGTCAGTGCGTGTGGAACTGTACCCCAGTGAGAGTCAGTGTGTGTGGAACTGTACCCCAGTGAGAGTCAGTGTGTGTGGAACTGTATCCCAGTGAGAGTCAGTGTGTGTGGAACTATATATCCCAGTGAGATTCAGTGTGTGTGGAACTGCATCCCAGTGAGAGTCAGTGTGTGTGGAACTGTACGCCAGTGAGAGTCAGTCTGTGTGGAACTGTACCCCAGTGAGATTCAGTGTGTGTGGAACTGTATCCCAGTAAGAGTCAGTGTATGTGGAACGGTACCCCAGTGAGAGTCAGTGTGTGTGGAACTGCATCCCAGTGAGAGTCAGTGTGTGTGGAACTGTACCCCAGTGAGAGTCAGTGTGTGTGGAACAGGTACCCCAGTGAGATTCAGTGTGTGTGGAACTATATCCCAATGAGATTCAGTGTGTGTGGAACTGTACCCCAGTGAGAGTCAGTGTGCGTGGAACTATACACCAGTGAGATTCAGTGTGTGTGGAACTATATCCCAATGAGATTCAGTGTGTGTGGAACAGTACCCCAGTGAGTGTCAGTGTGTGGGAACTATACCCCAGTGAGATTCAGTGTGTGTGGAACGATATCCCAGTGATATTCAGTGTGTGTGGAACTGCATCCCAGTGAGAGTCAGTGTGCGTGGAACTGCATCCCAGTGAGAGTCAGTGCGTGTGGAATTGTACCCCAGTGAGAGTCAGTGTGTGTGGAACTGTACCCCAGTGAGAGTCAGTGTGTGTGGAACTGTATCCCAGTGAGAGTCAGTGTGTGTGGAACTATATATCCCAGTGAGATTCAGTGTGTGTGGAACTGCATCCCAGTGAGAGTCAGTGTGTGTGGAACTGTACGCCAGTGAGAGTCAGTCTGTGTGGAACTGTACCCCAGTGAGATTCAGTGTGTTTGGAACTATACCCCAGTGAGAGTCAGTGTGTGTGGAACTGTACCCCAGTGAGATTCAGTGTGTGTGGAACTGTATCCCAGTGAGAGTCAGTGTATGTGGAACGCTACCCCAGTGAGAGTCAGTGTGTGTGGAACTGTACCCCAGTCAGAGTCAGTGTGTGTGGAACAGGTACCCCAGTGAGATTCAGTGTGTGTGGAACTGTATCCCAGTGAGAGTCAGTGTGTGTGGAACACATACCCCAGTGAGATTCAGTGTGTGTGGAACTGCATCCCAGTGAGAGTCAGTGTGTGTGGAACTGTATCCCAGTGAGAGTCAGTGTATGTGGAACAATACCCCAGTGAGATTCAGTGTGTGTGGAACTGCATCCCAGTGAGATTCAGTGTGTGTGGAACTGTTTCCCAGTGAGAGTCAGTGTGTGTGGAACAGGTACCCCAGTGAGATTCAGTGCGTGTGGAACTATATCCCAGTGAGGTTCAGTGTGTGTGGAACTATATCCCAGTGAGAGTTGGTGTGTGTGGAACAGGTACCCCAGTGAGATTCAGTGTGTGTGGAACTATATCCCAGTGAGAGTCAGGGTGTGTGGAACACACACCTCAGTGAGATTCAGTGTGTGTGGAACTATATCCCAGTGAGATTCAGTGTGTGTGGAACTGTATCCCAGTGAGAGTCAGTGTGTGTGGAACTATATCCCAGAGAGATTCAGTGTGTGTGGAACTGTATCCCAGTGAGTGTGGAACTATACCCCAGTGAGAGTCAGTGTGTGTGGAACTATATCCCAGTGAGATTCAGTGTGTGTGGAACTATATCCCAGTGAGATTCAGTGTGTGTGGAACTGTATCCCAGTGAGATTCAGTGTGTGTGGAACTGTATCCCAGTGAGAGTCAGTTTGTGTGGAACTGTATCCCAGTGAGATTCAGTGTGTGTGGAACTGTACCCCAGTGAGATTCAGTGTGTGTGGAACTGTATCCCAGTGAGAGTCAGTGTGTGTGGAACACGTACCCCAGTGAGATTCAGTGTGTGTGGAACTGTATCCCAGTGAGAGTCAGTGTGTGTGGAACGGTACCCCAGTGGAAGTCAGTGTGTGTGGAACAATACCCCAGTGAGATTCAGTGTGTGTGGAACTGCATCCCAGTGAGAGTCAGTGTGTGCGGAACTGTACCCCAGTGAGAGTCAGTGTGCGTGGAACAGGTACCCCAGTGAGATTCAGTGTGTGTGGAACTATATCCCAGTGAGAGTCAGTGTGTGTGGAACTGTACCCCAGTGAGATTCAGTGTGTGTGGAACTATATCCCAATGAGATTCAGTGTGTGTGGAACTGTACCCCAGTGAGAGTCAGTGTGCGTGGAACTACACACCAGTGAGATTCAGTGTGTGTGGAACTATATCCCAATGAGATTCAGTGTGTGTGGAACTGTACCCCAGTCAGTGTCAGTGTGTGGGAACTATACCCCAGTGAGATTCAGTGTGTGTGGAACGATATCCCAGTGAGATTCAGTGTGTGTGGAACTGCATCCCAGTGAGAGTCAGTGTGCGTGGAACTGCATCCCAGTGAGAGTCAGTGCGTGTGGAACTGTACCCCAGTGAGAGTCAGTGTGTGTGGAACTGTACCCCAGTGAGAGTCAGTGTGTGTGGAACTGTATCCCAGTGAGAGTCAGTGTGTGTGGAACTATATATCCCAGTGAGATTCAGTGTGTGTGGAACTGCATCCCAGTGAGAGTCAGTGTGTGTGGAACTGTACGCCAGTGAGAGTCAGTCTGTGTGGAACTGTACCCCAGTGAGATTCAGTGTGTTTGGAACTATACCCCAGTGAGAGTCAGTGTGTGTGGAACTGTACCCCAGTGAGATTCAGTGTTTGTGGAACTGTATCCCAGTAAGAGTCAGTGTATGTGGAACGGTACCCCA
Source organism: Mustelus asterias (assembly GCF_964213995.1). NCBI lineage: Eukaryota > Metazoa > Chordata > Chondrichthyes > Carcharhiniformes > Triakidae > Mustelus > Mustelus asterias. The sequence continues at coordinate 28,758,209 of NC_135821.1, read as the reverse complement.
GTGAGAGTCAGTGTGTGTGGAACTGCATCCCAGTGAGAGTCAGTGTGTGTGGAACTGTACCCCAGTGAGAGTCAGTGTGTGTGGAACAGGTACCCCAGTGAGATTCAGTGTGTGTGGAACTATATCCCAATGAGATTCAGTGTGTGTGGAACTGTACCCCAGTGAGAGTCAGTGTGCGTGGAACTATACACCAGTGAGATTCAGTGTGTGTGGAACTATATCCCAATGAGATTCAGTGTGTGTGGAACTGTACCCCAGTGAGTGTCAGTGTGTGGGAACTATACCCCAGTGAGATTCAGTGTGTGTGGAACGATATCCCAGTGAGATTCAGTGTGTGTGGAACTGCATCCCAGTGAGAGTCAGTGTGCGTGGAACTGCATCCCAGTGAGAGTCAGTGCGTGTGGAACTGTACCCCAGTGAGAGTCAGTGTGTGTGGAACTGTACCCCAGTGAGAGTCAGTGTGTGTGGAACTGTATCCCAGTGAGAGTCAGTGTGTGTGGAACTATATATCCTAGTGAGATTCAGTGTGTGTGGAACTGCATCCCAGTGAGAGTCAGTGTGTGTGGAACTGTACGCCAGTGAGAGTCAGTCTGTGTGGAACTGTACCCCAGTGAGATTCAGTGTGTTTGGAACTATACCCCAGTGAGAGTCAGTGTGTGTGGAACTGTACCCCAGTGAGATTCAGTGTGTGTGGAACTGTATCCCAGTGAGAGTCAGTGTATGTGGAACGCTACCCCAGTGAGAGTCAGTGTGTGTGGAACTGTACCCCAGTGAGAGTCAGTGTGTGTGGAACAGGTACCCCAGTGAGATTCAGTGTGTGTGGAACTGTATCCCAGTGAGAGTCAGTGTGTGTGGAACTGTATCCCAGTGAGAGTCAGTGCGTGTGGAACTGTACCCCAGTGAGATTCAGTGTGTGTGGAACTGTATCCCAGTGAGAGTCAGTGTATGTGGAACGCTACCCCAGTGAGAGTCAGTGTGTGTGGAACTGTACCCCAGTGAGAGTCAGTGTGTGTGGAACAGGTACCCCAGTGAGATTCAGTGTGTGTGGAACTGTATCCCAGTGAGAGTCAGTGTGTGTGGAACTGTATCCCAGTGAGAGTCAGTGCGTGTGGAACTGTACCCCAGTGAGAGTCAGTGTGTGTGGAACTGTACCCCAGTGAGAGTCAGTGTGTGTGGAACACATACCCCAGTGAGATTCAGTGTGTGTGGAACTGGATCCCAGTGAGAGTCAGTGTGTGTGGAACTATATATCCCAGTGAAATTCAGTGTGTGTGGAACTGCATCCCAGTGAGAGTCAGTGTGTGTGGAAGGGTACCCCAGTGGGAGTCAGTGTGTGTGGAACAATACCCCAGTGAGATTCAGTGTGTGTGGAACTGCATCCCAGTGAGAGTCAGTGTGTGTGGAACTGTATCCCAGTGAGAGTCAGTGTGTGTGGAACACAGACCCCAGTGAGATTCAGTGTGTGTGGAACTATATCCCAATGAGATTCAGTGTGTGTGGAACTGTATCCCAGTGAGAGTCAGTGTGTGTGGAACGGTACCCCAGTGAGAGTCAGTGTGCTTGGAACTGTATCCCAGTGAGAGTCAGTGTATGTGGAACAATACCACAGTGAGATTCAGTGTGTGTGGAACTATATCCCAGTGAGATTCAGTGTGTGTGGAACTGTATCCCAGTGAGAGTCAGTGTGTGTGGAACAGGTACCCCAGTGATATTCAGTGCGTGTGGAACTATATTACAGTGAGGTTCAGTGTGTGTGGAACTATATCCCAGTGAGAGTCGGTGTGTGTGGAACAGGTACCCCAGTGAGAGTCAGTGTGTGTGGAACTGTATCCCAGTGAGAGTCGGTGTGTGTGGAACTGCATCCCAGTGAGAATCAGTGTGCGTGGAACTGCATCCCAGTGAGAGTCAGTGCGTGTGGAACTGTACCCCAGTGAGAGTCAGTGTGTGTGGAACTGTACCCCAGTGAGAGTCAGTGTGTGTGGAACACATACCCCAGTGAGATTCAGTGTGTGTGGAACTGTATCCCAGTGAGAGTCAGTGTGTGTGGAAGTATATATCCCAGTGAGATTCAGTGTGTGTGGAACTGCATCCCAGTGAGAGTCAGTGTGTGCGGAACTGTACCCCAGTGAGAGTCAGTGTGTGTGGAACTGTACCCCAGTGAGATTCAGTGTGTGTGGAACTATACCCCAGTGAGAGTCAGTGTGTGTGGAACTGTACCCCAGTGAAATTCAGTGTGTGTCGAACTGTATCCCAGTGAGAGTCAGTGTGTGTGGAACGGTACCCCAGTGGGAGTCAGTGTGTGTGGAACAATACCCCAGTGAGATTCAGTGTGTGTGGAACTGCATCCCAGTGAGAGTCAGTGTGTGTGGAACAGTACCCCAGTGAGATTCAGTGTGTGTGGAACTATATCCCAGTGAGATTCAGTGTGTGTGGAACTGTATCCCAGTGAGAGTCAGTGTGTGTGGAACTATATCCCAGTGAGATTCAGTGCATGTGGAACTATATCCCAGTGAGGTTCAGTGTGTGTGGAACTATATCCCAGTGAGAGTCGGTGTGTGTGGAACAGGTACCCCAGTGAGATTCAGTGTGTGTGGAACTATATCCCAGTGAGAGTCAGTGTGTGTGGAACACATACCCCAGTGAGATTCAGTGTGTGTGGAACTATATCCCAGTCAGATTCAGTGTGTGTGGAACTGTATCCCAGTGAGATTCAGTGTGTGTGGAACTATATCCCAGTGAGATTCAGTGTGTGTGGAACTGTATCCCAGTGAGAGTCAGAGTGTTTGGAACTGTATCCCAGTGAGAGTCAGTGTGTGTGGAACTATATCCCAGTGAGATACAGTGTGTGTGGAACTATATCCCAGTGAGATTCAGTGTGTGTGGAACTGTATCCCAGTGAGATTCAGTGTGTGTGGGACTGTATCCCAGTGAGATTCAGTGTGTGTGGAACTGTATCCCAGTGAGAGTCAGTGTGTGTGGAACTATATCCCAGTGAGGCTCATTGTGTGTGGAACTGTATCCCAGTGAGAGTCAGTGTGTGTGCAACTGAACCCCAGTGAGAGTCAGTGTGTGTGGATCTATACCCCAGTGAGAGTCAGTGTGCGTGGAACTGTACCCCCGTGAGAGTCAGTGTGTGTGGAACTATACCCCAGTGAGAGTCAGTGTGTGTGGAACTGTACCCCAGTGAGATTCAGTGTGTGTGGAACTGCATCCCAGTGAGATTCAGTGTGTGTGGAACTGCATCCCAGTGAGATTCAGTGTGTGTGGAACTGTATCCCAGTGAGAGTCAGTGCGTGTGGAACTGTACCCCAGTGAGAGTCAGTGTGTGTGGAACTGTACCACAGTGAGAGTCAGTGTGTGTGGAACACATACCCCAGTGAGATTCAGTGTGTGTGGAACTGTATCCCAGTGAGAGTCAGTGTGTGTGGAACTATATAGCCCAGTGAGATTCAGTGTGTGTGGAACTGCATCCCAGTGAGAGTCAGTGTGTGTGGAACTGTACCCCAGTGAGAGTCAGTGTGTGTGGAACTGTACCCCAGTGAGATTCAGTGTGTGTGGAACTATACCCCAGTGAGAGTCAGTGTGTGTGGAACTGCACCCCAGTGAAATTCAGTGTTTGTGGAACTGAATCCCAGTGAGAGTCAGTGTGTGTGGAAAGGTACCCCAGTGGGAGTCAGTGTGTGTGGAACAATACCCCAGTGAGATTCAGTGTGTGTGGAACTGCATCCCAATGAGATTCAGTGTGTGTGGAACTGTATCCCAGTGAGAGTCAGTGTGTGTGGAACGGTACCCCAGTGAGAGTCAGTGTGTGTGGAACTGTATCCCAGTGAGAGTCAGTGTATGTGGAACAATACCACAGTGAGATTCAGTGTGTGTGGAACTGCATCCCAGTGAGAGTCAGTGTGTGTGGAACGATACCCCAGTGAGATTCAGTGTGTGTGGAACGATATCCCAGTGAGATTCAGTGTGTGTGGAACTGCATCCCAGTGAGAGTCAGTGTGCGTGGAACTGCATCCCGGTGAGAGTCAGTGCGTGTGGAACTGTACCCCAGTGAGAGTCAGTGTGTGTGGAACTGTACCCCAGTGAGGGTCAGTGTGTGTGGAACTATATCCCACTGAGGTTCAGTGTGTGTGGAACTGCATCCCAGTGAGAGTCAGTGTGTGTGGAACTGTACCCCAGTGAGAGTCAGTGTGTGTGGAACAGGTACCCCAGTGAGATTCAGTGTGTGTGGAACTGTAACCCAGTGTGAGTCAGTGTGTGTGGAACAGGTACCCCAGTGAGATTCAGTGTGTGTGGAACTATATCCCAATGAGATTCAGTGTGGGTGTATCTATACCCCAGTGAGAGTCAGTGTGCGTGGAACTGTACCCCAGTGAGTGTCAGTGTGTGTGGAACTATACCCCAGTGAGATTCAGTGTGTGTGGAACTGCATCCCAGTGAGAGTCAGTGTGTGTGGAACTGTACCCCAGTGAGAGTCAGTGTGTGTGGAACACATACCCCAGTGAGATTCAGTGTGTGTGGAACTATATCCAATGAGATTCAGTGTGTGTGGAACTGTATCCCAGTGGGAGTCAGTGTATGTGGAACAATACCCCAGTGAGATTCAGTGCATGTGGAACAATACCCCAGTGAGAGTCAGTGTGTGTGGAACAATACCCCAGTGAGATTCAGTGTGTGTGGAACTGCATCCCAGTAAGAGTCAGTGTGTGTGGAATAGGTACCCCAGTGAGATTCAGTGTGTGTGGAACAATACCACAGTGAGATTCAGTGTGTGTGGAACTGCATCCCAGTGAGAGTCAGTGTGTGTGGAACTCTACCCCAGTGAGATTCAGTGTGTGTGGAACTGTATCCCAGTGAGAGTCAGTGTGTGTGGAACTATATCCCAGTGAGATTCAGTGCATGTGGAACTATATCCCAGTGAGGGTCAGTGTGTGTGGAACTATATCCCAGTGAGAGTCGGTGTGTGTGGAACAGGTACCCCAGTGAGATTCAGTGTGTGTGGAACTATATCCCAGTGAGAGTCAGTGTGTGTGGAACACATACCCCAGTGAGATTCAGTGTGTGTGGAACTATATCCCAGTGAGATTCAGTGTGTGTGGAACTGTATCCCAGTGAGAGTCAGTGTGTGTGGAACTATATCCCAGGGAGAGTCAGTGTGTGTGGAACTGTATCCCAGTGAGATTCAGCGGGTTTGGAACTGTATCCCAGTGAGAGTCAGGGTGTGTGGAACACGTACCCCAGTGAGAGTCAATGTGTGTGGAACAGGTATCCCAGTGAGAGTCAGTGTGTGTGGAACTATATCCCAGTGAGAGTGGAACTATATCCCAGTGAGATACAGTGTGTGTGGAACTATATCCCAGTGAGATTCAGTGTGTGTGGAACTGTATCCCAGTGAGATTCGGTGTGTGTGGAACTATATCCCAGTGAGATTCAGTGTGTGAGGAACTGTATCCCAGTGAGAGTCAGTGTGTGTGGAACTATATCCCAGTGAGGCTCATTGCGTGTGGAACTGTATCCCAGTGAGAGTCAGTGTGTGTGGAACTGAACCCCAGTGAGAGTCAGTGTGTGTGGATCTATACCCCAGTGAGAGTCAGTGTGCGTGGAACTGTAACCCAGTGAGAGTCAGTGTGTGTGGAACTATACCCCAGTGAGATTCAGTGTGTGTGGAACTGTACCCCAGTGAGATTCAGTGTGTGTGGAACTGCATCCCAGTGAGATTCAGTGTGTGTGGAACTGCATCCCAGTGAGATTCAGTGTGTGTGGAACTGTATCCCAGTGAGAGTCAGTGTGCTTGGAACTGTACCCCAGTGAGTGTCAGTGTGTGTGGAACTATACCCCAGTGAGATTCAGTGTGTGTGGAACGATATCCCAGTGAGATTCAGTGTGTGTGGAACTGCATCCCAGTGAGAGTCAGTGTGTGTGGAACTGTATCCCAGTGAGAGTCAGTGTATGTGGAACAATACCCCAGTGAGATTCAGTGTGTGTGGAACTGCATCCCAGTGAGAGTCAGTGTGTGTGGAACTATATCCCAGTGAGATTCAGTGTGTGTGGAACTATATCCCAGTGAGATTCATTGTGTGTGGAACTGTATCCCAGTGAGAGTCAGTGTGTGTGGAACAGGTACCCCAGTGAGATTCAGTGTGTGTGGAACTATATCCCAGTGAGATTCAGTGTGTGTGGAACTGTATCCCAGTGAGAGTCAGGGCGTGTGGAACAGGTACCCCAGTGAGATTCAGTGTGTGTGGAACTATATCCCAGTGAGAGTCAGTGTGTGTGGAACACATACCCAAGTGAGATTCAGTGTGTGTGGAACTATATCCCAGTGAGATTCAGTGTGTGTGGAACTGTATCCCAGTCAGAGTCAGTGTGTGTGGAACTATATCCCAGTGAGATTCAGTGTGTGTGGAACTGTATCCCAGTGAGTGTGGAACTATACACCAGTGAGAGTCAGTGTGTGTGGAACTATATCCCAGTGAGATTCAGTGTGTGTGGAACTATATCCCAGTGAGATTCAGTGTGTGTGGAACTGTATCCCAGTGAGATTCAGTGTGTGTGGAACTGTATCCCAGTGAGAGTCAGTGTGTGTGGAACTGTATCCCAGTGAGATTCAGTGTGTGTGGAACTGTATCCCAGTGAGAGTCAGTGTGTGTGGAACACGTACCCCAGTGAGAGTCAGTGTGTGTGGAACAGGTATCCCAGTGAGAGTCAGTGTATGTGGAACGAAATCCCAGTGAGATTCAGTGTGTGTGGAATTATATCCCAGTGAGATTCAGTGTGTGTGGAACTGTATCCCAGTGAGATTCAGTGTGGGTGGAACTATATCCCAGTGAGATTCAGTGTGTGTGGAACTGTATCCCAGTGAGAGTCAGTGTGTGTGGAACACTGACCCCAGTGAGAGTCAGTGTGTGTGGAACAGGTGCCCCAGTGAGAGTCAGTGTGTGTGGAACTATATCCCAGTGAGGCTCATTGTGTGTGGAACTGTATCCCAGTGAGAGTCAGTGTGTGTGGAACTATACCCCACTGAGATTCAGTGTGTGGGGAACGATATCCCAGTGAGATTCAGTGTGTGTGGAACTGCATCCCAGTGAGATTCAGTGTGTGTGGAACTGCATCCCAGTGAGATTCAGTGTGTGTGGAACTGTATCCCAGTGAGATTCAGTGAGTGTGGAACTGTATCCCAGTGAGATTCAGTGTGTGTGGAACTGTACCCCAGTGAGAGTCAGTGTGTGTGGAACAGTACCCCAGTGAGAGTCAGTGTGTGTGGAACACATACCCCAGTGAGATTCAGTGTGTGTGGAACTGTATCCCAGTGAGAGTCAGTGTGTGTGGAACTATATATCCCAGTGAGATTCAGTGTGTGTGGAACTGCATCCCAGTGAGGGTCAGTGTGTGTGGAAGTGTACCCCAGTGAGAGTCAGTGTGGGTGGAACTGTACCCCAGTGAAATTCAGTGTGTGTGGAACGGTACCGCAGTGGGAGTCAGTGTGTGTAGAACAACACCCCAGTGAAATTCAGTGTGTGTGGAACTATATCCCAGTGAGGCTCATTGTGTGTGGAACTGTATCCCAGTGAGAGTCAGTGTGTGTGGAACTGTACCCCAGTGAGAGTCAGTGTGTGTGGATCTATACCCGAGTGAGAGTCAGTGTGCGTGGAACTGTACCCCAGTGAGAGTCAGTGTGTGTGGAACTATACCCCAGTGAGAGTCAGTGTGTGTGGAACGATATCCCAGTGAGATTCAGTGTGTGTGGAACTGCATCCCAGTGAGAGTCAGTGTGTGTGGAACTGCATCCCAGTGAGAGTCAGTGCGTGTGGAACTGCACCCCAGTGAGAGTCAGTGTGTGTGGAACTGTACCCCAGTGAGAGTCAGTGTGTGTGGAACACATACCCCAGTGAGATTCAGTGTGTGTGGAACTGTATCCCAGTGAGAGTCAGTGTGTGTGGAACTATACATCCCAGTGAGATTCAGTGTGTGTGGAACTGCATCCCAGTGAGAGTCAGTGTGTGTGGAACTGTACCCCAGTGAGAGTCAGTGTGTGTGGAACTGTACCCCAGTGAGATTCAGTGTGTGTGGAACTATACCCCAGTGAGAGTCAGTGTGTGTGGAACTGTACCCCAGTGAAATTCAGTGTGTGTGGAACTGTATCCCAGTGAGATTCAGTGTGTGTGGAACTGTATCCCAGTGAGATTCAGTGTGTGTGGAACTGTACCCCAGTGAGAGTCAGTGTGTGTGGAACAGTACCCCAGTGAGAGTCAGTGTGTGTGGAACACATACCCCAGTGAGATTCAGTGTGTGTGGAACTATATCCCAGTGAGATTCAGTGTGTGTGGAACTATATCCCAGTGAGATTCAGTGTGTGTGGAACTGTATCCCAGTGAGATTCAGTGTGTGTGGAACTGTATCCCAGTGAGAGTCAGTGTGTGTGGAACTGTATCCCAGTGAGATTCAGTGTGTGTGGAACTGTATCCCAGTGAGAGTCAGTGTGTGTGGAACACGTACCCCAGTGAGAGTCAGTGTGTGTGGAACAGGTATCCCAGTGAGAGTCAGTGTGTGTGGAACGAAATCCCAGTGAGATTCAGTGTGTGTGGAATTATATCCCAGTGAGATTCAGTGTGTGTGGAACTGTATCCCAGTGAGATTCAGTGTGGGTGGAACTATATCCCAGTGAGATTCAGTGTGTGTGGAACTGTATCCCAGTGAGAGTCAGTGTGTGTGGAACACTGACCCCAGTGAGAGTCAGTGTGTGTGGAACAGGTGCCCCAGTGAGAGTCAGTGTGTGTGGAACTATATCCCAGTGAGGCTCATTGTGTGTGGAACTGTATCCCAGTGAGAGTCAGTGTGTGTGGAACTATACCCCACTGAGATTCAGTGTGTGGGGAACGATATCCCAGTGAGATTCAGTGTGTGTGGAACTGCATCCCAGTGAGATTCAGTGTGTGTGGAACTGCATCCCAGTGAGATTCAGTGTGTGTGGAACTGTATCCCAGTGAGATTCAGTGAGTGTGGAACTGTATCCCAGTGAGATTCAGTGTGTGTGGAACTGTACCCCAGTGAGAGTCAGTGTGTGTGGAACAGTACCCCAGTGAGAGTCAGTGTGTGTGGAACACATACCCCAGTGAGATTCAGTGTGTGTGGAACTGTATCCCAGTGAGAGTCAGTGTGTGTGGAACTATATATCCCAGTGAGATTCAGTGTGTGTGGAACTGCATCCCAGTGAGGGTCAGTGTGTGTGGAAGTGTACCCCAGTGAGAGTCAGTGTGGGTGGAACTGTACCCCAGTGAAATTCAGTGTGTGTGGAACGGTACCGCAGTGGGAGTCAGTGTGTGTAGAACAACACCCCAGTGAAATTCAGTGTGTGTGGAACTATATCCCAGTGAGGCTCATTGTGTGTGGAACTGTATCCCAGTGAGAGTCAGTGTGTGTGGAACTGTACCCCAGTGAGAGTCAGTGTGTGTGGATCGTAACCCGAGTGAGAGTCAGTGTGCGTGGAACTGTACCCCAGTGAGAGTCAGTGTGTGTGGAACTATACCCCAGTGAGAGTCAGTGTGTGTGGAACGATATCCCAGTGAGATTCAGTGTGTGTGGAACTGCATCCCAGTGAGAGTCAGTGTGTGTGGAACTGCATCCCAGTGAGAGTCAGTGCGTGTGGAACTGCACCCCAGTGAGAGTCAGTGTGTGTGGAACTGTACCCCAGTGAGAGTCAGTGTGTGTGGAACACATACCCCAGTGAGATTCAGTGTGTGTGGAACTGTATCCCAGTGAGAGTCAGTGTGTGTGGAACTATACATCCCAGTGAGATTCAGTGTGTGTGGAACTGCATCCCAGTGAGAGTCAGTGTGTGTGGAACTGTACCCCAGTGAGAGTCAGTGTGTGTGGAACTGTACCCCAGTGAGATTCAGTGTGTGTGGAACTATACCCCAGTGAGAGTCAGTGTGTGTGGAACTGTACCCCAGTGAAATTCAGTGTGTGTGGAACTGTATCCCAGTGAGATTCAGTGTGTGTGGAACTGTATCCCAGTGAGATTCAGTGTGTGTGGAACTGTACCCCAGTGAGAGTCAGTGTGTGTGGAACAGTACCCCAGTGAGAGTCAGTGTGTGTGGAACACATACCCCAGTGAGATTCAGTGTGTGTGGAACTGTATCCCAGTGAGAGTCAGTGTGTGTGGAACTATATATCCCAGTGAGATTCAGTGTGTGTGGAACTGCATCCCAGTGAGAGTCAGTGTGTGTGGAACTGCATCCCAGTGAGAGTCAGTGCGTGTGGAACTGCACCCCAGTGAGATTCAGTGTGTGTGGAACTGCATCCCAGTGAGAGTCAGTGTGTGTGGAACACATACCCCAGTGAGATTCAGTGTGTGTGGAACTGTATCCCAGTGAGAGTCAGTGTGTGTGGAACTATACATCCCAGTGAGATTCAGTGAGTGTGGAACTGCATCCCAGTGAGAGTCAGTGTGTGTGGAACTGTACCCCAGTGAGAGTCAGTGTGTGTGGAACTGTACCCCAGTGAGATTCAGTGTGTGTGGAACTATACCCCAGTGAGAGTCAGTGTGTGTGGAACTGTACCCCAGTGAAATTCAGTGTGTGTGGAACTGTATCCCAGTGAGAGTCAGTGTGTGTGGAACGGTACCCCAGTGGGAGTCAGTGTGTGTGGAACAATACCCCAGTGAGATTCAGTGTGTGTGGAACTGCATCCCAGTGAGTGTCAGTGTGTGTGGAACTGTACCCCAGTGAGAGTCAGTGTGTGTGGAATAGGTACCCCAGTGAGATTCAGTGTGTGTGGAACTATATCCCAGTGAGAGTCAGTGTGTGTGGAACACATACCCCAGTGAGATTCAGTGTGTGTGGAACTATATCCCAATGAGATTCAGTGTGTGTGGAACTGTATCCCAGTGAGAGTTAGTGTGTGTGGAACGGTACCCCAGTGAGAGTCAGTGTGTGTGGAACTGTATCCCAGTGAGAGTCAGTGTATGTGGAACAATACCACAGTGAGATTCAATGTGTGTGGAACTGCATCCCAGTGAGAGTCAGTGTGTGTGGAACTATATCCCAGTGAGATTCATTGTGTGTGGAACTGTATCCCAGTGAGAGTCAGTGTGTGTGGAACAGGTACCCCAGTGAGATTCAGTGTGTGTGGAACTATATCCCAGTGAGATTCAGTGTGTGTGGAACTGTATCCCAGTGAGAGTCAGGGCGTGTGGAACAGGTACCCCAGTGAGATTCAGTGTGTGTGGAACTATATCCCAGTGAGAGTCAGTGTGTGTGGAACACATACCCAAGTGAGATTCAGTGTGTGTGGAACTATATCCCAGTGAGATTCAGTGTGTGTGGAACTGTATCCCAGTCAGAGTCAGTGTGTGTGGAACTATATCCCAGTGAGATTCAGTGTGTGTGGAACTGTATCCCAGTGAGTGTGGAACTATACACCAGTGAGAGTCAGTGTGTGTGGAACTATATCCCAGTGAGATTCAGTGTGTGTGGAACTATATCCCAGTGAGATTCAGTGTGTGTGGAACTGTATCCCAGTGAGATTCAGTGTGTGTGGAACTGTATCCCAGTGAGAGTCAGTGTGTGTGGAACTGTATCCCAGTGAGATTCAGTGTGTGTGGAACTGTATTCCAGTGAGAGTCAGTGTGTGTGGAACACGTACCCCAGTGAGAGTCAGTGTGTGTGGAACAGGTATCCCAGTGAGAGTCAGTGTGTGTGGAACGAAATCCCAGTGAGATTCAGTGTGTGTGGAATTATATCCCAGTGAGATTCAGTGTGTGTGGAACTGTATCCCAGTGAGATTCAGTGTGGGTGGAACTATATCCCAGTGAGATTCAGTGTGTGTGGAACTGTATCCCAGTGAGAGTCAGTGTGTGTGGAACACTGACCCCAGTGAGAGTCAGTGTGTGTGGAACAGGTGCCCCAGTGAGAGTCAGTGTGTGTGGAACTATATCCCAGTGAGGCTCATTGTGTGTGGAACTGTATCCCAGTGAGAGTCAGTGTGTGTGGAACTATACCCCACTGAGATTCAGTGTGTGGGGAACGATATCCCAGTGAGATTCAGTGTGTGTGGAACTGCATCCCAGTGAGATTCAGTGTGTGTGGAACTGCATCCCAGTGAGATTCAGTGTGTGTGGAACTGTATCCCAGTGAGATTCAGTGAGTGTGGAACTGTATCCCAGTGAGATTCAGTGTGTGTGGAACTGTACCCCAGTGAGAGTCAGTGTGTGTGGAACAGTACCCCAGTGAGAGTCAGTGTGTGTGGAACACATACCCCAGTGAGATTCAGTGTGTGTGGAACTGTATCCCAGTGAGAGTCAGTGTGTGTGGAACTATATATCCCAGTGAGATTCAGTGTGTGTGGAACTGCATCCCAGTGAGGGTCAGTGTGTGTGGAAGTGTACCCCAGTGAGAGTCAGTGTGGGTGGAACTGTACCCCAGTGAAATTCAGTGTGTGTGGAACGGTACCGCAGTGGGAGTCAGTGTGTGTAGAACAACACCCCAGTGAAATTCAGTGTGTGTGGAACTATATCCCAGTGAGGCTCATTGTGTGTGGAACTGTATCCCAGTGAGAGTCAGTGTGTGTGGAACTGTACCCCAGTGAGAGTCAGTGTGTGTGGATCTATACCCGAGTGAGAGTCAGTGTGCGTGGAACTGTACCCCAGTGAGAGTCAGTGTGTGTGGAACTATACCCCAGTGAGAGTCAGTGTGTGTGGAACGATATCCCAGTGAGATTCAGTGTGTGTGGAACTGCATCCCAGTGAGAGTCAGTGTGTGTGGAACTGCATCCCAGTGAGAGTCAGTGCGTGTGGAACTGCACCCCAGTGAGAGTCAGTGTGTGTGGAACTGTACCCCAGTGAGAGTCAGTGTGTGTGGAACACATACCCCAGTGAGATTCAGTGTGTGTGGAACTGTATCCCAGTGAGAGTCAGTGTGTGTGGAACTATACATCCCAGTGAGATTCAGTGTGTGTGGAACTGCATCCCAGTGAGAGTCAGTGTGTGTGGAACTGTACCCCAGTGAGAGTCAGTGTGTGTGGAACTGTACCCCAGTGAGATTCAGTGTGTGTGGAACTATACCCCAGTGAGAGTCAGTGTGTGTGGAACTGTACCCCAGTGAAATTCAGTGTGTGTGGAACTGTATCCCAGTGAGATTCAGTGTGTGTGGAACTGTATCCCAGTGAGATTCAGTGTGTGTGGAACTGTACCCCAGTGAGAGTCAGTGTGTGTGGAACAGTACCCCAGTGAGAGTCAGTGTGTGTGGAACACATACCCCAGTGAGATTCAGTGTGTGTGGAACTGTATCCCATTGAGAGTCAGTGTGTGTGGAACTATATATCCCAGTGAGATTCAGTGTGTGTGGAACTGCATCCCAGTGAGAGTCAGTGTGTGTGGAACTGCATCCCAGTGAGAGTCAGTGCGTGTGGAACTGCACCCCAGTGAGATACAGTGTGTGTGGAACTGCATCCCAGTGAGAGTCAGTGTGTGTGGAACACATACCCCAGTGAGATTCAGTGTGTGTGGAACTGTATCCCAGTGAGAGTCAGTGTGTGTGGAACTATACATCCCAGTGAGATTCAGTGAGTGTGGAACTGCATCCCAGTGAGAGTCAGTGTGTGTGGAACTGTACCCCAGTGAGAGTCAGTGTGTGTGGAACTGTACCCCAGTGAGATTCAGTGTGTGTGGAACTATACCCCAGTGAGAGTCAGTGTGTGTGGAACTGTACCCCAGTGAAATTCAGTGTGTGTGGAACTGTATCCCAGTGAGAGTCAGTGTGTGTGGAACGGTACCCCAGTGGGAGTCAGTGTGTGTGGAACAATACCCCAGTGAGATTCAGTGTGTGTGGAACTGCATCCCAGTGAGTGTCAGTGTGTGTGGAACTGTACCCCAGTGAGAGTCAGTGTGTGTGGAATAGGTACCCCAGTGAGATTCAGTGTGTGTGGAACTATATCCCAGTGAGAGTCAGTGTGTGTGGAACACATACCCCAGTGAGATTCAGTGTGTGTGGAACTATATCCCAATGAGATTCAGTGTGTGTGGAACTGTATCCCAGTGAGAGTTAGTGTGTGTGGAACGGTACCCCAGTGAGAGTCAGTGTGTGTGGAACTGTATCCCAGTGAGAGTCAGTGTATGTGGAACAATACCACAGTGAGATTCAGTGTGTGTGGAACTGCATCCCAGTGAGAGTCAGTGTGTGTGGAACTATACCCCAGTGAGATTCAGTGTGTCTGGAACTATATCCCAGTGAGATTCAGTGTGTGTGGAACTGCATCCCAGTGAGAGTCAGTGTGTGTGGAACTGTACCCCAGTGAGAGTCAGTGTGTGTGGAATAGGTACCCCAGTGAGATTCAGTGTGTGTGGAACTGTATCCCAGTGAGAGTCAGTGTGTGTGGAACACATACCCCAGTGAGATTCAGTGTGTGTGGAACTATATCCCAATGAGATTCAGTGTGTGTGGAACTGTATCCCAGTGAGAGTTAGTGTGTGTGGAACGGTACCCCAGTGAGAGTCAGTGTGTGTGGAACTGTATCCCAGTGAGAGTCAGTGTATGTGGAACAATACCACAGTGAGATTCAGTGTGTGTGGAACTGCATCCCAGTGAGAGTCAGTGTGTGTGGAACTATACCCCAGTGAGATTCAGTGTGTGTGGAACTATATCCCAGTGAGATTCAGTGTGTGTGGAACTGTATCCCAGTGAGAGTCAGTGTGTGTGGAACAGGTACCCCAGTGATATTCAGTGCGTGTGGAACTATATCCCAGTGAGGTTCAGTGTGTGTGGAACTATATCCCAGTGAGAGTCGGTGTGTGTGGAACTGTATCCCAGGGAGATTCAGTGTGTGTGGAACTATATCCCAGTGAGAGTCAGTGTGTGTGGAACACATACCCCAGTGAGATTCAGTGTGTGTGGTACTATATCCCAGTGAGATTCAGTGTGTGTGGAACTGTATCCCAGTGAGAGTCAGTGTGTGTGGAACTATATCGCAGTGAGATTCAGTGTGTGTGGAACTGTATCCCAGTGAGTGTGGAACTATACCCCAGTGAGAGTCAGTGTGTGTGGAACTATATCCCAGTGAGATTCAGTGTGTGTGGAACTATCTCCCAGTGAGATTCAGTGTGTGTGGAACTGCATCCCAGTGAGATTCAGTGTGTGTGGAACTGTATCCCAGTGAGAGTCAGTGTGTGTGGAACTGTATCCCAGTGAGATTCAGTGTGTGTGGAACTGTACCCCAGTGAGATTCAGTGTGTGTGGAACTGTATCCCAGTGAGAGTCAGTGTGTGTGGAACACGTACCCCAGTGAGATTCAGTGTGTGTGGAACTGTATCCCAGTGAGAGTCAGTGTGTGTGGAACAGGTATCCCAGTGAGAGTCAGTGTGTGTGGAACTGTACCCCAGTGAGAGTCAGTGTGTGTGGAACTGTATCCCAGTGAGATTCAGTGTGTGTGGAACTATATCCCAATGAGAGTCAGTGTGTGTGGAACTGTACCCCAGTGAGAGTCAGTGTGTGTGGAACTGTATCCCAGTGAGAGTCAGTGTGTGTGGAACGGTACCCCAGTGGGAGTCAGTGTGTGTGCAACTATACCCCAGTGAGAGTCAGTGTGTGTGGAACTATATCCCAGTGAGATTCAGTGTGTCTGAAACTATATCCCAGTGAGATTCAGTGTGTGTGGAACTGTATCCCAGTGAGATTCAGTGTGTGTGGAACTGTATCCCAGTGAGAGTCAGTGTGTGTGGAACTGTATCCCAGTGAGATTCAGTGTGTGTGGAACTGTATCCGAGTGAGAGTCAGTGTGTGTGGAACACGTACCCCAGTGAGAGTCAGTGTGTGTGGAACAGGTATCCCAGTGAGAGTCAGTGTGTGTGGAACTATATCCCAGTGATATTCAGTGTGTGTGGAACTATATCCCAGTGAGATTCAGTGTGTGTGGAACTGTATCCCAGTGAGATTCAGTGTGTGTGGAACTATATCCCAGTGAGATTCAGTGTGTGTGGAACTGTATCCCAGTGAGAGTCAGTGTGTGTGGAACACTGACCCCAGTGAGAGTCAGTGTGTGTGGAACAGGTGCCCCAGTGAGAGTCAGGGGTGCGGAACTATATCCCAGTGAGGCTCATTGTGTGTGGAACTGTATCCCAGTGAGAGTCAGTGTGTGTGGAACTATACCCCAGTGAGATTCAGTGTGTGGGGAACGATATCCCAGTGAGATTCAGTGTGTTGTGGAACTGCATCCCAGTGAGATTCAGTGTGTGTGGAACTGTATCCCAGTGAGATTCAGTGTGTGTGGAACTGTATCCCAGTGAGAGTCAGTGTGTGTGGGACTGTATCCCAGTGAGAGTCAGTGCGTGTGGAACTGTACCCCAGTGAGAGTCAGTGTGTGTGGAACTGTACCCCAGTGAGAGTCAGTGTGTGTGGAACACATACCCCAGTGAGATTCAGTGTGTGTGGAACTGTATCCCAGTGAGAGTCAGTGTGTGTGGAACTCTACCCCAGTGAAATTCAGTGTGTGTCGAACTGTATCCCAGTGAGAGTCAGTGTGTGTGGAACGGTACCCCAGTGGGAGTCAGTGTGTGTGGAATAGGTACCCCAGTGAGATTCAGTGTGTGTGGAACAATACCACAGTGAGATTCAGTGTGTGTGGAACTGCATCCCAGTGAGAGTCAGTGTGTGTGTGGAACTATACCCCAGTGAGATTCAGTGTGTGCGGAACTATATCCCAGTGAGATTCAGTGTGTGTGGAACTGTATCCCAGTGAGAGTCAGTGTGTGTGGAACTATATCCCAGTGAGATTCAGTGCATGTGGAACTATATCCCAGTGAGGTTCAGTGTGTGTGGAACTATATCCCAGTGAGAGTCGGTGTGTGTGGAACAGGTACCCCAGCGAGATTCAGTGTGTGTGGAACTATATCCCAGTGAGAGTCAGTGTGTGTGGAACACATACCCCAGTGAGATTCAGTGTGTGTGGAAGTATATCCCAGTGAGATTCAGTGTGTGTGGAACTGTATCCCAGTGAGAGTCAGTGTGTGTGGAACTATATCCCAGTTAGATTCAGTGTGTGTGGAACTGTATCCCAGTGAGTGTGGAACTATACCCCAGTGAGAGTCAGTGTGTGTGGAACTATATCCCAGTGAGATTCAGTGTGTGTGGAACTATATCCCAGTGAGATTCAGTGTGTTTCGAACTGTATCCCAGTGAGAGTCAGTGTGTGTGGAACACGTACCCCAGTGAGAGTCAGTGTGTGTGGAACAGGTATCCCAGTGAGAGTCAGAGTGTGTGGAACTATATCCCAGTGAGATACAGTGTGTGTGGTACTATATCCCAGTGAGATTCAGTGTGTGTGGAACTGTATCCCAGTGAGATTCAGTGTGTGTGGAACTATATCCCAGTGAGATTCAGTGTGTGTGGAACTGTATCCCAGTGAGAGTCAGTGTGTGTGGAACACTGACCCCAGTGAGAGTCAGTGTGTGTGGAACTATACCCCAGTGAGATTCAGTGTGTGTGGAACGATATCCCAGTGAGATTCAGTGTGTGTGGAACTGCATCCCAGTGAGATTCAGTGTGTGTGGAACTGCATCCCAGTGAGATTCAGTGTGTGTGGAACTGTATCCCAGTGAGAGTCAGTGTGTGTGGAACTGTATCCCAGTGAGAGTCAGTGCGTGTGGAACTGTAGCCCCAGTGAGAGTCAGTGTGTGTGGAACTGTACCCCAGTGAGAGTCAGTGTGTGTGGAACAATACCCCAGTGAGATTCAGTGTGTGTGGAACTGCATCCCAGTGAGAGTCAGTGTGTGTGGAACAGTACCCCAGTAAGAGTCAGAGTGTGTGGAATAGGTACCCCAGTGAGATTCAGTGTGTGTGGAACAATACCACAGTGAGATTCAGTGTGTGTGGAACTGCATCCCAGTGAGAGTCTGTGTGTGTGTGGAACTATACCCCAGTGAGATTCAGTGTGTGCGGAACTATATCCCAGTGAGATTCAGTGTGTGTGGAACTGTATCCCAGTGAGAGTCAGTGTGTGTGGAACTATATCCCAGTGAGATTCAGTGCATGTGGAACTATATCCCAGTGAGGTTCAGTGTGTGTGGAACTATATCCCAGTGAGAGTCGGTGTGTGTGGAACAGGTACCCCAGCGAGATTCAGTGTGTGTGGAACTATATCCCAGTGAGAGTCAGTGTGTGTGGAACACATACCCCAGTGAGATTCAGTGTGTGTGGAAGTATATCCCTGTGAGATTCAGTGTGTGTGGAACTGTATCCCAGTGAGAGTCAGTGTGTGTGGAACTATATCCCAGTTAGATTCAGTGTGTGTGGAACTGTATCCCAGTGAGTGTGGAACTATACCCCAGTGAGAGTCAGTGTGTATGGAACTATATCCCAGTGAGATTCAGTGTGTGTGGAACTATATCCCAGTGAGATTCAGTGTGTTTCGAACTGTATCCCAGTGAGAGTCAGTGTGTGTGGAACACGTACCCCAGTGAGAGTCAGTGTGTGTGGAACAGGTATCCCAGTGAGAGTCCGAGTGTGTGGAACTATATCCCAGTGAGATACAGTGTGTGTGGAACTATATCCCAGTGAGATTCAGTGTGTGTGGAACTGTATCCCAGTGAGATTCAGTGTGTGTGGAACTATATCCCAGTGAGATTCAGTGTGTGTGGAACTGTATCCCAGTGAGAGTCAGTGTGTGTGGAACACTGACCCCAGTGAGAGTCAGTGTGTGTGGAACTATACCCCAGTGAGATTCAGTGTGTGTGGAACGATATCCCAGTGAGATTCAGTGTGTGTGGAACTGCATCCCAGTGAGATTCAGTGTGTGTGGAACTGCATCCCAGTGAGATTCAATGTGTGTGGAACTGTATCCCAGTGAGAGTCAGTGTGTGTGGAACTGTATCCCAGTGAGAGTCAGTGCGTGTGGAACTGTAGCCCCAGTGAGAGTCAGTGTGTGTGGAACTGTACCCCAGTGAGAGTCAGTGTGTGTGGAACACATACCCCAGTGAGATTCAGTGTGTGTGGAACTGTATCCCAGTGAGAGTCAGTGTGTGTGGAACTATATAGCCCAGTGAGATTCAGTGTGTGTGGAACTGCATCCCAGTGAGAGTCAGTGTGTGTGGAACTGTACCCCAGTGAGAGTCAGTGTGTGTGGAACTGTACCCCAGTGAGATTCAGTGTGTGTGGAACTATACCCCAGTGAGAGTCAGTGTGTGTGGAACTGCACCCCAGTGAAATTTAGTGTGTGTGGAACTGTATCCCAGTGAGAGTCAGTGTGTGTGGAACGGTACCCAAGTGGGAGTCAGTGTGAGTGGAACAATACCCCAGTGAGATTCAGTGTGTGTGGAACTGCATCCCAGTGAGAGTCAGTGTGTGTGGAACTGTATCCCAGTGAGAGTCAGTGTGTGTGGAACACATACCCCAGTGAGATTCAGTGTGTGTGGAACTATATCCCAATGAGATTCAGTGTGTGTGGAACTGAATCCCAGTGAGAGTCAGTGTGTGTGGAACGGTACCCCAGTGAGAGTCAGTGTGTGTGGAACTGTATCCCAGTGAGAGTCAGTGTATGTGGAACAATACCACAGTGAGATTCAGTGTGTGTGGAACTGCATCCCAGTGAGAGTCAGTGTGTGTGGAACGATACCCCAGTGAGATTCAGTGTGTGTGGAACTGTATCCCAGTGAGATTCAGTGTGTGTGGAACTGTATCCCAGTGAGAGTCAGTGTGTGTGGGTCTATACCCCAGTGAGAGTCAGTGTGCGTGGAACTGTACCCCAGTGAGTGTCAGTGTGTGTGGAACTATACCCCAGTGAGATTCAGTGTGTGTGGAACGATATCCCAGTGAGATTCAGTGTGTGAGGAACTGCATCCCAGTGAGAGTCAGTGTGCGTGGAACAGCATCCCGGTGAGAGTCAGTGCGTGTGGAACTGTACCCCAGTGAGAGTCAGTGTGTGTGGAACTGTACCCCAGTGAGAGTCAGTGTGTGTGGAACTATATCCCACTCAGGTTCAGTGTGTGTGGAACTGCATCCCAGTGAGAGTCAGTGTGTGTGGAACTGTACCCCAGTGAGAGTCAGTGTGTGTGGAACAGGTACCCCAGTGAGATTCAGTGTGTGTGGAACTGTATCCCAGTGTGAGTCAGTGTGTGTAGAACAGGTACCCCAGTGAGATTCAGTGTGTGTGGAACTATATCCCAATGAGATTCAGTGTGGGTGGAACTGTATCCCAGTGAGAGTCAGTGTGTGTGGATCTATACCCCAGTGAGAGTCAGTGTGCGTGGAACTGTACCCCAGTGAGTGTCAGTGTGTGTGGAACTATACCCCAGTGAGATTCAGTGTGTGTGGAACGATATCCCAGTGAGATTCAGTGTGTGTGGAACTGCATCCCAGTGAGAGTCAGTGTGTGTGGAACTGTACCCCAGTGAGAGTCAGTGAGTGTGGAACACATACCCCAGTGAGATTCAGTGTGTGTGGAACGATATCCAATGAGATTCAGTGTGTGTGGAACTGTATCCCAGTGGGAGTCAGTGTATGTGGAACAATACCCCAGTGAGATTCAGTGTATGTGGAACAATACCCCAGTGAGAGTCAGTGTGTGTGGAACAATACCCCAGTGAGATTCAGTGTGTGTGGAACTGCATCCCAGTGAGATTCAGTGTGTGTGGAACTGTATCCCAGTGAGAGTCAGTGCGTGTGGAACTGTACCCCAGTGAGAGTCAGTGTGTGTGGAACTGTACCCCAGTGAGAGTCAGTGTGTGTGGAACACATACCCCAGTGAGATTCAGTGTGTGTGGAACTGTATCCCAGTGAGAGTCAGTGTGTGTGGAACTATATAGCCCAGTGAGATTCAGTGTGTGTGGAACTGCATCCCAGTGAGAGTCAGTGTGTGTGGAACTGTACCCCAGTGAGAGTCAGTGTGTGTGGAACTGTACCCCAGTGAGATTCAGTGTGTGTGGAACTATACCCCAGTGAGAGTCAGTGTGTGTGGAACTGCACCCCAGTGAAATTCAGTGTTTGTGGAACTGAATCCCAGTGAGAGTCAGTGTGTGTGGAAAGGTACCCCAGTGGGAGTCAGTGTGTGTGGAACAATACCCCAGTGAGATTCAGTGTGTGTGGAACTGCATCCCAATGAGATTCAGTGTGTGTGGAACTGTATCCCAGTGAGAGTCAGTGTGTGTGGAACGGTACCCCAGTGAGAGTCAGTGTGTGTGGAACTGTATCCCAGTGAGAGTCAGTGTATGTGGAACAATACCACAGTGAGATTCAGTGTGTGTGGAACTGCATCCCAGTGAGAGTCAGTGTGTGTGGAACGATACCCCAGTGAGATTCAGTGTGTGTGGAACGATATCCCAGTGAGATTCAGTGTGTGTGGAACTGCATCCCAGTGAGAGTCAGTGTGCGTGGAACTGCATCCCGGTGAGAGCCAGTGCGTGTGGAACTGTACCCCAGTGAGAGTCAGTGTGTGTGGAACTGTACCCCAGTGAGAGTCAGTGTGTGTGGAACTATATCCCACTGAGGTTCAGTGTGTGTGGAACTGCATCCCAGTGAGAGTCAGTGTGTGTGTGGAACTGTACCCCAGTGAGAGTCAGTGTGTGTGGAACAGGTACCCCAGTGAGATTCAGTGTGTGTGGAACTGTAACCCAGTGTGAGTCAGTGTGTGTGGAACAGGTACCCCAGTGAGATTCAGTGTGTGTGGAACTATATCCCAATGAGATTCAGTGTGGGTGGATCAATACCCCAGTGAGAGTCAGTGTGCGTGGAACTGTACCCCAGTGAGTGTCAGTGTGTGTGGAACTATACCCCAGTGAGATTCAGTGTGTGTGGAACTGCATCCCAGTGAGAGTCAGTGTGTGTGGAACTGTACCCCAGTGAGAGTCAGTGTGTGTGGAACACATACCCCAGTGAGATTCAGTGTGTGTGGAACTATATCCAATGAGATTCAGTGTGTGTGGAACTGTATCCCAGTGGGAGTCAGTGTATGTGGAACAATACCCCAGTGAGATTCAGTGTATGTGGAACAATACCCCAGTGAGAGTCAGTGTGTGTGGAACAATACCCCAGTGAGATTCAGTGTGTGTGGAACTGCATCCCAGTAAGAGTCAGTGTGTGTGGAATAGGTACCCCAGTGAGATTCAGTGTGTGTGGAACAATACCACAGTGAGATTCAGTGTGTGTGGAACTGCATCCCAGTGAGAGTCAGTGTGTGTGGAACTCTACCCCAGTGAGATTCAGTGTGTGTGGAACTGTATCCCAGTGAGAGTCAGTGTGTGTGGAACTATATCCCAGTGAGATTCAGTGCATGTGGAACTATATCCCAGTGAGGTTCAGTGTGTGTGGAACTATATCCCAGTGAGAGTCGGTGTGTGTGGAACAGGTACCCCAGTGAGATTCAGTGTGTGTGGAACTGCATCCCAGTGAGAGTCAGTGTGTGTGGAACTGTACCCCAGTGAGAGTCAGTGTGTGTGGAACTGTACCCCAGTGAGATTCAGTGTGTGTGGAACTATACCCCAGTGAGAGTCAGTGTGTGTGGAACTGCACCCCAGTGAAATTCAGTGTGTGTGGAACTGAATCCCAGTGAGAGTCAGTGTGTGTGGAAAGGTACCCCAGTGGGAGTCAGTGTGTGTGGAACAATACCCCAGTGAGATTCAGTGTGTGTGGAACTGCATCCCAATGAGATTCAGTGTGTGTGGAACTGTATCCCAGTGAGAGTCAGTGTGTGTGGAACGGTACCCCAGTGAGAGTCAGTGTGTGTGGAACTGTATCCCAGTGAGAGTCAGTGTATGTGGAACAATACCACAGTGAGATTCAGTGTGTGTGGAACTGCATCCCAGTGAGAGTCAGTGTGTGTGGAACGATACCCCAGTGAGATTCAGTGTGTGTGGAACGATATCCCAGTGAGATTCAGTGTGTGTGGAACTGCATCCCAGTGAGAGTCAGTGTGCGTGGAACTGCATCCCGGTGAAAGTCAGTGCGTGTGGAACTGTACCCCAGTGAGAGTCAGTGTGTGTGGAACTGTACCCCAGTGAGAGTCAGTGTGTGTGGAACTATATCCCACTGAGGTTCAGTGTGTGTGGAACTGCATCCCAGTGAGAGTCAGTGTGTGTGTGGAACTGTACCCCAGTGAGAGTCAGTGTGTGTGGAACAGGTACCCCAGTGAGATTCAGTGTGTGTGGAACTGTAACCCAGTGTGAGTCAGTGTGTGTGGAACAGGTACCCCAGTGAGATTCAGTGTGTGTGGAACTATATCCCAATGAGATTCAGTGTGGGTGGATCTATACCCCAGTGAGAGTCAGTGTGCGTGGAACTGTACCCCAGTGAGTGTCAGTGTGTGTGGAACTATACCCCAGTGAGATTCAGTGTGTGTGGAACTGCATCCCAGTGAGAGTCAGTGTGTGTGGAACTGTACCCCAGTGAGAGTCAGTGTGTGTGGAACACATACCCCAGTGAGATTCAGTGTGTGTGGAACTATATCCAATGAGATTCAGTGTGTGTGGAACTGTATCCCAGTGGGAGTCAGTGTATGTGGAACAATACCCCAGTGAGATTCAGTGTATGTGGAACAATACCCCAGTGAGAGTCAGTGTGTGTGGAACAATACCCCAGTGAGATTCAGTGTGTGTGGAACTGCATCCCAGTAAGAGTCAGTGTGTGTGGAATAGGTACCCCAGTGAGATTCAGTGTGTGTGGAACAATACCACAGTGAGATTCAGTGTGTGTGGAACTGCATCCCAGTGAGAGTCAGTGTGTGTGGAACTCTACCCCAGTGAGATTCAGTGTGTGTGGAACTGTATCCCAGTGAGAGTCAGTGTGTGTGGAACTATATCCCAGTGAGATTCAGTGTGTGTGGAACTGTATCCCAGTGAGTGTGGAACTATACCCCAGTGAGAGTCAGTGTGTGTGGAACTATATCCCAGTGAGATTCAGTGTGTGTGGAACTATATCCCAGTGAGATTCAGTGTGTGTGGAACTGTATCCCAGTGAGATTCAGTGTGTGTGGAACTGTATGCCAGTGAGAGTCAGTGTGTGTGGAACTGTATCCCAGTGAGATTCAGTGTGTTTGGAACTGTATCCCAGTGAGAGTCAGTGTGTGTGGAACTATATCCCAGTGAGATTCAGTGTGTGTGGAACTGTATCCCAGTGAGTGTGGAACTATACCCCAGTGAGAGTCAGTGTGTGTGGAACTATATCCCAGTGAGATTCAGTGTGTGTGGAACTATATCCCAGTGAGATTCAGTGTGTGTGGAACTGTATCCCAGTGAGATTCAGTGTGTGTGGAACTGTATGCCAGTGAGAGTCAGTGTGTGTGGAACTGTATCCCAGTGAGATTCAGTGTGTTTGGAACTGTATCCCAGTGAGAGTCAGTGTGTGTGGAACACGTACCCCAGTGAGAGTCAATGTGTGTGGAACAGGTATCCCAGTGAGAGTCAGTGTGTGTGGAACTATATCCCAGTGAGAGTGGAACTATATCCCAGTGAGATACAGTGTGTGTGGAACTATATCCCAGTGAGATTCAGTGTGTGTGGAACTGTATCCCAGTGAGATTCAGTGTGTGTGGAACTATATCCCAATGAGAGTCAGTGTGTGTGGAACTGTATCCCAGTGAGAGTCAGTGTGTGTGGAACAGGTATCCCAGTGAGAGTCAGTGTGTGTGGAACTGTACCCCAGTGAGAGTCAGTGTGTGTGGAACTGTATCCCAGTGAGATTCAGTGTGTGTGGAACTATATCCCAATGAGATTCAGTGTGTGTGGAACTGTACCCCAGTGAGTGTCAGTGTGTGGGAACTATACCCCAGTGAGATTCAGTGTGTGTGGAACTGTATCCCAGTGAGAGTCAGTGTGTGTGGAACGGTACCCCAGTGAGAGTCAGTGTGTGTGGAACTGTATCCCAGTGAGAGTCAGTGTATGTGGAACAATACCACAGTGAGATTCAGTGTGTGTGGAACTGCATCCCAGTGAGAGTCAGTGTGTGTGGAACGATACCCCAGTGAGATTCAGTGTGTGTGGAACGATATCCCAGTGAGATTCAGTGTGTGTGGAACTGCATCCCAGTGAGAGTCAGTGTGCGTGGAACTGCATCCCGGTGAAAGTCAGTGCGTGTGGAACTGTACCCCAGTGAGAGTCAGTGTGTGTGGAACTGTACCCCAGTGAGAGTCAGTGTGTGTGGAACTATATCCCACTGAGGTTCAGTGTGTGTGGAACTGCATCCCAGTGAGAGTCAGTGTGTGTGTGGAACTGTACCCCAGTGAGAGTCAGTGTGTGTGGAACAGGTACCCCAGTGAGATTCAGTGTGTGTGGAACTGTAACCCAGTGTGAGTCAGTGTGTGTGGAACAGGTACCCCAGTGAGATTCAGTGTGTGTGGAACTATATCCCAATGAGATTCAGTGTGGGTGGATCTATACCCCAGTGAGAGTCAGTGTGCGTGGAACTGTACCCCAGTGAGTGTCAGTGTGTGTGGAACTATACCCCAGTGAGATTCAGTGTGTGTGGAACTGCATCCCAGTGAGAGTCAGTGTGTGTGGAACTGTACCCCAGTGAGAGTCAGTGTGTGTGGAACACATACCCCAGTGAGATTCAGTGTGTGTGGAACTATATCCAATGAGATTCAGTGTGTGTGGAACTGTATCCCAGTGGGAGTCAGTGTATGTGGAACAATACCCCAGTGAGATTCAGTGTATGTGGAACAATACCCCAGTGAGAGTCAGTGTGTGTGGAACAATACCCCAGTGAGATTCAGTGTGTGTGGAACTGCATCCCAGTAAGAGTCAGTGTGTGTGGAATAGGTACCCCAGTGAGATTCAGTGTGTGTGGAACAATACCACAGTGAGATTCAGTGTGTGTGGAACTGCATCCCAGTGAGAGTCAGTGTGTGTGGAACTCTACCCCAGTGAGATTCAGTGTGTGTGGAACTGTATCCCAGTGAGAGTCAGTGTGTGTGGAACTATATCCCAGTGAGATTCAGTGTGTGTGGAACTGTATCCCAGTGAGTGTGGAACTATACCCCAGTGAGAGTCAGTGTGTGTGGAACTATATCCCAGTGAGATTCAGTGTGTGTGGAACTATATCCCAGTGAGATTCAGTGTGTGTGGAACTGTATCCCAGTGAGATTCAGTGTGTGTGGAACTGTATGCCAGTGAGAGTCAGTGTGTGTGGAACTGTATCCCAGTGAGATTCAGTGTGTTTGGAACTGTATCCCAGTGAGAGTCAGTGTGTGTGGAACTATATCCCAGTGAGATTCAGTGTGTGTGGAACTGTATCCCAGTGAGTGTGGAACTATACCCCAGTGAGAGTCAGTGTGTGTGGAACTATATCCCAGTGAGATTCAGTGTGTGTGGAACTATATCCCAGTGAGATTCAGTGTGTGTGGAACTGTATCCCAGTGAGATTCAGTGTGTGTGGAACTGTATGCCAGTGAGAGTCAGTGTGTGTGGAACTGTATCCCAGTGAGATTCAGTGTGTTTGGAACTGTATCCCAGTGAGAGTCAGTGTGTGTGGAACACGTACCCCAGTGAGAGTCAATGTGTGTGGAACAGGTATCCCAGTGAGAGTCAGTGTGTGTGGAACTATATCCCAGTGAGAGTGGAACTATATCCCAGTGAGATACAGTGTGTGTGGAACTATATCCCAGTGAGATTCAGTGTGTGTGGAACTGTATCCCAGTGAGATTCAGTGTGTGTGGAACTATATCCCAATGAGAGTCAGTGTGTGTGGAACTGTATCCCAGTGAGAGTCAGTGTGTGTGGAACAGGTATCCCAGTGAGAGTCAGTGTGTGTGGAACTGTACCCCAGTGAGAGTCAGTGTGTGTGGAACTGTATCCCAGTGAGATTCAGTGTGTGTGGAACTATATCCCAATGAGAGTCAGTGTGTGTGGAACTGTACCCCAGTGAGAGTCAGTGTGTGTGGAACTGTATCCCAGTGAGAGTCAGTGTGTGTGGAACGGTACCCCAGTGGGAGTCAGTGTGTGTGCAACTATACCCCAGTGAGAGTCAGTGTGTGTGGAACTATATCCCAGTGAGATTCAGTGTGTCTGAAACTATATCCCAGTGAGATTCAGTGTGTGTGGAACTGTATCCCAGTGAGATTCAGTGTGTGTGGAACTGTATCCCAGTGAGAGTCAGTGTGTGTGGAACTGTATCCCAGTGAGATTCAGTGTGTGTGGAACTGTATAAGAACATAAGAACATAAGAAATAGGAGCAGGAGTAGGCCATCTAGCCCCTCGAGCCTGCCCCGCCATTCAATAAGATCATGGCTGATCTGACGTGGATCAGTACCACTTACCCGCCTGATCCCCATAACCCTTAATTCCCTTACCGATCAGGAATCCATCCATCCGCGCTTTAAACATATTCAGCGAGGTAGCCTCCACCACCTCAGTGGGCAGAGAATTCCAGAGATTCACCACCCTCTGGGAGAAGAAGTTCCTCCTCAACTCTGTCTTAAACCGACCCCCCTTTATTTTGAGGCTGTGTCCTCTAGTTTTAACTTCCTTACTAAGTGGAAAGAATCTCTCCGCCTCCACCCTATCCAGCCCCCGCATTATCTTATAAGTCTCCATAAGATCCCCCCTCATCCTTCTAAACTCCAACGAGTACAAACCCAATCTCCTCAGCCTCTCCTCATAATCCAAACCCCTCATCTCCGGTATCAACCTGGTGAACCTTCTCTGCACTCCCTCCAATGCCAATATATCCTTCCTCATATAAGGGGACCAATACTGCACACAGTATTCCAGCTGCGGCCTCACCAATGCCCTGTACAGGTGCATCAAGACATCCCTGCTTTTATATTCTATCCCCTTCGCAATATAGGCCAACATCCCATTTGCCTTCTTGATCACCTGTTGTACCTGCAGACTGGGCTTTTGCGTCTCATGCACAAGGACCCCCAGGTCCCTTTGCACGGTAGCATGTTTTAATTTGTTTCCATTGAGATAGTAATCCCATTTGTTATTATTTCCTCCAAAGTGTATAACCTCGCATTTATCAACGTTATACTCCATTTGCCATATCCTCGCCCACTCACTCAGCCTGTCCAAATCTCTCTGCAGATCTTCTCCGTCCTCCACACGATTCACTTTTCCACTTATCTTTGTGTCGTCTGCAAACTTCGTTACCCTACACTCCGTCCCCTCCTCCAGATCATCTATATAAATGGTAAATAGTTGCGGCCCGAGTACCGATCCCTGCGGCACGCCACTAGTTACCTTCCTCCAACCGGAAAAACACCCATTTATTCCGACTCTTTGCTTCCTGTCGGATAGCCAGTCCCCAATCCACTTTAACACACTACCCCCAACTCCGTGTGCCCTAATCTTCTTCAGTAGCCTTTTATGGGGCACCTTATCAAACGCCTTTTGGAAATCCAAAAACACCGCATCCACCGGTTCTCCTCCATCAACCGCCCTAGTCACATCTTCATAAAAATCCAACATGTTCGTCAAGCACGACTTTCCCCTCATGAATCCATGCTGCGTCTGATTGATCGAACCATTTCTATCCAGATGCCCTGCTATCTCCTCTTTAATAATGGATTCCAGCATTTTCCCTACTACAGACGTTAAGCTGACCGGCCTATAGTTACCCGCCTTTTGTCTCCTTCCTTTTTTAAACAGCGGCGTAACATTAGCCGTTTTCCAATCAACCGGCACTACCCCAGAATGCAACGAGTTTTGATAAATAATCACTAACGCATCCACTATTACCTCTGACATTTCTTTCAATACCCTGGGATGCATTCCATCCGGACCCGGGGACTTGTCCACCTTCAGTCCCATTAGTCTACCCAGCACTGCCTCTCTGGTTACATTAATTGTATTAAGTATTTCTCCTGCTGCCAACCCTCTATCGTTAATATTTGGCAAACTATTTGTGTCCTCCACCGTGAAGACCGACACAAAAAACTTATTTAAAGACTCAGCCATATCCTCATTTCCCACTATTAACTCCCCCCTCTCGTCCTCCAAGGGTCCAACATTCACTCTAGCCACTCTATTCCTTTTTATATATTTATAAAAACTTTTACTATCATTTTTTATATTAATTGCTAGCCTAGCTTCATAGTCTATCCTTCCTTTCTTTATCGCTTTCTTAGTCTCTCTTTGTTGTTTCTTAAATTTTTCCCAATCACTTGTTTCTCCACTATTTTTGGCCACTCTGTACGCAGCTGTTTTTATTTTAATACTCTCCTTTATTTCCTTCGTTATCCACGGCTGGTTCTCCCTTTTCTTACAATCCTTGTTTTTTGCTGGAATATATTTTTGCTGAGAACTGAAAAGGATCTCCTTAAAAATCCTCCACTGTTCCTCAGCTATCCTACCTGCCAGCCTGCTCTCCCAGTCTACCTTAGCCAATTCATCCCTCATCCTATCATATTTCCCTCTGTTCAAACAGAGGACACTGGTTTGGGACCAAACTTTCTCCTCTTCCATCTGAATCAGAAATTCGACCATATTGTGGTCACTAGACCCAAGAGGGTCCTTCACAATAAGATCCTTAATTCTACCTACCTCGTTACACAATACCAGATCCAAAATAGCTCGTTCCCTCGTCGGTTCCGTAACATGCTGTTCAAGGAAACTATCCCGACAGCATTCTAAGAACTCTTCCTCCATTCCACCCTTACCGACTTGAGTCTGCCAGTCAATGTGCATGTTGAAGTCCCCCATGATTATTGCCGTTCCGTTTTTACACGCATCCCTTATCTGCTTGTTTATAGCCCTCCCCACCTCAACATTATTATTTGGGGGCCTATATACCACACCTACTAGTGTCTTTCTCCCTCTACTATTCCTCATCTCTACCCATAACGATTCCACGTTTTGTTCCTCAGAGCCTATGTCATCCCTCAGTACTACCCTGATATTATCTCTTATTAATAGCGCGACCCCACCACCTTTTCCTTCCTGTCTATTCTTCCTAAACGCCTGATACCCCTGGATATTCATCTCCCAGTCCTGGTCACCTTTCAGCCACGTTTCTGTAATGGCCACTAGATCGTACCCACTCGTGCTGATTTGCACCATCAACTCATATACCTTGTTCCGAATGCTTCGTGCATTCAGGCAAAGTGTCCTTATTCCAGCTTTTATCTGGACCCGCTTTGATGAGTCGCGAACACCCTCTCCCTCTACTCCCTTATCTAAATTACCGCCTTCATTCACTTGCACCCTCTCCTCTACCATTAATTTTGTAATTCCCCTTACCCCTGCATCCTCCACCCCATCAATTAGTTCCTTGATCCTAGTCAACTCTTCTAGCTCCCCTCCCCCCAACCTATCTAGTTTAAATTCTCCCCAGTAACTTTAGCCAACCTACCGGCCAGGATATTGGTCCCCGTGTGATTCAAGTTCCACCCGTTTTTTGTATACAGATCACCCCTGCCCCTAAAGAGGTCCCAATGGTCCAGGAACCTGAATCCCTGCCCCCTGCACCAGTCCCTCAGCCACACATTCATCTTCCACCTCACTCCATTCCTGCCCTCACCTTCCCGTGGCACAGGCAGTAATCCTGAGATTACTACCTTTGCTTTCCTCTTTCTCAGCTGTCTCCCTAATTCCCTGTACTCCCTTTTCATGACCCCTTCTCCCTTCCTACCCACATCAGCGGTACCAATATGTACCGCTACCTCAGGCTCCTCTCCCTCCCACCTCAGGATTTCCGGGACGCGACTAGCGACATCCTGGATCCCGGCCCCAGGGAGGCAGACCACCATGCGAGAATCCCGCCTACCTCCGCAGAAACGCCTGTCTGTCCCCTTCACCATCGAGTCCCCGATTAATACCGCCTTCCTCCTCTTTTCCTTAGCCCTCTGAGTTACAGGGCTGGACTCCACTGCGGAGACACGGCCACTGCTGCTTCCCCCAGGCGGGCTGTCCCCCCCAGCAGTACTCAAGCAGGAGTACTTGTTGTGCAGGGGCAAATCCACTGGGGTGCTCTCAACCACCCTAGCCTTACCCTTCCTGGCCATCACCCACTTGGCCTCCTCCCGTTGCCCTGGTGTGACCACCTGATGATAGCTCTTGTCTATCACCTCCTCATTCTCCCTCATCAGCCTAAGATCCTCGAGCTGCAGTTCCAGCTCCCTAACACGGTCCCTCAGGAACCGCAGCTCGACACACCCCTCACAGATGTGGATGTCCGGGAGGCCAGATGCCTCCAGGACCTCCCACATCCTACACTGGGAACAACACACTGGTTTCACACTCATACTGGACACTTTATGTCAAGTAAGACAGTGAAAGGTTAATAAGAGTGTAAGGAAACAAAAAAATAAATAATTAATTAAAGTCAGAAAACCCACTCTCTTACCCTCAGCCTGCTCCTGGGAACAAATCCCTGATATTAACAACTGATATTAAACCCAAACAACTGAGATTAAACCCAAACAACTGAGATTAAACCCAAACAACTGATATTAAACCCAGAACAACTGAGATTAAACCCAGAACAACTGAGATTAAACCCAAACAACTGAGATTAAACCCAAAACAACTGAGATTAAACCTAAACAACTGATATTAAACCCAAACAACTGATACTAAATCCAAACAACTGATATTAAACCCAAACAACTGATACTAAATCCAAACAACTGATATTAAATCCAAACAACTGATACTAAATCCAAACAACTGATATTAAATCCAAACAACTGAGATTAAACCCAAACAACTGATACTAAATCCAAACAATTGATATTAAATCCAAACAACTGATACTAAATCCAAACAACTGATATTAAATCCAAACAACTGAGATTAAACCCAAACAACTGAGATTAAACCCAAACAACTGAGATTAAACCCAAACAACTGAGATTAAACCCAAACAACTGATATTAAACCCAAACAACTGATACTCACTGTATCCGAGTGAGAGTCAGTGTGTGTGGAACACGTACCCCAGTGAGAGTCAGTGTGTGTGGAACAGGTATCCCAGTGAGAGTCAGTGTGTGTGGAACTATATCCCAGTGATATTCAGTGTGTGTGGAACTATATCCCAGTGAGATTCAGTGTGTGTGGAACTGTATCCCAGTGAGATTCAGTGTGTGTGGAACTATATCCCAGTGAGATTCAGTGTGTGTGGAACTGTATCCCAGTGAGAGTCAGTGTGTGTGGAACACTGACCCCAGTGAGAGTCAGTGTGTGTGGAACAGGTGCCCCAGTGAGAGTCAGGGGTGTGGAACTATATCCCAGTGAGGCTCATTGTGTGTGGAACTGTATCCCAGTGAGAGTCAGTGTGTGTGGAACTATACCCCAGTGAGATTCAGTGTGTGGGGAACGATATCCCAGTGAGATTCAGTGTGTGTGGAACTGCATCCCAGTGAGATTCAGTGTGTGTGGAACTGTATCCCAGTGAGATTCAGTGTGTGTGGAACTATATCCCAGTGAGATTCAGTGTGTTTCGAACTGTATCCCAGTGAGAGTCAGTGTGTGTGGAACACGTACCCCAGTGAGAGTCAGTGTGTGTGGAACAGGTATCCCAGTGAGAGTCAGAGTGTGTGGAACTATATCCCAGTGAGATACAGTGTGTGTGGAACTATATCCCAGTGAGATTCAGTGTGTGTGGAACTGTATCCCAGTGAGATTCAGTGTGTGTGGAACTATATCCCAGTGAGATTCAGTGTGTGTGGAACTGTATCCCAGTGAGAGTCAGTGTGTGTGGAACACTGACCCCAGTGAGAGTCAGTGTGTGTGGAACTATACCCCAGTGAGATTCAGTGTGTGTGGAACGATATCCCAGTGAGATTCAGCGTGTGTGGAACTGCATCCCAGTGAGATTCAGTGTGTGTGGAACTGCATCCCAGTGAGATTCAGTGTGTGTGGAACTGTATCCCAGTGAGAGTCAGTGTGTGTGGAACTGTATCCCAGTGAGAGTCAGTGCGTGTGGAACTGTAGCCCCAGTGAGAGTCAGTGTGTGTGGAACTGTACCCCAGTGAGAGTCAGTGTGTGTGGAACACATACCCCAGTGAGATTCAGTGTGTGTGGAACTGTATCCCAGTGAGAGTCAGTGTGTGTGGAACTATATAGCCCAGTGAGATTCAGTGTGTGTGGAACTGCATCCCAGTGAGAGTCAGTGTGTGTGGAACTGTACCCCAGTGAGAGTCAGTGTGTGTGGAACTGTACCCCAGTGAGATTCAGTGTGTGTGGAACTATACCCCAGTGAGAGTCAGTGTGTGTGGAACTGCACCCCAGTGAAATTCAGTGTGTGTGGAACTGTATCCCAGTGAGAGTCAGTGTGTGTGGAACGGTACCCAAGTGGGAGTCAGTGTGAGTGGAACAATACCCCAGTGAGATTCAGTGTGTGTGGAACTGCATCCCAGTGAGAGTCAGTGTGTGTGGAACTGTATCCCAGTGAGAGTCAGTGTGTGTGGAACACATACCCCAGTGAGATTCAGTGTGTGTGGAACTATATCCCAATGAGATTCAGTGTGTGTGGAACTGAATCCCAGTGAGAGTCAGTGTGTGTGGAACGGTACCCCAGTGAGAGTCAGTGTGTGTGGAACTGTATCCCAGTGAGAGTCAGTGTATGTGGAACAATACCACAGTGAGATTCAGTGTGTGTGGAACTGCATCCCAGTGAGAGTCAGTGTGTGTGGAACGATACCCCAGTGAGATTCAGTGTGTGTGGAACTGTATCCCAGTGAGATTCAGTGTGTGTGGAACTGTATCCCAGTGAGAGTCAGTGTGTGTGGGTCTATACCCCAGTGAGAGTCAGTGTGCGTGGAACTGTACCCCAGTGAGTGTCAGTGTGTGTGGAACTATACCCCAGTGAGATTCAGTGTGTGTGGAACGATATCCCAGTGAGATTCAGTGTGTGTGGAACTGCATCCCAGTGAGAGTCAGTGTGCGTGGAACAGCATCCCGGTGAGAGTCAGTGCGTGTGGAACTGTACCCCAGTGAGAGTCAGTGTGTGTGGAACTGTACCCCAGTGAGAGTCAGTGTGTGTGGAACTATATCCCACTCAGGTTCAGTGTGTGTGGAACTGCATCCCAGTGAGAGTCAGTGTGTGTGGAACTGTACCCCAGTGAGAGTCAGTGTGTGTGGAACAGGTACCCCAGTGAGATTCAGTGTGTGTGGAACTGTATCCCAGTGTGAGTCAGTGTGTGTAGAACAGGTACCCCAGTGAGATTCAGTGTGTGTGGAACTATATCCCAATGAGATTCAGTGTGGGTGGAACTGTATCCCAGTGAGAGTCAGTGTGTGTGGATCTATACCCCAGTGAGAGTCAGTGTGCGTGGAACTGTACCCCAGTGAGTGTCAGTGTGTGTGGAACTATACCCCAGTGAGATTCAGTGTGTGTGGAACGATATCCCAGTGAGATTCAGTGTGTGTGGAACTGCATCCCAGTGAGAGTCAGTGTGTGTGGAACTGTACCCCAGTGAGAGTCAGTGAGTGTGGAACACATACCCCAGTGAGATTCAGTGTGTGTGGAACGATATCCAATGAGATTCAGTGTGTGTGGAACTGTATCCCAGTGGGAGTCAGTGTATGTGGAACAATACCCCAGTGAGATTCAGTGTATGTGGAACAATACCCCAGTGAGAGTCAGTGTGTGTGGAACAATACCCCAGTGAGATTCAGTGTGTGTGGAACTGCATCCCAGTGAGATTCAGTGTGTGTGGAACTGTATCCCAGTGAGAGTCAGTGCGTGTGGAACTGTACCCCAGTGAGAGTCAGTGTGTGTGGAACTGTACCCCAGTGAGAGTCAGTGTGTGTGGAACACATACCCCAGTGAGATTCAGTGTGTGTGGAACTGTATCCCAGTGAGAGTCAGTGTGTGTGGAACTATATAGCCCAGTGAGATTCAGTGTGTGTGGAACTGCATCCCAGTGAGAGTCAGTGTGTGTGGAACTGTACCCCAGTGAGAGTCAGTGTGTGTGGAACTGTACCCCAGTGAGATTCAGTGTGTGTGGAACTATACCCCAGTGAGAGTCAGTGTGTGTGGAACTGCACCCCAGTGAAACTCAGTGTTTGTGGAACTGAATCCCAGTGAGAGTCAGTGTGTGTGGAAAGGTACCCCAGTGGGAGTCAGTGTGTGTGGAACAATACCCCAGTGAGATTCAGTGTGTGTGGAACTGCATCCCAATGAGATTCAGTGTGTGTGGAACTGTATCCCAGTGAGAGTCAGTGGGTGTGGAACGGTACCCCAGTGAGAGTCAGTGTGTGTGGAACTGTATCCCAGTGAGAGTCAGTGTATGTGGAACAATACCACAGTGAGATTCAGTGTGTGTGGAACTGCATCCCAGTGAGAGTCAGTGTGTGTGGAACGATACCCCAGTGAGATTCAGTGTGTGTGGAACGATATCCCAGTGAGATTCAGTGTGTGTGGAACTGCATCCCAGTGAGAGTCAGTGTGCGTGGAACTGCATCCCGGTGAGAGTCAGTGCGTGTGGAACTGTACCCCAGTGAGAGTCAGTGTGTGTGGAACTGTACCCCAGTGAGAGTCAGTGTGTGTGGAACTATATCCCACTGAGGTTCAGTGTGTGTGGAACTGCATCCCAGTGAGAGTCAGTGTGTGTGGAACTGTACCCAAGTGAGAGTCAGTGTGTGTGGAACAGGTACCCCAGTGAGATTCAGTGTGTGTGGAACTGTAACCCAGTGTGAGTCAGTGTGTGTGGAACAGGTACCCCAGTGAGATTCAGTGTGTGTGGAACTATATCCCAATGAGATTCAGTGTGGGTGGATCTATACCCCAGTGAGAGTCAGTGTGCGTGGAACTGTACCCCAGTGAGTGTCAGTGTGTGTGGAACTATACCCCAGTGAGATTCAGTGTGTGTGGAACTGCATCCCAGTGAGAGTCAGTGTGTGTGGAACTGTACCCCAGTGAGAGTCAGTGTGTGTGGAACACATACCCCAGTGAGATTCAGTGTGTGTGGAACTATATCCAATGAGATTCAGTGTGTGTGGAACTGTATCCCAGTGGGAGTCAGTGTATGTGGAACAATACCCCAGTGAGATTCAGTGTATGTGGAACAATACCCCAGTGAGAGTCAGTGTGTGTGGAACAATACCCCAGTGAGATTCAGTGTGTGTGGAACTGCATCCCAGTAAGAGTCAGTGTGTGTGGAATATGTACCCCAGTGAGATTCAGTGTGTGTGGAACAATACCACAGTGAGATTCAGTGTGTGTGGAACTGCATCCCAGTGAGAGTCAGTGTGTGTGGCACTCTACCCCAGTGAGATTCAGTGTGTGTGGAACTGTATCCCAGTGAGAGTCAGTGTGTGTGGAACTATATCCCAGTGAGATTCAGTGCATGTGGAACTATATCCCAGTGAGGTTCAGTGTGTGTGGAACTATATCCCAGTGAGAGTCGGTGTGTGTGGAACAGGTACCCCAGTGAGATTCAGTGTGTGTGGAACTATATCCCAGTGAGAGTCAGTGTGTGTGGAACACATACCCCAGTGAGATTCAGTGTGTGTGGAACTATATCCCAGTGAGATTCAGTGTGTGTGGAACTGTATCCCAGTGAGAGTCAGTGTGTGTGGAACTATATCCCAGTGAGATTCAGTGTGTGTGGAACTGTATCCCAGTGAGTGTGGAACTATACCCCAGTGAGAGTCAGTGTGTGTGGAACTATATCCCAGTGAGATTCAGTGTGTGTGGAACTATATCCCAGTGAGATTCAGTGTGTGTGGAACTGTATCCCAGTGAGATTCAGTGTGTGTGGAACTGTATGCCAGTGAGAGTCAGTGTGTGTGGAACTGTATCCCAGTGAGATTCAGTGTGTTTGGAACTGTATCCCAGTGAGAGTCAGTGTGTGTGGAACACGTACCCCAGTGAGAGTCAATGTGTGTGGAACAGGTATCCCAGTGAGAGTCAGTGTGTGTGGAACTATATCCCAGTGAGAGTGGAACTATATCCCAGTGAGATACAGTGTGTGTGGAACTATATCCCAGTGAGATTCAGTGTGTGTGGAACTGTATCCCAGTGAGATTCAGTGTGTGTGGAACTATATCCCAATGAGAGTCAGTGTGTGTGGAACTGTATCCCAGTGAGAGTCAGTGTGTGTGGAACAGGTATCCCAGTGAGAGTCAGTGTGTGTGGAACTGTACCCCAGTGAGAGTCAGTGTGTGTGGAACTGTATCCCAGTGAGATTCAGTGTGTGTGGAACTATATCCCAATGAGAGTCAGTGTGTGTGGAACTGTACCCCAGTGAGAGTCAGTGTGTGTGGAACTGTATCCCAGTGAGAGTCAGTGTGTGTGGAACGGTACCCCAGTGGGAGTCAGTGTGTGTGCAACTATACCCCAGTGAGAGTCAGTGTGTGTGGAACTATATCCCAGTGAGATTCAGTGTGTCTGAAACTATATCCCAGTGAGATTCAGTGTGTGTGGAACTGTATCCCAGTGAGATTCAGTGTGTGTGGAACTGTATCCCAGTGAGAGTCAGTGTGTGTGGAACTGTGTCCCAGTGAGATTCAGTGTGTGTGGAACTGTATCCGAGTGAGAGTCAGTGTGTGTGGAACACGTACCCCAGTGAGAGTCAGTGTGTGTGGAACAGGTATCCCAGTGAGAGTCAGTGTGTGTGGAACTATATCCCAGTGATATTCAGTGTGTGTGGAACTATATCCCAGTGAGATTCAGTGTGTGTGGAACTGTATCCCAGTGAGATTCAGTGTGTGTGGAACTATATCCCAGTGAGATTCAGTGTGTGTGGAACTGTATCCCAGTGAGAGTCAGTGTGTGTGGAACACTGACCCCAGTGAGAGTCAGTGTGTGTGGAACAGGTGCCCCAGTGAGAGTCCGGGGTGTGGAACTATATCCCAGTGAGGCTCATTGTGTGTGGAACTGTATCCCAGTGAGAGTCAGTGTGTGTGGAACTATACCCCAGTGAGATTCAGTGTGTGGGGAACGATATCCCAGTGAGATTCAGTGTGTGTGGAACTGCATCCCAGTGAGATTCAGTGTGTGTGGAACTGTATCCCAGTGAGATTCAGTGTGTGTGGAACTGTATCCCAGTGAGAGTCAGTGTGTGTGGGACTGTATCCCAGTGAGAGTCAGTGCGTGTGGAACTGTACCCCAGTGAGAGTCAGTGTGTGTGGAACTGTACCCCAGTGAGAGTCAGTGTGTGTGGAACACATACCCCAGTGAGATTCAGTGTGTGTGGAACTGTATCCCAGTGAGAGTCAGTGTGTGTGGAACTGTACCCCAGTGAAATTCAGTGTGTGTCGAACTGTATCCCAGTGAGAGTCAGTGTGTGTGGAACGGTACCCCAGTGGGAGTCAGTGTGTGTGCAACAATACCCCAGTGAGATTCAGTGTGTGTGGAACTGCATCCCAGTGAGAGTCAGTGTGTGTGGAACAGTACCCCAGTAAGAGTCAGAGTGTGTGGAATAGGTACCCCAGTGAGATTCAGTGTGTGTGGAACAATACCACAGTGAGATTCAGTGTGTGTGGAACTGCATCCCAGTGAGAGTCAGTGTGTGTGTGGAACTATACCGCAGTGAGATTCAGTGTGTGCGGAACTATATCCCAGTGAGATTCAGTGTGTGTGGAACTGTATCCCAGTGAGAGTCAGTGTGTGTGGAACTATATCCCAGTGAGATTCAGTGCATGTGGAACTATATCCCAGTGAGGTTCAGTGTGTGTGGAACTATATCCCAGTGAGAGTCGGTGTGTGTGGAACAGGTACCCCAGCGAGATTCAGTGTGTGTGGAACTATATCCCAGTGAGAGTCAGTGTGTGTGGAACACATACCCCAGTGAGATTCAGTGTGTGTGGAAGTATATCCCAGTGAGAGTCAGTGTGTGTGGAACACATACCCCAGTGAGATTCAGTGTGTGTGGAAGTCTATCCCAGTGAGATTCAGTGTGTGTGGAACTGTATCCCAGTGAGAGTCAGTGTGTGTGGAACTATATCCCAGTTAGATTCAGTGTGTGTGGAACTGTATCCCAGTGAGTGTGGAACTATACCCCAGTGAGAGTCAGTGTGTGTGGAACTATATCCCAGTGAGATTCAGTGTGTGTGGAACTATATCCCAGTGAGATTCAGTGTGTTTCGAACTGTATCCCAGTGAGAGTCAGTGTGTGTGGAACACGTACCCCAGTGAGAGTCAGTGTGTGTGGAACAGGTATCCCAGTGAGAGTCAGAGTGTGTGAAACTATATCCCAGTGAGATACAGTGTGTGTGGAACTATATCCCAGTGAGATTCAGTGTGTGTGGAACTGTATCCCAGTGAGATTCAGTGTGTGTGGAACTATATCCCAGTGAGATTCAGTGTGTGTGGAACTGTATCCCAGTGAGAGTCAGTGTGTGTGGAACACTGACCCCAGTGAGAGTCAGTGTGTGTGGAACTATACCCCAGTGAGATTCAGTGTGTGTGGAACGATATCCCAGTGAGATTCAGTGTGTGTGGAACTGCATCCCAGTGAGATTCAGTGTGTGTGGAACTGCATCCCAGTGAGATTCAGTGTGTGTGGAACTGTATCCCAGTGAGAGTCAGTGTGTGTGGAACTGTATCCCAGTGAGAGTCAGTGCGTGTGGAACTGTAGCCCCAGTGAGAGTCAGTGTGTGTGGAACTGTACCCCAGTGAGAGTCAGTGTGTGTGGAACACATACCCCAGTGAGATTCAGTGTGTGTGGAACTGTATCCCAGTGAGAGTCAGTGTGTGTGGAACTATATAGCCCAGTGAGATTCAGTGTGTGTGGAACTGCATCCCAGTGAGAGTCAGTGTGTGTGGAACTGTACCCCAGTGAGAGTCAGTGTGTGTGGAACTGTACCCCAGTGAGATTCAGTGTGTGTGGATCTATACCCCAGTGAGAGTCAGTGTGTGTGGAACTGCACCCCAGTGAAATTCAGTGTGTGTGGAACTGTATCCCAGTGAGAGTCAGTGTGTGTGGAACGGTACCCAAGTGGGAGTCAGTGTGAGTGGAACAATACCCCAGTGAGATTCAGTGTGTGTGGAACTGCATCCCAGTGAGAGTCAGTGTGTGTGGAACTGTATCCCAGTGAGAGTCAGTGTGTGTGGAACACATACCCCAGTGAGATTCAGTGTGTGTGGAACTATATCCCAATGAGATTCAGTGTGTGTGGAACTGAATCCCAGTGAGAGTCAGTGTGTGTGGAACGGTACCCCAGTGAGAGTCAGTGTGTGTGGAACTGTATCCCAGTGAGAGTCAGTGTATGTGGAACAATACCACAGTGAGATTCAGTGTGTGTGGAACTGCATCCCAGTGAGAGTCAGTGTGTGTGGAACGATACCCCAGTGAGATTCAGTGTGTGTGGAACTGTATCCCAGTGAGATTCAGTGTGTGTGGAACTGTATCCCAGTGAGAGTCAGTGTGTGTGGGTCTATACCCCAGTGAGAGTCAGTGTGCGTGGAACTGTACCCCAGTGAGTGTCAGTGTGTGTGGAACTATACCCCAGTGAGATTCAGTGTGTGTGGAACGATATCCCAGTGAGATTCAGTGTGTGTGGAACTGCATCCCAGTGAGAGTCAGTGTGCGTGGAACAGCATCCCGGTGAGAGTCAGTGCGTGTGGAACTGTACCCCAGTGAGAGTCAGTGTGTGTGGAACTGTACCCCAGTGAGAGTCAGTGTGTGTGGAACTATATCCCACTCAGGTTCAGTGTGTGTGGAACTGCATCCCAGTGAGAGTCAGTGTGTGTGGAACTGTACCCCAGTGAGAGTCAGTGTGTGTGGAACAGGTACCCCAGTGAGATTCAGTGTGTGTGGAACTGTATCCCAGTGTGAGTCAGTGTGTGTAGAACAGGTACCCCAGTGAGATTCAGTGTGTGTGGAACTATATCCCAATGAGATTCAGTGTGGGTGGAACTGTATCCCAGTGAGAGTCAGTGTGTGTGGAACTATACCCCAGTGAGAGTCAGTGTGCGTGGAACTGTACCCCAGTGAGTGTCAGTGTGTGTGGAACTATACCCCAGTGAGATTCAGTGTGTGTGGAACGATATCCCAGTGAGATTCAGTGTGTGTGGAACTGCATCCCAGTGAGAGTCAGTGTGTGTGGAACTGTACCCCAGTGAGAGTCAGTGAGTATGGAACACATACCCCAGTGAGATTCAGTGTGTGTGGAACGATATCCAATGAGATTCAGTGTGTGTGGAACTGTATCCCAGTGGGAGTCAGTGTATGTGGAACAATACCCCAGTGAGATTCAGTGTATGTGGAACAATACCCCAGTGAGAGTCAGTGTGTGTGGAACAATACCCCAGTGAGATTCAGTGTGTGTGGAACTGCATCCCAGTGAGATTCAGTGTGTGTGGAACTGTATCCCAGTGAGAGTCAGTGCGTGTGGAACTGTACCCCAGTGAGAGTCAGTGTGTGTGGAACTGTACCCCAGTGAGAGTCAGTGCGTGTGGAACTGTACCCCAGTGAGAGTCAGTGTGTGTGGAACTGTACCCCAGTGAGAGTCAGTGTGTGTGGAACACATACCCCAGTGAGATTCAGTGTGTGTGGAACTGTATCCCAGTGAGAGTCAGTGTGTGTGGAACTGTACCCCAGTGAAATTCAGTGTGTGTCGAACTGTATCCCAGTGAGAGTCAGTGTGTGTGGAACGGTACCCCAGTGGGAGTCAGTGTGTGTGCAACAATACCCCAGTGAGATTCAGTGTGTGTGGAACTGCATCCCAGTGAGAGTCAGTGTGTGTGGAACAGTACCCCAGTAAGAGTCAGAGTGTGTGGAATAGGTACCCCAGTGAGATTCAGTGTGTGTGGAACAATACCACAGTGAGATTCAGTGTGTGTGGAACTGCATCCCAGTGAGAGTCAGTGTGTGTGTGGAACTATACCGCAGTGAGATTCAGTGTGTGCGGAACTATATCCCAGTGAGATTCAGTGTGTGTGGAACTGTATCCCAGTGAGAGTCAGTGTGTGTGGAACTATATCCCAGTGAGATTCAGTGCATGTGGAACTATATCCCAGTGAGGTTCAGTGTGTGTGGAACTATATCCCAGTGAGAGTCGGTGTGTGTGGAACAGGTACCCCAGCGAGATTCAGTGTGTGTGGAACTATATCCCAGTGAGAGTCAGTGTGTGTGGAACACATACCCCAGTGAGATTCAGTGTGTGTGGAAGTATATCCCAGTGAGAGTCAGTGTGTGTGGAACACATACCCCAGTGAGATTCAGTGTGTGTGGAAGTCTATCCCAGTGAGATTCAGTGTGTGTGGAACTGTATCCCAGTGAGAGTCAGTGTGTGTGGAACTATATCCCAGTTAGATTCAGTGTGTGTGGAACTGTATCCCAGTGAGTGTGGAACTATACCCCAGTGAGAGTCAGTGTGTGTGGAACTATATCCCAGTGAGATTCAGTGTGTGTGGAACTATATCCCAGTGAGATTCAGTGTGTTTCGAACTGTATCCCAGTGAGAGTCAGTGTGTGTGGAACACGTACCCCAGTGAGAGTCAGTGTGTGTGGAACAGGTATCCCAGTGAGAGTCAGAGTGTGTGAAACTATATCCCAGTGAGATACAGTGTGTGTGGAACTATATCCCAGTGAGATTCAGTGTGTGTGGAACTGTATCCCAGTGAGATTCAGTGTGTGTGGAACTATATCCCAGTGAGATTCAGTGTGTGTGGAACTGTATCCCAGTGAGAGTCAGTGTGTGTGGAACACTGACCCCAGTGAGAGTCAGTGTGTGTGGAACTATACCCCAGTGAGATTCAGTGTGTGTGGAACGATATCCCAGTGAGATTCAGTGTGTGTGGAACTGCATCCCAGTGAGATTCAGTGTGTGTGGAACTGCATCCCAGTGAGATTCAGTGTGTGTGGAACTGTATCCCAGTGAGAGTCAGTGTGTGTGGAACTGTATCCCAGTGAGAGTCAGTGCGTGTGGAACTGTAGCCCCAGTGAGAGTCAGTGTGTGTGGAACTGTACCCCAGTGAGAGTCAGTGTGTGTGGAACACATACCCCAGTGAGATTCAGTGTGTGTGGAACTGTATCCCAGTGAGAGTCAGTGTGTGTGGAACTATATAGCCCAGTGAGATTCAGTGTGTGTGGAACTGCATCCCAGTGAGAGTCAGTGTGTGTGGAACTGTACCCCAGTGAGAGTCAGTGTGTGTGGAACTGTACCCCAGTGAGATTCAGTGTGTGTGGAACTATACCCCAGTGAGAGTCAGTGTGTGTGGAACTGCACCCCAGTGAAATTCAGTGTGTGTGGAACTGTATCCCAGTGAGAGTCAGTGTGTGTGGAACGGTACCCAAGT
The DNA here is from genome assembly GCF_964213995.1 of Mustelus asterias. NCBI lineage: Eukaryota > Metazoa > Chordata > Chondrichthyes > Carcharhiniformes > Triakidae > Mustelus > Mustelus asterias. The sequence goes on along the minus strand of NC_135821.1, from coordinate 28,715,105 downwards.
GGGAGTCAGTGTGAGTGGAACAATACCCCAGTGAGATTCAGTGTGTGTGGAACTGCATCCCAGTGAGAGTCAGTGTGTGTGGAACTGTATCCCAGTGAGAGTCAGTGTGTGTGGAACACATACCCCAGTGAGATTCAGTGTGTGTGGAACTATATCCCAATGAGATTCAGTGTGTGTGGAACTGAATCCCAGTGAGAGTCAGTGTGTGTGGAACGGTACCCCAGTGAGAGTCAGTGTGTGTGGAACTGTATCCCAGTGAGAGTCAGTGTATGTGGAACAATACCACAGTGAGATTCAGTGTGTGTGGAACTGCATCCCAGTGAGAGTCAGTGTGTGTGGAACGATACCCCAGTGAGATTCAGTGTGTGTGGAACTGTATCCCAGTGAGATTCAGTGTGTGTGGAACTGTATCCCAGTGAGAGTCAGTGTGTGTGGGTCTATACCCCAGTGAGAGTCAGTGTGCGTGGAACTGTACCCCAGTGAGTGTCAGTGTGTGTGGAACTATACCCCAGTGAGATTCAGTGTGTGTGGAACGATATCCCAGTGAGATTCAGTGTGTGTGGAACTGCATCCCAGTGAGAGTCAGTGTGCGTGGAACAGCATCCCGGTGAGAGTCAGTGCGTGTGGAACTGTACCCCAGTGAGAGTCAGTGTGTGTGGAACTGTACCCCAGTGAGAGTCAGTGTGTGTGGAACTATATCCCACTCAGGTTCAGTGTGTGTGGAACTGCATCCCAGTGAGAGTCAGTGTGTGTGGAACTGTACCCCAGTGAGAGTCAGTGTGTGTGGAACAGGTACCCCAGTGAGATTCAGTGTGTGTGGAACTGTATCCCAGTGTGAGTCAGTGTGTGTAGAACAGGTACCCCAGTGAGATTCAGTGTGTGTGGAACTATATCCCAATGAGATTCAGTGTGGGTGGAACTGTATCCCAGTGAGAGTCAGTGTGTGTGGATCTATACCCCAGTGAGAGTCAGTGTGCGTGGAACTGTACCCCAGTGAGTGTCAGTGTGTGTGGAACTATACCCCAGTGAGATTCAGTGTGTGTGGAACGATATCCCAGTGAGATTCAGTGTGTGTGGAACTGCATCCCAGTGAGAGTCAGTGTGTGTGGAACTGTACCCCAGTGAGAGTCAGTGAGTATGGAACACATACCCCAGTGAGATTCAGTGTGTGTGGAACGATATCCAATGAGATTCAGTGTGTGTGGAACTGTATCCCAGTGGGAGTCAGTGTATGTGGAACAATACCCCAGTGAGATTCAGTGTATGTGGAACAATACCCCAGTGAGAGTCAGTGTGTGTGGAACAATACCCCAGTGAGATTCAGTGTGTGTGGAACTGCATCCCAGTGAGATTCAGTGTGTGTGGAACTGTATCCCAGTGAGAGTCAGTGCGTGTGGAACTGTACCCCAGTGAGAGTCAGTGTGTGTGGAACTGTACCCCAGTGAGAGTCAGTGTGTGTGGAACACATACCCCAGTGAGATTCAGTGTGTGTGGAACTGTATCCCAGAGAGAGTCAGTGTGTGTGGAACTATATAGCCCAGTGAGATTCAGTGTGTGTGGAACTGCATCCCAGTGAGAGTCAGTGTGTGTGGAACTGTACCCCAGTGAGAGTCAGTGTGTGTGGAACTGTACCCCAGTGAGAGTCAGTGTGTGTGGAACAATACCCCAGTGAGATTCAGTGTGTGTGGAACTGCATCCCAGTGAGATTCAGTGTGTGTGGAACTGTATCCCAGTGAGAGTCAGTGCGTGTGGAACTGTACCCCAGTGAGAGTCAGTGTGTGTGGAACTGTACCCCAGTGAGAGTCAGTGCGTGTGGAACTGTACCCCAGTGAGAGTCAGTGTGTGTGGAACTGTACCCCAGTGAGAGTCAGTGTGTGTGGAACACATACCCCAGTGAGATTCAGTGTGTGTGGAACTGTATCCCAGTGAGAGTCAGTGTGTGTGGAACTGTACCCCAGTGAAATTCAGTGTGTGTCGAACTGTATCCCAGTGAGAGTCAGTGTGTGTGGAACGGTACCCCAGTGGGAGTCAGTGTGTGTGCAACAATACCCCAGTGAGATTCAGTGTGTGTGGAACTGCATCCCAGTGAGAGTCAGTGTGTGTGGAACAGTACCCCAGTAAGAGTCAGAGTGTGTGGAATAGGTACCCCAGTGAGATTCAGTGTGTGTGGAACAATACCACAGTGAGATTCAGTGTGTGTGGAACTGCATCCCAGTGAGAGTCAGTGTGTGTGTGGAACTATACCGCAGTGAGATTCAGTGTGTGCGGAACTATATCCCAGTGAGATTCAGTGTGTGTGGAACTGTATCCCAGTGAGAGTCAGTGTGTGTGGAACTATATCCCAGTGAGATTCAGTGCATGTGGAACTATATCCCAGTGAGGTTCAGTGTGTGTGGAACTATATCCCAGTGAGAGTCGGTGTGTGTGGAACAGGTACCCCAGCGAGATTCAGTGTGTGTGGAACTATATCCCAGTGAGAGTCAGTGTGTGTGGAACACATACCCCAGTGAGATTCAGTGTGTGTGGAAGTATATCCCAGTGAGAGTCAGTGTGTGTGGAACACATACCCCAGTGAGATTCAGTGTGTGTGGAAGTCTATCCCAGTGAGATTCAGTGTGTGTGGAACTGTATCCCAGTGAGAGTCAGTGTGTGTGGAACTATATCCCAGTTAGATTCAGTGTGTGTGGAACTGTATCCCAGTGAGTGTGGAACTATACCCCAGTGAGAGTCAGTGTGTGTGGAACTATATCCCAGTGAGATTCAGTGTGTGTGGAACTATATCCCAGTGAGATTCAGTGTGTTTCGAACTGTATCCCAGTGAGAGTCAGTGTGTGTGGAACACGTACCCCAGTGAGAGTCAGTGTGTGTGGAACAGGTATCCCAGTGAGAGTCAGAGTGTGTGAAACTATATCCCAGTGAGATACAGTGTGTGTGGAACTATATCCCAGTGAGATTCAGTGTGTGTGGAACTGTATCCCAGTGAGATTCAGTGTGTGTGGAACTATATCCCAGTGAGATTCAGTGTGTGTGGAACTGTATCCCAGTGAGAGTCAGTGTGTGTGGAACACTGACCCCAGTGAGAGTCAGTGTGTGTGGAACTATACCCCAGTGAGATTCAGTGTGTGTGGAACGATATCCCAGTGAGATTCAGTGTGTGTGGAACTGCATCCCAGTGAGATTCAGTGTGTGTGGAACTGCATCCCAGTGAGATTCAGTGTGTGTGGAACTGTATCCCAGTGAGAGTCAGTGTGTGTGGAACTGTATCCCAGTGAGAGTCAGTGCGTGTGGAACTGTAGCCCCAGTGAGAGTCAGTGTGTGTGGAACTGTACCCCAGTGAGAGTCAGTGTGTGTGGAACACATACCCCAGTGAGATTCAGTGTGTGTGGAACTGTATCCCAGTGAGAGTCAGTGTGTGTGGAACTATATAGCCCAGTGAGATTCAGTGTGTGTGGAACTGCATCCCAGTGAGAGTCAGTGTGTGTGGAACTGTACCCCAGTGAGAGTCAGTGTGTGTGGAACTGTACCCCAGTGAGATTCAGTGTGTGTGGAACTATACCCCAGTGAGAGTCAGTGTGTGTGGAACTGCACCCCAGTGAAATTCAGTGTGTGTGGAACTGTATCCCAGTGAGAGTCAGTGTGTGTGGAACGGTACCCAAGTGGGAGTCAGTGTGAGTGGAACAATACCCCAGTGAGATTCAGTGTGTGTGGAACTGCATCCCAGTGAGAGTCAGTGTGTGTGGAACTGTATCCCAGTGAGAGTCAGTGTGTGTGGAACACATACCCCAGTGAGATTCAGTGTGTGTGGAACTATATCCCAATGAGATTCAGTGTGTGTGGAACTGAATCCCAGTGAGAGTCAGTGTGTGTGGAACGGTACCCCAGTGAGAGTCAGTGTGTGTGGAACTGTATCCCAGTGAGAGTCAGTGTATGTGGAACAATACCACAGTGAGATTCAGTGTGTGTGGAACTGCATCCCAGTGAGAGTCAGTGTGTGTGGAACGATACCCCAGTGAGATTCAGTGTGTGTGGAACTGTATCCCAGTGAGATTCAGTGTGTGTGGAACTGTATCCCAGTGAGAGTCAGTGTGTGTGGGTCTATACCCCAGTGAGAGTCAGTGTGCGTGGAACTGTACCCCAGTGAGTGTCAGTGTGTGTGGAACTATACCCCAGTGAGATTCAGTGTGTGTGGAACGATATCCCAGTGAGATTCAGTGTGTGTGGAACTGCATCCCAGTGAGAGTCAGTGTGCGTGGAACAGCATCCCGGTGAGAGTCAGTGCGTGTGGAACTGTACCCCAGTGAGAGTCAGTGTGTGTGGAACTGTACCCCAGTGAGAGTCAGTGTGTGTGGAACTATATCCCACTCAGGTTCAGTGTGTGTGGAACTGCATCCCAGTGAGAGTCAGTGTGTGTGGAACTGTACCCCAGTGAGAGTCAGTGTGTGTGGAACAGGTACCCCAGTGAGATTCAGTGTGTGTGGAACTGTATCCCAGTGTGAGTCAGTGTGTGTAGAACAGGTACCCCAGTGAGATTCAGTGTGTGTGGAACTATATCCCAATGAGATTCAGTGTGGGTGGAACTGTATCCCAGTGAGAGTCAGTGTGTGTGGATCTATACCCCAGTGAGAGTCAGTGTGCGTGGAACTGTACCCCAGTGAGTGTCAGTGTGTGTGGAACTATACCCCAGTGAGATTCAGTGTGTGTGGAACGATATCCCAGTGAGATTCAGTGTGTGTGGAACTGCATCCCAGTGAGAGTCAGTGTGTGTGGAACTGTACCCCAGTGAGAGTCAGTGAGTATGGAACACATACCCCAGTGAGATTCAGTGTGTGTGGAACGATATCCAATGAGATTCAGTGTGTGTGGAACTGTATCCCAGTGGGAGTCAGTGTATGTGGAACAATACCCCAGTGAGATTCAGTGTATGTGGAACAATACCCCAGTGAGAGTCAGTGTGTGTGGAACAATACCCCAGTGAGATTCAGTGTGTGTGGAACTGCATCCCAGTGAGATTCAGTGTGTGTGGAACTGTATCCCAGTGAGAGTCAGTGCGTGTGGAACTGTACCCCAGTGAGAGTCAGTGTGTGTGGAACTGTACCCCAGTGAGAGTCAGTGTGTGTGGAACACATACCCCAGTGAGATTCAGTGTGTGTGGAACTGTATCCCAGAGAGAGTCAGTGTGTGTGGAACTATATAGCCCAGTGAGATTCAGTGTGTGTGGAACTGCATCCCAGTGAGAGTCAGTGTGTGTGGAACTGTACCCCAGTGAGAGTCAGTGTGTGTGGAACTGTACCCCAGTGAGATTCAGTGTGTGTGGAACTATACCCCAGTGAGAGTCAGTGTGTGTGGAACTGCACCCCAGTGAAATTCAGTGTTTGTGGAACTGAATCCCAGTGAGAGTCAGTGTGTGTGGAAAGGTACCCCAGTGGGAGTCAGTGTGTGTGGAACAATACCCCAGTGAGATTCAGTGTGTGTGGAACTGCATCCCAGTGAGAGTCAGTGTGTGTGGAACTGTATCCCAGTGAGAGTCAGTGTGTGTGGAACGGTACCCCAGTGAGAGTCAGTGTATGTGGAACTGTATCCCAGTGAGAGTCAGTGTATGTGGAACAATACCACAGTGAGATTCAGTGTGTGTGGAACTGCATCCCAGTGAGAGTCAGTGTGTGTGGAACGATACCCCAGTGAGATTCAGTGTGTGTGGAACGATATCCCAGTGAGATTCAGTGTGTGTGGAACTGCATCCCAGTGAGAGTCAGTGTGCGTGGAACTGCATCCCGGTGAGAGTCAGTGCGTGTGGAACTGTACCCCAGTGAGAGTCAGTGTGTGTGGAACTGTACCCCAGTGAGAGTCAGTGTGTGTGGAACTATATCCCACTGAGGTTCAGTGTGTGTGGAACTGCATCCCAGTGAGAGTCAGTGTGTGTGGAACTGTACCCCAGTGAGAGTCAGTGTGTGTGGAACAGGTACCCCAGTGAGATTCAGTGTGTGTGGAACTGTAACCCAGTGTGAGTCAGTGTGTGTGGAACAGGTACCCCAGTGAGATTCAGTGTGTGTGGAACTATATCCCAATGAGATTCAGTGTGGGTGGATCTATACCCCAGTGAGAGTCAGTGTGCGTGGAACTGTACCCCAGTGAGTGTCAGTGTGTGTGGAACTATACCCCAGTGAGATTCAGTGTGTGTGGAACTGCATTCCAGTGAGAGTCAGTGTGTGTGGAACTGTACCCCAGTGAGAGTCAGTGTGTGTGGAACACATACCCCAGTGAGATTCAGTGTGTGTGGAACTATATCCAATGAGATTCAGTGTGTGTGGAACTGTATCCCAGTGGGAGTCAGTGTATGTGGAACAATACCCCAGTGAGATTCAGTGTATGTGGAACAATACCCCAGTGAGAGTCAGTGTGTGTGGAACAATACCCCAGTGAGATTCAGTGTGTGTGGAACTGCATCCCAGTAAGAGTCAGTGTGTGTGGAATAGGTACCCCAGTGAGATTCAGTGTGTGTGGAACAATACCACAGTGAGATTCAGTGTGTGTGGAACTGCATCCCAGTGAGAGTCAGTGTGTGTGGAACTCTACCCCAGTGAGATTCAGTGTGTGTGGAACTGTATCCCAGTGAGAGTCAGTGTGTGTGGAACTATATCCCAGTGAGATTCAGTGCATGTGGAACTATATCCCAGTGAGGTTCAGTGTGTGTGGAACTATATCCCAGTGAGAGTCGGTGTGTGTGGAACAGGTACCCCAGTGAGATTCAGTGTGTGTGGAACTATATCCCAGTGAGAGTCAGTGTGTGTGGAACACATACCCCAGTGAGATTCAGTGTGTGTGGAACTATATTCCAGTGAGATTCAGTGTGTGTGGAACTGTATCCCAGTGAGAGTCAGTGTGTGTGGAACTATATCCCAGTGAGATTCAGTGTGTGTGGAACTGTATCCCAGTGAGTGTGGAACTATACCCCAGTGAGAGTCAGTGTGTGTGGAACTATATCCCAGTGAGATTCAGTGTGTGTGGAACTATATCCCAGTGAGATTCAGTGTGTGTGGAACTGTATCCCAGTGAGATTCAGTGTGTGTGGAACTGTATGCCAGTGAGAGTCAGTGTGTGTGGAACTGTATTCCAGTGAGATTCAGTGTGTTTGGAACTGTATCCCAGTGAGAGTCAGTGTGTGTGGAACACGTACCCCAGTGAGAGTCAATGTGTGTGGAACAGGTATCCCAGTGAGAGTCAGTGTGTGTGGAACTATATCCCAATGAGAGTGGAACTATATCCCAGTGAGATACAGTGTGTGTGGAACTATATCCCAGTGAGATTCAGTGTGTGTGGAACTGTATCCCAGTGAGATTCAGTGTGTGTGGAACTATATCCCAATGAGAGTCAGTGTGTGTGGAACTGTATCCCAGTGAGAGTCAGTGTGTGTGGAACAGGTATCCCAGTGAGAGTCAGTGTGTGTGGAACTGTACCCCAGTGAGAGTCAGTGTGTGTGGAACTGTACCCCAGTGAGATTCAGTGTGTGTGGAACTATACCCCAGTGAGAGTCAGTGTGTGTGGAACTGCACCCCAGTGAAATTCAGTGTGTGTGGAACTGTATCCCAGTGAGAGTCAGTGTGTGTGGAACGGTACCCAAGTGGGAGTCAGTGTGAGTGGAACAATACCCCAGTGAGATTCAGTGTGTGTGGAACTGCATCCCAGTGAGAGTCAGTGTGTGTGGAACTGTATCCCAGTGAGAGTCAGTGTGTGTGGAACACATACCCCAGTGAGATTCAGTGTGTGTGGAACTATATCCCAATGAAATTCAGTGTGTGTGGAACTGAATCCCAGTGAGAGTCAGTGTGTGTGGAACGGTACCCCAGTGAGAGTCAGTGTGTGTGGAACTGTATCCCAGTGAGAGTCAGTGTATGTGGAACAATACCACAGTGAGATTCAGTGTGTGTGGAACTGCATCCCAGTGAGAGTCAGTGTGTGTGGAACGATACCCCAGTGAGATTCAGTGTGTGTGGAACTGTATCCCAGTGAGATTCAGTGTGTGTGGAACTGTATCCCAGTGAGAGTCAGTGTGTGTGGGTCTATCCCCCAGTGAGAGTCAGTGTGCGTGGAACTGTACCCCAGTGAGTGTCAGTGTGTGTGGAACTATACCCCAGTGAGATTCAGTGTGTGTGGAACGATATCCCAGTGAGATTCAGTGTGTGTGGAACTGCATCCCAGTGAGAGTCAGTGTGCGTGGAACAGCATCCCGGTGAGAGTCAGTGCGTGTGGAACTGTACCCCAGTGAGAGTCAGTGTGTGTGGAACTGTACCCCAGTGAGAGTCAGTGTGTGTGGAACTATATCCCACTCAGGTTCAGTGTGTGTGGAACTGCATCCCAGTGAGAGTCAGTGTGTGTGGAACTGTACCCCAGTGAGAGTCAGTGTGTGTGGAACAGGTACCCCAGTGAGATTCAGTGTGTGTGGAACTGTATCCCAGTGTGAGTCAGTGTGTGTAGAACAGGTACCCCAGTGAGATTCAGTGTGTGTGGAACTATATCCCAATGAGATTCAGTGTGGGTGGAACTGTATCCCAGTGAGAGTCAGTGTGTGTGGATCTATACCCCAGTGAGAGTCAGTGTGCGTGGAACTGTACCCCAGTGAGTGTCAGTGTGTGTGGAACTATACCCCAGTGAGATTCAGTGTGTGTGGAACGATATCCCAGTGAGATTCAGTGTGTGTGGAACTGCATCCCAGTGAGAGTCAGTGTGTGTGGAACTGTACCCCAGTGAGAGTCAGTGAGTATGGAACACATACCCCAGTGAGATTCAGTGTGTGTGGAACGATATCCAATGAGATTCAGTGTGTGTGGAACTGTATCCCAGTGGGAGTCAGTGTATGTGGAACAATACCCCAGTGAGATTCAGTGTATGTGGAACAATACCCCAGTGAGAGTCAGTGTGTGTGGAACAATACCCCAGTGAGATTCAGTGTGTGTGGAACTGCATCCCAGTGAGATTCAGTGTGTGTGGAACTGTATCCCAGTGAGAGTCAGTGCGTGTGGAACTGTACCCCAGTGAGAGTCAGTGTGTGTGGAACTGTACCCCAGTGAGAGTCAGTGTGTATGGAACACATACCCCAGTGAGATTCAGTGTGTGTGGAACTGTATCCCAGAGAGAGTCAGTGTGTGTGGAACTATATAGCCCAGTGAGATTCAGTGTGTGTGGAACTGCATCCCAGTGAGAGTCAGTGTGTGTGGAACTGTACCCCAGTGAGAGTCAGTGTGTGTGGAACTGTACCCCAGTGAGATTCAGTGTGTGTGGAACTATACCCCAGTGAGAGTCAGTGTGTGTGGAACTGCACCCCAGTGAAATTCAGTGTTTGTGGAACTGAATCCCAGTGAGAGTCAGTGTGTGTGGAAAGGTACCCCAGTGGGAGTCAGTGTGTGTGGAACAATACCCCAGTGAGATTCAGTGTGTGTGGAACTGCATCCCAGTGAGAGTCAGTGTGTGTGGAACTGTATCCCAGTGAGAGTCAGTGTGTGTGGAACGGTACCCCAGTGAGAGTCAGTGTGTGTGGAACTGTATCCCAGTGAGAGTCAGTGTATGTGGAACAATACCACAGTGAGATTCAGTGTGTGTGGAACTGCATCCCAGTGAGAGTCAGTGTGTGTGGAACGATACCCCAGTGAGATTCAGTGTGTGTGGAACGATATCCCAGTGAGATTCAGTGTGTGTGGAACTGCATCCCAGTGAGAGTCAGTGTGCGTGGAACTGCATCCCGGTGAGAGTCAGTGCGTGTGGAACTGTACCCCAGTGAGAGTCAGTGTGTGTGGAACTGTACCCCAGTGAGAGTCAGTGTGTGTGGAACTATATCCCACTGAGGTTCAGTGTGTGTGGAACTGCATCCCAGTGAGAGTCAGTGTGTGTGGAACTGTACCCCAGTGAGAGTCAGTGTGTGTGGAACAGGTACCCCAGTGAGATTCAGTGTGTGTGGAACTGTAACCCAGTGTGAGTCAGTGTGTGTGGAACAGGTACCCCAGTGAGATTCAGTGTGTGTGGAACTATATCCCAATGAGATTCAGTGTGGGTGGATCTATACCCCAGTGAGAGTCAGTGTGCGTGGAACTGTACCCCAGTGAGTGTCAGTGTGTGTGGAACTATACCCCAGTGAGATTCAGTGTGTGTGGAACTGCATTCCAGTGAGAGTCAGTGTGTGTGGAACTGTACCCCAGTGAGAGTCAGTGTGTGTGGAACACATACCCCAGTGAGATTCAGTGTGTGTGGAACTATATCCAATGAGATTCAGTGTGTGTGGAACTGTATCCCAGTGGGAGTCAGTGTATGTGGAACAATACCCCAGTGAGATTCAGTGTATGTGGAACAATACCCCAGTGAGAGTCAGTGTGTGTGGAACAATACCCCAGTGAGATTCAGTGTGTGTGGAACTGCATCCCAGTAAGAGTCAGTGTGTGTGGAATAGGTACGCCAGTGAGATTCAGTGTGTGTGGAACAATACCACAGTGAGATTCAGTGTGTGTGGAACTGCATCCCAGTGAGAGTCAGTGTGTGTGGAACTCTACCCCAGTGAGATTCAGTGTGTGTGGAACTGTATCCCAGTGAGAGTCAGTGTGTGTGGAACTATATCCCAGTGAGATTCAGTGCATGTGGAACTATATCCCAGTGAGGTTCAGTGTGTGTGGAACTATATCCCAGTGAGAGTCGGTGTGTGTGGAACAGGTACCCCAGTGAGATTCAGTGTGTGTGGAACTATATCCCAGTGAGAGTCAGTGTGTGTGGAACACATACCCCAGTGAGATTCAGTGTGTGTGGAACTATATTCCAGTGAGATTCAGTGTGTGTGGAACTGTATCCCAGTGAGAGTCAGTGTGTGTGGAACTATATCCCAGTGAGATTCAGTGTGTGTGGAACTGTATCCCAGTGAGTGTGGAACTATACCCCAGTGAGAGTCAGTGTGTGTGGAACTATATCCCAGTGAGATTCAGTGTGTGTGGAACTATATCCCAGTGAGATTCAGTGTGTGTGGAACTGTATCCCAGTGAGATTCAGTGTGTGTGGAACTGTATGCCAGTGAGAGTCAGTGTGTGTGGAACTGTATTCCAGTGAGATTCAGTGTGTTTGGAACTGTATCCCAGTGAGAGTCAGTGTGTGTGGAACACGTACCCCAGTGAGAGTCAATGTGTGTGGAACAGGTATCCCAGTGAGAGTCAGTGTGTGTGGAACTATATCCCAATGAGAGTGGAACTATATCCCAGTGAGATACAGTGTGTGTGGAACTATATCCCAGTGAGATTCAGTGTGTGTGGAACTGTATCCCAGTGAGATTCAGTGTGTGTGGAACTATATCCCAATGAGAGTCAGTGTGTGTGGAACTGTATCCCAGTGAGAGTCAGTGTGTGTGGAACAGGTATCCCAGTGAGAGTCAGTGTGTGTGGAACTGTACCCCAGTGAGAGTCAGTGTGTGTGGAACTGTATCCCAGTGAGATTCAGTGTGTGTGGAACTATATCCCAATGAGAGTCAGTGTGTGTGGAACTGTACCCCAGTGAGAGTCAGTGTGTGTGGAACTGTATCCCAGTGAGAGTCAGTGTGTGTGGAACGGTACCCCAGTGGGAGTCAGTGTGTGTGCAACTATACCCCAGTGAGAGTCAGTGTGTGTGGAACTATATCCCAGTGAGATTCAGTGTGTCTGAAACTATATCCCAGTGAGATTCAGTGTGTGTGGAACTGTATCCCAGTGAGATTCAGTGTGTGTGGAACTGTATCCCAGTGAGAGTCAGTGTGTGTGGAACTGTATCCCAGTGAGATTCAGTGTGTGTGGAACTGTATCCGAGTGAGAGTCAGTGTGTGTGGAACACGTACCCCAGTGAGAGTCAGTGTGTGTGGAACAGGTATCCCAGTGAGTGTCAGTGTGTGTGGAACTATATCCCAGTGATATTCAGTGTGTGTGGAACTATGTCCCAGTGAGATTCAGTGTGTGTGGAACTGTATCCCAGTGAGATTCAGTGTGTGTGGAACTATATCCCAGTGAGATTCAGTGTGTGTGGAACTGTATCCCAGTGAGAGTCAGTGTGTGTGGAACACTGACCCCAGTGAGAGTCAGTGTGTGTGGAACAGGTGCCCCAGTGAGAGTCAGGGGTGTGGAACTATATCCCAGTGAGGCTCATTGTGTGTGGAACTGTATCCCAGTGAGAGTCAGTGTGTGTGGAACTATACCCCAGTGAGATTCAGTGTGTGGGGAACGATATCCCAGTGAGATTCAGTGTGTGTGGAACTGCATCCCAGTGAGATTCAGTGTGTGTGGAACTGTATCCCAGTGAGATTCAGTGTGTGTGGAACTGTATCCCAGTGAGTCAGTGTGTGTGGGACTGTATCCCAGTGAGATTCTGTGTGTGTGTGGAACTGTATCCCAGTGAGAGTCAGTGTGTGTGGGTCTATACCCCAGTGAGAGTCAGTGTGCGTGGAACTGTACCCCAGTGAGTGTCAGTGTGTGTGGAACTATACCCCAGTGAGATTCAGTGTGTGTGGAACTATACCCCAGTGAGATTCAGTGTGTGGGGAACGATATCCCAGTGAGATTCAGTGTGTGTGGAACTGCATCCCAGTGAGATTCAGTGTGTGTGGAACTGCATCCCAGTGAGATTCATTGTGTGTGGAACTGTATCCCAGTGAGATTCAGTGTGTGTGGAACTGTATCCCAGTGAGATTCAGTGTGTGTGGAACTGTATCCCAGTGAGAGTCAGTGTGTGTGGAACTGTACCCCAGTGAGAGTCAGTGTGTGTGGAACACATACCCCAGTGAGATTCAGTGTGTGTGGAACTGTATCCCAGTGAGAGTCAGTGTGTGTGGAACTGTACCCCAGTGAAATTCAGTGTGTGTCGAACTGTATCCCAGTGAGAGTCAGTGTGTGTGGAACGGTACCCCAGTGGGAGTCAGTGTGTGTGCAACAATACCCCAGTGAGATTCAGTGTGTGTGGAACTGTATCCCAGTGAGAGTCAGTGTGTGTGGAACTATATCCCAGTGAGATTCAGTGCATGTGGAACTATATCCCAGTGAGGTTCAGTGTGTGTGGAACTATATCCCAGTGAGAGTCGGTGTGTGTGGAACAGGTACCCCAGCGAGATTCAGTGTGTGTGGAACTATATCCCAGTGAGAGTCAGTGTGTGTGGAACACATACCCCAGTGAGATTCAGTGTGTGTGGAAGTCTATCCCAGTGAGATTCAGTGTGTGTGGAACTGTATCCCAGTGAGAGTCAGTGTGTGTGGAACTATATCCCAGTTAGATTCAGTGTGTGTGGAACTGTATCCCAGTGAGTGTGGAACTATACCCCAGTGAGAGTCAGTGTGTGTGGAACTATATCCCAGTGAGATTCAGTGTGTGTGGAACTATATCCCAGTGAGATTCAGTGTGTTTCGAACTGTATCCCAGTGAGAGTCAGTGTGTGTGGAACACGTACCCCAGTGAGAGTCAGTGTGTGTGGAACTGGTATCCCAGTGAGAGTCAGAGTGTGTGGAACTATATCCCAGTGAGATACAGTGTGTGTGGAACTATATCCCAGTGAGATTCAGTGTGTGTGGAACTGTATCCCAGTGAGATTCAGTGTGTGTGGAACTATATCCCAGTGAGATTCAGTGTGTGTGGAACTGTATCCCAGTGAGAGTCAGTGTGTGTGGAACACTGACCCCAGTGAGAGTCAGTGTGTGTGGAACTATACCCCAGTGAGATTCAGTGCGTGTGGAACGATATCCCAGTGAGATTCAGTGTGTGTGGAACTGCATCCCAGTGAGATTCAGTGTGTGTGGAACTGCATCCCAGTGAGATTCAGTGTGTGTGGAACTGTATCCCAGTGAGAGTCAGTGTGTGTGGAACTGTATCCCAGTGAGAGTCAGTGCGTGTGGAACTGTAGCCCCAGTGAGAGTCAGTGTGTGTGGAACTGTACCCCAGTGAGAGTCAGTGTGTGTGGAACACATACCCCAGTGAGATTCAGTGTGTGTGGAACTGTATCCCAGTGAGAGTCAGTGTGTGTGGAACTATATAGCCCAGTGAGATTCAGTGTGTGTGGAACTGCATCCCAGTGAGAGTCAGTGTGTGTGGAACTGTACCCCAGTGAGAGTCAGTGTGTGTGGAACTGTACCCCAGTGAGATTCAGTGTGTGTGGAACTATACCCCAGTGAGAGTCAGTGTGTGTGGAACTGCACCCCAGTGAAATTCAGTGTGTGTGGAACTGTATCCCAGTGAGAGTCAGTGTGTGTGGAACGGTACCCAAGTGGGAGTCAGTGTGAGTGGAACAATACCCCAGTGAGATTCAGTGTGTGTGGAACTGCATCCCAGTGAGAGTCAGTGTGTGTGGAACTGTATCCCAGTGAGAGTCAGTGTGTGTGGAACACATACCCCAGTGAGATTCAGTGTGTGTGGAACTATATCCCAATGAGATTCAGTGTGTGTGGAACTGAATCCCAGTGAGAGTCAGTGTGTGTGGAACGGTACCCCAGTGAGAGTCAGTGTGTGTGGAACTGTATCCCAATGAGAGTCAGTGTATGTGGAGCAATACCACAGTGAGATTCAGTGTGTGTGGAACTGCATCCCAGTGAGAGTCAGTGTGTGTGGAACGATACCCCAGTGAGATTCAGTGTGTGTGGAACTGTATCCCAGTGAGATTCAGTGTGTGTGGAACTGTATCCCAGTGAGAGTCAGTGTGTGTGGGTCTATACCCCAGTGAGAGTCAGTGTGCGTGGAACTGTACCCCAGTGAGTGTCAGTGTGTGTGGAACTATACCCCAGTGAGATTCAGTGTGTGTGGAACGATATCCCAGTGAGATTCAGTGTGTGTGGAACTGCATCCCAGTGAGAGTCAGTGTGCGTGGAACAGCATCCCGGTGAGAGTCAGTGCGTGTGGAACTGTACCCCAGTGAGAGTCAGTGTGTGTGGAACTGTACCCCAGTGAGAGTCAGTGTGTGTGGAACTATATCCCACTCAGGTTCAGTGTGTGTGGAACTGCATCCCAGTGAGAGTCAGTGTGTGTGGAACTGTACCCCAGTGAGAGTCAGTGTGTGTGGAACAGGTACCCCAGTGAGATTCAGTGTGTGTGGAACTGTATCCCAGTGTGAGTCAGTGTGTGTAGAACAGGTACCCCAGTGAGATTCAGTGTGTGTGGAACTATATCCCAATGAGATTCAGTGTGGGTGGAACTGTATCCCAGTGAGAGTCAGTGTGTGTGGATCTATACCCCAGTGAGAGTCAGTGTGCGTGGAACTGTACCCCAGTGAGTGTCAGTGTGTGTGGAACTATACCCCAGTGAGATTCAGTGTGTGTGGAACGATATCCCAGTGAGATTCAGTGTGTGTGGAACTGCATCCCAGTGAGAGTCAGTGTGTGTGGAACTGTATCCCAGTGGGAGTCAGTGTATGTGGAACAATACCCCAGTGAGATTCAGTGTATGTGGAACAATACCCCAGTGAGAGTCAGTGTATGTGGAACAATACCCCAGTGAGAGTCAGTGTGTGTGGAACTATATAGCCCAGTGAGATTCAGTGTGTGTGGAACTGCATCCCAGTGAGAGTCAGTGTGTGTGGAACTGTACCCCAGTGAGATTCAGTGTGTGTGGAACTATACCCCAGTGAGAGTCAGTGTGTGTGGAACTGCACCCCAGTGAAATTCAGTGTTTGTGGAACTGAATCCCAGTGAGAGTCAGTGTGTGTGGAAAGGTACCCCAGTGGGAGTCAGTGTGTGTGGAACAATACCCCAGTGAGATTCAGTGTGTGTGGAACTGCATCCCAATGAGATTCAGTGTGTGTGGAACTGTATCCCAGTGAGAGTCAGTGTGTGTGGAACGGTACCCCAGTGAGAGTCAGTGTGTGTGGAACTGTATCCCAGTGAGAGTCAGTGTATGTGGAACAATACCACAGTGAGATTCAGTGTGTGTGGAACTGCATCCCAGTGAGAGTCAGTGTGTGTGGAACGATACCCCAGTGAGATTCAGTGTGTGTGGAACGATATCCCAGTGAGATTCAGTGTGTGTGGAACTGCATCCCAGTGAGTGTCAGTGTGTGTGGAACTATATCCCAATGAGATTCAGTGTGGGTGGATCTATACCCCAGTGAGAGTCAGTGTGCGTGGAACTGTACCCCAGTGAGTGTCAGTGTGTGTGGAACTATACCCCAGTGAGATTCAGTGTGTGTGGAACTGCATCCCAGTGAGAGTCAGTGTGTGTGGAACTGTACCCCAGTGAGAGTCAGTGTGTGTGGAACACATACCCCAGTGAGATTCAGTGTGTGTGGAACTATATCCAATGAGATTCAGTGTGTGTGGAACTGTATCCCAGTGGGAGTCAGTGTATGTGGAACAATACCCCAGTGAGATTCAGTGTATGTGGAACAATACCCCAGTGAGAGTCAGTGTGTGTGGAACAATACCCCAGTGAGATTCAGTGTGTGTGGAACTGCATCCCAGTAAGAGTCAGTGTGTGTGGAATAGGTACCCCAGTGAGATTCAGTGTGTGTGGAACAATACCACAGTGAGATTCAGTGTGTGTGGAACTGCATCCCAGTGAGAGTCAGTGTGTGTGGAACTCTACCCCAGTGAGATTCAGTGTGTGTGGAACTGTATCCCAGTGAGAGTCAGTGTGTGTGGAACTATATCCCAGTGAGATTCAGTGCATGTGGAACTATATCCCAGTGAGGTTCAGTGTGTGTGGAACTATATCCCAGTGAGAGTCGGTGTGTGTGGAACAGGTACCCCAGTGAGATTCAGTGTGTGTGGAACTATATCCCAGTGGAGTCAGTGTGTGTGGAACACATACCCCAGTGAGATTCAGTGTGTGTGGAACTATATCCCAGTGAGATTCAGTGTGTGTGGAACTGTATCCCAGTGAGAGTCAGTGTGTGTGGAACTATATCCCAGTGAGATTCAGTGTGTGTGGAACTGTATCCCAGTGAGTGTGGAACTATACCCCAGTGAGAGTCAGTGTGTGTGGAACTATATCCCAGTGAGATTCAGTGTGTGTGGAACTATATCCCAGTGAGATTCAGTGTGTTTGGAACTGTATCCCAGTGAGATTCAGTGTGTGTGGAACTGTATGCCAGTGAGAGTCAGTGTGTGTGGAACTGTATCCCAGTGAGATTCAGTGTGTTTGGAACTGTATCCCAGTGAGAGTCAGTGTGTGTGGAACACGTACCCCAGTGAGAGTCAATGTGTGTGGAACAGGTATCCCAGTGAGAGTCAGTGTGTGTGGAACTATATCCCAGTGAGAGTGGAACTATATCCCAGTGAGATACAGTGTGTGTGGAACTATATCCCAGTGAGATTCAGTGTGTGTGGAACTATATCCCAGTGAGATTCAGTGTGTGAGGAACTGTATCCCAGTGAGAGTCAGTGTGTGTGGAACTATATCCCAGTGAGGCTCATTGTGTGTGGAACTGTATCCCAGTGAGAGTCAGTGTGTGTGGAACTGAACCCCAGTGAGAGTCAGTGTGTGTGGATCGATACCCCAGTGAGAGTCAGTGTGCGTGGAACTGTACCCCAGTGAGAGTCAGTGTGTGTGGAACTATACCCCAGTGAGATTCAGTGTGTGTGGAACTGTACCCCAGTGAGATTCAGTGTGTGTGGAACTGCATCCCAGTGAGATTCAGTGTGTGTGGAACTGCATCCCAGTGAGATTCAGTGTGTGTGGAACTGTATCCCAGTGAGAGTCAGTGTGTGTGGAACTGTATCCCAGTGAGAGTCAGTGCGTGTGGAACTGTACCCCAGTGAGAGTCAGTGTGTGTGGAACTGTACCCCAGTGAGAGTCAGTGTGTGTGGAACACATACCCCAGTGAGATTCAGTGTGTGTGGAACTGTATCCCAGTGAGAGTCAGTGTGTGTGGAACTATATAGCCCAGTGAGATTCAGTGTGTGTGGAACTGCATCCCAGTGAGAGTCAGTGTATGTGGAACTGTACCCCAGTGAGAGTCAGTGTGTGTGGAACTGTACCCCAGTGAGATTCAGTGTGTGTGGAACTATACCCCAGTGAGAGTCAGTGTGTGTGGAACTGCACCCCAGTGAAATTCAGTGTGTGTGGAACACATACCCCAGTGAGATTCAGTGTGTGTGGAACTATATCCCAATGAGATTCAGTCTGTGTGGAACTGTATCCCAGTGAGAGTCAGTGTGTGTGGAACGGTACCCCAGTGAGAGTCAGTGTGTGTGGAACTGTATCCCAGTGAGAGTCAGTGTATGTGGAACAATACCACAGTGAGATTCAGTGTGTGTGGAACTGCATCCCAGTGAGAGTCAGTGTGTGTGGAACGATACCCCAGTTAGATTCAGTGTGTGTGGAACTATATCCCAGTGAGATTCTGTGTGTGTGTGGAACTGTATCCCAGTGAGAGTCAGTGTGTGTGGGTCTATACCCCAGTGAGAGTCAGTGTGCGTGGAACTGTACCCCAGTGAGTGTCAGTGTGTGTGGAACTATACCCCAGTGAGATTCAGTGTGTGTGGAACGATATCCCAGTGAGATTCAGTGTGTGTGGAACTGCATCCCAGTGAGAGTCAGTGTGCGTGGAACTGCATCCCGGTGAGAGTCAGTGCGTGTGGAACTGTACCCCAGTGAGAGTCAGTGTGTGTGGAACTGTACCCCAGTGAGAGTCAGTGTGTGTGGAACTATATCCCACTGAGGTTCAGTGTGTGTGGAACTGCATCCCAGTGAGAGTCAGTGTGTGTGGAACTGTACCCCAGTGAGAGTCAGTGTGTGTGGAACAGGTACCCCAGTGAGATTCAGTGTGTGTGGAACGATATCCCAGTGAGATTCAGTGTGTGTGGAACTGCATCCCAGTGAGAGTCAGTGTGTGTGGAACTGTACCCCAGTGAGAGTCAGTGAGTGTGGAACACATACCCCAGTGAGATTCAGTGTGTGTGGAACGATATCCAATGAGATTCAGTGTGTGTGGAACAGTACCCCAGTGAGATTCAGTGTATGTGGAACAATACCCCAGTGAGAGTCAGTGTGTGTGGAACAATACCCCAGTGAGATTCAGTGTGTGTGGAACTGCATCCCAGTGAGAGTCAGTGTGTGTGGAACTGTATCCCAGTGAGAGTCAGTGTATGTGGAACAATACCCCAGTGAGATTCAGTGTGTGTGGAACTGCATCCCAGTGAGAGTCAGTGTGTGTGGAACAATACCCCAGTGAGAGTCAGTGTGTGTGGAACAATACCCCAGTGAGATTCAGTGTGTGTGGAACACGTACCCCAGTGAGAGTCAGTGTGTGTGGAACAGGTATCCCAGTGAGAGTCAGTGTGTGTGGAACGAAATCCCAGTGAGATTCAGTGTGTGTGCAACTATATCCCAGTGAGATTCAGTGTGTGTGGAACTGTATCCCAGTGAGATTCAGTGTGGGTGGAACTATATCCCAGTGAGATTCAGTGTGTGTGGAACTGTATCCCAGTGAGTCAGTGTGTGTGGAACACTGACCCCAGTGAGAGTCAGTGTGTGTGGAACAGGTGCCCCAGTGAGAGTCAGTGTGTGTGGAACTATATCCCAGTGAGGCTCATTGTGTGTGGAACTGTATCCCAGTGAGAGTCAGTGTGTGTGGAACTATACCCCAGTGAGATTCAGTGTGTGGGGAACGATATCCCAGTGAGATTCAGTGTGTGTGGAACTGCATCCCAGTGAGATTCAGTGTGTGTGGAACTGCATCCCAGTGAGATTCATTGTGTGTGGAACTGTATCCCAGTGAGATTCAGTGTGTGTGGAACTGTATCCCAGTGAGATTCAGTGTGTGTGGAACTGTATCCCAGTGAGAGTCAGTGTGTGTGGAACAATATATCCCAGTGAGATTCAGTGTGTGTGGAACTGCATCCCAGTGAGAGTCAGTGTGTGTGGAACTGTACCCCAGTGAGAGTCAGTGTGGGTGGAACTGTACCCCAGTGAAATTCAGTGTGTGTGGAACTATATCCCAGTGAGAGTCAGTGTGTGTGGAACGGTACCGCAGTGGGAGTCAGTGTGTGTAGAACAATACCCCAGTGAAATTCAGTGTGTGTGGAACTGTATCCCAGTGAGAGTCAGTGTGTGTGGATCTATACCCGAGTGAGAGTCAGTGTGCGTGGAACTGTACCCCAGTGAGAGTCAGTGTGTGTGGAACTGTACCCCAGTGAGATTCAGTGTGTGTGGAACTGCATCCCAGTGAGATTCAGTGTGTGTGGAACTGCATCCCAGTGAGATTCAGTGTGTGTGGAACTGTATCCCAGTGAGAGTCAGTGTGTGTGGAACTGTATCCCAGTGAGAGTCAGTGCGTGTGGAACTGTACCCCAGTGAGAGTCAGTGTGTGTGGAACTGTACCCCAGTGAGATTCAGTGTGTGTGGAACTATACCCCAGTGAGAGTCAGTGTGTGTGGAACTGCACCCCAGTGAAATTCAGTGTGTGTGGAACACATACCCCAGTGAGATTCAGTGTGTGTGGAACTATATCCCAATGAGATTCAGTGTGTGTGGAACTGTATCCCAGTGAGAGTCAGTGTGTGTGGAACGGTACCCCAGTGAGAGTCAGTGTGTGTGGAACTGTATCCCAGTGAGAGTCAGTGTATGTGGAACAATACCACAGTGAGATTCAGTGTGTGTGGAACTGCATCCCAGTGAGAGTCAGTGTGTGTGGAACGATACCCCAGTTAGATTCAGTGTGTGTGGAACTATATCCCAGTGAGATTCTGTGTGTGTGTGGAACTGTATCCCAGTGAGAGTCAGTGTGTGTGGGTCTATACCCCAGTGAGAGTCAGTGTGCGTGGAACTGTACCCCAGTGAGTGTCAGTGTGTGTGGAACTATACCCCAGTGAGATTCAGTGTGTGTGGAACGATATCCCAGTGAGATTCAGTGTGTGTGGAACTGCATCCCAGTGAGAGTCAGTGTGCGTGGAACTGCATCCCGGTGAGAGTCAGTGCGTGTGGAACTGTACCCCAGTGAGAGTCAGTGTGTGTGGAACTGTACCCCAGTGAGAGTCAGTGTGTGTGGAACTATATCCCACTGAGGTTCAGTGTGTGTGGAACTGCATCCCAGTGAGAGTCAGTGTGTGTGGAACTGTACCCCAGTGAGAGTCAGTGTGTGTGGAACAGGTACCCCAGTGAGATTCAGTGTGTGTGGAACGATATCCCAGTGAGATTCAGTGTGTGTGGAACTGCATCCCAGTGAGAGTCAGTGTGTGTGGAACTGTACCCCAGTGAGAGTCAGTGAGTGTGGAACACATACCCCAGTGAGATTCAGTGTGTGTGGAACGATATCCAATGAGATTCAGTGTGTGTGGAACAGTACCCCAGTGAGATTCAGTGTATGTGGAACAATACCCCAGTGAGAGTCAGTGTGTGTGGAACTATATAGCCCAGTGAGATTCAGTGTGTGTGGAACTGCATCCCAGTGAGAGTCAGTGTGTGTGGAACTGTACCCCAGTGAGATTCAGTGTGTGTGGAACTATACCCCAGTGAGAGTCAGTGTGTGTGGAACTGCACCCCAGTGAAATTCAGTGTTTGTGGAACTGAATCCCAGTGAGAGTCAGTGTGTGTGGAAAGGTACCCCAGTGGGAGTCAGTGTGTGTGGAACAATACCCCAGTGAGATTCAGTGTGTGTGGAACTGCATCCCAATGAGATTCAGTGTGTGTGGAACTGTATCCCAGTGAGAGTCAGTGTGTGTGGAACGGTACCCCAGTGAGAGTCAGTGTGTGTGGAACTGTATCCCAGTGAGAGTCAGTGTATGTGGAACAATACCACAGTGAGATTCAGTGTGTGTGGAACTGCATCCCAGTGAGAGTCAGTGTGTGTGGAACGATACCCCAGTGAGATTCAGTGTGTGTGGAACGATATCCCAGTGAGATTCAGTGTGTGTGGAACTGCATCCCAGTGAGAGTCAGTGTGCGTGGAACTGCATCCCGGTGAGAGTCAGTGCGTGTGGAACTGTACCCCAGTGAGAGTCAGTGTGTGTGGAACTGTACCCCAGTGAGAGTCAGTGTGTGTGGAACTATATCCCACTGAGGTTCAGTGTGTGTGGAACTGCATCCCAGTGAGAGTCAGTGTGTGTGGAACTGTACCCCAGTGAGAGTCAGTGTGTGTGGAACAGGTACCCCAGTGAGATTCAGTGTGTGTGGAACTATATCCCAATGAGATTCAGTGTGGGTGGATCTATACCCCAGTGAGAGTCAGTGTGCGTGGAACTGTACCCCAGTGAGTGTCAGTGTGTGTGGAACTTTACCCCAGTGAGATTCAGTGTGTGTGGAACTGCATCCCAGTGAGAGTCAGTGTGTGTGGAACTGTACCCCAGTGAGAGTCAGTGTGTGTGGAACACATACCCCAGTGAGATTCAGTGTGTGTGGAACTATATCCAATGATATTCAGTGTGTGTGGAACTGTATCCCAGTGGGAGTCAGTGTATGTGGAACAATACCCCAGTGAGATTCAGTGTATGTGGAACAATACCCCAGTGAGAGTCAGTGTGTGTGGAACAATACCCCAGTGAGATTCAGTGTGTGTGGAACTGCATCCCAGTAAGAGTCAGTGTGTGTGGAATAGGTACCCCAGTGAGATTCAGTGTGTGTGGAACAATACCACAGTGAGATTCAGTGTGTGTGGAACTGCATCCCAGTGAGAGTCAGTGTGTGTGGAACTCTACCCCAGTGAGATTCAGTGTGTGTGGAACTGTATCCCAGTGAGAGTCAGTGTGTGTGGAACTATATCCCAGTGAGATTCAGTGCATGTGGAACTATATCCCAGTGAGGTTCAGTGTGTGTGGAACTATATCCCAGTGAGAGTCGGTGTGTGTGGAACAGGTACCCCAGTGAGATTCAGTGTGTGTGGAACTATATCCCAGTGAGAGTCAGTGTGTGTGGAACACATACCCCAGTGAGATTCAGTGTGTGTGGAACTATATCCCAGTGAGATTCAGTGTGTGTGGAACTGTATCCCAGTGAGAGTCAGTGTGTGTGGAACTATATCCCAGTGAGATTCAGTGTGTGTGGAACTGTATCCCAGTGAGTGTGGAACTATACCCCAGTGAGAGTCAGTGTGTGTGGAACTATATCCCAGTGAGATTCAGTGTGTGTGGAACTATATCCCAGTGAGATTCAGTGTGTGTGGAACTGTATCCCAGTGAGATTCAGTGTGTGTGGAACTGTATGCCAGTGAGAGTCAGTGTGTGTGGAACTGTATCCCAGTGAGATTCAGTGTGTTTGGAACTGTATCCCAGTGAGAGTCAGTGTGTGTGGAACACGTACCCCAGTGAGAGTCAATGTGTGTGGAACAGGTATCCCAGTGAGAGTCAGTGTGTGTGGAACTATATCCCAGTGAGAGTGGAACTATATCCCAGTGAGATACAGTGTGTGTGGAACTATATCCCAGTGAGATTCAGTGTGTGTGGAACTATATCCCAGTGAGATTCAGTGTGTGAGGAACTGTATCCCAGTGAGAGTCAGTGTGTGTGGAACTATATCCCAGTGAGGCTTATTGTGTGTGGAACTGTATCCCAGTGAGAGTCAGTGTGTGTGGAACTGAACCCCAGTGAGAGTCAGTGTGTGTGGATCGATACCCCAGTGAGAGTCAGTGTGCGTGGAACTGTACCCCAGTGAGAGTCAGTGTGTGTGGAACTATACCCCAGTGAGATTCAGTGTGTGTGGAACTGTACCCCAGTGAGATTCAGTGTGTGTGGAACTGCATCCCAGTGAGATTCAGTGTGTGTGGAACTGCATCCCAGTGAGATTCAGTGTGTGTGGAACTGTATCCCAGTGAGAGTCAGTGTGTGTGGAACTGTATCCCAGTGAGAGTCAGTGCGTGTGGAACTGTACCCCAGTGAGAGTCAGTGTGTGTGGAACTGTACCCCAGTGAGAGTCAGTGTGTGTGGAACACATACCCCAGTGAGATTCAGTGTGTGTGGAACTGTATCCCAGTGAGAGTCAGTGTGTGTGGAACTATATAGCCCAGTGAGATTCAGTGTGTGTGGAACTGCATCCCAGTGAGAGTCAGTGTATGTGGAACTGTACCCCAGTGAGAGTCAGTGTGTGTGGAACTGTACCCCAGTGAGATTCAGTGTGTGTGGAACTATACCCCAGTGAGAGTCAGTGTGTGTGGAACTGCACCCCAGTGAAATTCAGTGTGTGTGGAACACATACCCCAGTGAGATTCAGTGTGTGTGGAACTATATCCCAATGAGATTCAGTGTGTGTGGAACTGTATCCCAGTGAGAGTCAGTGTGTGTGGAACGGTACCCCAGTGAGAGTCAGTGTGTGTGGAACTGTATCCCAGTGAGAGTCAGTGTATGTGGAACAATACCACAGTGAGATTCAGTGTGTGTGGAACTGCATCCCAGTGAGAGTCAGTGTGTGTGGAACGATACCCCAGTTAGATTCAGTGTGTGTGGAACTATATCCCAGTGAGATTCTGTGTGTGTGTGGAACTGTATCCCAGTGAGAGTCAGTGTGTGTGGGTCTATACCCCAGTGAGAGTCAGTGTGCGTGGAACTGTACCCCAGTGAGTGTCAGTGTGTGTGGAACTATACCCCAGTGAGATTCAGTGTGTGTGGAACGATATCCCAGTGAGATTCAGTGTGTGTGGAACTGCATCCCAGTGAGAGTCAGTGTGCGTGGAACTGCATCCCGGTGAGAGTCAGTGCGTGTGGAACTGTACCCCAGTGAGAGTCAGTGTGTGTGGAACTGTACCCCAGTGAGAGTCAGTGTGTGTGGAACTATATCCCACTGAGGTTCAGTGTGTGTGGAACTGCATCCCAGTGAGAGTCAGTGTGTGTGGAACTGTACCCCAGTGAGAGTCAGTGTGTGTGGAACAGGTACCCCAGTGAGATTCAGTGTGTGTGGAACGATATCCCAGTGAGATTCAGTGTGTGTGGAACTGCATCCCAGTGAGAGTCAGTGTGTGTGGAACTGTACCCCAGTGAGAGTCAGTGAGTGTGGAACACATACCCCAGTGAGATTCAGTGTGTGTGGAACGATATCCAATGAGATTCAGTGTGTGTGGAACAGTACCCCAGTGAGATTCAGTGTATGTGGAACAATACCCCAGTGAGAGTCAGTGTGTGTGGAACAATACCCCAGTGAGATTCAGTGTGTGTGGAACTGCATCCCAGTGAGAGTCAGTGTGTGTGGAACTGTATCCCAGTGAGAGTCAGTGTATGTGGAACAATACCCCAGTGAGATTCAGTGTGTGTGGAACTGCATCCCAGTGAGAGTCAGTGTGTGTGGAACAATACCCCAGTGAGAGTCAGTGTGTGTGGAACAATACCCCAGTGAGATTCAGTGTGTGTGGAACACGTACCCCAGTGAGAGTCAGTGTGTGTGGAACAGGTATCCCAGTGAGAGTCAGTGTGTGTGGAACGAAATCCCAGTGAGATTCAGTGTGTGTGCAACTATATCCCAGTGAGATTCAGTGTGTGTGGAACTGTATCCCAGTGAGATTCAGTGTGGGTGGAACTATATCCCAGTGAGATTCAGTGTGTGTGGAACTGTATCCCAGTGAGTCAGTGTGTGTGGAACACTGACCCCAGTGAGAGTCAGTGTGTGTGGAACAGGTGCCCCAGTGAGAGTCAGTGTGTGTGGAACTATATCCCAGTGAGGCTCATTGTGTGTGGAACTGTATCCCAGTGAGAGTCAGTGTGTGTGGAACTATACCCCAGTGAGATTCAGTGTGTGGGGAACGATATCCCAGTGAGATTCAGTGTGTGTGGAACTGCATCCCAGTGAGATTCAGTGTGTGTGGAACTGCATCCCAGTGAGATTCATTGTGTGTGGAACTGTATCCCAGTGAGATTCAGTGTGTGTGGAACTGTATCCCAGTGAGATTCAGTGTGTGTGGAACTGTATCCCAGTGAGAGTCAGTGTGTGTGGAACAATATATCCCAGTGAGATTCAGTGTGTGTGGAACTGCATCCCAGTGAGAGTCAGTGTGTGTGGAACTGTACCCCAGTGAGAGTCAGTGTGGGTGGAACTGTACCCCAGTGAAATTCAGTGTGTGTGGAACTATATCCCAGTGAGAGTCAGTGTGTGTGGAACGGTACCGCAGTGGGAGTCAGTGTGTGTAGAACAATACCCCAGTGAAATTCAGTGTGTGTGGAACTGTATCCCAGTGAGAGTCAGTGTGTGTGGATCTATACCCGAGTGAGAGTCAGTGTGCGTGGAACTGTACCCCAGTGAGAGTCAGTGTGTGTGGAACTGTACCCCAGTGAGATTCAGTGTGTGTGGAACTGCATCCCAGTGAGATTCAGTGTGTGTGGAACTGCATCCCAGTGAGATTCAGTGTGTGTGGAACTGTATCCCAGTGAGAGTCAGTGTGTGTGGAACTGTATCCCAGTGAGAGTCAGTGCGTGTGGAACTGTACCCCAGTGAGAGTCAGTGTGTGTGGAACTGTACCCCAGTGAGAGTCAGTGTGTGTGGAACACATACCCCAGTGAGATTCAGTGTGTGTGGAACTGTATCCCAGTGAGAGTCAGTGTGTGTGGAACTATATAGCCCAGTGAGATTCAGTGTGTGTGGAACTGCATCCAGTGAGAGTCAGTGTATGTGGAACTGTACCCCAGTGAGAGTCAGTGTGTGTGGAACTGTACCCCAGTGAGATTCAGTGTGTGTGGAACTATACCCCAGTGAGAGTCAGTGTGTGTGGAACTGCACCCCAGTGAAATTCAGTGTGTGTGGAACACATACCCCAGTGAGATTCAGTGTGTGTGGAACTATATCCCAATGAGATTCAGTGTGTGTGGAACTGTATCCCAGTGAGAGTCAGTGTGTGTGGAACGGTACCCCAGTGAGAGTCAGTGTGTGTGGAACTGTATCCCAGTGAGAGTCAGTGTATGTGGAACAATACCACAGTGAGATTCAGTGTGTGTGGAACTGCATCCCAGTGAGAGTCAGTGTGTGTGGAACGATACCCCAGTTAGATTCAGTGTGTGTGGAACTATATCCCAGTGAGATTCTGTGTGTGTGTGGAACTGTATCCCAGTGAGAGTCAGTGTGTGTGGGTCTATACCCCAGTGAGAGTCAGTGTGCGTGGAACTGTACCCCAGTGAGTGTCAGTGTGTGTGGAACTATACCCCAGTGAGATTCAGTGTGTGTGGAACGATATCCCAGTGAGATTCAGTGTGTGTGGAACTGCATCCCAGTGAGAGTCAGTGTGCGTGGAACTGCATCCCGGTGAGAGTCAGTGCGTGTGGAACTGTACCCCAGTGAGAGTCAGTGTGTGTGGAACTGTACCCCAGTGAGAGTCAGTGTGTGTGGAACTATATCCCACTGAGGTTCAGTGTGTGTGGAACTGCATCCCAGTGAGAGTCAGTGTGTGTGGAACTGTACCCCAGTGAGAGTCAGTGTGTGTGGAACAGGTACCCCAGTGAGATTCAGTGTGTGTGGAACGATATCCCAGTGAGATTCAGTGTGTGTGGAACTGCATCCCAGTGAGAGTCAGTGTGTGTGGAACTGTACCCCAGTGAGAGTCAGTGAGTGTGGAACACATACCCCAGTGAGATTCAGTGTGTGTGGAACGATATCCAATGAGATTCAGTGTGTGTGGAACAGTACCCCAGTGAGATTCAGTGTATGTGGAACAATACCCCAGTGAGAGTCAGTGTGTGTGGAACAATACCCCAGTGAGATTCAGTGTGTGTGGAACTGCATCCCAGTGAGAGTCAGTGTGTGTGGAACTGTATCCCAGTGAGAGTCAGTGTATGTGGAACAATACCCCAGTGAGATTCAGTGTGTGTGGAACTGCATCCCAGTGAGAGTCAGTGTGTGTGGAACAATACCCCAGTGAGAGTCAGTGTGTGTGGAACAATACCCCAGTGAGATTCAGTGTGTGTGGAACACGTACCCCAGTGAGAGTCAGTGTGTGTGGAACAGGTATCCCAGTGAGAGTCAGTGTGTGTGGAACGAAATCCCAGTGAGATTCAGTGTGTGTGCAACTATATCCCAGTGAGATTCAGTGTGTGTGGAACTGTATCCCAGTGAGATTCAGTGTGGGTGGAACTATATCCCAGTGAGATTCAGTGTGTGTGGAACTGTATCCCAGTGAGAGTCAGTGTGTGTGGAACACTGACCCCAGTGAGAGTCAGTGTGTGTGGAACAGGTGCCCCAGTGAGAGTCAGTGTGTGTGGAACTATATCCCAGTGAGGCTCATTGTGTGTGGAACTGTATCCCAGTGAGAGTCAGTGTGTGTGGAACTATACCCCAGTGAGATTCAGTGTGTGGGGAACGATATCCCAGTGAGATTCAGTGTGTGTGGAACTGCATCCCAGTGAGATTCAGTGTGTGTGGAACTGCATCCCAGTGAGATTCATTGTGTGTGGAACTGTATCCCAGTGAGATTCAGTGTGTGTGGAACTGTATCCCAGTGAGATTCAGTGTGTGTGGAACTGTATCCCAGTGAGAGTCAGTGTGTGTGGAACAATATATCCCAGTGAGATTCAGTGTGTGTGGAACTGCATCCCAGTGAGAGTCAGTGTGTGTGGAACTGTACCCCAGTGAGAGTCAGTGTGGGTGGAACTGTACCCCAGTGAAATTCAGTGTGTGTGGAACTATATCCCAGTGAGAGTCAGTGTGTGTGGAACGGTACCGCAGTGGGAGTCAGTGTGTGTAGAACAATACCCCAGTGAAATTCAGTGTGTGTGGAACTGTATCCCAGTGAGAGTCAGTGTGTGTGGATCTATACCCGAGTGAGAGTCAGTGTGCGTGGAACTGTACCCCAGTGAGAGTCAGTGTGTGTGGAACTGTACCCCAGTGAGATTCAGTGTGTGTGGAACTGCATCCCAGTGAGATTCAGTGTGTGTGGAACTGCATCCCAGTGAGATTCAGTGTGTGTGGAACTGTATCCCAATGAGAGTCAGTGTGTGTGGAACTGTATCCCAGTGAGAGTCAGTGCGTGTGGAACTGTACCCCAGTGAGAGTCAGTGTGTGTGGAACTGTACCCCAGTGAGATTCAGTGTGTGTGGAACTGTACCCCAGTGAGATTCAGTGTGTGTGGAACTGCATCCCAGTGAGATTCAGTGTGTGTGGAACTGCATCCCAGTGAGATTCAGTGTGTGTGGAACTGTATCCCAGTGAGAGTCAGTGTGTGTGGAACTGTATCCCAGTGAGAGTCAGTGCGTGTGGAACTGTACCCCAGTGAGAGTCAGTGTGTGTGGAACTGTACCCCAGTGAGGGTCAGTGTGTGTGGAACACATACCCCAGTGAGATTCAGTGTGTGTGGAACTGTATCCCAGTGAGAGTCAGTGTGTGTGGAACTATATAGCCCAGTGAGATTCAGTGTGTGTGGAACTATATCCCAATGAGATTCAGTGTGGGTGGATCTATACCCCAGTGAGAGTCAGTGTGCTTGGAACTGTACCCCAGTGAGTGTCAGTGTGTGTGGAACTATACCCCAGTGAGATTCAGTGTGTGTGGAACGATATCCCAGTGAGATTCAGTGTGTGTGGAACTGCATCCCAGTGAGAGTCAGTGTGTGTGGAACTGTACCCCAGTGAGAGTCAGTGTGTGTGGAACACATACCCCAGTGAGATTCAGTGTGTGTGGAACTATATCCAATGAGATTCAGTGTGTGTGGAACAGTATCCCAGTGGGTGTCAGTGTATGTGGAACAATACCCCAGTGAGATTCAGTGTATGTGGAACAATACCCCAGTGAGAGTCAGTGTGTGTGGAACAATACCCCAGTGAGATTCAGTGTGTGTGGAACTGCATCCCAGTGAGAGTCAGTGTGTGTGGAACTGTATCCCAGTGAGAGTCAGTGTATGTGGAACAATACCCCAGTGAGATTCAGTGTGTGTGGAACTGCATCCCAGTGAGAGTCAGTGTGTGTGGAACTATACCCCAGTGAGATTCAGTGTGTGTGGAACTATATCCCAGTGTGATTCATTGTGTGTGGAACTGTATCCCAGTGAGAGTCAGTGTGTGTGGCACAGGTACCCCAGTGAGATTCAGTGTGTGTGGAACTATATCCCAGTGAGATTCAGTGTGTGTGGAACTGTATCCCAGTGAGAGTCAGGGCGTGTGGAACAGGTACCCCAGTGAGATTCAGTGTGTGTGGAACTATATCCCAGTGAGAGTCAGTGTGTGTGGAACACATACCCCAGTGAGATTCAGTGTGTGTGGAACTATATCCCAGTGAGATTCAGTGTGTGTGGAACTGTATCCCAGTCAGAGTCAGTGTGTGTGGAACTATATCCCAGTGAGATTCAGTGTGTGTGGAACTGTATCCCAGTGAGTGTGGAACTATACACCAGTGAGAGTCAGTGTGTGTGGAACTATATCCCAGTGAGATTCAGTGTGTGTGGAACTATATCCCAGTGAGATTCAGTGTGTGTGGAACTGTATCCCAGTGAGATTCAGTGTGTGTGGAACTGTATCCCAGTGAGAGTCAGTGTGTGTGGAACTGTATCCCAGTGAGATTCAGTGTGTGTGGAACTGTATCCCAGTGAGAGTCAGTGTGTGTGGAACACGTACCCCAGTGAGAGTCAGTGTGTGTGGAACAGGTATCCCAGTGAGAGTCAGTGTGTGTGGAACGAAATCCCAGTGAGATTCAGTGTGTGTGGAACTATATCCCAGTGAGATTCAGTGTGTGTGGAACTGTATCCCAGTGAGATTCAGTGTGGGTGGAACTATATCCCAGTGAGATTCAGTGTGTGTGGAACTGTATCCCAGTGAGAGTCAGTGTGTGTGGAACACTGACCCCAGTGAGAGTCAGTGTGTGTGGAACAGGTGCCCCAGTGAGAGTCAGTGTGTGTGGAACTATATCCCAGTGAGGCTCATTGTGTGTGGAACTGTATCCCAGTGAGAGTCAGTGTGTGTGGAACTATACCCCAGTGAGATTCAGTGTGTGGGGAACGATATCCCAGTGAGATTCAGTGTGTGTGGAACTGCATCCCAGTGAGATTCAGTGTGTGTGGAACTGCATCCCAGTGAGATTCAGTGTGTGTGGAACTGTATCCCAGTGAGATTCAGTGAGTGTGGAACTGTATCCCAGTGAGATTCAGTGTGTGTGGAACTGTACCCCAGTGAGAGTCAGTGTGTGTGGAACACATACCCCAGTGAGATTCAGTGTGTGTGGAACTGTATCCCAGTGAGAGTCAGTGTGTGTGGAACTATATATCCCAGTGAGATTCAGTGTGTGTGGAACTGCATCCCAGTGAGGGTCAGTGTGTGTGGAACTGTACCCCAGTGAGAGTCAGTGTGGGTGGAACTGTACCCCAGTGAGAGTCAGTGTGTGTGGAACTGTATCCCAGTGAGAGTCAGTGTATGTGGAACAATACCACAGTGAGATTCAGTGTGTGTGGAACTGCATCCCAGTGAGAGTCAGTGTGTGTGGAACGATACGCCAGTTAGATTCAGTGTGTGTGGAACTATATCCCAGTGAGATTCTGTGTGTGTGTGGAACTGTATCCCAGTGAGAGTCAGTGTGTGTGGGTCTATACCCCAGTGAGAGTCAGTGTGCGTGGAACTGTACCCCAGTGAGTGTCAGTGTGTGTGGAACTATACCCCAGTGAGATTCAGTGTGTGTGGAACGATATCCCAGTGAGATTCAGTGTGTGTGGAACTGCATCCCAGTGAGAGTCAGTGTGCGTGGAACTGCATCCCGGTGAGAGTCAGTGCGTGTGGAACTGTACCCCAGTGAGAGTCAGTGTGTGTGGAACTGTACCCCAGTGAGAGTCAGTGTGTGTGGAACTATATCCCACTGAGGTTCAGTGTGTGTGGAACTGCATCCCAGTGAGAGTCAGTGTGTGTGGAACTGTACCCCAGTGAGAGTCAGTGTGTGTGGAACAGGTACCCCAGTGAGATTCAGTGTGTGTGGAACGATATCCCAGTGAGATTCAGTGTGTGTGGAACTGCATCCCAGTGAGAGTCAGTGTGTGTGGAACTGTACCCCAGTGAGAGTCAGTGAGTGTGGAACACATACCCCAGTGAGATTCAGTGTGTGTGGAACGATATCCAATGAGATTCAGTGTGTGTGGAACAGTACCCCAGTGAGATTCAGTGTATGTGGAACAATACCCCAGTGAGAGTCAGTGTGTGTGGAACAATACCCCAGTGAGATTCAGTGTGTGTGGAACTGCATCCCAGTGAGAGTCAGTGTGTGTGGAACTGTATCCCAGTGAGAGTCAGTGTATGTGGAACAATACCCCAGTGAGATTCAGTGTGTGTGGAACTGCATCCCAGTGAGAGTCAGTGTGTGTGGAACAATACCCCAGTGAGAGTCAGTGTGTGTGGAACAATACCCCAGTGAGATTCAGTGTGTGTGGAACACGTACCCCAGTGAGAGTCAGTGTGTGTGGAACAGGTATCCCAGTGAGAGTCAGTGTGTGTGGAACGAAATCCCAGTGAGATTCAGTGTGTGTGCAACTATATCCCAGTGAGATTCAGTGTGTGTGGAACTGTATCCCAGTGAGATTCAGTGTGGGTGGAACTATATCCCAGTGAGATTCATTGTGTGTGGAACTGTATCCCAGTGAGAGTCAGTGTGTGTGGAACACTGACCCCAGTGAGAGTCAGTGTGTGTGGAACAGGTGCCCCAGTGAGAGTCAGTGTGTGTGGAACTATATCCCAGTGAGGCTCATTGTGTGTGGAACTGTATCCCAGTGAGAGTCAGTGTGTGTGGAACTATACCCCAGTGAGATTCAGTGTGTGGGGAACGATATCCCAGTGAGATTCAGTGTGTGTGGAACTGCATCCCAGTGAGATTCAGTGTGTGTGGAACTGCATCCCAGTGAGAGTCAGTGTGTGTGGAACTGTATCCCAGTGAGAGTCAGTGTATGTGGAACAATACCCCAGTGAGATTCAGTGTGTGTGGAACTGCATCCCAGTGAGAGTCAGTGTGTGTGGAACTATACCCCAGTGAGATTCAGTGTGTGTGGAACTATATCCCAGTGTGATTCATTGTGTGTGGAACTGTATCCCAGTGAGAGTCAGTGTGTGTGGCACAGGTACCCCAGTGAGATTCAGTGTGTGTGGAACTATATCCCAGTGAGATTCAGTGTGTGTGGAACTGTATCCCAGTGAGAGTCAGGGCGTGTGGAACAGGTACCCCAGTGAGATTCAGTGTGTGTGGAACTATATCCCAGTGAGAGTCAGTGTGTGTGGAACACATACCCCAGTGAGATTCAGTGTGTGTGGAACTATATCCCAGTGAGATTCAGTGTGTGTGGAACTGTATCCCAGTCAGAGTCAGTGTGTGTGGAACTATATCCCAGTGAGATTCAGTGTGTGTGGAACTGTATCCCAGTGAGTGTGGAACTATACACCAGTGAGAGTCAGTGTGTGTGGAACTATATCCCAGTGAGATTCAGTGTGTGTGGAACTATATCCCAGTGAGATTCAGTGTGTGTGGAACTGTATCCCAGTGAGATTCAGTGTGTGTGGAACTGTATCCCAGTGAGAGTCAGTGTGTGTGGAACTGTATCCCAGTGAGATTCAGTGTGTGTGGAACTGTATCCCAGTGAGAGTCAGTGTGTGTGGAACACGTACCCCAGTGAGAGTCAGTGTGTGTGGAACAGGTATCCCAGTGAGAGTCAGTGTGTGTGGAACGAAATCCCAGTGAGATTCAGTGTGTGTGGAACTATATCCCAGTGAGATTCAGTGTGTGTGGAACTGTATCCCAGTGAGATTCAGTGTGGGTGGAACTATATCCCAGTGAGATTCAGTGTGTGTGGAACTGTATCCCAGTGAGAGTCAGTGTGTGTGGAACACTGACCCCAGTGAGAGTCAGTGTGTGTGGAACAGGTGCCCCAGTGAGAGTCAGTGTGTGTGGAACTATATCCCAGTGAGGCTCATTGTGTGTGGAACTGTATCCCAGTGAGAGTCAGTGTGTGTGGAACTATACCCCAGTGAGATTCAGTGTGTGGGGAACGATATCCCAGTGAGATTCAGTGTGTGTGGAACTGCATCCCAGTGAGATTCAGTGTGTGTGGAACTGCATCCCAGTGAGATTCAGTGTGTGTGGAACTGTATCCCAGTGAGATTCAGTGTGTGTGGAACTGTATCCCAGTGAGAGTCAGTGTATGTGGAACAATACCACAGTGAGATTCAGTGTGTGTGGAACTGCATCCCAGTGAGAGTCAGTGTGTGTGGAACGATACCCCAGTTAGATTCAGTGTGTGTGGAACTATATCCCAGTGAGATTCTGTGTGTGTGTGGAACTGTATCCCAGTGAGAGTCAGTGTGTGTGGGTCTATACCCCAGTGAGAGTCAGTGTGTGTGGAACTATACCCCAGTGAGATTCAGTGTGTGTGGAACGATATCCCAGTGAGATTCAGTGTGTGTGGAACTGCATCCCAGTGAGAGTCAGTGTGCGTGGAACTGCATCCCGGTGAGAGTCAGTGCGTGTGGAACTGTACCCCAGTGAGAGTCAGTGTGTGTGGAACTGTACCCCAGTGAGAGTCAGTGTGTGTGGAACTATATCCCACTGAGGTTCAGTGTGTGTGGAACTGCACCCCAGTGAGAGTCAGTGTGTGTGGAACAATACCCCAGTGAGATTCAGTGTGTGTGGAACACGTACCCCAGTGAGAGTCAGTGTGTGTGGAACAGGTATCCCAGTGAGAGTCAGTGTGTGTGGAACGAAATCCCAGTGAGATTCAGTGTGTGTGCAACTATATCCCAGTGAGATTCAGTGTGTGTGGAACTGTATCCCAGTGAGATTCAGTGTGGGTGGAACTATATCCCAGTGAGATTCAGTGTGTGTGGAACTGTATCCCAGTGAGAGTCAGTGTGTGTGGAACACTGACCCCAGTGAGAGTCAGTGTGTGTGGAACAGGTGCCCCAGTGAGAGTCAGTGTGTGTGGAACTATATCCCAGTGAGGCTCATTGTGTGTGGAACTGTATCCCAGTGAGAGTCAGTGTGTGTGGAACTATACCCCAGTGAGATTCAGTGTGTGGGGAACGATATCCCAGTGAGATTCAGTGTGTGTGGAACTGCATCCCAGTGAGATTCAGTGTGTGTGGAACTGCATCCCAGTGAGATTCATTGTGTGTGGAACTGTATCCCAGTGAGATTCAGTGTGTGTGGAACTGTATCCCAGTGAGATTCAGTGTGTGTGGAACTGTATCCCAGTGAGAGTCAGTGTGTGTGGAACAATATATCCCAGTGAGATTCAGTGTGTGTGGAACTGCATCCCAGTGAGAGTCAGTGTGTGTGGAACTGTACCCCAGTGAGAGTCAGTGTGGGTGGAACTGTACCCCAGTGAAATTCAGTGTGTGTGGAACTATATCCCAGTGAGAGTCAGTGTGTGTGGAACGGTACCGCAGTGGGAGTCAGTGTGTGTAGAACAATACCCCAGTGAAATTCAGTGTGTGTGGAACTGTATCCCAGTGAGAGTCAGTGTGTGTGGATCTATACCCGAGTGAGAGTCAGTGTGCGTGGAACTGTACCCCAGTGAGAGTCAGTGTGTGTGGAACTGTACCCCAGTGAGATTCAGTGTGTGTGGAACTGCATCCCAGTGAGATTCAGTGTGTGTGGAACTGCATCCCAGTGAGATTCAGTGTGTGTGGAACTGTATCCCAGTGAGAGTCAGTGTGTGTGGAACTGTATCCCAGTGAGAGTCAGTGCGTGTGGAACTGTACCCCAGTGAGAGTCAGTGTGTGTGGAACTGTACCCCAGTGAGATTCAGTGTGTGTGGAACTGTACCCCAGTGAGATTCAGTGTGTGTGGAACTGCATCCCAGTGAGATTCAGTGTGTGTGGAACTGCATCCCAGTGAGATTCAGTGTGTGTGGAACTGTATCCCAGTGAGAGTCAGTGTGTGTGGAACTGTATCCCAGTGAGAGTCAGTGCGTGTGGAACTGTACCCCAGTGAGAGTCAGTGTGTGTGGAACTGTACCCCAGTGAGGGTCAGTGTGTGTGGAACACATACCCCAGTGAGATTCAGTTTGTGTGGAACTGTATCCCAGTGAGAGTCAGTGTGTGTGGAACTATATAGCCCAGTGAGATTCAGTGTGTGTGGAACTATATCCCAATGAGATTCAGAGTGGGTGGATCTATACCCCAGTGAGAGTCAGTGTGCTTGGAACTGTACCCCAGTGAGTGTCAGTGTGTGTGGAACTATACCCCAGTGAGATTCAGTGTGTGTGGAACGATATCCCAGTGAGATTCAGTGTGTGTGGAACTGCATCCCAGTGAGAGTCAGTGTGTGTGGAACTGTACCCCAGTGAGAGTCAGTGTGTGTGGAACACATACCCCAGTGAGATTCAGTGTGTGTGGAACTATATCCAATGAGATTCAGTGTGTGTGGAACAGTATCCCAGTGGGTGTCAGTGTATGTGGAACAATACCCCAGTGAGATTCAGTGTATGTGGAACAATACCCCAGTGAGAGTCAGTGTGTGTGGAACAATACCCCAGTGAGATTCAGTGTGTGTGGAACTGCATCCCAGTGAGAGTCAGTGTGTGTGGAACTGTATCCCAGTGAGAGTCAGTGTATGTGGAACAATACCCCAGTGAGATTCAGTGTGTGTGGAACTGCATCCCAGTGAGAGTCAGTGTGTGTGGAACTATACCCCAGTGAGATTCAGTGTGTGTGGAACTATATCCCAGTGTGATTCATTGTGTGTGGAACTGCATCCCAGTGAGAGTCAGTGTGTGTGGAACTGTATCCCAGTGAGAGTCAGTGTATGTGGAACAATACCCCAGTGAGATTCAGTGTGTGTGGAACTGCATCCCAGTGAGAGTCAGTGTGTGTGGAACTATACCCCAGTGAGATTCAGTGTGGGTGGAACTATATCCCAGTGAGATTCAGTGTGTGTGGAACTGTATCCCAGTGAGAGTCAGTGTGTGTGGAACACTGACCCCAGTGAGAGTCAGTGTGTGTGGAACAGGTGCCCCAGTGAGAGTCAGTGTGTGTGGAACTATATCCCAGTGAGGCTCATTGTGTGTGGAACTGTATCCCAGTGAGAGTCAGTGTGTGTGGAACTATACCCCAGTGAGATTCAGTGTGTGGGGAACGATATCCCAGTGAGATTCAGTGTGTGTGGAACTGCATCCCAGTGAGATTCAGTGTGTGTGGAACTGCATCCCAGTGAGATTCATTGTGTGTGGAACTGTATCCCAGTGAGATTCAGTGTGTGTGGAACTGTATCCCAGTGAGGTTCAGTGTGTGTGGAACTGTATCCCAGTGAGAGTCAGTGTGTGTGGAACAATATATCCCAGTGAGATTCAGTGTGTGTGGAACTGCATCCCAGTGAGAGTCAGTGTGTGTGGAACTGTACCCCAGTGAGAGTCAGTGTGGGTGGAACTGTACCCCAGTGAAATTCAGTGTGTGTGGAACTATATCCCAGTGAGAGTCAGTGTGTGTGGAACGGTACCGCAGTGGGAGTCAGTGTGTGTAGAACAATACCCCAGTGAAATTCAGTGTGTGTGGAACTGTATCCCAGTGAGAGTCAGTGTGTGTGGATCTATACCCGAGTGAGAGTCAGTGTGCGTGGAACTGTACCCCAGTGAGAGTCAGTGTGTGTGGAACTGTACCCCAGTGAGATTCAGTGTGTGTGGAACTGCATCCCAGTGAGATTCAGTGTGTGTGGAACTGCATCCCAGTGAGATTCAGTGTGTGTGGAACTGTATCCCAATGAGAGTCAGTGTGTGTGGAACTGTATCCCAGTGAGAGTCAGTGCGTGTGGAACTGTACCCCAGTGAGAGTCAGTGTGTGTGGAACTGTACCCCAGTGAGATTCAGTGTGTGTGGAACTGTACCCCAGTGAGATTCAGTGTGTGTGGAACTGCATCCCAGTGAGATTCAGTGTGTGTGGAACTGCATCCCAGTGAGATTCAGTGTGTGTGGAACTGTATCCCAGTGAGAGTCAGTGTGTGTGGAACTGTATCCCAGTGAGAGTCAGTGCGTGTGGAACTGTACCCCAGTGAGAGTCAGTGTGTGTGGAACTGTACCCCAGTGAGGGTCAGTGTGTGTGGAACACATACCCCAGTGAGATTCAGTGTGTGTGGAACTGTATCCCAGTGAGAGTCAGTGTGTGTGGAACTATATAGCCCAGTGAGATTCAGTGTGTGTGGAACTATATCCCAATGAGATTCAGTGTGGGTGGATCTATACCCCAGTGAGAGTCAGTGTGCTTGGAACTGTACCCCAGTGAGTGTCAGTGTGTGTGGAACTATACCCCAGTGAGATTCAGTGTGTGTGGAACGATATCCCAGTGAGATTCAGTGTGTGTGGAACTGCATCCCAGTGAGAGTCAGTGTGTGTGGAACTGTACCCCAGTGAGAGTCAGTGTGTGTGGAACACATACCCCAGTGAGATTCAGTGTGTGTGGAACTATATCCAATGAGATTCAGTGTGTGTGGAACAGTATCCCAGTGGGTGTCAGTGTATGTGGAACAATACCCCAGTGAGATTCAGTGTATGTGGAACAATACCCCAGTGAGAGTCAGTGTGTGTGG
Organism: Mustelus asterias; assembly: GCF_964213995.1. Lineage (NCBI taxonomy): Eukaryota > Metazoa > Chordata > Chondrichthyes > Carcharhiniformes > Triakidae > Mustelus > Mustelus asterias. The sequence continues at coordinate 28,676,774 of NC_135821.1, read as the reverse complement.
AACAATACCCCAGTGAGATTCAGTGTGTGTGGAACTGCATCCCAGTGAGAGTCAGTGTGTGTGGAACTGTATCCCAGTGAGAGTCAGTGTATGTGGAACAATACCCCAGTGAGATTCAGTGTGTGTGGAACTGCATCCCAGTGAGAGTCAGTGTGTGTGGAACTATACCCCAGTGAGATTCAGTGTGTGTGGAACTATATCCCAGTGTGATTCATTGTGTGTGGAACTGTATCCCAGTGAGAGTCAGTGTGTGTGGCACAGGTACCCCAGTGAGATTCAGTGTGTGTGGAACTATATCCCAGTGAGATTCAGTGTGTGTGGAACTGTATCCCAGTGAGAGTCAGGGCGTGTGGAACAGGTACCCCAGTGAGATTCAGTGTGTGTGGAACTATATCCCAGTGAGAGTCAGTGTGTGTGGAACACATACCCCAGTGAGATTCAGTGTGTGTGGAACTATATCCCAGTGAGATTCAGTGTGTGTGGAACTGTATCCCAGTCAGAGTCAGTGTGTGTGGAACTATATCCCAGTGAGATTCAGTGTGTGTGGAACTGTATCCCAGTGAGTGTGGAACTATACACCAGTGAGAGTCAGTGTGTGTGGAACTATATCCCAGTGAGATTCAGTGTGTGTGGAACTATATCCCAGTGAGATTCAGTGTGTGTGGAACTGTATCCCAGTGAGATTCAGTGTGTGTGGAACTGTATCCCAGTGAGAGTCAGTGTGTGTGGAACTGTATCCCAGTGAGATTCAGTGTGTGTGGAACTGTATCCCAGTGAGAGTCAGTGTGTGTGGAACACGTACCCCAGTGAGAGTCAGTGTGTGTGGAACAGGTATCCCAGTGAGAGTCAGTGTGTGTGGAACGAAATCCCAGTGAGATTCAGTGTGTGTGGAACTATATCCCAGTGAGATTCAGTGTGTGTGGAACTGTATCCCAGTGAGATTCAGTGTGGGTGGAACTATATCCCAGTGAGATTCAGTGTGTGTGGAACTGTATCCCAGTGAGAGTCAGTGTGTGTGGAACACTGACCCCAGTGAGAGTCAGTGTGTGTGGAACAGGTGCCCCAGTGAGAGTCAGTGTGTGTGGAACTATATCCCAGTGAGGCTCATTGTGTGTGGAACTGTATCCCAGTGAGAGTCAGTGTGTGTGGAACTATACCCCAGTGAGATTCAGTGTGTGGGGAACGATATCCCAGTGAGATTCAGTGTGTGTGGAACTGCATCCCAGTGAGATTCAGTGTGTGTGGAACTGCATCCCAGTGAGATTCAGTGTGTGTGGAACTGTATCCCAGTGAGATTCAGTGAGTGTGGAACTGTATCCCAGTGAGATTCAGTGTGTGTGGAACTGTACCCCAGTGAGAGTCAGTGTGTGTGGAACACATACCCCAGTGAGATTCAGTGTGTGTGGAACTGTATCCCAGTGAGAGTCAGTGTGTGTGGAACTATATATCCCAGTGAGATTCAGTGTGTGTGGAACTGCATCCCAGTGAGGGTCAGTGTGTGTGGAACTGTACCCCAGTGAGAGTCAGTGTGGGTGGAACTGTACCCCAGTGAGAGTCAGTGTGTGTGGAACTGTATCCCAGTGAGAGTCAGTGTATGTGGAACAATACCACAGTGAGATTCAGTGTGTGTGGAACTGCATCCCAGTGAGAGTCAGTGTGTGTGGAACGATACGCCAGTTAGATTCAGTGTGTGTGGAACTATATCCCAGTGAGATTCTGTGTGTGTGTGGAACTGTATCCCAGTGAGAGTCAGTGTGTGTGGGTCTATACCCCAGTGAGAGTCAGTGTGCGTGGAACTGTACCCCAGTGAGTGTCAGTGTGTGTGGAACTATACCCCAGTGAGATTCAGTGTGTGTGGAACGATATCCCAGTGAGATTCAGTGTGTGTGGAACTGCATCCCAGTGAGAGTCAGTGTGCGTGGAACTGCATCCCGGTGAGAGTCAGTGCGTGTGGAACTGTACCCCAGTGAGAGTCAGTGTGTGTGGAACTGTACCCCAGTGAGAGTCAGTGTGTGTGGAACTATATCCCACTGAGGTTCAGTGTGTGTGGAACTGCATCCCAGTGAGAGTCAGTGTGTGTGGAACTGTACCCCAGTGAGAGTCAGTGTGTGTGGAACAGGTACCCCAGTGAGATTCAGTGTGTGTGGAACGATATCCCAGTGAGATTCAGTGTGTGTGGAACTGCATCCCAGTGAGAGTCAGTGTGTGTGGAACTGTACCCCAGTGAGAGTCAGTGAGTGTGGAACACATACCCCAGTGAGATTCAGTGTGTGTGGAACGATATCCAATGAGATTCAGTGTGTGTGGAACAGTACCCCAGTGAGATTCAGTGTATGTGGAACAATACCCCAGTGAGAGTCAGTGTGTGTGGAACAATACCCCAGTGAGATTCAGTGTGTGTGGAACTGCATCCCAGTGAGAGTCAGTGTGTGTGGAACTGTATCCCAGTGAGAGTCAGTGTATGTGGAACAATACCCCAGTGAGATTCAGTGTGTGTGGAACTGCATCCCAGTGAGAGTCAGTGTGTGTGGAACAATACCCCAGTGAGAGTCAGTGTGTGTGGAACAATACCCCAGTGAGATTCAGTGTGTGTGGAACACGTACCCCAGTGAGAGTCAGTGTGTGTGGAACAGGTATCCCAGTGAGAGTCAGTGTGTGTGGAACGAAATCCCAGTGAGATTCAGTGTGTGTGCAACTATATCCCAGTGAGATTCAGTGTGTGTGGAACTGTATCCCAGTGAGATTCAGTGTGGGTGGAACTATATCCCAGTGAGATTCATTGTGTGTGGAACTGTATCCCAGTGAGAGTCAGTGTGTGTGGAACACTGACCCCAGTGAGAGTCAGTGTGTGTGGAACAGGTGCCCCAGTGAGAGTCAGTGTGTGTGGAACTATATCCCAGTGAGGCTCATTGTGTGTGGAACTGTATCCCAGTGAGAGTCAGTGTGTGTGGAACTATACCCCAGTGAGATTCAGTGTGTGGGGAACGATATCCCAGTGAGATTCAGTGTGTGTGGAACTGCATCCCAGTGAGATTCAGTGTGTGTGGAACTGCATCCCAGTGAGAGTCAGTGTGTGTGGAACTGTATCCCAGTGAGAGTCAGTGTATGTGGAACAATACCCCAGTGAGATTCAGTGTGTGTGGAACTGCATCCCAGTGAGAGTCAGTGTGTGTGGAACTATACCCCAGTGAGATTCAGTGTGTGTGGAACTATATCCCAGTGTGATTCATTGTGTGTGGAACTGTATCCCAGTGAGAGTCAGTGTGTGTGGCACAGGTACCCCAGTGAGATTCAGTGTGTGTGGAACTATATCCCAGTGAGATTCAGTGTGTGTGGAACTGTATCCCAGTGAGAGTCAGGGCGTGTGGAACAGGTACCCCAGTGAGATTCAGTGTGTGTGGAACTATATCCCAGTGAGAGTCAGTGTGTGTGGAACACATACCCCAGTGAGATTCAGTGTGTGTGGAACTATATCCCAGTGAGATTCAGTGTGTGTGGAACTGTATCCCAGTCAGAGTCAGTGTGTGTGGAACTATATCCCAGTGAGATTCAGTGTGTGTGGAACTGTATCCCAGTGAGTGTGGAACTATACACCAGTGAGAGTCAGTGTGTGTGGAACTATATCCCAGTGAGATTCAGTGTGTGTGGAACTATATCCCAGTGAGATTCAGTGTGTGTGGAACTGTATCCCAGTGAGATTCAGTGTGTGTGGAACTGTATCCCAGTGAGAGTCAGTGTGTGTGGAACTGTATCCCAGTGAGATTCAGTGTGTGTGGAACTGTATCCCAGTGAGAGTCAGTGTGTGTGGAACACGTACCCCAGTGAGAGTCAGTGTGTGTGGAACAGGTATCCCAGTGAGAGTCAGTGTGTGTGGAACGAAATCCCAGTGAGATTCAGTGTGTGTGGAACTATATCCCAGTGAGATTCAGTGTGTGTGGAACTGTATCCCAGTGAGATTCAGTGTGGGTGGAACTATATCCCAGTGAGATTCAGTGTGTGTGGAACTGTATCCCAGTGAGAGTCAGTGTGTGTGGAACACTGACCCCAGTGAGAGTCAGTGTGTGTGGAACAGGTGCCCCAGTGAGAGTCAGTGTGTGTGGAACTATATCCCAGTGAGGCTCATTGTGTGTGGAACTGTATCCCAGTGAGAGTCAGTGTGTGTGGAACTATACCCCAGTGAGATTCAGTGTGTGGGGAACGATATCCCAGTGAGATTCAGTGTGTGTGGAACTGCATCCCAGTGAGATTCAGTGTGTGTGGAACTGCATCCCAGTGAGATTCAGTGTGTGTGGAACTGTATCCCAGTGAGATTCAGTGTGTGTGGAACTGTATCCCAGTGAGAGTCAGTGTATGTGGAACAATACCACAGTGAGATTCAGTGTGTGTGGAACTGCATCCCAGTGAGAGTCAGTGTGTGTGGAACGATACCCCAGTTAGATTCAGTGTGTGTGGAACTATATCCCAGTGAGATTCTGTGTGTGTGTGGAACTGTATCCCAGTGAGAGTCAGTGTGTGTGGGTCTATACCCCAGTGAGAGTCAGTGTGTGTGGAACTATACCCCAGTGAGATTCAGTGTGTGTGGAACGATATCCCAGTGAGATTCAGTGTGTGTGGAACTGCATCCCAGTGAGAGTCAGTGTGCGTGGAACTGCATCCCGGTGAGAGTCAGTGCGTGTGGAACTGTACCCCAGTGAGAGTCAGTGTGTGTGGAACTGTACCCCAGTGAGAGTCAGTGTGTGTGGAACTATATCCCACTGAGGTTCAGTGTGTGTGGAACTGCACCCCAGTGAGAGTCAGTGTGTGTGGAACAATACCCCAGTGAGATTCAGTGTGTGTGGAACACGTACCCCAGTGAGAGTCAGTGTGTGTGGAACAGGTATCCCAGTGAGAGTCAGTGTGTGTGGAACGAAATCCCAGTGAGATTCAGTGTGTGTGCAACTATATCCCAGTGAGATTCAGTGTGTGTGGAACTGTATCCCAGTGAGATTCAGTGTGGGTGGAACTATATCCCAGTGAGATTCAGTGTGTGTGGAACTGTATCCCAGTGAGAGTCAGTGTGTGTGGAACACTGACCCCAGTGAGAGTCAGTGTGTGTGGAACAGGTGCCCCAGTGAGAGTCAGTGTGTGTGGAACTATATCCCAGTGAGGCTCATTGTGTGTGGAACTGTATCCCAGTGAGAGTCAGTGTGTGTGGAACTATACCCCAGTGAGATTCAGTGTGTGGGGAACGATATCCCAGTGAGATTCAGTGTGTGTGGAACTGCATCCCAGTGAGATTCAGTGTGTGTGGAACTGCATCCCAGTGAGATTCATTGTGTGTGGAACTGTATCCCAGTGAGATTCAGTGTGTGTGGAACTGTATCCCAGTGAGATTCAGTGTGTGTGGAACTGTATCCCAGTGAGAGTCAGTGTGTGTGGAACAATATATCCCAGTGAGATTCAGTGTGTGTGGAACTGCATCCCAGTGAGAGTCAGTGTGTGTGGAACTGTACCCCAGTGAGAGTCAGTGTGGGTGGAACTGTACCCCAGTGAAATTCAGTGTGTGTGGAACTATATCCCAGTGAGAGTCAGTGTGTGTGGAACGGTACCGCAGTGGGAGTCAGTGTGTGTAGAACAATACCCCAGTGAAATTCAGTGTGTGTGGAACTGTATCCCAGTGAGAGTCAGTGTGTGTGGATCTATACCCGAGTGAGAGTCAGTGTGCGTGGAACTGTACCCCAGTGAGAGTCAGTGTGTGTGGAACTGTACCCCAGTGAGATTCAGTGTGTGTGGAACTGCATCCCAGTGAGATTCAGTGTGTGTGGAACTGCATCCCAGTGAGATTCAGTGTGTGTGGAACTGTATCCCAGTGAGAGTCAGTGTGTGTGGAACTGTATCCCAGTGAGAGTCAGTGCGTGTGGAACTGTACCCCAGTGAGAGTCAGTGTGTGTGGAACTGTACCCCAGTGAGATTCAGTGTGTGTGGAACTGTACCCCAGTGAGATTCAGTGTGTGTGGAACTGCATCCCAGTGAGATTCAGTGTGTGTGGAACTGCATCCCAGTGAGATTCAGTGTGTGTGGAACTGTATCCCAGTGAGAGTCAGTGTGTGTGGAACTGTATCCCAGTGAGAGTCAGTGCGTGTGGAACTGTACCCCAGTGAGAGTCAGTGTGTGTGGAACTGTACCCCAGTGAGGGTCAGTGTGTGTGGAACACATACCCCAGTGAGATTCAGTTTGTGTGGAACTGTATCCCAGTGAGAGTCAGTGTGTGTGGAACTATATAGCCCAGTGAGATTCAGTGTGTGTGGAACTATATCCCAATGAGATTCAGAGTGGGTGGATCTATACCCCAGTGAGAGTCAGTGTGCTTGGAACTGTACCCCAGTGAGTGTCAGTGTGTGTGGAACTATACCCCAGTGAGATTCAGTGTGTGTGGAACGATATCCCAGTGAGATTCAGTGTGTGTGGAACTGCATCCCAGTGAGAGTCAGTGTGTGTGGAACTGTACCCCAGTGAGAGTCAGTGTGTGTGGAACACATACCCCAGTGAGATTCAGTGTGTGTGGAACTATATCCAATGAGATTCAGTGTGTGTGGAACAGTATCCCAGTGGGTGTCAGTGTATGTGGAACAATACCCCAGTGAGATTCAGTGTATGTGGAACAATACCCCAGTGAGAGTCAGTGTGTGTGGAACAATACCCCAGTGAGATTCAGTGTGTGTGGAACTGCATCCCAGTGAGAGTCAGTGTGTGTGGAACTGTATCCCAGTGAGAGTCAGTGTATGTGGAACAATACCCCAGTGAGATTCAGTGTGTGTGGAACTGCATCCCAGTGAGAGTCAGTGTGTGTGGAACTATACCCCAGTGAGATTCAGTGTGTGTGGAACTATATCCCAGTGTGATTCATTGTGTGTGGAACTGCATCCCAGTGAGAGTCAGTGTGTGTGGAACTGTATCCCAGTGAGAGTCAGTGTATGTGGAACAATACCCCAGTGAGATTCAGTGTGTGTGGAACTGCATCCCAGTGAGAGTCAGTGTGTGTGGAACTATACCCCAGTGAGATTCAGTGTGGGTGGAACTATATCCCAGTGAGATTCAGTGTGTGTGGAACTGTATCCCAGTGAGAGTCAGTGTGTGTGGAACACTGACCCCAGTGAGAGTCAGTGTGTGTGGAACAGGTGCCCCAGTGAGAGTCAGTGTGTGTGGAACTATATCCCAGTGAGGCTCATTGTGTGTGGAACTGTATCCCAGTGAGAGTCAGTGTGTGTGGAACTATACCCCAGTGAGATTCAGTGTGTGGGGAACGATATCCCAGTGAGATTCAGTGTGTGTGGAACTGCATCCCAGTGAGATTCAGTGTGTGTGGAACTGCATCCCAGTGAGATTCATTGTGTGTGGAACTGTATCCCAGTGAGATTCAGTGTGTGTGGAACTGTATCCCAGTGAGGTTCAGTGTGTGTGGAACTGTATCCCAGTGAGAGTCAGTGTGTGTGGAACAATATATCCCAGTGAGATTCAGTGTGTGTGGAACTGCATCCCAGTGAGAGTCAGTGTGTGTGGAACTGTACCCCAGTGAGAGTCAGTGTGGGTGGAACTGTACCCCAGTGAAATTCAGTGTGTGTGGAACTATATCCCAGTGAGAGTCAGTGTGTGTGGAACGGTACCGCAGTGGGAGTCAGTGTGTGTAGAACAATACCCCAGTGAAATTCAGTGTGTGTGGAACTGTATCCCAGTGAGAGTCAGTGTGTGTGGATCTATACCCGAGTGAGAGTCAGTGTGCGTGGAACTGTACCCCAGTGAGAGTCAGTGTGTGTGGAACTGTACCCCAGTGAGATTCAGTGTGTGTGGAACTGCATCCCAGTGAGATTCAGTGTGTGTGGAACTGCATCCCAGTGAGATTCAGTGTGTGTGGAACTGTATCCCAATGAGAGTCAGTGTGTGTGGAACTGTATCCCAGTGAGAGTCAGTGCGTGTGGAACTGTACCCCAGTGAGAGTCAGTGTGTGTGGAACTGTACCCCAGTGAGATTCAGTGTGTGTGGAACTGTACCCCAGTGAGATTCAGTGTGTGTGGAACTGCATCCCAGTGAGATTCAGTGTGTGTGGAACTGCATCCCAGTGAGATTCAGTGTGTGTGGAACTGTATCCCAGTGAGAGTCAGTGTGTGTGGAACTGTATCCCAGTGAGAGTCAGTGCGTGTGGAACTGTACCCCAGTGAGAGTCAGTGTGTGTGGAACTGTACCCCAGTGAGGGTCAGTGTGTGTGGAACACATACCCCAGTGAGATTCAGTGTGTGTGGAACTGTATCCCAGTGAGAGTCAGTGTGTGTGGAACTATATAGCCCAGTGAGATTCAGTGTGTGTGGAACTATATCCCAATGAGATTCAGTGTGGGTGGATCTATACCCCAGTGAGAGTCAGTGTGCTTGGAACTGTACCCCAGTGAGTGTCAGTGTGTGTGGAACTATACCCCAGTGAGATTCAGTGTGTGTGGAACGATATCCCAGTGAGATTCAGTGTGTGTGGAACTGCATCCCAGTGAGAGTCAGTGTGTGTGGAACTGTACCCCAGTGAGAGTCAGTGTGTGTGGAACACATACCCCAGTGAGATTCAGTGTGTGTGGAACTATATCCAATGAGATTCAGTGTGTGTGGAACAGTATCCCAGTGGGTGTCAGTGTATGTGGAACAATACCCCAGTGAGATTCAGTGTATGTGGAACAATACCCCAGTGAGAGTCAGTGTGTGTGGAACAATACCCCAGTGAGATTCAGTGTGTGTGGAACTGCATCCCAGTGAGAGTCAGTGTGTGTGGAACTGTATCCCAGTGAGAGTCAGTGTATGTGGAACAATACCCCAGTGAGATTCAGTGTGTGTGGAACTGCATCCCAGTGAGAGTCAGTGTGTGTGGAACTATACCCCAGTGAGATTCAGTGTGTGTGGAACTATATCCCAGTGTGATTCATTGTGTGTGGAACTGTATCCCAGTGAGAGTCAGTGTGTGTGGCACAGGTACCCCAGTGAGATTCAGTGTGTGTGGAACTATATCCCAGTGAGATTCAGTGTGTGTGGAACTGTATCCCAGTGAGAGTCAGGGCGTGTGGAACAGGTACCCCAGTGAGATTCAGTGTGTGTGGAACTATATCCCAGTGAGAGTCAGTGTGTGTGGAACACATACCCCAGTGAGATTCAGTGTGTGTGGAACTATATCCCAGTGAGATTCAGTGTGTGTGGAACTGTATCCCAGTCAGAGTCAGTGTGTGTGGAACTATATCCCAGTGAGATTCAGTGTGTGTGGAACTGTATCCCAGTGAGTGTGGAACTATACACCAGTGAGAGTCAGTGTGTGTGGAACTATATCCCAGTGAGATTCAGTGTGTGTGGAACTATATCCCAGTGAGATTCAGTGTGTGTGGAACTGTATCCCAGTGAGATTCAGTGTGTGTGGAACTGTATCCCAGTGAGAGTCAGTGTGTGTGGAACTGTATCCCAGTGAGATTCAGTGTGTGTGGAACTGTATCCCAGTGAGAGTCAGTGTGTGTGGAACACGTACCCCAGTGAGAGTCAGTGTGTGTGGAACAGGTATCCCAGTGAGAGTCAGTGTGTGTGGAACGAAATCCCAGTGAGATTCAGTGTGTGTGGAACTATATCCCAGTGAGATTCAGTGTGTGTGGAACTGTATCCCAGTGAGATTCAGTGTGGGTGGAACTATATCCCAGTGAGATTCAGTGTGTGTGGAACTGTATCCCAGTGAGAGTCAGTGTGTGTGGAACACTGACCCCAGTGAGAGTCAGTGTGTGTGGAACAGGTGCCCCAGTGAGAGTCAGTGTGTGTGGAACTATATCCCAGTGAGGCTCATTGTGTGTGGAACTGTATCCCAGTGAGAGTCAGTGTGTGTGGAACTATACCCCAGTGAGATTCAGTGTGTGGGGAACGATATCCCAGTGAGATTCAGTGTGTGTGGAACTGCATCCCAGTGAGATTCAGTGTGTGTGGAACTGCATCCCAGTGAGATTCAGTGTGTGTGGAACTGTATCCCAGTGAGATTCAGTGAGTGTGGAACTGTATCCCAGTGAGATTCAGTGTGTGTGGAACTGTACCCCAGTGAGAGTCAGTGTGTGTGGAACACATACCCCAGTGAGATTCAGTGTGTGTGGAACTGTATCCCAGTGAGAGTCAGTGTGTGTGGAACTATATATCCCAGTGAGATTCAGTGTGTGTGGAACTGCATCCCAGTGAGGGTCAGTGTGTGTGGAACTGTACCCCAGTGAGAGTCAGTGTGGGTGGAACTGTACCCCAGTGAGAGTCAGTGTGTGTGGAACTGTATCCCAGTGAGAGTCAGTGTATCTGGAACAATACCACAGTGAGATTCAGTGTGTGTGGAACTGCATCCCAGTGAGAGTCAGTGTGTGTGGAACGATACCCCAGTTAGATTCAGTGTGTGTGGAACTATATCCCAGTGAGATTCTGTGTGTGTGTGGAACTGTATCCCAGTGAGAGTCAGTGTGTGTGGGTCTATACCCCAGTGAGAGTCAGTGTGCGTGGAACTGTACCCCAGTGAGTGTCAGTGTGTGTGGAACTATACCCCAGTGAGATTCAGTGTGTGTGGAACGATATCCCAGTGAGATTCAGTGTGTGTGGAACTGCATCCCAGTGAGAGTCAGTGTGCGTGGAACTGCATCCCGGTGAGAGTCAGTGCGTGTGGAACTGTACCCCAGTGAGAGTCAGTGTGTGTGGAACTGTACCCCAGTGAGAGTCAGTGTGTGTGGAACTATATCCCACTGAGGTTCAGTGTGTGTGGAACTGCATCCCAGTGAGAGTCAGTGTGTGTGGAACTGTACCCCAGTGAGAGTCAGTGTGTGTGGAACAGGTACCCCAGTGAGATTCAGTGTGTGTGGAACGATATCCCAGTGAGATTCAGTGTGTGTGGAACTGCATCCCAGTGAGAGTCAGTGTGTGTGGAACTGTACCCCAGTGAGAGTCAGTGAGTGTGGAACACATACCCCAGTGAGATTCAGTGTGTGTGGAACGATATCCAATGAGATTCAGTGTGTGTGGAACAGTACCCCAGTGAGATTCAGTGTATGTGGAACAATACCCCAGTGAGAGTCAGTGTGTGTGGAACAACACCCCAGTGAGATTCAGTGTGTGTGGAACTGCATCCCAGTGAGAGTCAGTGTGTGTGGAACTGTATCCCAGTGAGAGTCAGTGTATGTGGAACAATACCCCAGTGAGATTCAGTGTGTGTGGAACTGCATCCCAGTGAGAGTCAGTGTGTGTGGAACAATACCCCAGTGAGAGTCAGTGTGTGTGGAACAATACCCCAGTGAGATTCAGTGTGTGTGGAACACGTACCCCAGTGAGAGTCAGTGTGTGTGGAACAGGTATCCCAGTGAGAGTCAGTGTGTGTGGAACGAAATCCCAGTGAGATTCAGTGTGTGTGCAACTATATCCCAGTGAGATTCAGTGTGTGTGGAACTGTATCCCAGTGAGATTCAGTGTGGGTGGAACTATATCCCAGTGAGATTCAGTGTGTGTGGAACTGTATCCCAGTGAGAGTCAGTGTGTGTGGAACACTGACCCCAGTGAGAGTCAGTGTGTGTGGAACAGGTGCCCCAGTGAGAGTCAGTGTGTGTGGAACTATATCCCAGTGAGGCTCATTGTGTGTGGAACTGTATCCCAGTGAGAGTCAGTGTGTGTGGAACTATACCCCAGTGAGATTCAGTGTGTGGGGAACGATATCCCAGTGAGATTCAGTGTGTGTGGAACTGCATCCCAGTGAGATTCAGTGTGTGTGGAACTGCATCCCAGTGAGATTCATTGTGTGTGGAACTGTATCCCAGTGAGATTCAGTGTGTGTGGAACTGTATCCCAGTGAGATTCAGTGTGTGTGGAACTGTATCCCAGTGAGAGTCAGTGTGTGTGGAACAATATATCCCAGTGAGATTCAGTGTGTGTGGAACTGCATCCCAGTGAGAGTCAGTGTGTGTGGAACTGTACCCCAGTGAGAGTCAGTGTGGGTGGAACTGTACCCCAGTGAAATTCAGTGTGTGTGGAACTATATCCCAGTGAGAGTCAGTGTGTGTGGAACGGTACCGCAGTGGGAGTCAGTGTGTGTAGAACAATACCCCAGTGAAATTCAGTGTGTGTGGAACTGTATCCCAGTGAGAGTCAGTGTGTGTGGATCTATACCCGAGTGAGAGTCAGTGTGCGTGGAACTGTACCCCAGTGAGAGTCAGTGTGTGTGGAACTGTACCCCAGTGAGATTCAGTGTGTGTGGAACTGCATCCCAGTGAGATTCAGTGTGTGTGGAACTGCATCCCAGTGAGATTCAGTGTGTGTGGAACTGTATCCCAGTGAGAGTCAGTGTGTGTGGAACTGTATCCCAGTGAGAGTCAGTGCGTGTGGAACTGTACCCCAGTGAGAGTCAGTGTGTGTGGAACTGTACCCCAGTGAGATTCAGTGTGTGTGGAACTGTACCCCAGTGAGATTCAGTGTGTGTGGAACTGCATCCCAGTGAGATTCAGTGTGTGTGGAACTGCATCCCAGTGAGATTCAGTGTGTGTGGAACTGTATCCCAGTGAGAGTCAGTGTGTGTGGAACTGTATCCCAGTGAGAGTCAGTGCGTGTGGAACTGTACCCCAGTGAGAGTCAGTGTGTGTGGAACTGTACCCCAGTGAGGGTCAGTGTGTGTGGAACACATACCCCAGTGAGATTCAGTGTGTGTGGAACTGTATCCCAGTGAGAGTCAGTGTGTGTGGAACTATATAGCCCAGTGAGATTCAGTGTGTGTGGAACTATATCCCAATGAGATTCAGTGTGGGTGGATCTATACCCCAGTGAGAGTCAGTGTGCTTGGAACTGTACCCCAGTGAGTGTCAGTGTGTGTGGAACTATACCCCAGTGAGATTCAGTGTGTGTGGAACGATATCCCAGTGAGATTCAGTGTGTGTGGAACTGCATCCCAGTGAGAGTCAGTGTGTGTGGAACTGTACCCCAGTGAGAGTCAGTGTGTGTGGAACACATACCCCAGTGAGATTCAGTGTGTGTGGAACTATATCCAATGAGATTCAGTGTGTGTGGAACAGTATCCCAGTGGGTGTCAGTGTATGTGGAACAATACCCCAGTGAGATTCAGTGTATGTGGAACAATACCCCAGTGAGAGTCAGTGTGTGTGGAACAATACCCCAGTGAGATTCAGTGTGTGTGGAACTGCATCCCAGTGAGAGTCAGTGTGTGTGGAACTGTATCCCAGTGAGAGTCAGTGTATGTGGAACAATACCCCAGTGAGATTCAGTGTGTGTGGAACTGCATCCCAGTGAGAGTCAGTGTGTGTGGAACTATACCCCAGTGAGATTCAGTGTGTGTGGAACTATATCCCAGTGTGATTCATTGTGTGTGGAACTGTATCCCAGTGAGAGTCAGTGTGTGTGGCACAGGTACCCCAGTGAGATTCAGTGTGTGTGGAACTATATCCCAGTGAGATTCAGTGTGTGTGGAACTGTATCCCAGTGAGAGTCAGGGCGTGTGGAACAGGTACCCCAGTGAGATTCAGTGTGTGTGGAACTATATCCCAGTGAGAGTCAGTGTGTGTGGAACACATACCCCAGTGAGATTCAGTGTGTGTGGAACTATATCCCAGTGAGATTCAGTGTGTGTGGAACTGTATCCCAGTCAGAGTCAGTGTGTGTGGAACTATATCCCAGTGAGATTCAGTGTGTGTGGAACTGTATCCCAGTCAGTGTGGAACTATACACCAGTGAGAGTCAGTGTGTGTGGAACTATATCCCAGTGAGATTCAGTGTGTGTGGAACTATATCCCAGTGAGATTCAGTGTGTGTGGAACTGTATCCCAGTGAGATTCAGTGTGTGTCGAACTGTATCCCAGTGAGAGTCAGTGTGTGTGGAACTGTATCCCAGTGAGATTCAGTGTGTGTGGAACTGTATCCCAGTGAGAGTCAGTGTGTGTGGAACACGTACCCCAGTGAGAGTCAGTGTGTGTGGAACAGGTATCCCAGTGAGAGTCAGTGTGTGTGGAACGAAATCCCAGTGAGATTCAGTGTGTGTGGAACTATATCCCAGTGAGATTCAGTGTGTGTGGAACTGTATCCCAGTGAGATTCAGTGTGGGTGGAACTATATCCCAGTGAGATTCAGTGTGTGTGGAACTGTATCCCAGTGAGAGTCAGTGTGTGTGGAACACTGACCCCAGTGAGAGTCAGTGTGTGTGGAACAGGTGCCCCAGTGAGAGTCAGTGTGTGTGGAACTATATCCCAGTGAGGCTCATTGTGTGTGGAACTGTATCCCAGTGAGAGTCAGTGTGTGTGGAACTATACCCCAGTGAGATTCAGTGTGTGGGGAACGATATCCCAGTGAGATTCAGTGTGTGTGGAACTGCATCCCAGTGAGATTCAGTGTGTGTGGAACTGCATCCCAGTGAGATTCAGTGTGTGTGGAACTATATCCCAGTGAGATTCAGTGAGTGTGGAACTGTATCCCAGTGAGATTCAGTGTGTGTGGAACTGTACCCCAGTGAGAGTCAGTGTGTGTGGAACACATACCCCAGTGAGATTCAGTGTGTGTGGAACTGTATCCCAGTGAGAGTCAGTGTGTGTGGAACTATATATCCCAGTGAGATTCAGTGTGTGTGGAACTGCATCCCAGTGAGGGTCAGTGTGTGTGGAACTGTACCCCAGTGAGAGTCAGTGTGGGTGGAACTGTACCCCAGTGAAATTCAGTGTGTGTGGAACTATACCCCAGTGAGAGTCAGTGTGTGTGGAACTGTACCCCAGTGAAATTCAGTGTGTGTGGAACTGTATCCCAGTGAGAGTCAGTGTGTGTGGAACGGTACCGCAGTGGGAGTCAGTGTGTGTAGAACAATACCCCAGTGAAATTCAGTGTGTGTGGAACTATATCCCAGTGAGGCTCATTGTGTGTGGAACTATATCCCAGTGAGATTCAGTGTGTGTGGAACTGTACCCCAGTGAGATTCAGTGTGTGTGGAACTGTATCCCAGTGAGAGTCAGTGTGTGTGGAACTGTACCCCAGTGAGAGTCAGTGTGTGTGGATCTATACCCGAGTGAGAGTCAGTGTGCGTGGAACTATACCCCAGTGAGATTCAGTGTGTGTGGAACTGTACCCCAGTGAGAGTCAGTGTGTGTGGAACTGTACCCCAGTGAGAGTCAGTGTGTGTGGAACTATACCCCAGTGAGATTCAGTGTGCGTGGAACGATATCCCAGTGAGATTCAGTGTGTGTGGAACTGCATCCCAGTGAGAGTCAGTGTGTGTGGAACTGCACCCCAGTGAGAGTCAGTGTGTGTGGAACTGTACCCCAGTGAGAGTCAGTGTGTGTGGAACACATAGCCCAGTGAGATTCAGTGTGTGTGGAACTGTATCCCAGTGAGAGTCAGTGTGTGTGGAACTATACATCCCAGTGAGATTCAGTGTGTGTGGAACTGCATCCCAGTGAGGGTCAGTGTGTGTGGAACTGTACCCCAGTGAGAGTCAGTGTGTGTGGAACTGTACCCCAGTGAGATTCAGTGTGTGTGGAACTATACCCCAGTGAGAGTCAGTGTGTGTGGAACTGTACCCCAGTGAAATTCAGTGTGTGTGGAACTGTATCCCAGTGAGATTCAGTGTGTGTGGAACTGTATCCCAGTGAGATTCAGTGTGTGTGGAACTGTACCCCAGTGAGAGTCAGTGTGTGTGGAACAGAACCCCAGTGAGAGTCAGTGTGTGTGGAACACATACCCCAGTGAGATTCAGTGTGTGTGGAACTGTATCCCAGTGAGAGTCAGTGTGTGTGGAACTATATATCCCAGTGAGATTCAGTGTGTGTGGAACTGCATCCCAGTGAGAGTCAGTGTGTGTGGAACTGCACCCCAGTGAGAGTCAGTGTGTGTGGAACTGCATCCCAGTGAGAGTCAGTGCGTGTGGAACTGCACCCCAGTGAGATTCAGTGTGTGTGGAACTGCATCCCAGTGAGAGTCAGTGTGTGTGGAACACATACCCCAGTGAGATTCAGTGTGTGTGGAACTGTATCCCAGTGAGAGTCAGTGTGTGTGGAACTATACATCCCAGTGAGATTCAGTGTGTGTGGAACTGCATCCCAGTGAGAGTCAGTGTGTGTGGAACTGTACCCCAGTGAGAGTCAGTGTGTGTGGAACTGTACCCCAGTGAGATTCAGTGTGTGTGGAACTATACCCCAGTGAGAGTCAGTGTGTGTGGAACTGTACCCCAGTGAAATTCAGTGTGTGTGGAACTGTATCCCAGTGAGAGTCAGTGTGTGTGGAACGGTACCCCAGTGGGAGTCAGTGTGTGTGGAACAATACCCCAGTGAGATTCAGTGTGTGTGGAACTGCATCCCAGTGAGTGTCAGTGTGTGTGGAACTGTACCCCAGTGAGAGTCAGTGTGTGTGGAACTATATAGCCCAGTGAGATTCAGTGTGTGTGGAACTATATCCCAATGAGATTCAGTGTGGGTGGATCTATACCCCAGTGAGAGTCAGTGTGCTTGGAACTGTACCCCAGTGAGTGTCAGTGTGTGTGGAACTATACCCCAGTGAGATTCAGTGTGTGTGGAACGATATCCCAGTGAGATTCAGTGTGTGTGGAACTGCATCCCAGTGAGAGTCAGTGTGTGTGGAACTGTACCCCAGTGAGAGTCAGTGTGTGTGGAACACATACCCCAGTGAGATTCAGTGTGTGTGGAACTATATCCAATGAGATTCAGTGTGTGTGGAACAGTATCCCAGTGGGTGTCAGTGTATGTGGAACAATACCCCAGTGAGATTCAGTGTATGTGGAACAATACCCCAGTGAGAGTCAGTGTGTGTGGAACAATACCCCAGTGAGATTCAGTGTGTGTGGAACTGCATCCCAGTGAGAGTCAGTGTGTGTGGAACTGTATCCCAGTGAGAGTCAGTGTATGTGGAACAATACCCCAGTGAGATTCAGTGTGTGTGGAACTGCATCCCAGTGAGAGTCAGTGTGTGTGGAACTATACCCCAGTGAGATTCAGTGTGTGTGGAACTATATCCCAGTGTGATTCATTGTGTGTGGAACTGTATCCCAGTGAGAGTCAGTGTGTGTGGCACAGGTACCCCAGTGAGATTCAGTGTGTGTGGAACTATATCCCAGTGAGATTCAGTGTGTGTGGAACTGTATCCCAGTGAGAGTCAGGGCGTGTGGAACAGGTACCCCAGTGAGATTCAGTGTGTGTGGAACTATATCCCAGTGAGAGTCAGTGTGTGTGGAACACATACCCCAGTGAGATTCAGTGTGTGTGGAACTATATCCCAGTGAGATTCAGTGTGTGTGGAACTGTATCCCAGTCAGAGTCAGTGTGTGTGGAACTATATCCCAGTGAGATTCAGTGTGTGTGGAACTGTATCCCAGTGAGTGTGGAACTATACACCAGTGAGAGTCAGTGTGTGTGGAACTATATCCCAGTGAGATTCAGTGTGTGTGGAACTATATCCCAGTGAGATTCAGTGTGTGTGGAACTGTATCCCAGTGAGATTCAGTGTGTGTCGAACTGTATCCCAGTGAGAGTCAGTGTGTGTGGAACTGTATCCCAGTGAGATTCAGTGTGTGTGGAACTGTATCCCAGTGAGAGTCAGTGTGTGTGGAACACGTACCCCAGTGAGAGTCAGTGTGTGTGGAACAGGTATCCCAGTGAGAGTCAGTGTGTGTGGAACGAAATCCCAGTGAGATTCAGTGTGTGTGGAACTATATCCCAGTGAGATTCAGTGTGTGTGGAACTGTATCCCAGTGAGATTCAGTGTGGGTGGAACTATATCCCAGTGAGATTCAGTGTGTGTGGAACTGTATCCCAGTGAGAGTCAGTGTGTGTGGAACACTGACCCCAGTGAGAGTCAGTGTGTGTGGAACAGGTGCCCCAGTGAGAGTCAGTGTGTGTGGAACTATATCCCAGTGAGGCTCATTGTGTGTGGAACTGTATCCCAGTGAGAGTCAGTGTGTGTGGAACTATACCCCAGTGAGATTCAGTGTGTGGGGAACGATATCCCAGTGAGATTCAGTGTGTGTGGAACTGCATCCCAGTGAGATTCAGTGTGTGTGGAACTGCATCCCAGTGAGATTCAGTGTGTGTGGAACTGTATCCCAGTGAGATTCAGTGAGTGTGGAACTGTATCCCAGTGAGATTCAGTGTGTGTGGAACTGTACCCCAGTGAGAGTCAGTGTGTGTGGAACACATACCCCAGTGAGATTCAGTGTGTGTGGAACTGTATCCCAGTGAGAGTCAGTGTGTGTGGAACTATATATCCCAGTGAGATTCAGTGTGTGTGGAACTGCATCCCAGTGAGGGTCAGTGTGTGTGGAACTGTACCCCAGTGAGAGTCAGTGTGGGTGGAACTGTACCCCAGTGAAATTCAGTGTGTGTGGAACTATACCCCAGTGAGAGTCAGTGTGTGTGGAACTGTACCCCAGTGAAATTCAGTGTGTGTGGAACTGTATCCCAGTGAGAGTCAGTGTGTGTGGAACGGTACCGCAGTGGGAGTCAGTGTGTGTAGAACAATACCCCAGTGAAATTCAGTGTGTGTGGAACTATATCCCAGTGAGGCTCATTGTGTGTGGAACTATATCCCAGTGAGATTCAGTGTGTGTGGAACTGTACCCCAGTGAGATTCAGTGTGTGTGGAACTGTATCCCAGTGAGAGTCAGTGTGTGTGGAACTGTACCCCAGTGAGAGTCAGTGTGTGTGGATCTATACCCGAGTGAGAGTCAGTGTGCGTGGAACTATACCCCAGTGAGATTCAGTGTGTGTGGAACTGTACCCCAGTGAGAGTCAGTGTGTGTGGAACTGTACCCCAGTGAGAGTCAGTGTGTGTGGAACTATACCCCAGTGAGATTCAGTGTGCGTGGAACGATATCCCAGTGAGATTCAGTGTGTGTGGAACTGCATCCCAGTGAGAGTCAGTGTGTGTGGAACTGCACCCCAGTGAGAGTCAGTGTGTGTGGAACTGTACCCCAGTGAGAGTCAGTGTGTGTGGAACACATAGCCCAGTGAGATTCAGTGTGTGTGGAACTGTATCCCAGTGAGAGTCAGTGTGTGTGGAACTATACATCCCAGTGAGATTCAGTGTGTGTGGAACTGCATCCCAGTGAGGGTCAGTGTGTGTGGAACTGTACCCCAGTGAGAGTCAGTGTGTGTGGAACTGTACCCCAGTGAGATTCAGTGTGTGTGGAACTATACCCCAGTGAGAGTCAGTGTGTGTGGAACTGTACCCCAGTGAAATTCAGTGTGTGTGGAACTGTATCCCAGTGAGATTCAGTGTGTGTGGAACTGTATCCCAGTGAGATTCAGTGTGTGTGGAACTGTACCCCAGTGAGAGTCAGTGTGTGTGGAACAGAACCCCAGTGAGAGTCAGTGTGTGTGGAACACATACCCCAGTGAGATTCAGTGTGTGTGGAACTGTATCCCAGTGAGAGTCAGTGTGTGTGGAACTATATATCCCAGTGAGATTCAGTGTGTGTGGAACTGCATCCCAGTGAGAGTCAGTGTGTGTGGAACTGCACCCCAGTGAGAGTCAGTGTGTGTGGAACTGCATCCCAGTGAGAGTCAGTGCGTGTGGAACTGCACCCCAGTGAGATTCAGTGTGTGTGGAACTGCATCCCAGTGAGAGTCAGTGTGTGTGGAACACATACCCCAGTGAGATTCAGTGTGTGTGGAACTGTATCCCAGTGAGAGTCAGTGTGTGTGGAACTATACATCCCAGTGAGATTCAGTGTGTGTGGAACTGCATCCCAGTGAGAGTCAGTGTGTGTGGAACTGTACCCCAGTGAGAGTCAGTGTGTGTGGAACTGTACCCCAGTGAGATTCAGTGTGTGTGGAACTATACCCCAGTGAGAGTCAGTGTGTGTGGAACTGTACCCCAGTGAAATTCAGTGTGTGTGGAACTGTATCCCAGTGAGAGTCAGTGTGTGTGGAACGGTACCCCAGTGGGAGTCAGTGTGTGTGGAACAATACCCCAGTGAGATTCAGTGTGTGTGGAACTGCATCCCAGTGAGTGTCAGTGTGTGTGGAACTGTACCCCAGTGAGAGTCAGTGTGTGTGGAATAGGTACCCCAGTGAGATTCAGTGTGTGTGGAACTATATCCCAGTGAGAGTCAGTGTGTGTGGAACACATACCCCAGTGAGATTCAGTGTGTGTGGAACTATATCCCAATGAGATTCAGTGTGTGTGGAACTATATCCCAGTGAGATTCAGTGTGTGTGGAACTGCATCCCAGTGAGAGTCAGTGTGTGTGGAACTGTACCCCAGTGAGAGTCAGTGTGTGTGGAATAGGTACCCCAGTGAGATTCAGTGTGTGTGGAACTGTATCCCAGTGAGAGTCAGTGTGTGTGGAACACATACCCCAGTGAGATTCAGTGTGTGTGGAACTATATCCCAATGAGATTCAGTGTGTGTGGAACTGTATCCCAGTGAGAGTTAGTGTGTGTGGAACGGTACCCCAGTGAGAGTCAGTGTGTGTGGAACTGTATCCCAGTGAGAGTCAGTGTATGTGGAACAATACCACAGTGAGATTCAGTGTGTGTGGAACTGCATCCCAGTGAGAGTCAGTGTGTGTGGAACTATACCCCAGTGAGATTCAGTGTGTGTGGAACTATATCCCAGTGAGAGTCGGTGTGGGTGGAACTGTATCCCAGTGAGATTCAGTGTGTGTGGAACTATATCCCAGTGAGAGTCAGTGTGTGTGGAACACATACCCCAGTGAGATTCAGTGTGTGTGGTACTATATCCCAGTGAGATTCAGTGTGTGTGGAACTGTATCCCAGTGAGAGTCAGTGTGTGTGGAACTATATCGCAGTGAGATTCAGTGTGTGCGGAACTGTATCCCAGTGAGTGTGGAACTATACCCCAGTGAGAGTCAGTGTGTGTGGAACTATATCCCAGTGAGATTCAGTGTGTGTGGAACGATCTCCCAGTGAGATTCATTGTGTGTGGAACTGTATCCCAGTGAGATTCAGTGTGTGTGGAACTGTATCCCAGTGAGAGTCAGTGTGTGTGGAACTGTATCCCAGTGAGATTCAGTGTGTGTGGAACTGTACCCCAGTGAGATTCAGTGTGTGTGGAACTGTATCCCAGTCAGAGTCAGTGTGTGTGGAACACGTACCCCAGTGAGATTCAGTGTGTGTGGAACTGTATCCCAGTGAGAGTCAGTGTGTGTGGAACAGGTATCCCAGTGAGAGTCAGTGTGTGTGGAACTGTACCCCAGTGAGAGTCAGTGTGTGTGGAACTGTATCCCAGTGAGATTCAGTGTGTGTGGAACTATATCCCAATGAGAGTCAGTGTGTGTGGAACTGTACCCCAGTGAGAGTCAGTGTGTGTGGAACTGTATCCCAGTGAGAGTCAGTGTGTGTGGAACGGTACCCCAGTGGGAGTCAGTGTGTGTGGAACAATACCCCAGTGAGATTCAGTGTGTGTGGAACTGCATCCCAGTGAGAGTCAGTGTGTGTGGAACAGGTACCCCAGTGAGAGTCAGTGTGTGTGCAACTATACCCCAGTGAGAGTCAGTGTGTGTGGAACTATATCCCAGTGAGATTCAGTGTGTCTGAAACTATATCCCAGTGAGATTCAGTGTGTGTGGAACTGTATCCCAGTGAGATTCAGTGTGTGTGGAACTGTATCCCAGTGAGAGTCAGTGTGTGTGGAACTGTATCCCAGTGAGATTCAGTGTGTGTGGAACTTTATCCGAGTGAGAGTCAGTGTGTGTGGAACACGTACCCCAGTGAGAGTCAGTGTGTGTGGAACAGGTATCCCAGTGAGAGTCAGTGTGTGTGGAACTATATCCCAGTGATATTCAGTGTGTGTGGAACTATATCCCAGTGAGATTCAGTGTGTGTGGAACTGTATCCCAGTGAGATTCAGTGTGTGTGGAACTATATCCCAGTGAGATTCAGTGTGTGTGGAACTGTATCCCAGTGAGAGTCAGTGTGTGTGGAACACTGACCCCAGTGAGAGTCAGTGTGTGTGGAACAGGTGCCCCAGTGAGTCAGGGGTGTGGAACTATATTCCAGTGAGGCTCATTGTGTGTGGAACTGTATCCCAGTGAGAGTCAGTGTGTGTGGAACTATACCCCAGTGAGATTCAGTGTGTGGGGAACGATATCCCAGTGAGATTCAGTGTGTGTGGAACTGCATCCCAGTGAGATTCAGTGTGTGTGGAACTGTATCCCAGTGAGATTCAGTGTGTGTGGAACTGTATCCCAGTGAGAGTCAGTGTGTGTGGGACTGTATCCCAGTGAGAGTCAGTGCGTGTGGAACTGTACCCCAGTGAGAGTCAGTGTGTGTGGAACTGTACCCCAGTGAGAGTCAGTGTGTGTGGAACACATACCCCAGTGAGATTCAGTGTGTGTGGAACTGTATCCCAGTGAGAGTCAGTGTGTGTGGAACTGTACCCCAGTGAAATTCAGTGTGTGTCGAACTGTATCCCAGTGAGAGTCAGTGTGTGTGGAACGGTACCCCAGTGGGAGTCAGTGTGTGTGGAACAATACCCCAGTGAGATTCAGTGTGTGTGGAACTGCATCCCAGTGAGAGTCAGTGTGTGTGGAACAGTACCCCAGTAAGAGTCAGAGTGTGTGGAATAGGTACCCCAGTGAGATTCAGTGTGTGTGGAACAATACCACAGTGAGATTCAGTGTGTGTGGAACTGCATCCCAGTGAGAGTCAGTGTGTGTGTGGAACTATACCCCAGTGAGATTCAGTGTGTGTGGAACTATATCCCAGTGAGATTCAGTGTGTGTGGAACTGTATCCCAGTGAGAGTCAGTGTGTGTGGAACTATATCCCAGTGAGATTCAGTGCATGTGGAACTATATCCCAGTGAGGTTCAGTGTGTGTGGAACTATATCCCAGTGAGAGTCGGTGTGTGTGGAACAGGTACCCCAGTGAGATTCAGTGTGTGTGGAACTATATCCCAGTGAGAGTCAGTGTGTGTGGAACACATACCCCAGTGAGATTCAGTGTGTGTGGAAGTATATCCCAGTGAGATTCAGTGTGTGTGGAACTGTATCCCAGTGAGAGTCAGTGTGTGTGGAACTATATCCCAGTGAGATTCAGTGTGTGTGGAACTGTATCCCAGTGAGTGTGGAACTATACCCCAGTGAGAGTCAGTGTGTGTGGAACTATATCCCAGTGAGATTCAGTGTGTGTGGAACTATATCCCAGTGAGATTCAGTGTGTTTCGAACTGTATCCCAGTGAGAGTCAGTGTGTGTGGAACACGTACCCCAGTGAGAGTCAGTGTGTGTGGAACAGGTATCCCAGTGAGAGTCAGTGTGTGTGGAACTATACCCCAGTGAGATTCAGTGTGTGTGGAACGATATCCCAGTGAGATTCAGTGTGTGTGGAACTGCATCCCAGTGAGATTCAGTGTGTGTGGAACTGCATCCCAGTGAGATTCAGTGTGTGTGGAACTGTATCCCAGTGAGAGTCAGTGTGTGTGGAACTGTATCCCAGTGAGAGTCAGTGCGTGTGGAACTGTAGCCCCAGTGAGAGTCAGTGTGTGTGGAACTGTACCCCAGTGAGAGTCAGTGTGTGTGGAACACATACCCCAGTGAGATTCAGTGTGTGTGGAACTGTATCCCAGTGAGAGTCAGTGTGTGTGGAACTATATAGCCCAGTGAGATTCAGTGTGTGTGGAACTGCATCCCAGTGAGAGTCAGTGTGTGTGGAACTGTACCCCAGTGAGATTCAGTGTGTGTGGAACTGTATCCCAGTCAGAGTCAGTGTGTGTGGAACACGTACCCCAGTGAGATTCAGTGTGTGTGGAACTGTATCCCAGTGAGAGTCAGTGTGTGTGGAACAGGTATCCCAGTGAGAGTCAGTGTGTGTGGAACTGTACCCCAGTGAGAGTCAGTGTGTGTGGAACTGTATCCCAGTGAGATTCAGTGTGTGTGGAACTATATCCCAATGAGAGTCAGTGTGTGTGGAACTGTACCCCAGTGAGAGTCAGTGTGTGTGGAACTGTATCCCAGTGAGAGTCAGTGTGTGTGGAACGGTACCCCAGTGGGAGTCAGTGTGTGTGGAACAATACCCCAGTGAGATTCAGTGTGTGTGGAACTGCATCCCAGTGAGAGTCAGTGTGCGTGGAACAGGTATCCCAGTGAGAGTCAGTGTGTGTGGAACTGTACCCCAGTGAGAGTCAGTGTGTGTGGAACTGTATCCCAGTGAGATTCAGTGTGTGTGGAACTATATCCCAATGAGAGTCAGTGTGTGTGGAACTGTACCCCAGTGAGAGTCAGTGTGTGTGGAACTGTATCCCAGTGAGAGTCAGTGTGTGTGGAACGGTACCCCAGTGGGAGTCAGTGTGTGTGGAACAATACCCCAGTGAGATTCAGTGTGTGTGGAACTGCATCCCAGTGAGAGTCAGTGTGTGTGGAACAGGTACCCCAGTGAGAGTCAGTGTGTGTGCAACTATACCCCAGTGAGAGTCAGTGTGTGTGGAACTATATCCCAGTGAGATTCAGTGTGTCTGAAACTATATCCCAGTGAGATTCAGTGTGTGTGGAACTGTATCCCAGTGAGATTCAGTGTGTGTGGAACTGTATCCCAGTGAGAGTCAGTGTGTGTGGAACTGTATCCCAGTGAGATTCAGTGTGTGTGGAACTTTATCCGAGTGAGAGTCAGTGTGTGTGGAACACGTACCCCAGTGAGAGTCAGTGTGTGTGGAACAGGTATCCCAGTGAGAGTCAGTGTGTGTGGAACTATATCCCAGTGATATTCAGTGTGTGTGGAACTATATCCCAGTGAGATTCAGTGTGTGTGGAACTGTATCCCAGTGAGATTCAGTGTGTGTGGAACTATATCCCAGTGAGATTCAGTGTGTGTGGAACTGTATCCCAGTGAGAGTCAGTGTGTGTGGAACACTGACCCCAGTGAGAGTCAGTGTGTGTGGAACAGGTGCCCCAGTGAGTCAGGGGTGTGGAACTATATTCCAGTGAGGCTCATTGTGTGTGGAACTGTATCCCAGTGAGAGTCAGTGTGTGTGGAACTATACCCCAGTGAGATTCAGTGTGTGGGGAACGATATCCCAGTGAGATTCAGTGTGTGTGGAACTGCATCCCAGTGAGATTCAGTGTGTGTGGAACTGTATCCCAGTGAGATTCAGTGTGTGTGGAACTGTATCCCAGTGAGAGTCAGTGTGTGTGGGACTGTATCCCAGTGAGAGTCAGTGCGTGTGGAACTGTACCCCAGTGAGAGTCAGTGTGTGTGGAACTGTACCCCAGTGAGAGTCAGTGTGTGTGGAACACATACCCCAGTGAGATTCAGTGTGTGTGGAACTGTATCCCAGTGAGAGTCAGTGTGTGTGGAACTGTACCCCAGTGAAATTCAGTGTGTGTCGAACTGTATCCCAGTGAGAGTCAGTGTGTGTGGAACGGTACCCCAGTGGGAGTCAGTGTGTGTGGAACAATACCCCAGTGAGATTCAGTGTGTGTGGAACTGCATCCCAGTGAGAGTCAGTGTGTGTGGAACAGTACCCCAGTAAGAGTCAGAGTGTGTGGAATAGGTACCCCAGTGAGATTCAGTGTGTGTGGAACAATACCACAGTGAGATTCAGTGTGTGTGGAACTGCATCCCAGTGAGAGTCAGTGTGTGTGTGGAACTATACCCCAGTGAGATTCAGTGTGTGTGGAACTATATCCCAGTGAGATTCAGTGTGTGTGGAACTGTATCCCAGTGAGAGTCAGTGTGTGTGGAACTATATCCCAGTGAGATTCAGTGCATGTGGAACTATATCCCAGTGAGGTTCAGTGTGTGTGGAACTATATCCCAGTGAGAGTCGGTGTGTTTGGAACAGGTACCCCAGTGAGATTCAGTGTGTGTGGAACTATATCCCAGTGAGAGTCAGTGTGTGTGGAACACATACCCCAGTGAGATTCAGTGTGTGTGGAAGTATATCCCAGTGAGATTCAGTGTGTGTGGAACTGTATCCCAGTGAGAGTCAGTGTGTGTGGAACTATATCCCAGTGAGATTCAGTGTGTGTGGAACTGTATCCCAGTGAGTGTGGAACTATACCCCAGTGAGAGTCAGTGTGTGTGGAACTATATCCCAGTGAGATTCAGTGTGTGTGGAACTATATCCCAGTGAGATTCAGTGTGTTTCGAACTGTATCCCAGTGAGAGTCAGTGTGTGTGGAACACGTACCCCAGTGAGAGTCAGTGTGTGTGGAACAGGTATCCCAGTGAGAGTCAGTGTGTGTGGAACTATACCCCAGTGAGATTCAGTGTGTGTGGAACGATATCCCAGTGAGATTCAGTGTGTGTGGAACTGCATCCCAGTGAGATTCAGTGTGTGTGGAACTGCATCCCAGTGAGATTCAGTGTGTGTGGAACTGTATCCCAGTGAGAGTCAGTGTGTGTGGAACTGTATCCCAGTGAGAGTCAGTGCGTGTGGAACTGTAGCCCCAGTGAGAGTCAGTGTGTGTGGAACTGTACCCCAGTGAGAGTCAGTGTGTGTGGAACACATACCCCAGTGAGATTCAGTGTGTGTGGAACTGTATCCCAGTGAGAGTCAGTGTGTGTGGAACTATATAGCCCAGTGAGATTCAGTGTGTGTGGAACTGCATCCCAGTGAGAGTCAGTGTGTGTGGAACTGTACCCCAGTGAGATTCAGTGTGTGTGGAACTGTATCCCAGTCAGAGTCAGTGTGTGTGGAACACGTACCCCAGTGAGATTCAGTGTGTGTGGAACTGTATCCCAGTGAGAGTCAGTGTGTGTGGAACAGGTATCCCAGTGAGAGTCAGTGTGTGTGGAACTGTACCCCAGTGAGAGTCAGTGTGTGTGGAACTGTATCCCAGTGAGATTCAGTGTGTGTGGAACTATATCCCAATGAGAGTCAGTGTGTGTGGAACTGTACCCCAGTGAGAGTCAGTGTGTGTGGAACTGTATCCCAGTGAGAGTCAGTGTGTGTGGAACGGTACCCCAGTGGGAGTCAGTGTGTGTGGAACAATACCCCAGTGAGATTCAGTGTGTGTGGAACTGCATCCCAGTGAGAGTCAGTGTGTGTGGAACAGGTACCCCAGTGAGAGTCAGTGTGTGTGCAACTATACCCCAGTGAGAGTCAGTGTGTGTGGAACTATATCCCAGTGAGATTCAGTGTGTCTGAAACTATATCCCAGTGAGATTCAGTCTGTGTGGAACTGTATCCCAGTGAGATTCAGTGTGTGTGGAACTGTATCCCAGTGAGAGTCAGTGTGTGTGGAACTGTATCCCAGTGAGATTCAGTGTGTGTGGAACTGTATCCGAGTGAGAGTCAGTGTGTGTGGAACACGTACCCCAGTGAGAGTCAGTGTGTGTGGAACAGGTATCCCAGTGAGAGTCAGTGTGTGTGGAACTATATCCCAGTGATATTCAGTGTGTGTGGAACTATATCCCAGTGAGATTCAGTGTGTGTGGAACTGTATCCCAGTGAGATTCAGTGTGTGTGGAACTATATCCCAGTGAGATTCAGTGTGTGTGGAACTGTATCCCAGTGAGAGTCAGTGTGTGTCGAACACTGACCCCAGTGAGAGTCAGTGTGTGTGGAACAGGTGCCCCAGTGAGTCAGGGGTGTGGAACTATATTCCAGTGAGGCTCATTGTGTGTGGAACTGTATCCCAGTGAGAGTCAGTGTGTGTGGAACAATACCACAGTGAGATTCAGTGTGTGGGGAACGATATCCCAGTGAGATTCAGTGTGTGTGGAACTGCATCCCAGTGAGATTCAGTGTGTGTGGAACTGTATCCCAGTGAGATTCAGTGTGTGTGGAACTGTATCCCAGTGAGAGTCAGTGTGTGTGGGACTGTATCCCAGTGAGAGTCAGTGCGTGTGGAACTGTACCCCAGTGAGAGTCAGTGTGTGTGGAACTGTACCCCAGTGAGAGTCAGTGTGTGTGGAACACATACCCCAGTGAGATTCAGTGTGTGTGGAACAGTATCCCAGTGAGAGTCAGTGTGTGTGGAACTGTACCCCAGTGAAATTCAGTGTGTGTCGAACTGTATCCCAGTGAGAGTCAGTGTGTGTGGAACGGTACCCCAGTGGGAGTCAGTGTGTGTGGAACAATACCCCAGTGAGATTCAGTGTGTGTGGAACTGCATCCCAGTGAGAGTCAGTGTGTGTGGAACAGTACCCCAGTAAGAGTCAGAGTGTGTGGAATAGGTACCCCAGTGAGATTCAGTGTGTGTGGAACAATACCACAGTGAGATTCAGTGTGTGTGGAACTGCATCCCAGTGAGAGTCAGTGTGTGTGTGGAACTATACCCCAGTGAGATTCAGTGTGTGTGGAACTATATCCCAGTGAGATTCAGTGTGTGTGGAACTGTATCCCAGTGAGAGTCAGTGTGTGTGGAACTATATCCCAGTGAGATTCAGTGCATGTGGAACTATATCCCAGTGAGGTTCAGTGTGTGTGGAACTATATCCCAGTGAGAGTCGGTGTGTGTGGAACAGGTACCCCAGTGAGATTCAGTGTGTGTGGAACTATATCCCAGTGAGAGTCAGTGTGTGTGGAACACATACCCCAGTGAGATTCAGTGTGTGTGGAAGTATATCCCAGTGAGATTCAGTGTGTGTGGAACTGTATCCCAGTGAGAGTCAGTGTGTGTGGAACTATATCCCAGTGAGATTCAGTGTGTGTGGAACTGTATCCCAGTGAGTGTGGAACTATACCCCAGTGAGAGTCAGTGTGTGTGGAACTATATCCCAGTGAGATTCAGTGTGTGTGGAACTATATCCCAGTGAGATTCAGTGTGTTTCGAACTGTATCCCAGTGAGAGTCAGTGTGTGTGGAACACGTACCCCAGTGAGAGTCAGTGTGTGTGGAACAGGTATGCCAGTGAGAGTCAGTGTGTGTGGAACTATACCCCAGTGAGATTCAGTGTGTGTGGAACGATATCCCAGTGAGATTCAGTGTGTGTGGAACTGCATCCCAGTGAGATTCAGTGTGTGTGGAACTGCATCCCAGTGAGATTCAGTGTGTGTGGAACTGTATCCCAGTGAGAGTCAGTGTGTGTGGAACTGTATCCCAGTGAGAGTCAGTGCGTGTGGAACTGTAGCCCCAGTGAGAGTCAGTGTGTGTGGAACTGTACCCCAGTGAGAGTCAGTGTGTGTGGAACACATACCCCAGTGAGATTCAGTGTGTGTGGAACTGTATCCCAGTGAGAGTCAGTGTGTGTGGAACTATATAGCCCAGTGAGATTCAGTGTGTGTGGAACTGCATCCCAGTGAGAGTCAGTGTGTGTGGAACTGTACCCCAGTGAGATTCAGTGTGTGTGGAACTATACCCCAGTGAGAGTCAGTGTGTGTGGAACTGCACCCCAGTGAAATTCAGTGTGTGTGGAACTGTATCCCAGTGAGAGTCAGTGTGTGTGGAACGGTACCCAAGTGGGAGTCAGTGTGAGTGGAACAATACCCCAGTGAGATTCAGTGTGTGTGGAACTGCATCCCAGTGAGAGTCAGTGTGTGTGGAACTGTATCCCAGTGAGAGTCAGTGTGTGTGGAACACATACCCCAGTGAGATTCAGTGTGTGTGGAACTATATCCCAATGAGATTCAGTGTGTGTGGAACTGAATCCCAGTGAGTCAGTGTGTGTGGAACGGTACCCCAGTGAGAGTCAGTGTGTGTGGAACTGTATCCCAGTGAGAGTCAGTGTATGTGGAACAATACCACAGTGAGATTCAGTGTGTGTGGAACTGCATCCCAGTGAGAGTCAGTGTGTGTGGAACTATACCCCAGTGAGATTCAGTGTGTGTGGAACTATATCCCAGTGAGATTCAGTGTGTGTGGAACTGCATCCCAGTGAGAGTCAGTGTGTGTGGAACTGTACCCCAGTGAGAGTCAGTGTGTGTGGAATAGGTACCCCAGTGAGATTCAGTGTGTGTGGAACTGTATCCCAGTGAGAGTCAGTGTGTGTGGAACACATACCCCAGTGAGATTCAGTGTGTGTGGAACTATATCCCAATGAGATTCAGTGTGTGTGGAACTGTATCCCAGTGAGAGTTAGTGTGTGTGGAACGGTACCCCAGTGAGAGTCAGTGTGTGTGGAACTGTATCCCAGTGAGAGTCAGTGTATGTGGAACAATACCACAGTGAGATTCAGTGTGTGTGGAACTGCATCCCAGTGAGAGTCAGTGTGTGTGGAACTATACCCCAGTGAGATTCAGTGTGTGTGGAACTATATCCCAGTGAGATTCAGTGTGTGTGGAACTGTATCCCAGTGAGAGTCAGTGTGTGTGGAACAGGTACCCCAGTGATATTCAGTGCGTGTGGAACTATATCCCAGTGAGGTTCAGTGTGTGTGGAACTATATCCCAGTGAGAGTCGGTGTGTGTGGAACTGTATCCCAGTGAGATTCAGTGTGTGTGGAACTATATCCCAGTGAGAGTCAGTGTGTGTGGAACACATACCCCAGTGAGATTCAGTGTGTGTGGTACTATATCCCAGTGAGGTTCAGTGTGTGTGGAACTATATCCCAGTGAGAGTCGGTGTGCGTGGAACTGTATCCCAGTGATATTCAGTGTGTGTGGAACTATATCCCAGTGAGAGTCAGTGTGTGTGGAACACATACCCCAGTGAGATTCAGTGTGTGTGGTACTATATCCCAGTGAGATTCAGTGTGTGTGGAACTGTATCCCAGTGAGAGTCAGTGTGTGTGGAACTATATCGCAGTGAGATTCAGTGTGTGTGGAACTGTATCCCAGTGAGTGTGGAACTATACCCCAGTGAGAGTCAGTGTGTGTGGAACTATATCCCAGTGAGATTCAGTGTGTGTGGAACTATCTCCCAGTGAGATTCAGTGTGTGTGGAACTGTATCCCAGTGAGATTCAGTGTGTGTGGAACAGTATCCCAGTGAGAGTCAGTGTGTGTGGAACTGTATCCCAGTGAGATTCAGTGTGTGTGGAACTGTACCCCAGTGAGATTCAGTGTGTGTGGAACTGTATCCCAGTGAGAGTCAGTGTGTGTGGAACACGTACCCCAGTGAGATTCAGTGTGTGTGGAACTGTATCCCAGTGAGAGTCAGTGTGTGTGGAACAGGTATCCCAGTGAGAGTCAGTGTGTGTGGAACTGTACCCCAGTGAGAGTCAGTGTGTGTGGAACTGTATCCCAGTGAGATTCAGTGTGTGTGGAACTATATCCCAATGAGAGTCAGTGTGTGTGGAACTGTACCCCATTGAGAGTCAGTGTGTGTGGAACTGTATCCCAGTGAGAGTCAGTGTGTGTGGAACGGTACCCCAGTGGGAGTCAGTGTGTGTGGAACTATATCCCAGTGAGATTCAGTGTGTGTGGAACTGTATCCCAGTGAGATTCAGTGTGTGTGGAACTGTATCCCAGTGAGAGTCAGTGTGTGTGGAACTGTATCCCAGTGAGATTCAGTGTGTGTGGAACTGTATCCGAGTGAGAGTCAGTGTGTGTGGAACACGTACCCCAGTGAGAGTCAGTGTGTGTGGAACAGGTATCCCAGTGAGAGTCAGTGTGTGTGGAACTATATCCCAGTGATATTCAGTGTGTGTGGAACTATATCCCAGTGAGATTCAGTGTGTGTGGAACTGTATCCCAGTGAGAGTCAGTGTGTGTGGAACAGGTACCCCAGTGATATTCAGTGCGTGTGGAACTATATCCCAGTGAGGTTCAGTGTGTGTGGAACTATATCCCAGTGAGAGTCGGTGTGTGTGGAACTGTATCCCAGTGAGATTCAGTGTGTGTGGAACTATATCCCAGTGAGAGTCAGTGTGTGTGGAACACATACCCCAGTGAGATTCAGTGTGTGTGGTACTATATCCCAGTGAGATTCAGTGTGTGTGGAACTGTATCCCAGTGAGAGTCAGTGTGTGTGGAACTATATCGCAGTGAGATTCAGTGTGTGCGGAACTGTATCCCAGTGAGTGTGGAACTATACCCCAGTGAGAGTCAGTGTGTGTGGAACTATATCCCAGTGAGATTCAGTGTGTGTGGAACGATCTCCCAGTGAGATTCAGTGTGTGTGGAACTGTATCCCCGTGAGATTCAGTGTGTGTGGAACTGTATCCCAGTGAGAGTCAGTGTGTGTGGAACTGTATCCCAGTGAGATTCAGTGTGTGTGGAACTGTACCCCAGTGAGATTCAGTGTGTGTGGAACTGTATCCCAGTCAGAGTCAGTGTGTGTGGAACACGTACCCCAGTGAGATTCAGTGTGTGTGGAACTGTATCCCAGTGAGAGTCAGTGTGTGTGGAACAGGTATCCCAGTGAGAGTCAGTGTGTGTGGAACTGTACCCCAGTGAGAGTCAGTGTGTGTGGAACTGTATCCCAGTGAGATTCAGTGTGTGTGGAACTATATCCCAATGAGAGTCAGTGTGTGTGGAACTGTACCCCAGTGAGAGTCAGTGTGTGTGGAACTGTATCCCAGTGAGAGTCAGTGTGTGTGGAACGGTACCCCAGTGGGAGTCAGTGTGTGTGGAACAATACCCCAGTGAGATTCAGTGTGTGTGGAACTGCATCCCAGTGAGAGTCAGTGTGTGTGGAACAGGTACCCCAGTGAGAGTCAGTGTGTGTGCAACTATACCCCAGTGAGAGTCAGTGTGTGTGGAACTATATCCCAGTGAGATTCAGTGTGTCTGAAACTATATCCCAGTGAGATTCAGTGTGTGTGGAACTGTATCCCAGTGAGATTCAGTGTGTGTGGAACTGTATCCCAGTGAGAGTCAGTGTGTGTGGAACTGTATCCCAGTGAGATTCAGTGTGTGTGGAACTGTATCCGAGTGAGAGTCAGTGTGTGTGGAACACGTACCCCAGTGAGAGTCAGTGTGTGTGGAACAGGTATCCCAGTGAGAGTCAGTGTGTGTGGAACTATATCCCAGTGATATTCAGTGTGTGTGGAACGATATCCCAGTGAGATTCAGTGTGTGTGGAACTGTATCCCAGTGAGATTCAGTGTGTGTGGAACTATATCCCAGTGAGATTCAGTGTGTGTGGAACTGTATCCCAGTGAGAGTCAGTGTGTGTGGAACACTGACCCCAGTGAGAGTCAGTGTGTGTGGAACAGGTGCCCCAGTGAGTCAGGGGTGTGGAACTATATTCCAGTGAGGCTCATTGTGTGTGGAACTGTATCCCAGTGAGAGTCAGTGTGTGTGGAACTATACCCCAGTGAGATTCAGTGTGTGGGGAACGATATCCCAGTGAGATTCAGTGTGTGTGGAACTGCATCCCAGTGAGATTCAGTGTGTGTGGAACTGTATCCCAGTGAGATTCAGTGTGTGTGGAACTGTATCCCAGTGAGAGTCAGTGTGTGTGGGACTGTATCCCAGTGAGAGTCAGTGCGTGTGGAACTGTACCCCAGTGAGAGTCAGTGTGTGTGGAACTGTACCCCAGTGAGAGTCAGTGTGTGTGGAACACATACCCCAGTGAGATTCAGTGTGTGTGGAACTGTATCCCAGTGAGAGTCAGTGTGTGTGGAACTGTACCCCAGTGAAATTCAGTGTGTGTCGAACTGTATCCCAGTGAGATTCAGTGTGTGTGGAACGGTACCCCAGTGGGAGTCAGTGTGTGTGGAACAATACCCCAGTGAGATTCAGTGTGTGTGGAACTGCATCCCAGTGAGAGTCAGTGTGTGTGGAACAGTACCCCAGTAAGAGTCAGAGTGTGTGGAATAGGTACCCCAGTGAGATTCAGTGTGTGTGGAACAATACCACAGTGAGATTCAGTGTGTGTGGAACTGCATCCCAATGAGAGTCAGTGTGTGTGTGGAACTATACCCCAGTGAGATTCAGTGTGTGTGGAACTATATCCCAGTGAGATTCAGTGTGTGTGGAACTGTATCCCAGTGAGAGTCAGTGTGTGTGGAACTATATCCCAGTGAGATTCAGTGCATGTGGAACTATATCCCAGTGAGGTTCAGTGTGTGTGGAACTATATCCCAGTGAGAGTCGGTGTGTGTGGAACAGGTACCCCAGTGAGATTCAGTGTGTGTGGAACTATATCCCAGTGAGAGTCAGTGTGTGTGGAACACATACCCCAGTGAGATTCAGTGTGTGTGGAACTGTATCCCAGTGAGATTCAGTGTGTGTGGAGCTGTATCCCAGTGAGAGTCAGTGTGTGTGGAACTATATCCCAGTGAGATTCAGTGTGTGTGGAACTGTATCCCAGTGAGTGTGGAACTATACCCCAGTGAGAGTCAGTGTGTGTGGAACTATATCCCAGTGAGATTCAGTGTGTGTGGAACTATATCCCAGTGAGATTCAGTGTGTTTCGAACTGTATCCCAGTGAGAGTCAGTGTGTGTGGAACACGTACCCCAGTGAGAGTCAGTGTGTGTGGAACAGGTATCCCAGTGAGAGTCAGTGTGTGTGGAACTATACCCCAGTGAGATTCAGTGTGTGTGGAACGATATCCCAGTGAGATTCAGTGTGTGTGGAACTGCATCCCAGTGAGATTCAGTGTGTGTGGAACTGCATCCCAGTGAGATTCAGTGTGTGTGGAACTGTATCCCAGTGAGAGTCAGTGTGTGTGGAACTGTATCCCAGTGAGAGTCAGTGCGTGTGGAACTGTAGCCCCAGTGAGAGTCAGTGTGTGTGGAACTGTACCCCAGTGAGAGTCAGTGTGTGTGGAACACATACCCCAGTGAGATTCAGTGTGTGTGGAACTGAATCCCAGTGAGAGTCAGTGTGTGTGGAACTATATAGCCCAGTGAGATTCAGTGTGTGTGGAACTGCATCCCAGTGAGAGTCAGTGTGTGTGGAACTGTACCCCAGTGAGATTCAGTGTGTGTGGAACTATACCCCAGTGAGAGTCAGTGTGTGTGGAACTGCACCCCAGTGAAATTCAGTGTGTGTGGAACTGTATCCCAGTGAGAGTCAGTGTGTGTGGAACGGTACCCAAGTGGGAGTCAGTGTGAGTGGAACAATACCCCAGTGAGATTCAGTGTGTGTGGAACTGCATCCCAGTGAGAGTCAGTGTGTGTGGAACTGTATCCCAGTGAGAGTCAGTGTGTGTGGAACACATACCCCAGTGAGATTCAGTGTGTGTGGAACTATATCCCAATGAGATTCAGTGTGTGTGGAACTGAATCCCAGTGAGAGTCAGTGTGTGTGGAACGGTACCCCAGTGAGAGTCAGTGTGTGTGGAACTGTATCCCAGTGAGAGTCAGTGTATGTGGAACAATACCACAGTGAGATTCAGTGTGTGTGGAACTGCATCCCAGTGAGAGTCAGTGTGTGTGGAACTATACCCCAGTGAGATTCAGTGTGTGTGGAACTATATCCCAGTGAGATTCAGTGTGTGTGGAACTGCATCCCAGTGAGAGTCAGTGTGTGTGGAACTGTACCCCAGTGAGAGTCAGTGTGTGTGGAATAGGTACCCCAGTGAGATTCAGTGTGTGTGGAACTGTATCCCAGTGAGAGTCAGTGTGTGTGGAACACATACCCCAGTGAGATTCAGTGTGTGTGGAACTATATCCCAATGAGATTCAGTGTGTGTGGAACTGTATCCCAGTGAGAGTTAGTGTGTGTGGAACGGTACCCCAGTGAGAGTCAGTGTGTGTGGAACTGTATCCCAGTGAGAGTCAGTGTATGTGGAACAATACCACAGTGAGATTCAGTGTGTGTGGAACTGCATCCCAGTGAGAGTCAGTGTGTGTGGAACTATACCCCAGTGAGATTCAGTGTGTGTGGAACTATATCCCAGTGAGATTCAGTGTGTGTGGAACTGTATCCCAGTGAGAGTCAGTGTGTGTGGAACAGGTACCCCAGTGATATTCAGTGCATGTGGAACTATATCCCAGTGAGGTTCAGTGTGTGTGGAACTATATCCCAGTGAGAGTCGGTGTGTGTGGAACTGTATCCCAGTGAGATTCAGTGTGTGTGGAACTATATCCCAGTGAGAGTCAGTGTGTGTGGAACACATACCCCAGTGAGATTCAGTGTGTGTGGTACTATATCCCAGTGAGGTTCAGTGTGTGTGGAACTATATCCCAGTGAGAGTCGGTGTGCGTGGAACTGTATCCCAGTGATATTCAGTGTGTGTGGAACTATATCCCAGTGAGAGTCAGTGTGTGTGGAACACATACCCCAGTGAGATTCAGTGTGTGTGGTACTATATCCCAGTGAGATTCAGTGTGTGTGGAACTGTATCCCAGTGAGAGTCAGTGTGTGTGGAACTATATCGCAGTGAGATTCAGTGTGTGTGGAACTGTATCCCAGTGAGTGTGGAACTATACCCCAGTGAGAGTCAGTGTGTGTGGAACTATATCCCAGTGAGATTCAGTGTGTGTGGAACTATCTCCCAGTGAGATTCAGTGTGTGTGGAACTGTATCCCAGTGAGATTCAGTGTGTGTGGAACAGTATCCCAGTGAGAGTCAGTGTGTGTGGAACTGTATCCCAGTGAGATTCAGTGTGTGTGGAACTGTACCCCAGTGAGATTCAGTGTGTGTGGAACTGTATCCCAGTGAGAGTCAGTGTGTGTGGAACACGTACCCCAGTGAGATTCAGTGTGTGTGGAACTGTATCCCAGTGAGAGTCAGTGTGTGTGGAACAGGTATCCCAGTGAGAGTCAGTGTGTGTGGAACTGTACCCCAGTGAGAGTCAGTGTGTGTGGAACTGTATCCCAGTGAGATTCAGTGTGTGTGGAACTATATCCCAATGAGAGTCAGTGTGTGTGGAACTGTACCCCATTGAGAGTCAGTGTGTGTGGAACTGTATCCCAGTGAGAGTCAGTGTGTGTGGAACGGTACCCCAGTGGGAGTCAGTGTGTGTGGAACTATATCCCAGTGAGATTCAGTGTGTCTGAAACTATATCCCAGTGAGATTCAGTGTGTGTGGAACTGTATCCCAGTGAGATTCAGTGTGTGTGGAACTGTATCCCAGTGAGAGTCAGTGTGTGTGGAACTGTATCCCAGTGAGATTCAGTGTGTGTGGAACTGTATCCGAGTGAGAGTCAGTGTGTGTGGAACACGTACCCCAGTGAGAGTCAGTGTGTGTGGAACAGGTATCCCAGTGAGAGTCAGTGTGTGTGGAACTATATCCCAGTGATATTCAGTGTGTGTGGAACTATATCCCAGTGAGATTCAGTGTGTGTGGAACTGTATCCCAGTGAGTGTGGAACTATACCCCAGTGAGATTCAGTGTGTGTGGAACTATATCCCAGTGAGATTCAGTGTGTTTCGAACTGTATCCCAGTGAGAGTCAGTGTGTGTGGAACACGTACCCCAGTGAGAGTCAGTGTGTGTGGAACAGGTATCCCAGTGAGAGTCAGTGTGTGTGGAACTATACCCCAGTGAGATTCAGTGTGTGTGGAACGATATCCCAGTGAGATTCAGTGTGTGTGGAACTGCATCCCAGTGAGATTCAGTGTGTGTGGAACTGCATCCCAGTGAGATTCAGTGTGTGTGGAACTGTATCCCAGTGAGAGTCAGTGTGTGTGGAACTGTATCCCAGTGAGAGTCAGTGCGTGTGGAACTGTAGCCCCAGTGAGAGTCAGTGTGTGTGGAACTGTACCCCAGTGAGAGTCAGTGTGTGTGGAACACATACCCCAGTGAGATTCAGTGTGTGTGGAACTGTATCCCAGTGAGAGTCAGTGTGTGTGGAACTATATAGCCCAGTGAGATTCAGTGTGTGTGGAACTGCATCCCAGTGAGAGTCAGTGTGTGTGGAACTGTACCCCAGTGAGATTCAGTGTGTGTGGAACTATACCCCAGTGAGAGTCAGTGTGTGTGGAACTGCACCCCAGTGAAATTCAGTGTGTGTGGAACTGTATCCCAGTGAGAGTCAGTGTGTGTGGAACGGTACCCAAGTGGGAGTCAGTGTGAGTGGAACAATACCCCAGTGAGATTCAGTGTGTGTGGAACTGCATCCCAGTGAGAGTCAGTGTGTGTGGAACTGTATACCAGTGAGAGTCAGTGTGTGTGGAACACATACCCCAGTGAGATTCAGTGTGTGTGGAACTATATCCCAAT
The DNA here is from genome assembly GCF_964213995.1 of Mustelus asterias. NCBI lineage: Eukaryota > Metazoa > Chordata > Chondrichthyes > Carcharhiniformes > Triakidae > Mustelus > Mustelus asterias. The sequence continues at coordinate 28,638,875 of NC_135821.1, read as the reverse complement.
GAGATTCAGTGTGTGTGGAACTGAATCCCAGTGAGAGTCAGTGTGTGTGGAACGGTACCCCAGTGAGAGTCAGTGTGTGTGGAACTGTATCCCAGTGAGAGTCAGTGTATGTGGAACAATACCACAGTGAGATTCAGTGTGTGTGGAACTGCATCCCAGTGAGAGTCAGTGTGTGTGGAACTATACCCCAGTGAGATTCAGTGTGTGTGGAACTATATCCCAGTGAGATTCAGTGTGTGTGGAACTGCATCCCAGTGAGAGTCAGTGTGTGTGGAACTGTACCCCAGTGAGAGTCAGTGTGTGTGGAATAGGTACCCCAGTGAGATTCAGTGTGTGTGGAACTGTATCCCAGTGAGAGTCAGTGTGTGTGGAACACATACCCCAGTGAGATTCAGTGTGTGTGGAACTATATCCCAATGAGATTCAGTGTGTGTGGAACTGTATCCCAGTGAGAGTTAGTGTGTGTGGAACGGTACCCCAGTGAGAGTCAGTGTGTGTGGAACTGTATCCCAGTGAGAGTCAGTGTATGTGGAACAATACCACAGTGAGATTCAGTGTGTGTGGAACTGCATCCCAGTGAGAGTCAGTGTGTGTGGAACTATACCCCAGTGAGATTCAGTGTGTGTGGAACTATATCCCAGTGAGATTCAGTGTGTGTGGAACTGTATCCCAGTGAGAGTCAGTGTGTGTGGAACAGGTACCCCAGTGATATTCAGTGCGTGTGGAACTATATCCCAGTGAGGTTCATTGTGTGTGGAACTATATCCCAGTGAGAGTCGGTGTGTGTGGAACTGTATCCCAGTGAGATTCAGTGTGTGTGGAACTATATCCCAGTGAGAGTCAGTGTGTGTGGAACACATACCCCAGTGAGATTCAGTGTGTGTGGTACTATATCCCAGTGAGGTTCAGTGTGTGTGGAACTATATCCCAGTGAGAGTCGGTGTGCGTGGAACTGTATCCCAGTGAGATTCAGTGTGTGTGGAACTATATCCCAGTGAGAGTCAGTGTGTGTGGAACACATACCCCAGTGAGATTCAGTGTGTGTGGTACTATATCCCAGTGAGATTCAGTGTGTGTGGAACTGTATCCCAGTGAGAGTCAGTGTGTGTGGAACTATATCGCAGTGAGATTCAGTGTGTGTGGAACTGTATCCCAGTGAGTGTGGAACTATACCCCAGTGAGAGTCAGTGTGTGTGGAACTATATCCCAGTGAGATTCAGTGTGTGTGGAACTATCTCCCAGTGAGATTCAGTGTGTGTGGAACTGTATCCCAGTGAGATTCAGTGTGTGTGGAACAGTATCCCAGTGAGAGTCAGTGTGTGTGGAAATGTATCCCAGTGAGATTCAGTGTGTGTGGAACTGTACCCCAGTGAGATTCAGTGTGTGTGGAACTGTATCCCAGTGAGAGTCAGTGTGTGTGGAACACGTACCCCAGTGAGATTCAGTGTGTGTGGAACTGTATCCCAGTGAGAGTCAGTGTGTGTGGAACAGGTATCCCAGTGAGAGTCAGTGTGTGTGGAACTGTACCCCAGTGAGAGTCAGTGTGTGTGGAACTGTATCCCAGTGAGATTCAGTGTGTGTGGAACTATATCCCAATGAGAGTCAGTGTGTGTGGAACTGTACCCCATTGAGAGTCAGTGTGTGTGGAACTGTATCCCAGTGAGAGTCAGTGTGTGTGGAACGGTACCCCAGTGGGAGTCAGTGTGTGTGGAACTATATCCCAGTGAGATTCAGTGTGTCTGAAACTATATCCCAGTGAGATTCAGTGCATGTGGAACTATATCCCAGTGAGGTTCAGTGTGTGTGGAACTATATCCCAGTGAGAGTCGGTGTGTGTGGAACAGGTACCCCAGTGAGATTCAGTGTGTGTGGAACTATATCCCAGTGAGAGTCAGTGTGTGTGGAACACATACCCCAGTGAGATTCAGTGTGTGTGGAAGTATATCCCAGTGAGATTCAGTGTGTGTGGAACTGTATCCCAGTGAGAGTCAGTGTGTGTGGAACTATATCCCAGTGAGATTCAGTGTGTTTCGAACTGTATCCCAGTGAGAGTCAGTGTGTGTGGAACACGTACCCCAGTGAGAGTCAGTGTGTGTGGAACAGGTATCCCAGTGAGAGTCAGTGTGTGTGGAACTATATCCCAGTGAGATATAGTGTGTGTGGAACTATATCCCAGTGAGAGTCAGTGTGTGTGGAACTGTACCCCAGTGAGAGTCAGTGTGTGTGGAACTATATCCCACTCAGGTTCAGTGTGTGTGGAACTGCATCCCAGTGAGAGTCAGTGTGTGTGGAACTGTACCCCAGTGAGAGTCAGTGTGTGTGGAACAGGTACCCCAGTGAGATTCAGTGTGTGTGGAACTGTATCCCAGTGTGAGTCAGTGTGTGTGGAACAGGTACCCCAGTGAGATTCAGTGTGTGTGGAACTATATCCCAATGAGATTCAGTGTGGGTGGAACTGTATCCCAGTGAGAGTCAGTGTGCGTGGATCTATACCCCAGTGAGAGTCAGTGTGCGTGGAACTGTACCCCAGTGAGTGTCAGTGTGTGTGGAACTATACCCCAGTGAGATTCAGTGTGTGTGGAACGATATCCCAGTGAGATTCAGTGTGTGTGGAACTGCATCCCAGTGAGAGTCAGTGTGTGTGGAACTGTACCCCAGTGAGAGTCAGTGTGTGTGGAACTGTATCCCAGTGAGAGTCAGTGTGTGTGGAACGGTACCCCAGTGGGAGTCAGTGTGTGTGGAACTATATCCCAGTGAGATTCAGTGTGTCTGAAACTATATCCCAGTGAGATTCAGTGTGTGGAACTGTATCCCAGTGAGATTCAGTGTGTGTGGAACTGTATCCCAGTGAGAGTCAGTGTGTGTGGAACTGTATCCCAGTGAGATTCAGTGTGTGTGGAACTGTATCCCAGTGAGAGTCAGTGTGTGTGGAACACGTACCCCAGTGAGAGTCAGTGTGTGTGGAACAGGTATCCCAGTGAGAGTCAGTGTGTGTGGAACTATATCCCAGTGATATTCAGTGTGTGTGGAACTATATCCCAGTGAGATTCAGTGTGTGTGGAACTGCATCCCAGTGAGAGTCAGTGTGTGTGGAACTGTACCCCAGTGAGAGTCAGTGTGTGTGGAACTGTATCCCAGTGAGAGTCAGTGTGTGTGGAACGGTACCCCAGTGGGAGTCAGTGTGTGTGGAACTATATCCCAGTGAGATTCAGTGTGTCTGAAACTATATCCCAGTGAGATTCAGTGTGTGGAACTGTATCCCAGTGAGATTCAGTGTGTGTGGAACTATACCCCAGTGAGATTCAGTGTGTGTGGAACTATATCCCAGTGAGATTCAGTGTGTGTGGAACTGTATCCCAGTGAGAGTCAGTGTGTGTGGAACAGGTACCCCAGTGATATTCAGTGCATGTGGAACTATATCCCAGTGAGGTTCAGTGTGTGTGGAACTATATCCCAGTGAGAGTCGGTGCGTGTGGAACTGTATCCCAGTGAGATTCAGTGTGTGTGGAACTATATCCCAGTGAGAGTCAGTGTGTGTGGAACACATACCCCAGTGAGATTCAGTGTGTGTGGTACTATATCCCAGTGAGATTCAGTGTGTGTGGAACTGTATCCCAGTGAGAGTCAGTGTGTGTGGAACACGTACCCCAGTGAGATTCAGTGTGTGTGAAACTGTATCCCAGTGAGAGTCAGTGTGTGTGGAACAGGTATCCCTGTGAGAGTCAGTGTGTGTGGAACTATATCCCAATGAGAGTCAGTGTGTGTGGAACTGTACCCCAGTGAGAGTCAGTGTGTGTGGAACTGTATCCCAGTGAGAGTCAGTGTGTGTGGAACGGTACCCCAGTGGGAGTCAGTGTGTGTGGAACAATACCCCAGTGAGATTCAGTGTGTGTGGAACTGCATCCCAGTGAGAGTCAGTGTGTGTGGAACAGGTACCCCAGTGAGAGTCAGTGTGTGTGGAACTATACCCCAGTGAGAGTCAGTGTGTGTGGAACTATATCCCAGTGAGATTCAGTGTGTGTGGAACTATATCCCAGTGAGATTCAGTGTGTGTGGAACTGTATCCCAGTGAGAGTCATTGTGTGTGGAACAGGTACCCCAGTGATATTCAGTGCGTGTGGAACTATATCCCAGTGAGGTTCAGTGTGTGTGGAACTATATCCCAGAGAGAGTCGGTGTGTGTGGAACAGGTACCCCAGTGAGATTCAGTGTGTGTGGAACTATATCCCAGTGAGAGTCAGCGTGTGTGGAACTGTATCCCAGTGAGAGTCGGTGTGTGTGGGACAGTACCCCAGTGAGATTCAGTGTGTGTGGAACTATATCCCAAAGAGGCTCATTGTGTGTGGAACTGTATCCCAGTGAGAGTCAGTGTGTGTGGAACTGTACCCCAGTGAGAGTCAGTGTGTGTGGATCTATACCCGAGTGAGAGTCAGTGTGCGTGGAACTGTACCCCAGTGAGAGTCAGTGTGTGTGGAACTATACCCCAGTGAGATTCAGTGTGTGTGGAACGATATCCCAGTGAGATTCAGTGTGTGTGGAACTGCATCCCAGTGAGAGTCAGTGTGTGTGGAACTGCATCCCAGTGAGAGTCAGTGCGTGTGGAACTGTACCCCAGTGAGAGTCAGTGTGTGTGGAACTGTACCCCAGTGAGAGTCAGTGTGTGTGGAACACATACCCCAGTGAGATTCAGTGTGTGTGGAACTGTATCCCAGTGAGATTCAGTGTGTGTGGAACGGTACCCCAGTGAGAGTCAGTGTGTGTGGAACTGTATCCCAGTGAGAGTCAGTGTATGTGGAACAATACCACAGTGAGATTCAGTGTGTGTGGAACTGCATCCCAGTGAGAGTCAGTGTGTGTGGAACTATACCCCAGTGAGATTCAGTGTGTGTGGAACTATATCCCAGTGAGATTCAGTGTGTGTGGAACTGCATCCCAGTGAGAGTCAGTGTGTGTGGAACTGTACCCCAGTGAGAGTCAGTGTGTGTGGAATAGGTACCCCAGTGAGATTCAGTGTGTGTGGAACTGTATCCCAGTGAGAGTCAGTGTGTGTGGAACACATACCCCAGTGAGATTCAGTGTGTGTGGAACTATATCCCAATGAGATTCAGTGTGTGTGGAACTGTATCCCAGTGAGAGTTAGTGTGTGTGGAACGGTAGCCCAGTGAGAGTCAGTGTGTGTGGAACTGTATCCCAGTGAGAGTCAGTGTCTGTGGAACAATACCACAGTGAGATTCAGTGTGTGTGGAACTGCATCACAGTGAGAGTCAGTGTGTGTGGAACTATACCCCAGTGAGATTCAGTGTGTGTGGAACTATATCCCAGTGAGATTCAGTCTGTGTGGAACTGTATCCCAGTGAGAGTCAGTGTGTGTGGAACAGGTACCCCAGTGATATTCAGTGCGTGTGGAACTATATCCCAGTGAGGTTCAGTGTGTGTGGAACTATATCCCAGTCAGAGTCGGTGTGTGTGGAACTGTATCCCAGTGAGATTCAGTGTGTGTGGAACTATATCCCAGTGAGAGTCAGTGTGTGTGGAACACATACCCCAGTGAGATTCAGTGTGTGTGGTACTATATCCCAGTGAGATTCAGTGTGTGTGGAACTGTATCCCAGTCAGAGTCAGTGTGTGTGGAACTATATCCCAGTGAGATTCAGTGTGTGTGGAACTGTATCCCAGTGAGTGTGGAACTATACCCCAGTGAGAGTCAGTGTGTGTGGAACGATATCCCAGTGAGATTCAGTGTGTGTGGAACTATCTCCCAGTGAGATTCAGTGTGTGTGGAACTGTATCCCAGTGAGATTCAGTGTGTGTGGAACTGTATCCCAGTGAGAGTCAGTGTGTGTGGAACTGTATCCCAGTGAGATTCAGTGTGTGTGGAACTGTATCCCAGTGAGATTCAGTGTGTGTGGAACTGTACCCCAGTGAGATTCAGTGTGTGTGGAACTGTATCCCAGTGAGAGTCAGTGTGTGTGGAACACGTACCCCAGTGAGATTCAGTGTGTGTGGAACTGTATCCCAGTGAGAGTCAGTGTGTGTGGAACAGGTATCCCAGTGAGAGTCAGTGTGTGTGGAACTATATCCCAATGAGAGTCAGTGTGTGTGGAACTGTATCCCAGTGAGAGTCAGTGTGTGTGGAACGGTACCCCAGTGGGAGTCAGTGTGTGTGGAACAATACCCCAGTGAGATTCAGTGTGTGTGGAACTGCATCCCAGTGAGAGTCAGTGTGTGTGGAACAGGTACCCCAGTGAGAGTCAGTGTGTGTGGAACTATACCCCAGTGAGAGTCAGTGTGTGTGGAACTATATCCCAGTGAGATTCAGTGTGTGTGGAACTATATCCCAGTGAGATTCAGTGTGTGTGGAACTGTATCCCAGTGAGATTCAGTGTGTGTGGAACTGTATCCCAGTGAGAGTCAGTGTGTGTGGAACTGTATCCCAGTGAGATTCAGTGTGTGTGGAACTGTATCCCAGTGAGAGTCAGTGTGTGTGGAACACTGACCCCAGTGAGAGTCAGTGTGTGTGGAACAGGTGCCCCAGTGAGAGTCAGTGTGTGTGGAACTGTATCCCAGTTAGGCTCATTGTGTGTGCAACTGTATCCCAGTGAGAGTCAGTGTGTGTGGAACTATACCCCAGTGAGATTCAGTGTGTGTGGAACTATATCCCAGTGAGATTCAGTGTGTGTGGAACTGCATCCCAGTGAGAGTCAGTGTGTGTGGAACTGTACCCCAGTGAGAGTCAGTGTGTGTGGAATAGGTACCCCAGTGAGATTCAGTGTGTGTGGAACTGTATCCCAGTGAGAGTCAGTGTGTGTGGAACACATACCCCAGTGAGATTCAGTGTGTGTGGAACTATATCCCAATGAGATTCAGTGTTTGTGGAACTGTATCCCAGTGAGAGTTAGTGTGTGTGGAACGGTAACCCAGTGAGAGTCAGTGTGTGTGGAACTGTATCCCAGTGAGAGTCAGTGTATGTGGAACAATATCACAGTGAGATTCAGTGTGTGTGGAACTGCATCCCAGTGAGAGTCAGTGTGTGTGGAACTATACCCCAGTGAGATTCAGTGTGTGTGGAACTCTATCCCAGTGAGATTCAGTGTGTGTGGAACTGTATCCCAGTGAGAGTCAGTGTGTGTGGAACAGGTACCCCAGTGATATTCAGTGCGTGTGGAACTATATCCCAGTGAGGTTCAGTGTGTGTGGAACTATATCCCAGTGAGAGTCGGTGTCTGTGGAACTGTATCCCAGTGAGATTCAGTGTGTGTGGAACTATATCCCAGTGAGAGTCAGTGTGTGTGGAACACATACCCCAGTGAGATTCAGTGTGTGTGGTACTATATCCCAGTGAGATTCAGTGTGTGTGGAACTGTATCCCAGTGAGAGTCAGTGTGTGTGGAACACGTACCCCAGTGAGATTCAGTGTGTGTGAAACTGTATCCCAGTGAGAGTCAGTGTGTGTGGAACAGGTATCCCTGTGAGAGTCAGTGTGTGTGGAACTATATCCCAATGAGAGTCAGTGTGTGTGGAACTGTACCCCAGTGAGAGTCAGTGCGTGTGGAACTATATTCCAGTGAGGTTCAGTGTGTGTGGAACTATATCCCAGAGAGAGTCGGTGTGTGTGGAACAGGTACCCCAGTGAGATTCAGTGTGTGTGGAACTATATCCCAGTGAGAGTCAGCGTGTGTGGAACTGTATCCCAGTGAGAGTCGGTGTGTGTGGGACAGTACCCCAGTGAGATTCAGTGTGTGTGGAACTATATCCCAAAGAGGCTCATTGTGTGTGGAACTGTATCCCAGTGAGAGTCAGTGTGTGTGGAACTGTACCCCAGTGAGAGTCAGTGTGTGTGGATCTATACCCGAGTGAGAGTCAGTGTGCGTGGAACTGTACCCCAGTGAGAGTCAGTGTGTGTGGAACTATACCCCAGTGAGATTCAGTGTGTGTGGAACGATATCCCAGTGAGATTCAGTGTGTGTGGAACTGCATCCCAGTGAGAGTCAGTGTGTGTGGAACTGCATCCCAGTGAGAGTCAGTGCGTGTGGAACTGTACCCCAGTGAGAGTCAGTGTGTGTGGAACTGTACCCCAGTGAGAGTCAGTGTGTGTGGAACACATACCCCAGTGAGATTCAGTGTGTGTGGAACTGTATCCCAGTGAGATTCAGTGTGTGTGGAACGGTACCCCAGTGAGAGTCAGTGTGTGTGGAACTGTATCCCAGTGAGAGTCAGTGTATGTGGAACAATACCACAGTGAGATTCAGTGTGTGTGGAACTGCATCCCAGTGAGAGTCAGTGTGTGTGGAACTATACCCCAGTGAGATTCAGTGTGTGTGGAACTATATCCCAGTGAGATTCAGTGTGTGTGGAACTGCATCCCAGTGAGAGTCAGTGTGTGTGGAACTGTACCCCAGTGAGAGTCAGTGTGTGTGGAATAGGTACCCCAGTGAGATTCAGTGTGTGTGGAACTGTATCCCAGTGAGAGTCAGTGTGTGTGGAACACATACCCCAGTGAGATTCAGTGTGTGTGGAACTATATCCCAATGAGATTCAGTGTGTGTGGAACTGTATCCCAGTGAGAGTTAGTGTGTGTGGAACGGTAGCCCAGTGAGAGTCAGTGTGTGTGGAACTGTATCCCAGTGAGAGTCAGTGTCTGTGGAACAATACCACAGTGAGATTCAGTGTGTGTGGAACTGCATCACAGTGAGAGTCAGTGTGTGTGGAACTATACCCCAGTGAGATTCAGTGTGTGTGGAACTATATCCCAGTGAGATTCAGTCTGTGTGGAACTGTATCCCAGTGAGAGTCAGTGTGTGTGGAACAGGTACCCCAGTGATATTCAGTGCGTGTGGAACTATATCCCAGTGAGGTTCAGTGTGTGTGGAACTATATCCCAGTCAGAGTCGGTGTGTGTGGAACTGTATCCCAGTGAGATTCAGTGTGTGTGGAACTATATCCCAGTGAGAGTCAGTGTGTGTGGAACACATACCCCAGTGAGATTCAGTGTGTGTGGTACTATATCCCAGTGAGATTCAGTGTGTGTGGAACTGTATCCCAGTCAGAGTCAGTGTGTGTGGAACTATATCCCAGTGAGATTCAGTGTGTGTGGAACTGTATCCCAGTGAGTGTGGAACTATACCCCAGTGAGAGTCAGTGTGTGTGGAACGATATCCCAGTGAGATTCAGTGTGTGTGGAACTATCTCCCAGTGAGATTCAGTGTGTGTGGAACTGTATCCCAGTGAGATTCAGTGTGTGTGGAACTGTATCCCAGTGAGAGTCAGTGTGTGTGGAACTGTATCCCAGTGAGATTCAGTGTGTGTGGAACTGTATCCCAGTGAGATTCAGTGTGTGTGGAACTGTACCCCAGTGAGATTCAGTGTGTGTGGAACTGTATCCCAGTGAGAGTCAGTGTGTGTGGAACACGTACCCCAGTGAGATTCAGTGTGTGTGGAACTGTATCCCAGTGAGAGTCAGTGTGTGTGGAACAGGTATCCCAGTGAGAGTCAGTGTGTGTGGAACTATATCCCAATGAGAGTCAGTGTGTGTGGAACTGTATCCCAGTGAGAGTCAGTGTGTGTGGAACGGTACCCCAGTGGGAGTCAGTGTGTGTGGAACAATACCCCAGTGAGATTCAGTGTGTGTGGAACTGCATCCCAGTGAGAGTCAGTGTGTGTGGAACAGGTACCCCAGTGAGAGTCAGTGTGTGTGGAACTATACCCCAGTGAGAGTCAGTGTGTGTGGAACTATATCCCAGTGAGATTCAGTGTGTGTGGAACTATATCCCAGTGAGATTCAGTGTGTGTGGAACTGTATCCCAGTGAGATTCAGTGTGTGTGGAACTGTATCCCAGTGAGAGTCAGTGTGTGTGGAACTGTATCCCAGTGAGATTCAGTGTGTGTGGAACTGTATCCCAGTGAGAGTCAGTGTGTGTGGAACACTGACCCCAGTGAGAGTCAGTGTGTGTGGAACAGGTGCCCCAGTGAGAGTCAGTGTGTGTGGAACTGTATCCCAGTTAGGCTCATTGTGTGTGCAACTGTATCCCAGTGAGAGTCAGTGTGTGTGGAACTATACCCCAGTGAGATTCAGTGTGTGTGGAACTATATCCCAGTGAGATTCAGTGTGTGTGGAACTGCATCCCAGTGAGAGTCAGTGTGTGTGGAACTGTACCCCAGTGAGAGTCAGTGTGTGTGGAATAGGTACCCCAGTGAGATTCAGTGTGTGTGGAACTGTATCCCAGTGAGAGTCAGTGTGTGTGGAACACATACCCCAGTGAGATTCAGTGTGTGTGGAACTATATCCCAATGAGATTCAGTGTTTGTGGAACTGTATCCCAGTGAGAGTTAGTGTGTGTGGAACGGTAACCCAGTGAGAGTCAGTGTGTGTGGAACTGTATCCCAGTGAGAGTCAGTGTATGTGGAACAATATCACAGTGAGATTCAGTGTGTGTGGAACTGCATCCCAGTGAGAGTCAGTGTGTGTGGAACTATACCCCAGTGAGATTCAGTGTGTGTGGAACTCTATCCCAGTGAGATTCAGTGTGTGTGGAACTGTATCCCAGTGAGAGTCAGTGTGTGTGGAACAGGTACCCCAGTGATATTCAGTGCGTGTGGAACTATATCCCAGTGAGGTTCAGTGTGTGTGGAACTATATCCCAGTGAGAGTCGGTGTCTGTGGAACTGTATCCCAGTGAGATTCAGTGTGTGTGGAACTATATCCCAGTGAGAGTCAGTGTGTGTGGAACACATACCCCAGTGAGATTCAGTGTGTGTGGTACTATATCCCAGTGAGATTCAGTGTGTGTGGAACTGTATCCCAGTGAGAGTCAGTGTGTGTGGAACACGTACCCCAGTGAGATTCAGTGTGTGTGAAACTGTATCCCAGTGAGAGTCAGTGTGTGTGGAACAGGTATCCCTGTGAGAGTCAGTGTGTGTGGAACTATATCCCAATGAGAGTCAGTGTGTGTGGAACTGTACCCCAGTGAGAGTCAGTGTGTGTGGAACTGTATCCCAGTGAGAGTCAGTGTGTGTGGAACGGTACCCCAGTGGGAGTCAGTGTGTGTGGAACAATACCCCAGTGAGATTCAGTGTGTGTGGAACTGCATCCCAGTGAGAGTCAGTGTGTGTGGAACAGGTACCCCAGTGAGAGTCAGTGTGTGTGGAACTATACCCCAGTGAGAGTCAGTGTGTGTGGAACTATATCCCAGTGAGATTCAGTGTGTGTGGAACTATATCCCAGTGAGATTCAGTGTGTGTGGAACTGTATCCCAGTGAGAGTCATTGTGTGTGGAACAGGTACCCCAGTGATATTCAGTGCGTGTGGAACTATATTCCAGTGAGGTTCAGTGTGTGTGGAACTATATCCCAGAGAGAGTCGGTGTGTGTGGAACAGGTACCCCAGTGAGATTCAGTGTGTGTGGAACTATATCCCAGTGAGAGTCAGCGTGTGTGGAACTGTATCCCAGTGAGAGTCGGTGTGTGTGGGACAGTACCCCAGTGAGATTCAGTGTGTGTGGAACTATATCCCAAAGAGGCTCATTGTGTGTGGAACTGTATCCCAGTGAGAGTCAGTGTGTGTGGAACTGTACCCCAGTGAGAGTCAGTGTGTGTGGATCTATACCCGAGTGAGAGTCAGTGTGCGTGGAACTGTACCCCAGTGAGAGTCAGTGTGTGTGGAACTATACCCCAGTGAGATTCAGTGTGTGTGGAACGATATCCCAGTGAGATTCAGTGTGTGTGGAACTGCATCCCAGTGAGAGTCAGTGTGTGTGGAACTGCATCCCAGTGAGAGTCAGTGCGTGTGGAACTGTACCCCAGTGAGAGTCAGTGTGTGTGGAACAGGTATCCCTGTGAGAGTCAGTGTGTGTGGAACTATATCCCAATGAGAGTCAGTGTGTGTGGAACTGTACCCCAGTGAGAGTCAGTGTGTGTGGAACTGTATCCCAGTGAGAGTCAGTGTGTGTGGAACGGTACCCCAGTGGGAGTCAGTGTGTGTGGAACAATACCCCAGTGAGATTCAGTGTGTGTGGAACTGCATCCCAGTGAGAGTCAGTGTGTGTGGAACAGGTACCCCAGTGAGAGTCAGTGTGTGTGGAACTATACCCCAGTGAGAGTCAGTGTGTGTGGAACTATATCCCAGTGAGATTCAGTGTGTGTGGAACTATATCCCAGTGAGATTCAGTGTGTGTGGAACTGTATCCCAGTGAGAGTCATTGTGTGTGGAACAGGTACCCCAGTGAAATTCAGTGCGTGTGGAACTATATTCCAGTGAGGTTCAGTGTGTGTGGAACTATATCCCAGAGAGAGTCGGTGTGTGTGGAACAGGTACCCCAGTGAGATTCAGTGTGTGTGGAACTATATCCCAGTGAGAGTCAGTGTGTGTGGAACTGTATCCCAGTGAGAGTCAGTGTATGTGGAACAATACCACAGTGAGATTCAGTGTGTGTGGAACTGCATCCCAGTGAGAGTCAGTGTGTGTGGAACTGTACCCCAGTGAGAGTCAGTGTGTGTGGAATAGGTACCCCAGTGAGATTCAGTGTGTGTGGAACTGTATCCCAGTGAGAGTCAGTGTGTGTGGAACACATACCCCAGTGAGATTCAGTGTGTGTGGAACTATATCCCAATGAGATTCAGTGTGTGTGGAACTGTATCCCAGTGAGAGTTAGTGTGTGTGGAACGGTAGCCCAGTGAGAGTCAGTGTGTGTGGAACTGTATCCCAGTGAGAGTCAGTGTCTGTGGAACAATACCACAGTGAGATTCAGTGTGTGTGGAACTGCATCACAGTGAGAGTCAGTGTGTGTGGAACTATACCCCAGTGAGATTCAGTGTGTGTGGAACTATATCCCAGTGAGATTCAGTCTGTGTGGAACTGTATCCCAGTGAGAGTCAGTGTGTGTGGAACAGGTACCCCAGTGATATTCAGTGCGTGTGGAACTATATCCCAGTGAGGTTCAGTGTGTGTGGAACTATATCCCAGTCAGAGTCGGTGTGTGTGGAACTGTATCCCAGTGAGATTCAGTGTGTGTGGAACTATATCCCAGTGAGAGTCAGTGTGTGTGGAACACATACCCCAGTGAGATTCAGTGTGTGTGGTACTATATCCCAGTGAGATTCAGTGTGTGTGGAACTGTATCCCAGTGAGAGTCAGTGTGTGTGGAACTATATCCCAGTGAGATTCAGTGTGTGTGGAACTGTATCCCAGTGAGTGTGGAACTATACCCCAGTGAGAGTCAGTGTGTGTGGAACGATATCCCAGTGAGATTCAGTGTGTGTGGAACTATCTCCCAGTGAGATTCAGTGTGTGTGGAACTGTATCCCAGTGAGATTCAGTGTGTGTGGAACTGTATCCCAGTGAGAGTCAGTGTGTGTGGAACTGTATCCCAGTGAGATTCAGTGTGTGTGGAACTGTATCCCAGTGAGATTCAGTGTGTGTGGAACTGTACCCCAGTGAGATTCAGTGTGTGTGGAACTGTATCCCAGTGAGAGTCAGTGTGTGTGGAACACGTACCCCAGTGAGATTCAGTGTGTGTGGAACTGTATCCCAGTGAGAGTCAGTGTGTGTGGAACAGGTATCCCAGTGAGAGTCAGTGTGTGTGGAACTATATCCCAATGAGAGTCAGTGTGTGTGGAACTGTATCCCAGTGAGAGTCAGTGTGTGTGGAACGGTACCCCAGTGGGAGTCAGTGTGTGTGGAACAATACCCCAGTGAGATTCAGTGTGTGTGGAACTGCATCCCAGTGAGAGTCAGTGTGTGTGGAACAGGTACCCCAGTGAGAGTCAGTGTGTGTGGAACTATACCCCAGTGAGAGTCAGTGTGTGTGGAACTATATCCCAGTGAGATTCAGTGTGTGTGGAACTATATCCCAGTGAGATTCAGTGTGTGTGGAACTGTATCCCAGTGAGATTCAGTGTGTGTGGAACTGTATCCCAGTGAGAGTCAGTGTGTGTGGAACTGTATCCCAGTGAGATTCAGTGTGTGTGGAACTGTATCCCAGTGAGAGTCAGTGTGTGTGGAACACTGACCCCAGTGAGAGTCAGTGTGTGTGGAACAGGTGCCCCAGTGAGAGTCAGTGTGTGTGGAACTGTATCCCAGTTAGGCTCATTGTGTGTGCAACTGTATCCCAGTGAGAGTCAGTGTGTGTGGAACTATACCCCAGTGAGATTCAGTGTGTGTGGAACTATATCCCAGTGAGATTCAGTGTGTGTGGAACTGCATCCCAGTGAGAGTCAGTGTGTGTGGAACTGTACCCCAGTGAGAGTCAGTGTGTGTGGAATAGGTACCCCAGTGAGATTCAGTGTGTGTGGAACTGTATCCCAGTGAGAGTCAGTGTGTGTGGAACACATACCCCAGTGAGATTCAGTGTGTGTGGAACTATATCCCAATGAGATTCAGTGTTTGTGGAACTGTATCCCAGTGAGAGTTAGTGTGTGTGGAACGGTACCCCAGTGAGAGTCAGTGTGTGTGGAACTGTATCCCAGTGAGAGTCAGTGTATGTGGAACAATATCACAGTGAGATTCAGTGTGTGTGGAACTGCATCCCAGTGAGAGTCAGTGTGTGTGGAACTATACCCCAGTGAGATTCAGTGTGTGTGGAACTCTATCCCAGTGAGATTCAGTGTGTGTGGAACTGTATCCCAGTGAGAGTCAGTGTGTGTGGAACAGGTACCCCAGTGATATTCAGTGCGTGTGGAACTATATCCCAGTGAGGTTCAGTGTGTGTGGAACTATATCCCAGTGAGAGTCGGTGTATGTGGAACTGTATCCCAGTGAGATTCAGTGTGTGTGGAACTATATCCCAGTGAGAGTCAGTGTGTGTGGAACACATACCCCAGTGAGATTCAGTGTGTGTGGTACTATATCCCAGTGAGATTCAGTGTGTGTGGAACTGTATCCCAGTGAGAGTCAGTGTGTGTGGAACACGTACCCCAGTGAGATTCAGTGTGTGTGAAACTGTATCCCAGTGAGAGTCAGTGTGTGTGGAACAGGTATCCCTGTGAGAGTCAGTGTGTGTGGAACTATATCCCAATGAGAGTCAGTGTGTGTGGAACTGTACCCCAGTGAGAGTCAGTGTGTGTGGAACTGTATCCCAGTGAGAGTCAGTGTGTGTGGAACGGTACCCCAGTGGGAGTCAGTGTGTGTGGAACAATACCCCAGTGAGATTCAGTGTGTGTGGAACTGCATCCCAGTGAGAGTCAGTGTGTGTGGAACAGGTACCCCAGTGAGAGTCAGTGTGTGTGGAACTATACCCCAGTGAGAGTCAGTGTGTGTGGAACTATATCCCAGTGAGATTCAGTGTGTGTGGAACTATATCCCAGTGAGATTCAGTGTGTGTGGAACTGTATCCCAGTGAGAGTCATTGTGTGTGGAACAGGTACCCCAGTGATATTCAGTGCGTGTGGAACTATATTCCAGTGAGGTTCAGTGTGTGTGGAACTATATCCCAGAGAGAGTCGGTGTGTGTGGAACAGGTACCCCAGTGAGATTCAGTGTGTGTGGAACTATATCCCAGTGAGAGTCAGCGTGTGTGGAACTGTATCCCAGTGAGAGTCGGTGTGTGTGGGACAGTACCCCAGTGAGATTCAGTGTGTGTGGAACTATATCCCAAAGAGGCTCATTGTGTGTGGAACTGTATCCCAGTGAGAGTCAGTGTGTGTGGAACTGTACCCCAGTGAGAGTCAGTGTGTGTGGATCTATACCCGAGTGAGAGTCAGTGTGCGTGGAACTGTACCCCAGTGAGAGTCAGTGTGTGTGGAACTATACCCCAGTGAGATTCAGTGTGTGTGGAACGATATCCCAGTGAGATTCAGTGTGTGTGGAACTGCATCCCAGTGAGAGTCAGTGTGTGTGGAACTGCATCCCAGTGAGAGTCAGTGCGTGTGGAACAGTACCCCAGTGAGAGTCAGTGTGTGTGGAACTGTATCCCAGTGAGAGTCAGTGTATGTGGAACAATACCACAGTGAGATTCAGTGTGTGTGGAACTGCATCCCAGTGAGAGTCAGTGTGTGTGGAACGATACCCCAGTGAGATTCAGTGTGTGTGGAACTGTATCCCAGTGAGATTCAGTGTGTGTGGAACTGTATCCCAGTGAGTCAGTGTGTGTGGGTCTATACCCCAGTGAGAGTCAGTGTGCGTGGAACTGTACCCCAGTGAGTGTCAGTGTGTGTGGAACTATACCCCAGTGAGATTCAGTGTGTGTGGAACGATATCCCAGTGAGATTCAGTGTGTGTGGAACTGCATCCCAGTGAGAGTCAGTGTGCGTGGAACAGCATCCCGGTGAGAGTCAGTGCGTGTGGAACTGTACCCCAGTGAGAGTCAGTGTGTGTGGAACTGTACCCCAGTGAGAGTCAGTGTGTGTGGAACTATATCCCACTCAGGTTCAGTGTGTGTGGAACTGCATCCCAGTGAGAGTCAGTGTGTGTGGAACTGTACCCCAGTGAGAGTCAGTGTGTGTGGAACAGGTACCCCAGTGAGATTCAGTGTGTGTGGAACTGTATCCCAGTGTGAGTCAGTGTGTGTGGAACAGGTACCCCAGTGAGATTCAGTGTGTGTGGAACTATATCCCAATGAGATTCAGTGTGGGTGGAACTGTATCCCAGTGAGAGTCAGTGTGTGTGGATCTATACCCCAGTGAGAGTCAGTGTGCGTGGAACTGTACCCCAGTGAGTGTCAGTGTGTGTGGAACTATACCCCAGTGAGATTCAGTGTGTGTGGAACGATATCCCAGTGAGATTCAGTGTGTGTGGAACTGCATCCCAGTGAGAGTCAGTGTGTGTGGAACTGTACCCCAGTGAGAGTCAGTGAGTGTGGAACACATACCCCAGTGAGATTCAGTGTGTGTGGAACGATATCCAATGAGATTCAGTGTGTGTGGAACTGTATCCCAGTGGGAGTCAGTGTATGTGGAACAATACCCCAGTGAGATTCAGTGTATGTGGAACAATACCCCAGTGAGAGTCAGTGTGTGTGGAACAATACCCCAGTGAGATTCAGTGTGTGTGGAACTGTATCCCAGTGAGAGTCAGTGTGTGTGGAACAGGTACCCCAGTGAGATTCAGTGTGTGTGGAACTATATCCCAGTGAGATTCAGTGTGTGTGGAACTGTATCCCAGTGAGAGTCAGTGCGTGTGGAACAGGTACCCCAGTGAGATTCAGTGTGTGTGGAACTATATCCCAGTGAGATTCAGTGTGTGTGGAACTGTATCCCAGTCAGAGTCAGTGTGTGTGGAACTATATCCCAGTGAGATTCAGTGTGTGTGGAACTGTATCCCAGTGAGTGTGGAACTATACCCCAGTGAGAGTCAGTGTGTGTGGAACTATATCCCAGTGAGATTCAGTGTGTGTGGAACTATATCCCAGTGAGATTCAGTGTGTGTGGAACTGTATCCCAGTGAGATTCAGTGTGTGTGGAACTGTATCCCAGTGAGAGTCAGTGTGTGTGGAACTGTATCCCAGTGAGATTCAGTGTGTGTGGAACTGTATCCCAGTGAGAGTCAGTGTGTGTGGAACACGTACCCCAGTGAGAGTCAGTGTGTGTGGAACAGGTATCCCAGTGAGAGTCAGTGTGTGTGGAACTATATCCCAGTGAGATTCAGTGTGTGTGGAACTATATCCCAGTGAGATTCAGTGTGTGTGGAACTGTATCCCAGTGAGATTCAGTGTGTGTGGAACTATATCCCAGTGAGATTCAGTGTGTGTGGAACTGTATCCCAGTGAGAGTCAGTGTGTGTGGAACTGCATCCCAGTGAGAGTCAGTGCGTGTGGAACTGTACCCCAGTGAGAGTCAGTGTGTGTGGAACAGGTATCCCTGTGAGAGTCAGTGTGTGTGGAACTATATCCCAATGAGAGTCAGTGTGTGTGGAACTGTACCCCAGTGAGAGTCAGTGTGTGTGGAACTGTATCCCAGTGAGAGTCAGTGTGTGTGGAACGGTACCCCAGTGGGAGTCAGTGTGTGTGGAACAATACCCCAGTGAGATTCAGTGTGTGTGGAACTGCATCCCAGTGAGAGTCAGTGTGTGTGGAACAGGTACCCCAGTGAGAGTCAGTGTGTGTGGAACTATACCCCAGTGAGAGTCAGTGTGTGTGGAACTATATCCCAGTGAGATTCAGTGTGTGTGGAACTATATCCCAGTGAGATTCAGTGTGTGTGGAACTGTATCCCAGTGAGAGTCATTGTGTGTGGAACAGGTACCCCAGTGAAATTCAGTGCGTGTGGAACTATATTCCAGTGAGGTTCAGTGTGTGTGGAACTATATCCCAGAGAGAGTCGGTGTGTGTGGAACAGGTACCCCAGTGAGATTCAGTGTGTGTGGAACTATATCCCAGTGAGAGTCAGTGTGTGTGGAACTGTATCCCAGTGAGAGTCAGTGTATGTGGAACAATACCACAGTGAGATTCAGTGTGTGTGGAACTGCATCCCAGTGAGAGTCAGTGTGTGTGGAACTATACCCCAGTGAGATTCAGTGTGTGTGGAACTATATCCCAGTGAGATTCAGTGTGTGTGGAACTGCATCCCAGTGAGAGTCAGTGTGTGTGGAACTGTACCCCAGTGAGAGTCAGTGTGTGTGGAATAGGTACCCCAGTGAGATTCAGTGTGTGTGGAACTGTATCCCAGTGAGAGTCAGTGTGTGTGGAACACATACCCCAGTGAGATTCAGTGTGTGTGGAACTATATCCCAATGAGATTCAGTGTGTGTGGAACTGTATCCCAGTGAGAGTTAGTGTGTGTGGAACGGTAGCCCAGTGAGAGTCAGTGTGTGTGGAACTGTATCCCAGTGAGAGTCAGTGTCTGTGGAACAATACCACAGTGAGATTCAGTGTGTGTGGAACTGCATCACAGTGAGAGTCAGTGTGTGTGGAACTATACCCCAGTGAGATTCAGTGTGTGTGGAACTATATCCCAGTGAGATTCAGTCTGTGTGGAACTGTATCCCAGTGAGAGTCAGTGTGTGTGGAACAGGTACCCCAGTGATATTCAGTGCGTGTGGAACTATATCCCAGTGAGGTTCAGTGTGTGTGGAACTATATCCCAGTCAGAGTCGGTGTGTGTGGAACTGTATCCCAGTGAGATTCAGTGTGTGTGGAACTATATCCCAGTGAGAGTCAGTGTGTGTGGAACACATACCCCAGTGAGATTCAGTGTGTGTGGTACTATATCCCAGTGAGATTCAGTGTGTGTGGAACTGTATCCCAGTCAGAGTCAGTGTGTGTGGAACTATATCCCAGTGAGATTCAGTGTGTGTGGAACTGTATCCCAGTGAGTGTGGAACTATACCCCAGTGAGAGTCAGTGTGTGTGGAACGATATCCCAGTGAGATTCAGTGTGTGTGGAACTATCTCCCAGTGAGATTCAGTGTGTGTGGAACTGTATCCCAGTGAGATTCAGTGTGTGTGGAACTGTATCCCAGTGAGAGTCAGTGTGTGTGGAACTGTATCCCAGTGAGATTCAGTGTGTGTGGAACTGTATCCCAGTGAGATTCAGTGTGTGTGGAACTGTACCCCAGTGAGATTCAGTGTGTGTGGAACTGTATCCCAGTGAGAGTCAGTGTGTGTGGAACACGTACCCCAGTGAGATTCAGTGTGTGTGGAACTGTATCCCAGTGAGAGTCAGTGTGTGTGGAACAGGTATCCCAGTGAGAGTCAGTGTGTGTGGAACTATATCCCAATGAGAGTCAGTGTGTGTGGAACTGTATCCCAGTGAGAGTCAGTGTGTGTGGAACGGTACCCCAGTGGGAGTCAGTGTGTGTGGAACAATACCCCAGTGAGATTCAGTGTGTGTGGAACTGCATCCCAGTGAGAGTCAGTGTGTGTGGAACAGGTACCCCAGTGAGAGTCAGTGTGTGTGGAACTATACCCCAGTGAGAGTCAGTGTGTGTGGAACTATATCCCAGTGAGATTCAGTGTGTGTGGAACTATATCCCAGTGAGATTCAGTGTGTGTGGAACTGTATCCCAGTGAGATTCAGTGTGTGTGGAACTGTATCCCAGTGAGAGTCAGTGTGTGTGGAACTGTATCCCAGTGAGATTCAGTGTGTGTGGAACTGTATCCCAGTGAGAGTCAGTGTGTGTGGAACACTGACCCCAGTGAGAGTCAGTGTGTGTGGAACAGGTGCCCCAGTGAGAGTCAGTGTGTGTGGAACTGTATCCCAGTTAGGCTCATTGTGTGTGCAACTGTATCCCAGTGAGAGTCAGTGTGTGTGGAACTATACCCCAGTGAGATTCAGTGTGTGTGGAACTATATCCCAGTGAGATTCAGTGTGTGTGGAACTGCATCCCAGTGAGAGTCAGTGTGTGTGGAACTGTACCCCAGTGAGAGTCAGTGTGTGTGGAATAGGTACCCCAGTGAGATTCAGTGTGTGTGGAACTGTATCCCAGTGAGAGTCAGTGTGTGTGGAACACATACCCCAGTGAGATTCAGTGTGTGTGGAACTATATCCCAATGAGATTCAGTGTTTGTGGAACTGTATCCCAGTGAGAGTTAGTGTGTGTGGAACGGTACCCCAGTGAGAGTCAGTGTGTGTGGAACTGTATCCCAGTGAGAGTCAGTGTATGTGGAACAATATCACAGTG
Source organism: Mustelus asterias (assembly GCF_964213995.1). Classification (NCBI taxonomy): domain Eukaryota; kingdom Metazoa; phylum Chordata; class Chondrichthyes; order Carcharhiniformes; family Triakidae; genus Mustelus; species Mustelus asterias. Next base: position 28,618,327 of record NC_135821.1, on the reverse strand, counting down.
AGATTCAGTGTGTGTGGAACTGCATCCCAGTGAGAGTCAGTGTGTGTGGAACTATACCCCAGTGAGATTCAGTGTGTGTGGAACTCTATCCCAGTGAGATTCAGTGTGTGTGGAACTGTATCCCAGTGAGAGTCAGTGTGTGTGGAACAGGTACCCCAGTGATATTCAGTGCGTGTGGAACTATATCCCAGTGAGGTTCAGTGTGTGTGGAACTATATCCCAGTGAGAGTCGGTGTATGTGGAACTGTATCCCAGTGAGATTCAGTGTGTGTGGAACTATATCCCAGTGAGAGTCAGTGTGTGTGGAACACATACCCCAGTGAGATTCAGTGTGTGTGGTACTATATCCCAGTGAGATTCAGTGTGTGTGGAACTGTATCCCAGTGAGAGTCAGTGTGTGTGGAACACGTACCCCAGTGAGATTCAGTGTGTGTGAAACTGTATCCCAGTGAGAGTCAGTGTGTGTGGAACAGGTATCCCTGTGAGAGTCAGTGTGTGTGGAACTATATCCCAATGAGAGTCAGTGTGTGTGGAACTGTACCCCAGTGAGAGTCAGTGTGTGTGGAACTGTATCCCAGTGAGAGTCAGTGTGTGTGGAACGGTACCCCAGTGGGAGTCAGTGTGTGTGGAACAATACCCCAGTGAGATTCAGTGTGTGTGGAACTGCATCCCAGTGAGAGTCAGTGTGTGTGGAACAGGTACCCCAGTGAGAGTCAGTGTGTGTGGAACTATACCCCAGTGAGAGTCAGTGTGTGTGGAACTATATCCCAGTGAGATTCAGTGTGTGTGGAACTATATCCCAGTGAGATTCAGTGTGTGTGGAACTGTATCCCAGTGAGAGTCATTGTGTGTGGAACAGGTACCCCAGTGATATTCAGTGCGTGTGGAACTATATTCCAGTGAGGTTCAGTGTGTGTGGAACTATATCCCAGAGAGAGTCGGTGTGTGTGGAACAGGTACCCCAGTGAGATTCAGTGTGTGTGGAACTATATCCCAGTGAGAGTCAGCGTGTGTGGAACTGTATCCCAGTGAGAGTCGGTGTGTGTGGGACAGTACCCCAGTGAGATTCAGTGTGTGTGGAACTATATCCCAAAGAGGCTCATTGTGTGTGGAACTGTATCCCAGTGAGAGTCAGTGTGTGTGGAACTGTACCCCAGTGAGAGTCAGTGTGTGTGGATCTATACCCGAGTGAGAGTCAGTGTGCGTGGAACTGTACCCCAGTGAGAGTCAGTGTGTGTGGAACTATACCCCAGTGAGATTCAGTGTGTGTGGAACGATATCCCAGTGAGATTCAGTGTGTGTGGAACTGCATCCCAGTGAGAGTCAGTGTGTGTGGAACTGCATCCCAGTGAGAGTCAGTGCGTGTGGAACAGTACCCCAGTGAGAGTCAGTGTGTGTGGAACTGTATCCCAGTGAGAGTCAGTGTATGTGGAACAATACCACAGTGAGATTCAGTGTGTGTGGAACTGCATCCCAGTGAGAGTCAGTGTGTGTGGAACGATACCCCAGTGAGATTCAGTGTGTGTGGAACTGTATCCCAGTGAGATTCAGTGTGTGTGGAACTGTATCCCAGTGAGTCAGTGTGTGTGGGTCTATACCCCAGTGAGAGTCAGTGTGCGTGGAACTGTACCCCAGTGAGTGTCAGTGTGTGTGGAACTATACCCCAGTGAGATTCAGTGTGTGTGGAACGATATCCCAGTGAGATTCAGTGTGTGTGGAACTGCATCCCAGTGAGAGTCAGTGTGTGTGGAACTGTACCCCAGTGAGAGTCAGTGTGTGTGGAACTATATCCCACTCAGGTTCAGTGTGTGTGGAACTGCATCCCAGTGAGAGTCAGTGTGTGTGGAACTGTACCCCAGTGAGAGTCAGTGTGTGTGGAACAGGTACCCCAGTGAGATTCAGTGTGTGTGGAACTGTATCCCAGTGTGAGTCAGTGTGTGTGGAACAGGTACCCCAGTGAGATTCAGTGTGTGTGGAACTATATCCCAATGAGATTCAGTGTGGGTGGAACTGTATCCCAGTGAGAGTCAGTGTGTGTGGATCTATACCCCAGTGAGAGTCAGTGTGCGTGGAACTGTACCCCAGTGAGTGTCAGTGTGTGTGGAACTATACCCCAGTGAGATTCAGTGTGTGTGGAACGATATCCCAGTGAGATTCAGTGTGTGTGGAACTGCATCCCAGTGAGAGTCAGTGTGTGTGGAACTGTACCCCAGTGAGAGTCAGTGAGTGTGGAACACATACCCCAGTGAGATTCAGTGTGTGTGGAACGATATCCAATGAGATTCAGTGTGTGTGGAACTGTATCCCAGTGGGAGTCAGTGTATGTGGAACAATACCCCAGTGAGATTCAGTGTATGTGGAACAATACCCCAGTGAGAGTCAGTGTGTGTGGAACAATACCCCAGTGAGATTCAGTGTGTGTGGAACTGCATCCCAGTGAGAGTCAGTGTGTGTGGAACTATACCCCAGTGAGATTCAGTGTGTGTGGAACTATATCCCAGTGAGATTCTTTGTGTGTGGAACTGTATCCCAGTGAGAGTCAGTGTGTGTGGAACAGGTACCCCAGTGAGATTCAGTGTGTGTGGAACTATATCCCAGTGAGATTCAGTGTGTGTGGAACTGTATCCCAGTGAGAGTCAGTGCGTGTGGAACAGGTACCCCAGTGAGATTCAGTGTGTGTGGAACTATATCCCAGTGAGATTCAGTGTGTGTGGAACTGTATCCCAGTCAGAGTCAGTGTGTGTGGAACTATATCCCAGTGAGATTCAGTGTGTGTGGAACTGTATCCCAGTGAGTGTGGAACTATACCCCAGTGAGAGTCAGTGTGTGTGGAACTATATCCCAGTGAGATTCAGTGTGTGTGGAACTATATCCCAGTGAGATTCAGTGTGTGTGGAACTGTATCCCAGTGAGATTCAGTGTGTGTGGAACTGTATCCCAGTGAGAGTCAGTGTGTGTGGAACTGTATCCCAGTGAGATTCAGTGTGTGTGGAACTGTATCCCAGTGAGAGTCAGTGTGTGTGGAACACGTACCCCAGTGAGAGTCAGTGTGTGTGGAACAGGTATCCCAGTGAGAGTCAGTGTGTGTGGAACTATATCCCAGTGAGATTCAGTGTGTGTGGAACTGTATCCCAGTGAGATTCAGTGTGGGTGGAACTATATCCCAGTGAGATTCAGTGTGTGTGGAACTGTATCCCAGTGAGTCAGTGTGTGTGGAACACTGACCCCAGTGAGAGTCAGTGTGTGTGGAACAGGTGCCCCAGTGAGAGTCAGTGTGTGTGGAACTGTATCCCAGTGAGATTCAGTGTGTGTGGAACTGTATCCCAGTGAGAGTCAGTGTGTGTGGAACACGTACCCCAGTGAGAGTCAGTGTGTGTGGAACAGGTATCCCAGTGAGAGTCAGTGTGTGTGGAACTATATCCCAGTGAGATTCAGTGTGTGTGGAACTATATCCCAGTGAGATTCAGTGTGTGTGGAACTGTATCCCAGTGAGATTCAGTGTGTGTGGAACTATATCCCAGTGAGATTCAGTGTGTGTGGAACTGTATCCCAGTGAGAGTCAGTGTGTGTGGAACACTGACCCCAGTGAGAGTCAGTGTGTGTGGAACAGGTGCCCCAGTGAGAGTCAGTGTGTGTGGAACTATATCCCAGTGAGGCTCATTGTGTGTGGAACTGTATCCCAGTGAGAGTCAGGGTGTATGGAACTATACCCCAGTGAGATTCAGTGTGTGGGGAACGATATCCCAGTGAGATTCAGTGTGTGTGGAACTGCATCCCAGTGAGATTCAGTGTGTGTGGAACTGCATCCCAGTGAGATTCAGTGTGTGTGGAACTGTATCCCAGTGAGATTCAGTGTGTGTGGAACTGTATCCCAGTGAGAGTCAGTGTGTGTGGAACAGTATCCCAGTGAGAGTCAGTGCGTGTGGAACTGTACCCCAGTGAGAGTCAGTGTGTGTGGAACAGTACCCCAGTGAGAGTCAGTGTGTGTGGAAGACATACCCCAGTGAGATTCAGTGTGTGTGGAACTGTATCCCAGTGAGAGTCAGTGTGTGTGGAACTATATATCCCAGTGAGATTCAGTGTGTGTGGAACTGCATCCCAGTGAGAGTCAGTGTGTGTGGAACTATACCCCAGTGAGATTCAGTGTGTGTGGAACTATATCCCAGTGAGATTCAGTGTGTGTGGAACTGTATCCCAGTGAGAGTCAGTGTGTGTGGAACAGGTACCCCAGTGATATTCAGTGCGTGTGGAACTATATTCCAGTGAGGTTCAGTGTGTGTGGAACTATATCCCAGAGAGAGTCGGTGTGTGTGGAACAGGTACCCCAGTGAGATTCAGTGTGTGTGGAACTATATCCCAGTGAGAGTCAGCGTGTGTGGAACTGTATCCCAGTGAGAGTCGGTGTGTGTGGAACAGTACCCCAGTGAGATTCAGTGTGTGTGGAACTATTTCCCAGTGAGGCTCATTGTGTGTGGAACTGTATCCCAGTGAGAGTCAGTGTGTGTGGAACTGTACCCCAGTGAGAGTCAGTGTGTGTGGATCTATACCCGAGTGAGAGTCAGTGTGCGTGGAACTGTACCCCAGTGAGAGTCAGTGTGTGTGGAACTATACCCCAGTGAGATTCAGTGTGTGTGGAACGATATCCCAGTGAGATTCAGTGTGTGTGGAACTGCATCCCAGTGAGAGTCAGTGTGTGTGGAACTGCATCCCAGTGAGAGTCAGTGCGTGTGGAACTGTACCCCAGTGAGAGTCAGTGTGTGTGGAACTGTACCCCAGTGAGAGTCAGTGTGTGTGGAACACATACCCCAGTGAGATTCAGTGTGTGTGGAACTGTATCCCAGTGAGAGTCAGTGTGTGTGGAACTATACATCCCAGTGAGATTCAGTGTGTGTGGAACTGCATCCCAGTGAGAGTCAGTGTGTGTGGAACTGTCCCCCAGTGAGAGTCAGTGTGTGTGGAACTGAACCCCAGTGAGATTCAGTGTGTGTGGAACTATACCCCAGTGAGAGTCAGTGTGTGTGGAACTGTACCCCAGTGAAATTCAGTGTGTGTGGAACTGTATCCCAGTGAGAGTCACTGTGTGTGGAACGGTACCCCAGTGGGAGTCAGTGTGTGTGGAACAATACCCCAGTGAGATTCAGTGTGTGTGGAACTGCATCCCAGTGAGAGTCAGTGTGTGTGGAACTGTACCCCAGTGAGAGTCAGTGTGTGTGGAATAGGTACCCCAGTGAGATTCAGTGTGTGTGGAACTCTATCCCAGTGAGATTCAGTGTGTGTGGAACTGTATCCCAGTGAGAGTCAGTGTGTGTGGAACAGGTACCCCAGTGATATTCAGTGCGTGTGGAACTATATCCCAGTGAGGTTCAGTGTGTGTGGAACTATATCCCAGTGAGAGTCGGTGTATGTGGAACTGTATCCCAGTGAGATTCAGTGTGTGTGGAACTATATCCCAGTGAGAGTCAGTGTGTGTGGAACACATACCCCAGTGAGATTCAGTGTGTGTGGTACTATATCCCAGTGAGATTCAGTGTGTGTGGAACTGTATCCCAGTGAGAGTCAGTGTGTGTGGAACACGTACCCCAGTGAGATTCAGTGTGTGTGAAACTGTATCCCAGTGAGAGTCAGTGTGTGTGGAACAGGTATCCCTGTGAGAGTCAGTGTGTGTGGAACTATATCCCAATGAGAGTCAGTGTGTGTGGAACTGTACCCCAGTGAGAGTCAGTGTGTGTGGAACTGTATCCCAGTGAGAGTCAGTGTGTGTGGAACGGTACCCCAGTGGGAGTCAGTGTGTGTGGAACAATACCCCAGTGAGATTCAGTGTGTGTGGAACTGCATCCCAGTGAGAGTCAGTGTGTGTGGAACAGGTACCCCAGTGAGAGTCAGTGTGTGTGGAACTATACCCCAGTGAGAGTCAGTGTGTGTGGAACTATATCCCAGTGAGATTCAGTGTGTGTGGAACTATATCCCAGTGAGATTCAGTGTGTGTGGAACTGTATCCCAGTGAGAGTCATTGTGTGTGGAACAGGTACCCCAGTGATATTCAGTGCGTGTGGAACTATATTCCAGTGAGGTTCAGTGTGTGTGGAACTATATCCCAGAGAGAGTCGGTGTGTGTGGAACAGGTACCCCAGTGAGATTCAGTGTGTGTGGAACTATATCCCAGTGAGAGTCAGTGTGTGTGGAACTGTATCCCAGTGAGAGTCGGTGTGTGTGGGACAGTACCCCAGTGAGATTCAGTGTGTGTGGAACTATATCCCAAAGAGGCTCATTGTGTGTGGAACTGTATCCCAGTGAGAGTCAGTGTGTGTGGAACTGTACCCCAGTGAGAGTCAGTGTGTGTGGATCTATACCCGAGTGAGAGTCAGTGTGCGTGGAACTGTACCCCAGTGAGAGTCAGTGTGTGTGGAACTATACCCCAGTGAGATTCAGTGTGTGTGGAACGATATCCCAGTGAGATTCAGTGTGTGTGGAACTGCATCCCAGTGAGAGTCAGTGTGTGTGGAACTGCATCCCAGTGAGAGTCAGTGCGTGTGGAACTGTATCCCAGTGAGAGTCAGTGTGTGTGGAACTATTTCCCAGTGAGGCTCATTGTGTGTGGAACTGTATCCCAGTGAGAGTCAGTGTGTGTGGAACTGTACCCCAGTGAGAGTCAGTGTGTGTGGATCTATACCCGAGTGAGAGTCAGTGTGCGTGGAACTGTACCCCAGTGAGAGTCAGTGTGTGTGGAACTATACCCCAGTGAGATTCAGTGTGTGTGGAACGATATCCCAGTGAGATTCAGTGTGTGTGGAACTGCATCCCAGTGAGAGTCAGTGTGTGTGGAACTGCATCCCAGTGAGAGTCAGTGCGTGTGGAACTGTACCCCAGTGAGAGTCAGTGTGTGTGGAACTGTACCCCAGTGAGAGTCAGTGTGTGTGGAACACATACCCCAGTGAGATTCAGTGTGTGTGGAACTGTATCCCAGTGAGAGTCAGTGTGTGTGGAACTATACATCCCAGTGAGATTCAGTGTGTGTGGAACTGCATCCCAGTGAGAGTCAGTGTGTGTGGAACTGTCCCCCAGTGAGAGTCAGTGTGTGTGGAACTGAACCCCAGTGAGATTCAGTGTGTGTGGAACTATACCCCAGTGAGAGTCAGTGTGTGTGGAACTGTACCCCAGTGAAATTCAGTGTGTGTGGAACTGTATCCCAGTGAGAGTCACTGTGTGTGGAACGGTACCCCAGTGGGAGTCAGTGTGTGTGGAACAATACCCCAGTGAGATTCAGTGTGTGTGGAACTGCATCCCAGTGAGAGTCAGTGTGTGTGGAACTGTACCCCAGTGAGAGTCAGTGTGTGTGGAATAGGTACCCCAGTGAGATTCAGTGTGTGTGGAACTCTATCCCAGTGAGATTCAGTGTGTGTGGAACTGTATCCCAGTGAGAGTCAGTGTGTGTGGAACAGGTACCCCAGTGATATTCAGTGCGTGTGGAACTATATCCCAGTGAGGTTCAGTGTGTGTGGAACTATATCCCAGTGAGAGTCGGTGTATGTGGAACTGTATCCCAGTGAGATTCAGTGTGTGTGGAACTATATCCCAGTGAGAGTCAGTGTGTGTGGAACACATACCCCAGTGAGATTCAGTGTGTGTGGTACTATATCCCAGTGAGATTCAGTGTGTGTGGAACTGTATCCCAGTGAGAGTCAGTGTGTGTGGAACACGTACCCCAGTGAGATTCAGTGTGTGTGAAACTGTATCCCAGTGAGAGTCAGTGTGTGTGGAACAGGTATCCCTGTGAGAGTCAGTGTGTGTGGAACTATATCCCAATGAGAGTCAGTGTGTGTGGAACTGTACCCCAGTGAGAGTCAGTGTGTGTGGAACTGTATCCCAGTGAGAGTCAGTGTGTGTGGAACGGTACCCCAGTGGGAGTCAGTGTGTGTGGAACAATACCCCAGTGAGATTCAGTGTGTGTGGAACTGCATCCCAGTGAGAGTCAGTGTGTGTGGAACAGGTACCCCAGTGAGAGTCAGTGTGTGTGGAACTATACCCCAGTGAGAGTCAGTGTGTGTGGAACTATATCCCAGTGAGATTCAGTGTGTGTGGAACTATATCCCAGTGAGATTCAGTGTGTGTGGAACTGTATCCCAGTGAGAGTCATTGTGTGTGGAACAGGTACCCCAGTGATATTCAGTGCGTGTGGAACTATATTCCAGTGAGGTTCAGTGTGTGTGGAACTATATCCCAGAGAGAGTCGGTGTGTGTGGAACAGGTACCCCAGTGAGATTCAGTGTGTGTGGAACTATATCCCAGTGAGAGTCAGCGTGTGTGGAACTGTATCCCAGTGAGAGTCGGTGTGTGTGGGACAGTACCCCAGTGAGATTCAGTGTGTGTGGAACTATATCCCAAAGAGGCTCATTGTGTGTGGAACTGTATCCCAGTGAGAGTCAGTGTGTGTGGAACTGTACCCCAGTGAGAGTCAGTGTGTGTGGATCTATACCCGAGTGAGAGTCAGTGTGCGTGGAACTGTACCCCAGTGAGAGTCAGTGTGTGTGGAACTATACCCCAGTGAGATTCAGTGTGTGTGGAACGATATCCCAGTGAGATTCAGTGTGTGTGGAACTGCATCCCAGTGAGAGTCAGTGTGTGTGGAACTGCATCCCAGTGAGAGTCAGTGCGTGTGGAACAGTACCCCAGTGAGAGTCAGTGTGTGTGGAACTGTATCCCAGTGAGAGTCAGTGTATGTGGAACAATACCACAGTGAGATTCAGTGTGTGTGGAACTGCATCCCAGTGAGAGTCAGTGTGTGTGGAACGATACCCCAGTGAGATTCAGTGTGTGTGGAACTGTATCCCAGTGAGATTCAGTGTGTGTGGAACTGTATCCCAGTGAGTCAGTGTGTGTGGGTCTATACCCCAGTGAGAGTCAGTGTGCGTGGAACTGTACCCCAGTGAGTGTCAGTGTGTGTGGAACTATACCCCAGTGAGATTCAGTGTGTGTGGAACGATATCCCAGTGAGATTCAGTGTGTGTGGAACTGCATCCCAGTGAGAGTCAGTGTGCGTGGAACAGCATCCCGGTGAGAGTCAGTGCGTGTGGAACTGTACCCCAGTGAGAGTCAGTGTGTGTGGAACTGTACCCCAGTGAGAGTCAGTGTGTGTGGAACTATATCCCACTCAGGTTCAGTGTGTGTGGAACTGCATCCCAGTGAGAGTCAGTGTGTGTGGAACTGTACCCCAGTGAGAGTCAGTGTGTGTGGAACAGGTACCCCAGTGAGATTCAGTGTGTGTGGAACTGTATCCCAGTGTGAGTCAGTGTGTGTGGAACAGGTACCCCAGTGAGATTCAGTGTGTGTGGAACTATATCCCAATGAGATTCAGTGTGGGTGGAACTGTATCCCAGTGAGAGTCAGTGTGTGTGGATCTATACCCCAGTGAGAGTCAGTGTGCGTGGAACTGTACCCCAGTGAGTGTCAGTGTGTGTGGAACTATACCCCAGTGAGATTCAGTGTGTGTGGAACGATATCCCAGTGAGATTCAGTGTGTGTGGAACTGCATCCCAGTGAGAGTCAGTGTGTGTGGAACTGTACCCCAGTGAGAGTCAGTGAGTGTGGAACACATACCCCAGTGAGATTCAGTGTGTGTGGAACGATATCCAATGAGATTCAGTGTGTGTGGAAATGTATCCCAGTGGGAGTCAGTGTATGTGGAACAATACCCCAGTGAGATTCAGTGTATGTGGAACAATACCCCAGTGAGAGTCAGTGTGTGTGGAACAATACCCCAGTGAGATTCAGTGTGTGTGGAACTGCATCCCAGTGAGAGTCAGTGTGTGTGGAACTATACCCCAGTGAGATTCAGTGTGTGTGGAACTATATCCCAGTGAGATTCTTTGTGTGTGGAACTGTATCCCAGTGAGAGTCAGTGTGTGTGGAACAGGTACCCCAGTGAGATTCAGTGTGTGTGGAACTATATCCCAGTGAGATTCAGTGTGTGTGGAACTGTATCCCAGTGAGAGTCAGTGCGTGTGGAACAGGTACCCCAGTGAGATTCAGTGTGTGTGGAACTATATCCCAGTGAGATTCAGTGTGTGTGGAACTGTATCCCAGTCAGAGTCAGTGTGTGTGGAACTATATCCCAGTGAGATTCAGTGTGTGTGGAACTGTATCCCAGTGAGTGTGGAACTATACCCCAGTGAGAGTCAGTGTGTGTGGAACTATATCCCAGTGAGATTCAGTGTGTGTGGAACTATATCCCAGTGAGATTCAGTGTGTGTGGAACTGTATCCCAGTGAGATTCAGTGTGTGTGGAACTGTATCCCAGTGAGAGTCAGTGTGTGTGGAACTGTATCCCAGTGAGATTCAGTGTGTGTGGAACTGTATCCCAGTGAGAGTCAGTGTGTGTGGAACACGTACCCCAGTGAGAGTCAGTGTGTGTGGAACAGGTATCCCAGTGAGAGTCAGTGTGTGTGGAACTATATCCCAGTGAGATTCAGTGTGTGTGGAACTATATCCCAGTGAGATTCAGTGTGTGTGGAACTGTATCCCAGTGAGATTCAGTGTGTGTGGAACTATATCCCAGTGAGATTCAGTGTGTGTGGAACTGTATCCCAGTGAGAGTCAGTGTGTGTGGAACACTGACCCCAGTGAGAGTCAGTGTGTGTGGAACAGGTGCCCCAGTGAGAGTCAGTGTGTGTGGAACTATATCCCAGTGAGGCTCATTGTGTGTGGAACTGTATCCCAGTGAGAGTCAGGGTGTATGGAACTATACCCCAGTGAGATTCAGTGTGTGGGGAACGATATCCCAGTGAGATTCAGTGTGTGTGGAACTGCATCCCAGTGAGATTCAGTGTGTGTGGAACTGCATCCCAGTGAGATTCAGTGTGTGTGGAACTGTATCCCAGTGAGATTCAGTGTGTGTGGAACTGTATCCCAGTGAGAGTCAGTGTGTGTGGAACAGTATCCCAGTGAGAGTCAGTGCGTGTGGAACTGTACCCCAGTGAGAGTCAGTGTGTGTGGAACAGTACCCCAGTGAGAGTCAGTGTGTGTGGAAGACATACCCCAGTGAGATTCAGTGTGTGTGGAACTGTATCCCAGTGAGAGTCAGTGTGTGTGGAACTATATATCCCAGTGAGATTCAGTGTGTGTGGAACTGCATCCCAGTGAGAGTCAGTGTGTGTGGAACTATACCCCAGTGAGATTCAGTGTGTGTGGAACTATATCCCAGTGAGATTCAGTGTGTGTGGAACTGTATCCCAGTGAGAGTCAGTGTGTGTGGAACAGGTACCCCAGTGATATTCAGTGCGTGTGGAACTATATTCCAGTGAGGTTCAGTGTGTGTGGAACTATATCCCAGAGAGAGTCGGTGTGTGTGGAACAGGTACCCCAGTGAGATTCAGTGTGTGTGGAACTATATCCCAGTGAGAGTCAGCGTGTGTGGAACTGTATCCCAGTGAGAGTCGGTGTGTGTGGAACAGTACCCCAGTGAGATTCAGTGTGTGTGGAACTATTTCCCAGTGAGGCTCATTGTGTGTGGAACTGTATCCCAGTGAGAGTCAGTGTGTGTGGAACTGTACCCCAGTGAGAGTCAGTGTGTGTGGATCTATACCCGAGTGAGAGTCAGTGTGCGTGGAACTGTACCCCAGTGAGAGTCAGTGTGTGTGGAACTATACCCCAGTGAGATTCAGTGTGTGTGGAACGATATCCCAGTGAGATTCAGTGTGTGTGGAACTGCATCCCAGTGAGAGTCAGTGTGTGTGGAACTGCATCCCAGTGAGAGTCAGTGCGTGTGGAACTGTACCCCAGTGAGAGTCAGTGTGTGTGGAACTGTACCCCAGTGAGAGTCAGTGTGTGTGGAACACATACCCCAGTGAGATTCAGTGTGTGTGGAACTGTATCCCAGTGAGAGTCAGTGTGTGTGGAACTATACATCCCAGTGAGATTCAGTGTGTGTGGAACTGCATCCCAGTGAGAGTCAGTGTGTGTGGAACTGTCCCCCAGTGAGAGTCAGTGTGTGTGGAACTGAACCCCAGTGAGATTCAGTGTGTGTGGAACTATACCCCAGTGAGAGTCAGTGTGTGTGGAACTGTACCCCAGTGAAATTCAGTGTGTGTGGAACTGTATCCCAGTGAGAGTCACTGTGTGTGGAACGGTACCCCAGTGGGAGTCAGTGTGTGTGGAACAATACCCCAGTGAGATTCAGTGTGTGTGGAACTGCATCCCAGTGAGAGTCAGTGTGTGTGGAACTGTACCCCAGTGAGAGTCAGTGTGTGTGGAATAGGTACCCCAGTGAGATTCAGTGTGTGTGGAACAGTATCCCAGTGAGAGTCAGTGTGTGTGGAACACATACCCCAGTGAGATTCAGTGTGTGTGGAACTATATCCCAATGAGATTCAGTGTGTGTGGAACTGTATCCCAGTGAGAGTTAGTGTGTGTGGAACGGTACCCCAGTGAGAGTCAGTGTGTGTGGAACTGTACCCCAGTGAGAGTCAGTGTATGTGGAACAATACCACAGTGAGATTCAGTGTGTGTGGAACTGCATCCCAGTGAGAGTCAGTGTGTGTGGAACTATACCCCAGTGAGATTCAGTGTGTGTGGAACTCTATCCCAGTGAGATTCAGTGTGTGTGGAACTGTATCCCAGTGAGAGTCAGTGTGTGTGGAACAGGTACCCCAGTGATATTCAGTGCGTGTGGAACTATATCCCAGTGAGGTTCAGTGTGTGTGGAACTATATCCCAGTGAGAGTCGGTGTGTGTGGAACTGTATCCCAGTGAGATTCAGTGTGTGTGGAACTATATCCCAGTGAGAGTCAGTGTGTGTGGAACACATACCCCAGTGAGATTCAGTGTGTGTGGTACTATATCCCAGTGAGATTCAGTGTGTGTGGAACTGTATCCCAGTGAGAGTCAGTGTGTGTGGAACACGTACCCCAGTGGGATTCAGTGTGTGTGAAACTGTATCCCAGTGAGAGTCAGTGTGTGTGGAACAGGTATCCCTGTGAGAGTCAGTGTGTGTGGAACTATATCCCAATGAGAGTCATTGTGTGTGGAACTGTACCCCAGTGAGAGTCAGTGTGTGTGGAACTGTATCCCAGTGAGAGTCAGTGTGTGTGGAACGGTACCCCAGTGGGAGTCAGTGTGTGTGGAACAATACCCCAGTGAGATTCAGTGTGTGTGGAACTGCATCCCAGTGAGAGTCAGTGTGTGTGGAACAGGTACCCCAGTGAGAGTCAGTGTGTGTGGAACTATACCCCAGTGAGAGTCAGTGTGTGTGGAACTATATCCCAGTGAGATTCAGTGTGTGTGGAACTATATCCCAGTGAGATTCAGTGTGTGTGGAACTGTATCCCAGTGAGAGTCATTGTGTGTGGAACAGGTACCCCAGTGATATTCAGTGCGTGTGGAACTATATTCCAGTGAGGTTCAGTGTGTGTGGAACTATATCCCAGAGAGAGTCGGTGTGTGTGGAACAGGTACCCCAGTGAGATTCAGTGTGTGTGGAACTATATCCCAGTGAGAGTCAGCGTGTGTGGAACTGTATCCCAGTGAGAGTCGGTGTGTGTGGGACAGTACCCCAGTGAGATTCAGTGTGTGTGGAACTATATCCCAAAGAGGCTCATTGTGTGTGGAACTGTATCCCAGTGAGAGTCAGTGTGTGTGGAACTGTACCCCAGTGAGAGTCAGTGTGTGTGGATCTATACCCGAGTGAGAGTCAGTGTGCGTGGAACTGTACCCCAGTGAGAGTCAGTGTGTGTGGAACTATACCCCAGTGAGATTCAGTGTGTGTGGAACGATATCCCAGTGAGATTCAGTGTGTGTGGAACTGCATCCCAGTGAGAGTCAGTGTGTGTGGAACTGCATCCCAGTGAGAGTCAGTGCGTGTGGAACTGTACCCCAGTGAGAGTCAGTGTGTGTGGAACTGTACCCCAGTGAGAGTCAGTGTGTGTGGAACACATACCCCAGTGAGATTCAGTGTGTGTGGAACTGTATCCCAGTGAGATTCAGTGTGTGTGGAACGGTACCCCAGTGAGAGTCAGTGTGTGTGGAACTGTATCCCAGTGAGAGTCAGTGTATGTGGAACAATACCACAGTGAGATTCAGTGTGTGTGGAACTGCATCCCAGTGAGAGTCAGTGTGTGTGGAACTATACCCCAGTGAGATTCAGTGTGTGTGGAACTATATCCCAGTGAGATTCAGTGTGTGTGGAACTGCATCCCAGTGAGAGTCAGTGTGTGTGGAACTGTACCCCAGTGAGAGTCAGTGTGTGTGGAATAGGTACCCCAGTGAGATTCAGTGTGTGTGGAACTGTATCCCAGTGAGAGTCAGTGTGTGTGGAACACATACCCCAGTGAGATTCAGTGTGTGTGGAACTATATCCCAATGAGATTCAGTGTGTGTGGAACTGTATCCCAGTGAGAGTTAGTGTGTGTGGAACGGTAGCCCAGTGAGAGTCAGTGTGTGTGGAACTGTATCCCAGTGAGAGTCAGTGTCTGTGGAACAATACCACAGTGATATTCAGTGTGTGTGGAACTGCATCACAGTGAGATTCAGTCTGTGTGGAACTGTATCCCAGTGAGAGTCAGTGTGTGTGGAACAGGTACCCCAGTGATATTCAGTGCGTGTGGAACTATATCCCAGTGAGGTTCAGTGTGTGTGGAACTATATCCCAGTCAGAGTCGGTGTGTGTGGAACTGTATCCCAGTGAGATTCAGTGTGTGTGGAACTATATCCCAGTGAGAGTCAGTGTGTGTGGAACACATACCCCAGTGAGATTCAGTGTGTGTGGTACTATATCCCAGTGAGATTCAGTGTGTGTGGAACTGTATCCCAGTCAGAGTCAGTGTGTGTGGAACTATATCCCAGTGAGATTCAGTGTGTGTGGAACTGTATCCCAGTGAGTGTGGAACTATACCCCAGTGAGAGTCAGTGTGTGTGGAACGATATCCCAGTGAGATTCAGTGTGTGTGGAACTATCTCCCAGTGAGATTCAGTGTGTGTGGAACTGTATCCCAGTGAGATTCAGTGTGTGTGGAACTGTATCCCAGTGAGAGTCAGTGTGTGTGGAACTGTATCCCAGTGAGATTCAGTGTGTGTGGAACTGTATCCCAGTGAGATTCAGTGTGTGTGGAACTGTACCCCAGTGAGATTCAGTGTGTGTGGAACTGTATCCCAGTGAGAGTCAGTGTGTGTGGAACACGTACCCCAGTGAGATTCAGTGTGTGTGGAACTGTATCCCAGTGAGAGTCAGTGTGTGTGGAACAGGTATCCCAGTGAGAGTCAGTGTGTGTGGAACTATATCCCAATGAGAGTCAGTGTGTGTGGAACTGTATCCCAGTGAGAGTCAGTGTGTGTGGAACGGTACCCCAGTGGGAGTCAGTGTGTGTGGAACAATACCCCAGTGAGATTCAGTGTGTGTGGAACTGCATCCCAGTGAGAGTCAGTGTGTGTGGAACAGGTACCCCAGTGAGAGTCAGTGTGTGTGGAACTATACCCCAGTGAGAGTCAGTGTGTGTGGAACTATATCCCAGTGAGATTCAGTGTGTGTGGAACTATATCCCAGTGAGATTCAGTGTGTGTGGAACTGTATCCCAGTGAGATTCAGTGTGTGTGGAACTGTATCCCAGTGAGAGTCAGTGTGTGTGGAACTGTATCCCAGTGAGATTCAGTGTGTGTGGAACTGTATCCCAGTGAGAGTCAGTGTGTGTGGAACACTGACCCCAGTGAGAGTCAGTGTGTGTGGAACAGGTGCCCCAGTGAGAGTCAGTGTGTGTGGAACTGTATCCCAGTTAGGCTCATTGTGTGTGCAACTGTATCCCAGTGAGAGTCAGTGTGTGTGGAACTATACCCCAGTGAGATTCAGTGTGTGTGGAACTATATCCCAGTGAGATTCAGTGTGTGTGGAACTGCATCCCAGTGAGAGTCAGTGTGTGTGGAACTGTACCCCAGTGAGAGTCAGTGTGTGTGGAATAGGTACCCCAGTGAGATTCAGTGTGTGTGGAACTGTATCCCAGTGAGAGTCAGTGTGTGTGGAACACATACCCCAGTGAGATTCAGTGTGTGTGGAACTATATCCCAATGAGATTCAGTGTTTGTGGAACTGTATCCCAGTGAGAGTTAGTGTGTGTGGAACGGTACCCCAGTGAGAGTCAGTGTGTGTGGAACTGTATCCCAGTGAGAGTCAGTGTATGTGGAACAATACCACAGTGAGATTCAGTGTGTGTGGAACTGCATCCCAGTGAGAGTCAGTGTGTGTGGAACTATACCCCAGTGAGATTCAGTGTGTGTGGAACTCTATCCCAGTGAGATTCAGTGTGTGTGGAACTGTATCCCAGTGAGAGTCAGTGTGTGTGGAACAGGTACCCCAGTGATATTCAGTGCGTGTGGAACTATATCCCAGTGAGGTTCAGTGTGTGTGGAACTATATCCCAGTGAGAGTCGGTGTATGTGGAACTGTATCCCAGTGAGATTCAGTGTGTGTGGAACTATATCCCAGTGAGAGTCAGTGTGTGTGGAACACATACCCCAGTGAGATTCAGTGTGTGTGGTACTATATCCCAGTGAGATTCAGTGTGTGTGGAACTGTATCCCAGTGAGAGTCAGTGTGTGTGGAACACGTACCCCAGTGAGATTCAGTGTGTGTGAAACTGTATCCCAGTGAGAGTCAGTGTGTGTGGAACAGGTATCCCTGTGAGAGTCAGTGTGTGTGGAACTATATCCCAATGAGAGTCAGTGTGTGTGGAACTGTACCCCAGTGAGAGTCAGTGTGTGTGGAACTGTATCCCAGTGAGAGTCAGTGTGTGTGGAACGGTACCCCAGTGGGAGTCAGTGTGTGTGGAACAATACCCCAGTGAGATTCAGTGTGTGTGGAACTGCATCCCAGTGAGAGTCAGTGTGTGTGGAACAGGTACCCCAGTGAGAGTCAGTGTGTGTGGAACTATACCCCAGTGAGAGTCAGTGTGTGTGGAACTATATCCCAGTGAGATTCAGTGTGTGTGGAACTATATCCCAGTGAGATTCAGTGTGTGTGGAACTGTATCCCAGTGAGAGTCATTGTGTGTGGAACAGGTACCCCAGTGATATTCAGTGCGTGTGGAACTATATTCCAGTGAGGTTCAGTGTGTGTGGAACTATATCCCAGAGAGAGTCGGTGTGTGTGGAACAGGTACCCCAGTGAGATTCAGTGTGTGTGGAACTATATCCCAGTGAGAGTCAGCGCGTGTGGAACTGTATCCCAGTGAGAGTCGGTGTGTGTGGGACAGTACCCCAGTGAGATTCAGTGTGTGTGGAACTATATCCCAAAGAGGCTCATTGTGTGTGGAACTGTATCCCAGTGAGAGTCAGTGTGTGTGGAACTGTACCCCAGTGAGAGTCAGTGTGTGTGGATCTATACCCGAGTGAGAGTCAGTGTGCGTGGAACTGTACCCCAGTGAGAGTCAGTGTGTGTGGAACTATACCCCAGTGAGATTCAGTGTGTGTGGAACGATATCCCAGTGAGATTCAGTGTGTGTGGAACTGCATCCCAGTGAGAGTCAGTGTGTGTGGAACTGCATCCCAGTGAGAGTCAGTGCGTGTGGAACTGTACCCCAGTGAGAGTCAGTGTGTGTGGAACTGTACCCCAGTGAGAGTCAGTGTGTGTGGAACACATACCCCAGTGAGATTCAGTGTGTGTGGAACTGTACCCCAGTGAAATTCAGTGTGTGTGGAACTGTATCCCAGTGAGAGTCAGTGTTGTGGAACGGTACCCCAGTGGGAGTCAGTGTGTGTGGAACAATACCCCAGTGAGATTCAGTGTGTGTGGAACTGCATCCCAGTGAGAGTCAGTGTGTGTGGAACTGTACCCCAGTGAGAGTCAGTGTGTGTGGAATAGGTACCCCAGTGAGATTCAGTGTGTGTGGAACTGTATCCCAGTGAGAGTCAGTGTGTGTGGAACACATACCCCAGTGAGATTCAGTGTGTGTGGAACTATATCCCAATGAGATTCAGTGTGTGTGGAACTGTATCCCAGTGAGAGTTAGTGTGTGTGGAACGGTACCCCAGTGAGAGTCAGTGTGTGTGGAACTGTATCCCAGTGAGAGTCAGTGTATGTGGAACAATACCACAGTGAGATTCAGTGTGTGTGGAACTGCATCCCAGTGAGAGTCAGTGTGTGTGGAACTATACCCCAGTGAGATTCAGTGTGTGTGGAACTATATCCCAGTGAGATTCAGTGTGTGTGGAACTGCATCCCAGTGAGAGTCAGTGTGTGTGGAACTGTACCCCAGTGAGAGTCAGTGTGTGTGGAATAGGTACCCCAGTGAGATTCAGTGTGTGTGGAACTGTATCCCAGTGAGAGTCAGTGTGTGTGGAACACATACCCCAGTGAGATTCAGTGTGTGTGGAACTATATCCCAATGAGATTCAGTGTGTGTGGAACTGTATCCCAGTGAGAGTTAGTGTGTGTGGAACGGTACCCCAGTGAGAGTCAGTGTGTGTGGAACTGTATCCCAGTGAGAGTCAGTGTATGTGGAACAATACCACAGTGAGATTCAGTGTGTGTGGAACTGCATCACAGTGAGAGTCAGTGTGTGTGGAACTATATCCCAGTGAGGTTCAGTGTGTGTGGAACTATATCCCAGTCAGAGTCGGTGTGTGTGGAACTGTATCCCAGTGAGATTCAGTGTGTGTGGAACTATATCCCAGTGAGAGTCAGTGTGTGTGGAACACATACCCCAGTGAGATTCAGTGTGTGTGGTACTATATCCCAGTGAGATTCAGTGTGTGTGGAACTGTATCCCAGTCAGAGTCAGTGTGTGTGGAACTATATCCCAGTGAGATTCAGTGTGTGTGGAACTGTATCCCAGTGAGTGTGGAACTATACCCCAGTGAGAGTCAGTGTGTGTGGAACGATATCCCAGTGAGATTCAGTGTGTGTGGAACTATCTCCCAGTGAGATTCAGTGTGTGTGGAACTGTATCCCAGTGAGATTCAGTGTGTGTGGAACTGTATCCCAGTGAGAGTCAGTGTGTGTGGAACTGTATCCCAGTGAGATTCAGTGTGTGTGGAACTGTATCCCAGTGAGATTCAGTGTGTGTGGAACTGTACCCCAGTGAGATTCAGTGTGTGTGGAACTGTATCCCAGTGAGAGTCAGTGTGTGTGGAACACGTACCCCAGTGAGATTCAGTGTGTGTGGAACTGTATCCCAGTGAGAGTCAGTGTGTGTGGAACAGGTATCCCAGTGAGAGTCAGTGTGTGTGGAACTATATCCCAATGAGAGTCAGTGTGTGTGGAACTGTATCCCAGTGAGAGTCAGTGTGTGTGGAACGGTACCCCAGTGGGAGTCAGTGTGTGTGGAACAATACCCCAGTGAGATTCAGTGTGTGTGGAACTGCATCCCAGTGAGAGTCAGTGTGTGTGGAACAGGTACCCCAGTGAGAGTCAGTGTGTGTGGAACTATACCCCAGTGAGAGTCAGTGTGTGTGGAACTATATCCCAGTGAGATTCAGTGTGTGTGGAACTATATCCCAGTGAGATTCAGTGTGTGTGGAACTGTATCCCAGTGAGATTCAGTGTGTGTGGAACTGTATCCCAGTGAGAGTCAGTGTGTGTGGAACTGTATCCCAGTGAGATTCAGTGTGTGTGGAACTGTATCCCAGTGAGAGTCAGTGTGTGTGGAACACGTACCCCAGTGAGAGTCAGTGTGTGTGGAACAGGTATCCCAGTGAGAGTCAGTGTGTGTGGAACTATATCCCAGTGAGATTCAGTGTGTGTGGAACTATATCCCAGTGAGATTCAGTGTGTGTGGAACTGTATCCCAGTGAGATTCAGTGTGTGTGGAACACTGACCCCAGTGAGAGTCAGTGTGTGTGGAACAGGTGCCCCAGTGAGAGTCAGTGTGTGTGGAACTGTATCCCAGTGAGAGTCAGTGTATGTGGAACAATACCACAGTGAGATTCAGTGTGTGTGGAACTGCATCCCAGTGAGAGTCAGTGTGTGTGGAACTATACCCCAGTGAGATTCAGTGTGTGTGGAACTATATCCCAGTGAGATTCAGTGTGTGTGGAACTGCATCCCAGTGAGAGTCAGTGTGTGTGGAACTGTACCCCAGTGAGAGTCAGTGTGTGTGGAATAGGTACCCCAGTGAGATTCAGTGTGTGTGGAACTGTATCCCAGTGAGAGTCAGTGTGTGTGGAACACATACCCCAGTGAGATTCAGTGTGTGTGGAACTATATCCCAATGAGATTCAGTGTGTGTGGAACTGTATCCCAGTGAGAGTTAGTGTGTGTGGAACGGTAGCCCAGTGAGAGTCAGTGTGTGTGGAACTGTATCCCAGTGAGAGTCAGTGTCTGTGGAACAATACCACAGTGAGATTCAGTGTGTGTGGAACTGCATCACAGTGAGAGTCAGTGTGTGTGGAACTATACCCCAGTGAGATTCAGTGTGTGTGGAACTATATCCCAGTGAGATTCAGTCTGTGTGGAACTGTATCCCAGTGAGAGTCAGTGTGTGTGGAACAGGTACCCCAGTGATATTCAGTGCGTGTGGAACTATATCCCAGTGAGGTTCAGTGTGTGTGGAACTATATCCCAGTCAGAGTCGGTGTGTGTGGAACTGTATCCCAGTGAGATTCAGTGTGTGTGGAACTATATCCCAGTGAGAGTCAGTGTGTGTGGAACACATACCCCAGTGAGATTCAGTGTGTGTGGTACTATATCCCAGTGAGATTCAGTGTGTGTGGAACTGTATCCCAGTCAGAGTCAGTGTGTGTGGAACTATATCCCAGTGAGATTCAGTGTGTGTGGAACTGTATCCCAGTGAGTGTGGAACTATACCCCAGTGAGAGTCAGTGTGTGTGGAACGATATCCCAGTGAGATTCAGTGTGTGTGGAACTATCTCCCAGTGAGATTCAGTGTGTGTGGAACTGTATCCCAGTGAGATTCAGTGTGTGTGGAACTGTATCCCAGTGAGAGTCAGTGTGTGTGGAACTGTATCCCAGTGAGATTCAGTGTGTGTGGAACTGTATCCCAGTGAGATTCAGTGTGTGTGGAACTGTACCCCAGTGAGATTCAGTGTGTGTGGAACTGTATCCCAGTGAGAGTCAGTGTGTGTGGAACACGTACCCCAGTGAGATTCAGTGTGTGTGGAACTGTATCCCAGTGAGAGTCAGTGTGTGTGGAACAGGTATCCCAGTGAGAGTCAGTGTGTGTGGAACTATATCCCAATGAGAGTCAGTGTGTGTGGAACTGTATCCCAGTGAGAGTCAGTGTGTGTGGAATGGTACCCCAGTGGGAGTCAGTGTGTGTGGAACAATACCCCAGTGAGATTCAGTGTGTGTGGAACTGCATCCCAGTGAGAGTCAGTGTGTGTGGAACAGGTACCCCAGTGAGAGTCAGTGTGTGTGGAACTATACCCCAGTGAGAGTCAGTGTGTGTGGAACTATATCCCAGTGAGATTCAGTGTGTGTGGAACTGTATCCCAGTGAGATTCAGTGTGTGTGGAACTGTATCCCAGTGAGAGTCAGTGTGTGTGGAACTGTATCCCAGTGAGATTCAGTGTGTGTGGAACTGTATCCCAGTGAGAGTCAGTGTGTGTGGAACACTGACCCCAGTGAGAGTCAGTGTGTGTGGAACAGGTGCCCCAGTGAGAGTCAGTGTGTGTGGAACTGTATCCCAGTTAGGCTCATTGTGTGTGCAACTGTATCCCAGTGAGAGTCAGTGTGTGTGGAACTATACCCCAGTGAGATTCAGTGTGTGTGGAACTATATACCAGTGAGATTCAGTGTGTGTGGAACTGCATCCCAGTGAGAGTCAGTGTGTGTGGAACTGTACCCCAGTGAGAGTCAGTGTGTGTGGAATAGGTACCCCAGTGAGATTCAGTGTGTGTGGAACTGTATCCCAGTGAGAGTCAGTGTGTGTGGAACACATACCCCAGTGAGATTCAGTGTGTGTGGAACTATATCCCAATGAGATTCAGTGTTTGTGGAACTGTATCCCAGTGAGAGTTAGTGTGTGTGGAACGGTACCCCAGTGAGAGTCAGTGTGTGTGGAACTGTATCCCAGTGAGAGTCAGTGTATGTGGAACAATACCACAGTGAGATTCAGTGTGTGTGGAACTGCATCCCAGTGAGAGTCAGTGTGTGTGGAACTATACCCCAGTGAGATTCAGTGTGTGTGGAACTCTATCCCAGTGAGATTCAGTGTGTGTGGAACTGTATCCCAGTGAGAGTCAGTGTGTGTGGAACAGGTACCCCAGTGATATTCAGTGCGTGTGGAACTATATCCCAGTGAGGTTCAGTGTGTGTGGAACTATATCCCAGTGAGAGTCGGTGTCTGTGGAACTGTATCCCAGTGAGATTCAGTGTGTGTGGAACTATATCCCAGTGAGAGTCAGTGTGTGTGGAACACATACCCCAGTGAGATTCAGTGTGTGTGGTACTATATCCCAGTGAGATTCAGTGTGTGTGGAACTGTATCCCAGTGAGAGTCAGTGTGTGTGGAACACGTACCCCAGTGAGATTCAGTGTGTGTGAAACTGTATCCCAGTGAGAGTCAGTGTGTGTGGAACAGGTATCCCTGTGAGAGTCAGTGTGTGTGGAACTATATCCCAATGAGAGTCAGTGTGTGTGGAACTGTACCCCAGTGAGAGTCAGTGTGTGTGGAACTGTATCCCAGTGAGAGTCAGTGTGTGTGGAACGGTACCCCAGTGGGAGTCAGTGTGTGTGGAACAATACCCCAGTGAGATTCAGTGTGTGTGGAACTGCATCCCAGTGAGAGTCAGTGTGTGTGGAACAGGTACCCCAGTGAGAGTCAGTGTGTGTGGAACTATACCCCAGTGAGAGTCAGTGTGTGTGGAACTATATCCCAGTGAGATTCAGTGTGTGTGGAACTATATCCCAGTGAGATTCAGTGTGTGTGGAACTGTATCCCAGTGAGAGTCATTGTGTGTGGAACAGGTACCCCAGTGATATTCAGTGCGTGTGGAACTATATTCCAGTGAGGTTCAGTGTGTGTGGAACTATATCCCAGAGAGAGTCGGTGTGTGTGGAACAGGTACCCCAGTGAGATTCAGTGTGTGTGGAACTATAAGCCAGTGAGAGTCAGCGTGTGTGGAACTGTATCCCAGTGAGAGTCGGTGTGTGTGGGACAGTACCCCAGTGAGATTCAGTGTGTGTGGGACTATATCCCAAAGAGGCTCATTGTGTGTGGAACTGTATCCCAGTGAGAGTCAGTGTGTGTGGAACTGTACCCCAGTGAGAGTCAGTGTGTGTGGATCTATACCCGAGTGAGAGTCAGTGTGCGTGGAACTGTACCCCAGTGAGAGTCAGTGTGTGTGGAACTATACCCCAGTGAGATTCAGTGTGTGTGGAACGATATCCCAGTGAGATTCAGTGTGTGTGGAACTGCATCCCAGTGAGAGTCAGTGTGTGTGGAACTGCATCCCAGTGAGAGTCAGTGCGTGTGGAACTGTACCCCAGTGAGAGTCAGTGTGTGTGGAACTGTACCCCAGTGAGAGTCAGTGTGTGTGGAACACATACCCCAGTGAGATTCAGTGTGTGTGGAACTGTACCCCAGTGAAATTCAGTGTGTGTGGAACTGTATCCCAGTGAGAGTCAGTGTTGTGGAACGGTACCCCAGTGGGAGTCAGTGTGTGTGGAACAATACCCCAGTGAGATTCAGTGTGTGTGGAACTGCATCCCAGTGAGAGTCAGTGTGTGTGGAACTGTACCCCAGTGAGAGTCAGTGTGTGTGGAATAGGTACCCCAGTGAGATTCAGTGTGTGTGGAACTGTATCCCAGTGAGAGTCAGTGTGTGTGGAACACATACCCCAGTGAGATTCAGTGTGTGTGGAACTATATCCCAATGAGATTCAGTGTGTGTGGAACTGTATCCCAGTGAGAGTTAGTGTGTGTGGAACGGTACCCCAGTGAGAGTCAGTGTGTGTGGAACTGTATCCCAGTGAGAGTCAGTGTATGTGGAACAATACCACAGTGAGATTCAGTGTGTGTGGAACTGCATCCCAGTGAGAGTCAGTGTGTGTGGAACTATACCCCAGTGAGATTCAGTGTGTGTGGAACTATATCCCAGTGAGATTCAGCGTGTGTGGAACTGCATCCCAGTGAGAGTCAGTGTGTGTGGAACTGTACCCCAGTGAGAGTCAGTGTGTGTGGAATAGGTACCCCAGTGAGATTCAGTGTGTGTGGAACTGTATCCCAGTGAGAGTCAGTGTGTGTGGAACACATACCCCAGTGAGATTCAGTGTGTGTGGAACTATATCCCAATGAGATTCAGTGTGTGTGGAACTGTATCCCAGTGAGAGTTAGTGTGTGTGGAACGGTACCCCAGTGAGAGTCAGTGTGTGTGGAACTGTATCCCAGTGAGAGTCAGTGTATGTGGAACAATACCACAGTGAGATTCAGTGTGTGTGGAACTGCATCACAGTGAGAGTCAGTGTGTGTGGAACTATATCCCAGTGAGGTTCAGTGTGTGTGGAACTATATCCCAGTCAGAGTCGGTGTGTGTGGAACTGTATCCCAGTGAGATTCAGTGTGTGTGGAACTATATCCCAGTGAGAGTCAGTGTGTGTGGAACACATACCCCAGTGAGATTCAGTGTGTGTGGTACTATATCCCAGTGAGATTCAGTGTGTGTGGAACTGTATCCCAGTCAGAGTCAGTGTGTGTGGAACTATATCCCAGTGAGATTCAGTGTGTGTGGAACTGTATCCCAGTGAGTGTGGAACTATACCCCAGTGAGAGTCAGTGTGTGTGGAACGATATCCCAGTGAGATTCAGTGTGTGTGGAACTATCTCCCAGTGAGATTCAGTGTGTGTGGAACTGTATCCCAGTGAGATTCAGTGTGTGTGGAACTGTATCCCAGTGAGAGTCAGTGTGTGTGGAACTGTATCCCAGTGAGATTCAGTGTGTGTGGAACTGTATCCCAGTGAGATTCAGTGTGTGTGGAACTGTACCCCAGTGAGATTCAGTGTGTGTGGAACTGTATCCCAGTGAGAGTCAGTGTGTGTGGAACACGTACCCCAGTGAGATTCAGTGTGTGTGGAACTGTATCCCAGTGAGAGTCAGTGTGTGTGGAACAGGTATCCCAGTGAGAGTCAGTGTGTGTGGAACTATATCCCAATGAGAGTCAGTGTGTGTGGAACTGTATCCCAGTGAGAGTCAGTGTGTGTGGAACGGTACCCCAGTGGGAGTCAGTGTGTGTGGAACAATACCCCAGTGAGATTCAGTGTGTGTGGAACTGCATCCCAGTGAGAGTCAGTGTGTGTGGAACAGGTACCCCAGTGAGAGTCAGTGTGTGTGGAACTATACCCCAGTGAGAGTCAGTGTGTGTGGAACTATATCCCAGTGAGATTCAGTGTGTGTGGAACTATATCCCAGTGAGATTCAGTGTGTGTGGAACTGTATCCCAGTGAGATTCAGTGTGTGTGGAACTGTATCCCAGTGAGAGTCAGTGTGTGTGGAACTGTATCCCAGTGAGATTCAGTGTGTGTGGAACTGTATCCCAGTGAGAGTCAGTGTGTGTGGAACACGTACCCCAGTGAGAGTCAGTGTGTGTGGAACAGGTATCCCAGTGAGAGTCAGTGTGTGTGGAACTATATCCCAGTGAGATTCAGTGTGTGTGGAACTATATCCCAGTGAGATTCAGTGTGTGTGGAACTGTATCCCAGTGAGATTCAGTGTGTGTGGAACACTGACCCCAGTGAGAGTCAGTGTGTGTGGAACAGGTGCCCCAGTGAGAGTCAGTGTGTGTGGAACTGTATCCCAGTTAGGCTCATTGTGTGTGCAACTGTATCCCAGTGAGAGTCAGTGTGTGTGGAACTATACCCCAGTGAGATTCAGTGTGTGGGGAACGATATCCCAGTGAGATTCAGTGTGTGTGGAACTGCATCCCAGTGAGATTCAGTGTGTGTGGAACTGCATCCCAGTGAGATTCAGTGTGTGTGGAACTGTATCCCAGTGAGATTCAGTGTGTGTGGAACTGTATCCCAGTGAGAGTCAGTGTGTGTGGAACTGTATCCCAGTGAGAGTCAGTGCGTGTGGAACTGTACCCCAGTGAGAGTCAGTGTGTGTGGAACTGTACCCCAGTGAGAGTCAGTGTGTGTGGAACACATACCCCAGTGAGATTCAGTGTGTGTGGAACTGTATCCCAGTGAGAGTCAGTGTGTGTGGAACTATATATCCCAGTGAGATTCAGTGTGTGTGGAACTGCATCCCAGTGAGAGTCAGTGTGTGTGGAACTGTACCCCAGTGAGAGTCAGTGTGGGTGGAACTGTACCCCAGTGAGATTCAGTGTGTGTGGAACTATACCCCAGTGAGAGTCAGTGTGTGTGGAACTGTACCCCAGTGAAATTCAGTGTGTGTGGAACTGTATCCCAGTGAGAGTCAGTGTGTGTGGAACTATATCCCAGTGAGATTCAGTGTGTGTGGAACTATATCCCAGTGAGATTCAGTGTGTGTGGAACTGTATCCCAGTGAGAGTCATTGTGTGTGGAACAGGTACCCCAGTGATATTCAGTGCGTGTGGAACTATATTCCAGTGAGGTTCAGTGTGTGTGGAACTATATCCCAGAGAGAGTCGGTGTGTGTGGAACAGGTACCCCAGTGAGATTCAGTGTGTGTGGAACTATATCCCAGTGAGAGTCAGCGTGTGTGGAACTGTATCCCAGTGAGAGTCGGTGTGTGTGGGACAGTACCCCAGTGAGATTCAGTGTGTGTGGAACTATATCCCAAAGAGGCTCATTGTGTGTGGAACTGTATCCCAGTGAGAGTCAGTGTGTGTGGAACTGTACCCCAGTGAGAGTCAGTGTGTGTGGATCTATACCCGAGTGAGAGTCAGTGTGCGTGGAACTGTACCCCAGTGAGAGTCAGTGTGTGTGGAACTATACCCCAGTGAGATTCAGTGTGTGTGGAACGATATCCCAGTGAGATTCAGTGTGTGTGGAACTGCATCCCAGTGAGAGTCAGTGTGTGTGGAACTGCATCCCAGTGAGAGTCAGTGCGTGTGGAACTGTACCCCAGTGAGAGTCAGTGTGTGTGGAACTGTACCCCAGTGAGAGTCAGTGTGTGTGGAACACATACCCCAGTGAGATTCAGTGTGTGTGGAACTGTACCCCAGTGAAATTCAGTGTGTGTGGAACTGTATCCCAGTGAGAGTCAGTGTTGTGGAACGGTACCGCAGTGGGAGTCAGTGTGTGTGGAACAATACCCCAGTGAGATTCAGTGTGTGTGGAACTGCATCCCAGTGAGAGTCAGTGTGTGTGGAACTGTACCCCAGTGAGAGTCAGTGTGTGTGGAATAGGTACCCCAGTGAGATTCAGTGTGTGTGGAACTGTATCCCAGTGAGAGTCAGTGTGTGTGGAACACATACCCCAGTGAGATTCAGTGTGTGTGGAACTATATCCCAATGAGATTCAGTGTGTGTGGAACTGTATCCCAGTGAGAGTTAGTGTGTGTGGAACGGTACCCCAGTGAGAGTCAGTGTGTGTGGAACTGTATCCCAGTGAGAGTCAGTGTATGTGGAACAATACCACAGTGAGATTCAGTGTGTGTGGAACTGCATCCCAGTGAGAGTCAGTGTGTGTGGAACTATACCCCAGTGAGATTCAGTGTGTGTGGAACTATATCCCAGTGAGATTCAGTGTGTGTGGAACTGCATCCCAGTGAGAGTCAGTGTGTGTGGAACTGTACCCCAGTGAGAGTCAGTGTGTGTGGAATAGGTACCCCAGTGAGATTCAGTGTGTGTGGAACTGTATCCCAGTGAGAGTCAGTGTGTGTGGAACACATACCCCAGTGAGATTCAGTGTGTGTGGAACTATATCCCAATGAGATTCAGTGTGTGTGGAACTGTATCCCAGTGAGAGTTAGTGTGTGTGGAACGGTACCCCAGTGAGAGTCAGTGTGTGTGGAACTGTATCCCAGTGAGAGTCAGTGTATGTGGAACAATACCACAGTGAGATTCAGTGTGTGTGGAACTGCATCACAGTGAGAGTCAGTGTGTGTGGAACTATATCCCAGTGAGGTTCAGTGTGTGTGGAACTATATCCCAGTCAGAGTCGGTGTGTGTGGAACTGTATCCCAGTGAGATTCAGTGTGTGTGGAACTATATCCCAGTGAGAGTCAGTGTGTGTGGAACACATACCCCAGTGAGATTCAGTGTGTGGTACTATATCCCAGTGAGATTCAGTGTGTGTGGAACTGTATCCCAGTCAGAGTCAGTGTCTGTGGAACTATATCCCAGTGAGATTCAGTGTGTGTGGAACTGTATCCCAGTGAGTGTGGAACTATACCCCAGTGAGAGTCAGTGTGTGTGGAACGATATCCCAGTGAGATTCAGTGTGTGTGGAACTATCTCCCAGTGAGATTCAGTGTGTGTGGAACTGTATCCCAGTGAGATTCAGTGTGTGTGGAACTGTATCCCAGTGAGAGTCAGTGTGTGTGGAACTGTATCCCAGTGAGATTCAGTGTGTGTGGAACTGTATCCCAGTGAGATTCAGTGTGTGTGGAACTGTACCCCAGTGAGATTCAGTGTGTGTGGAACTGTATCCCAGTGAGAGTCAGTGTGTGTGGAACACGTACCCCAGTGAGATTCAGTGTGTGTGGAACTGTATCCCAGTGAGAGTCAGTGTGTGTGGAACAGGTATCCCAGTGAGAGTCAGTGTGTGTGGAACTATATCCCAATGAGAGTCAGTGTGTGTGGAACTGTATCCCAGTGAGAGTCAGTGTGTGTGGAACGGTACCCCAGTGGGAGTCAGTGTGTGTGGAACAATACCCCAGTGAGATTCAGTGTGTGTGGAACTGCATCCCAGTGAGAGTCAGTGTGTGTGGAACAGGTACCCCAGTGAGAGTCAGTGTGTGTGGAACTATACCCCAGTGAGAGTCAGTGTGTGTGGAACTATATCCCAGTGAGATTCAGTGTGTGTGGAACTATATCCCAGTGAGATTCAGTGTGTGTGGAACTGTATCCCAGTGAGATTCAGTGTGTGTGGAACTGTATCCCAGTGAGAGTCAGTGTGTGTGGAACTGTATCCCAGTGAGATTCAGTGTGTGTGGAACTGTATCCCAGTGAGAGTCAGTGTGTGTGGAACACGTACCCCAGTGAGAGTCAGTGTGTGTGGAACAGGTATCCCAGTGAGAGTCAGTGTGTGTGGAACTATATCCCAGTGAGATTCAGTGTGTGTGGAACTATATCCCAGTGAGATTCAGTGTGTGTGGAACTGTATCCCAGTGAGAATCAGTGTGTGTGGAACACTGACCCCAGTGAGAGTCAGTGTGTGTGGAACAGGTGCCCCAGTGAGAGTCAGTGTGTGTGGAACTGTATCCCAGTTAGGCTCATTGTGTGTGCAACTGTATCCCAGTGAGAGTCAGTGTGTGTGGAACTATACCCCAGTGAGATTCAGTGTGTGGGGAACGATATCCCAGTGAGATTCAGTGTGTGTGGAACTGCATCCCAGTGAGATTCAGTGTGTGTGGAACTGTATCCCAGTGAGATTCAGTGTGTGTGGAACTGTATCCCAGTGAGAGTCAGTGTGTGTGGAACTTTATCCCAGTGAGAGTCAGTGCGTGTGGAACTGTACCCCAGTGAGAGTCAGTGTGTGTGGAACTGTACCCCAGTGAGAGTCAGTGTGTGTGGAACACATACCCCAGTGAGATTCAGTGTGTGTGGAACTGTATCCCAGTGAGAGTCAGTGTGTGTGGAACTATATATCCCAGTGAGATTCAGTGTGTGTGGAACTGCATCCCAGTGAGAGTCAGTGTGTGTGGAACTGTACCCCAGTGAGAGTCAGTGTGGGTGGAACTGTACCCCAGTGAGATTCAGTGTGTGTGGAACTATACCCCAGTGAGAGTCAGTGTGTGTGGAACTGTACCCCAGTGAAATTCAGTGTGTGTGGAACTGTATCCCAGTGAGAGTCAGTGTGTGTGGAACGGTACCCCAGTGGGAGTCAGTGTGTGTAGAACAATACCCCAGTGAGATTCAGTGTGTGTGGAACTGCATCCCAGTGAGAGTCAGTGGGTGTGGAACTATATCCCAGTGAGATTCAGTGTGTGTGGAACTATATCCCAGTGAGATTCAGTGTGTGTGGAACTGTATCCCAGTGAGATTCAGTGTGTGTGGAACTATATCCCAGTGATATTCAGTGTGTGTGGAACTGTATCCCAGTGAGAGTCAGTGTGTGTGGAACACTGACCCCAGTGAGAGTCAGTGTGTGTGGAACAGGTGCCCCAGTGAGAGTCAGTGTGTGTGGAACTATATCCCAGTGAGGGTCAGTGTGTGTGGAACAGGTACCCCAGTGAAAGTCAGTGTGTGTGGAACAGGTACCCCAGTGAGAGTCAGTGTGTGTGGAACTGTATCCCAGTGAGAGTCAGTGTTTATGGAACTGTACCCCAGTGAGAGTCAGTGTGTGTGGAACTATACCCCAGTGAGATTCAGTGTGTGTGGAACTATACCCCAGTGAGATTCAGTGTGTGTGGAACTGTATCCTAGTGAGATTCAGTGTGTGTGGAACGATGTATCCCAGTTAGTGTCAGTGTGTGTGGAACTATACCCCAGTGAGATTCAGTGTGTGTGGAACTATACCCCAGTGTGATTCAGTGTGTGTGGAACTATATCCCAGTGAGATTCAGTGTGTGTGGAACTGTATCCCAGTGAGATTCAGTGTGTGTGGAACTATATCCCAGTGAGATTCAGTGAGTGTGGAACTGTATCCCAGTGAGATTCAGTGTGTGTGGAACTATATCCCAGTGAGATTCAGTGTGTGTGGAACTGTATCCCAGTGAGATTCAGTGTGTGTTGAACTGTATCCCAGTGAGATTCAGTGTGTGTGGAACTGCATCCCAGTGAGATTCAGTGTGTGTGGAACTGTATCCCAGTGAGATTCAGTGTGTGTGGAACTGTATCCCAGTGAGAGTCAGTGTGTGTGGAACTGTATCCCAGTGAGAGTCAGTGCGTGTGGAACTGTACCCCAGTGAGAGTCAGTGTGTGTGGAACTGTACCCCAGTGAGAGTCAGTGTGTGTGGAACACATACCCCAGTGAGATTCAGTGTGTGTGGAACTGTATCCCAGTGAGAGTCAGTGTGTGTGGAACTATATATCCCAGTGAGATTCAGTGTGTGTGGAACTGCATCCCAGTGAGAGTCAGTGTGTGTGGAACTGTACCCCAGTGAGAGTCAGTGTGGGTGGAACTGTACCCCAGTGAGATTCAGTGTGTGTGGAACTATACCCCAGTGAGAGTCAGTGTGTGTGGAACTGTACCCCAGTGAAATTCAGTGTGTGTGGAACTGTATCCCAGTGAGAGTCAGTATGTGTGGAACGGTACCCCAGTGGGAGTCAGTGTGTGTAGAACAATACCCCAGTGAGATTCAGTGTGTGTGGAACTGCATCCCAGTGAGAGTCAGTGTGTGTGGAACTATATCCCAGTGAGATTCAGTGTGTGTGGAACTATATCCCAGTGAGATTCAGTGTGTGTGGAACTGTATCCCAGTGAGATTCAGTGTGTGTGGAACTATATCCCAGTGATATTCAGTGTGTGTGGAACTGTATCCCAGTGAGAGTCAGTGTGTGTGGAACACTGACCCCAGTGAGAGTCAGTGTGTGTGGAACAGGTGCCCCAGTGAGAGTCAGTGTGTGTGGAACTATATCCCAGTGAGGGTCAGTGTGTGTGGAACAGGTACCCC
Organism: Mustelus asterias; assembly: GCF_964213995.1. Taxonomy (NCBI): domain Eukaryota; kingdom Metazoa; phylum Chordata; class Chondrichthyes; order Carcharhiniformes; family Triakidae; genus Mustelus; species Mustelus asterias. The sequence goes on along the minus strand of NC_135821.1, from coordinate 28,586,693 downwards.
AGTGAAAGTCAGTGTGTGTGGAACAGGTACCCCAGTGAGAGTCAGTGTGTGTGGAACTGTATCCCAGTGAGAGTCAGTGTTTATGGAACTGTACCCCAGTGAGAGTCAGTGTGTGTGGAACTATACCCCAGTGAGATTCAGTGTGTGTGGAACTATACCCCAGTGAGATTCAGTGTGTGTGGAACTGTATCCCAGTGAGATTCAGTGTGTGTTGAACTATACCCCAGTGTGATTCAGTGTGTGTGGAACTATATCCCAGTGAGATTCAGTGTGTGTGGAACTGTATCCCAGTGAGATTCAGTGTGTGTGGAACTATATCCCAGTGAGATTCAGTGTGTGTGGAACTGTATCCCAGTGAGATTCAGTGTGTGTGGAACTATATCCCAGTGAGATTCAGTGTGTGTGGAACTGTATCCCAGTGAGATTCAGTGTGTGTTGAACTGTATCCCAGTGAGAGTCAGTGTGTGTGGAACTGTATCCCAGTGAGATTCAGTGTGTGTGGAACTATATTCCAGTGAGATTTAGTGTGTGTGGAACTGTATCCCAGTGAGATTCAGTGAGTGTGGAACTGAATCCCAGTGATATTCAGTGTGTGTGGAACAGGTACCCCAGTGAGAGTCAGTGTGTGTGGAACAGGTACCCCAGTGAGAGTCAGTGTGTGTGGAACAGGTACCCCAGTGAGATTCAGTGTGTGTGGAACTATATCCCAGTGAGAGTCAGTGTGTGTGGAACTATATCCCAGTGAGGTTCAGTGTGTGTGGAACTGTATCCCAGTGAGAGTCAGTGTGTGTGGAACTATATCCCAGTGAGATTCAGTGTGTGTGGAACTATATCCCAGTGAGATTCAGTGTGTGTGGAACTGTATCCCAGTGAGTGTGGCACTATACCCCAGTGAGAGTCAGTGTGTGTGGAACTATATCCCAGTGAGATTCAGTGTGTGTGGAACTGTATGCCAGTGAGAGTCAGTGTGTGTGGAACACGTACCCCAGTGAGAGTCAGTGTGTGTGGAACACGTACCCCAGTGAGAGTCAGTGTGTATGGAACTATATCCCAGTGAGGGTCAGTGTGTGTGGAACAGGTACCCCAGTGAAAGTCAGTGTGTGTGGAACTGTATCGCAGTGAGAGTCAGTGTGTATGGAACTGTACCCCAGTGAGAGTCAGTGTGTGTGGAACTATACCCCAGTGAGATTCAGTGTGTGTGGAACTGTATCCCAGTGAGATTCAGTGTGTGTGGAACGATGTATCCCAGTTAGAGTCAGTGTGTGTGGAACTATACCCCAGTGAGATTCAGTGTGTGTGGAACTATACCCCAGTGTGATTCAGTGTGTGTGGAACTATATCCCAGTGAGATTCAGTGTGTGTGGAACTATATCCCAGTGAGATTCAGTGTGTGTGGAACTGTATCCCAGTGAGATTCAGTGTGTGTTGAACTGTATCCCAGTGAGATTCAGTGTGTGTGGAACTGTATCCCAGTGAGATTCAGTGTGTGTGGAACGATGTATCCCAGTTAGAGTCAGTGTGTGTGGAACTATACCCCAGTGAGATTCAGTGTGTGTGGAACTATACCCCAGTGTGATTCAGTGTGTGTGGAACTATATCCCAGTGAGATTCAGTGTGTGTGGAACTGTATCCCAGTGAGATTCAGTGTGTGTGGAACTATATCCCAGTGAGATTTAGTGTGTGTGGAACTATATCCCAGTGAGATTCAGTGTGTGTGGAACTGTATCCCAGTGAGATTCAGTGTGTGTGGAACTATACCCCAGTGAGAGTCAGTGTGTGTGGAACTGTACCCCAGTGAAATTCAGTGTGTGTGGAACTGTATCCCAGTGAGAGTCAGTGTGTGTGGAACGGTACCCCAGTGGGAGTCAGTGTGTGTAGAACAATACCCCAGTGAGATTCAGTGTGTGTGGAACTGCATCCCAGTGAGAGTCAGTGTGTGTGGAACTATATCCCAGTGAGATTCAGTGTGTGTGGAACTATATCCCAGTGAGATTCAGTGTGTGTGGAACTGTATCCCAGTGAGATTCAGTGTGTGTGGAACTATATCCCAGTGATATTCAGTGTGTGTGGAACTGTATCCCAGTGAGAGTCAGTGTGTGTGGAACACTGACCCCAGTGAGAGTCAGTGTGTGTGGAACAGGTGCCCCAGTGAGAGTCAGTGTGTGTGGAACTATATCCCAGTGAGGGTCAGTGTGTGTGGAACAGGTACCCCAGTGAAAGTCAGTGTGTGTGGAACAGGTACCCCAGTGAGAGTCAGTGTGTGTGGAACTGTATCCCAGTGAGAGTCAGTGTTTATGGAACTGTACCCCAGTGAGAGTCAGTGTGTGTGGAACTATACCCCAGTTAGATTCAGTGTGTGTGGAACTATACCCCAGTGAGATTCAGTGTGTGTGGAACTGTATCCCAGTGAGATTCAGTGTGTGTGGAACGATGTATCCCAGTTAGAGTCAGTTTGTGTGGAACTATACCCCAGTGAGATTCAGTGTGTGTGGAACTATACCCCAGTGTGATTCAGTGTGTGTGGAACTATATCCCAGTGAGATTCAGTGTGTGTGGAACTGTATCCCAGTGAGATTCAGTGTGTGTGGAACTATATCCCAGTGAGATTCAGTGTGTGTGGAACTGTATCCCAGTGAGATTCAGTGTGTGTGGAACTATATCCCAGTGAGATTCAGTGTGTGTGGAACTGTATCCCAGTGAGATTCAGTGTGTGTTGAACTGTATCCCAGTGAGAGTCAGTGTGTGTGGAACTGTATCCCAGTGAGATTCAGTGTGTGTGGAACTATATCCCAGTGAGATTTAGTGTGTGTGGAACTGTATCCCAGTGAGATTCAGTGAGTGTGGAACTGAATCCCAGTGATATTCAGTGTATGTGGAACAGGTACCCCAGTGAGAGTCAGTGTGTGTGGAACAGGTACCCCAGTGAGAGTCAGTGTGTGTGGAACAGGTACCCCAGTGAGATTCAGTGTGTGTGGAACTATATCCCAGTGAGAGTCAGTGTGTGTGGAACTATATCCCAGTGAGGTTCAGTGTGTGTGGAACTGTATCCCAGTGAGAGTCAGTGTGTGTGGAACTATATCCCAGTGAGATTCAGTGTGTGTGGAACTATATCCCAGTGCGATTCAGTGTGTGTGGAACTGTATCCCAGTGAGTCTGGCACTATACCCCAGTGAGAGTCAGTGTGTGTGGAACTATATCCCAGTGAGATTCAGTGTGTGTGGAACTGTATCCCAGTGAGTGTGGCACTATACCCCAGTGAGAGTCAGTGTGTGTGGAACTATATCCCAGTGAGATTCAGTGTGTGTGGAACTGTATGCCAGTGAGAGTCAGTGTGTGTGGAACACGTACCCCAGTGAGAGTCAGTGTGTGTGGAACACGTACCCCAGTGAGAGTCAGTGTGTATGGAACTATATCCCAGTGAGGGTCAGTGTGTGTGGAACAGGTACCCCAGTGAAAGTCAGTGTGTGTGGAACTGTATCGCAGTGAGAGTCAGTGTGTATGGAACTGTACCCCAGTGAGAGTCAGTGTGTGTGGAACTATACCCCAGTGAGATTCAGTGTGTGTGGAACTGTATCCCAGTGAGATTCAGTGTGTGTGGAACGATGTATCCCAGTTAGAGTCAGTGTGTGTGGAACTATACCCCAGTGAGATTCAGTGTGTGTGGAACTATACCCCAGTGTGATTCAGTGTGTGTGGAACTATATCCCAGTGAGATTCAGTGTGTGTGGAACTATATCCCAGTGAGATTCAGTGTGTGTGGAACTGTATCCCAGTGAGATTCAGTGTGTGTTGAACTGTATCCCAGTGAGATTCAGTGTGTGTGGAACTGTATCCCAGTGAGATTCAGTGTGTGTGGAACGATGTATCCCAGTTAGAGTCAGTGTGTGTGGAACTATACCCCAGTGAGATTCAGTGTGTGTGGAACTATACCCCAGTGTGATTCAGTGTGTGTGGAACTATATCCCAGTGAGATTCAGTGTGTGTGGAACTGTATCCCAGTGAGATTCAGTGTGTGTGGAACTATATCCCAGTGAGATTCAGTGTGTGTGGAACTATATCCCAGTGAGATTCAGTGTGTGTGGAACTGTATCCCAGTGAGATTCAGTGTGTGTGGAACTATATCCCAGTGAGATTCAGTGTGTGTGGAACTGTATCCCAGTGAGATTCAGTGTGTGTTGAACTGTATCCCAGTGAGAGTCAGTGTGTGTGGAACTGTATCCCAGTGAGATTCAGTGTGTGTGGAACTATATCCCAGTGAGATTTAGTGTGTGTGGAACTGTATCCCAGTGAGATTCAGTGTGTGTGGAACTGAATCCCAGTGAGATTCAGTGTGTGTGGAACAGGTACCCCAGTGAGAGTCAGTGTGTGTGGAACAGGTACCCCAGTGAGAGTCAGTGTGTGTGGAACTATATCCCAGTGAGAGTCAGTGTGTGTCGAACCCGTACCCCAGTGAGATTCAGTGTGTGTGGAACTATATCCCAGTGAAAGTCAGTGTGTGTGGAACTATATCCCAGTGAGGTTCAGTGTGTGTGGAACTGTATCCCAGTGAGATTCAGTGTGTGTGGAACTATATCCCAGTGAGATTCAGTGTGTGTGGAACTGTATCCCAGTGAGTGTGGCACTATACCCCAGTGAGAGTCAGTGTGTGTGGAACTATATCCCAGTGAGATTCAGTGTGTGTGGAACTGTATGCCAGTGAGAGTCAGTGTGTGTGGAACACGTACCCCAGTGAGAGTCAGTGTGTGTGGAACACGTACCCCAGTGAGAGTCAGTGTGTGTGGAACTATATCCCAGTGAGATTCAGTGTGTGTGGAACTGCATCCCAGTGAGAGTCAGTGTGTGTGGAACTATATCCCAGTGAGATTCAGTGTGTGTGGAACTGTATCCCAGTGAGATTCAGTGTGTGTGGAACTATATCCCAGTGAGATTCAGTGTGTGTGGAACTGTATCCCAGTGAGGTGCTGGAGGCTACAGTTGAGGAGGAATCAACTGAGCATAGAGAGCAGATCTCTGGGGGTGAGCCGAGTGAGAAAGCTCAGGTGGTTAGGGGCTGTAAAAGACTGGGCCTTGTGATTGGGGACTCCACAATTAAGGGGACAGATAGGAGGGTCGGAACTAAAGGTAGGGACTCAGGGTTGGTGTGTTGCCTACCAGGGGCTGGGGTCCGGGATGTGTCTGACAGGGTATTCAGGACTCTTAGGGGGGAGGGAGATAAACCACAAGTTATTGTACATGTGGGGACACACGACATAGGGAGGATAGGGGAAGGGGATATTAGGCAGGGATTTATGGAGTTGGGGTGGAAACTAAAGGCCAAGACTGACAGAGTGGTTATCTCTGGACTCTTGCCTGTACCACGGGATAGTTTAGAGAGGAATAGGGAGAGGGAAGGTTTGAATTCATGGCTGAGGGGATGGTGCAGGAGGGAGGGGTTCAGGTACTTAAGCAATTGGGGCTCGTACTGGGGAAGGTGTGACCTCTATGAGAAGGATGGTCTACACCTTAATCAGAAGGGGACCAATATCCTGGGGGGTAAATTTGCTAAGGCCATGCAAGGAGGTTTAAACTGATTCGGGGGGGGGGAGGGATCCTGAGTAGTGGGGCTGAAAGTGAGGGATGCATGGATGGGGACTGCAATGCACGGCATTGCAGAGGTGGGGTGGAGCAGGGTTTGAAATGTGTATACTTCAATGCCAGGAGTATTCGCAATAAAGTGGGTGAACTTGCAGCGTGGATCAGTACCTGGGACTTCGATGTTGTGGCTATTTCAGAGACATGGATAGAGCAGGGGCAGGAATGGATGCTGCAGGTCCCGGGGTTCAAATGTTTTAGTCGAAGTAGGGAAGGAGGTAGAAGAGGGGGAGGGGTAGCATTATTGGTCAGAGATTGTATCACAGTGTCAGAGAGGAGGTTTGATGAGGACTTATCTGTTGAGGTAGTATGGGCGGAGATTAGAAATAGGAGAGGAGAGGTCACCCTGTTGGGAGTCTTTTATAGACCTCCTAAAAGTTCTAGAGAGGTTGAGGAAAGGATTGCGGAGTCAATCCTGCTTAGGAGTGAAAGTAATAGGGCAATTGTTATGGGGGATTTTAACTTGACTAATATTGACTGGAATTGTTATAGCTCTAGCTCGTTAGAGGGGTCAGTTTTTGTTCAAAGCGTGCAGGAAGGTTTTTTGACTCAGTATGTAGACAGGCCAACTAGAGGTGAGGCTATATTGGATCTGGTGCTGGGAAATGAGCCAGACCAGGTGCTAGACTTGGAAGTTGGTGTGCATTTTGGTGATAGTGACCACAATTCGGTTACGTTCACCTTAGTGATGGAAAGGGATAGGCATGAACCTCGGGCCAGTGGTTTTAGCTGGGGGAAGGGTAATTATGAGGCTATTAGGAGAGAATTAGGAAACATAGGTTGGACTAGGAGATTACAGGGACTGGGAACGTCCGACATGTGGAGTTTTTTCAAGGAGCAGCTACTGCGAGTCTGTGATAGGTATGTCCCTGTCAGGCAAGGAGGAATTGGTAGGGCTAGGGAACCGTGGTGCACCAAAAAAGTTTCTTTGTTGGTTAAAAAGAAAAAGGAGGCTTATGTTCGGATGAGACGTGAGCACTCGGGTAGTGCACTAGAAAGCTTTAGATTGGCTAAGAGGGAGTTGAAGAGCGAGCTTAGAAGGGCTAAAAGGGGACATGAGAAGACTTTGGCGGATAGGGTTAAAGAGAATCCTAAGGCGTTCTATAGGTATGTCAAGAACAGAAGGTTGGTTAGGGCAAGTTTAGGGCCAGTTATAGATGGCAGAGGGAAGTTATGTGTGGAACCGGAGGAGATTGGTGAAGCATTGAACCAATATTTCTCTTCGGTGTTCACGCAAGGGGACATGAATATAGCTGAGGAGGACACTGGGTTGCAGGGGAGTAGAATAGACAGTATTACAGTTGATAAGGAGGATGTGCAGGATATTCTGGAGGGTCTGAAAATAGATAAATCCCCTGGTCCGGATGGGATTTATCCAAGGATTCTCTGGGAGGCAAGAGAAGTGATTGCAGAGCCTCTGGCTCTGATCTTCAGGTCGTCGTTGGCCTCTGGTATAGTACCAGAAGATTGGAGGTTAGCGAATGTTGTCCCATTGTTTAAGAAGGGGAACAGAGACTTCCCCGGGAATTATAGACCGGTGAGTCTCACTTCTGTTGTCGGCAAGATGTTGGAAAAAATTATAAGGGATAGGATTTATAGTTATTTGGAGAGTAATGAATTGATAGGTGATAGTCAGCATGGTTTTGTGGCAGGTAGGTCGTGCCTTACTAACCTTATTGAGTTTTTTGAGAAAGTGACCAAGGAGGTGGATGGGGGCAAGGCAGTGGATGTGGTATATATGGATTTTAGTAAGGCGTTTGATAAGGTTCACCATGGTAGGCTTCTGCAGAAAATGCAGATGTATGGGATTGGGGGTGATCTAGGAAATTGGATCAGGAATTGGCTAGCGGATAGGAAACAGAGGGTGGTGGTTGATAGTAAATATTCATCATGGAGTGCGGTTACAAGTGGTGTACCTCAGGGATCTGTTTTGGGGCCACTGCTGTTTGTAATATTTATTAATGATCTGGATGAGGGTATAGTTGGGTGGATTAGCAAATTTGCTGATGACACCAAAGTCGGTGGTGTGGTAGACAGTGAGGAAGGGTGTCGTAGTTTGCAGGAAGACTTAGACAGGTTGCAAAGTTGGGCCGAGAGGTGGCGGATGGAGTTTAATGCGGAGAAGTGTGAGGTAATTCACTTTGGTAGGAATAACAGATGTGTTGAGTATAGGGCTAACGGGAGGACTTTGAATAGTGTGGAGGAGCAGAGGGATCTAGGTGTATGTGTGCATAGATCCCTGAAAGTTGGGAATCAAGTAGATAAGGTTGTTAAGAAGGCATATGGTGTCTTGGCGTTTATTGGTAGGGGGATTGAATTTAGGAGTCGTAGCGTTATGTTGCAACTGTACACAACTCTGGTGCGGCCGCACTTGGAGTACTGTGTGCAGTTCTGGTCCCCACATTACAGGAAGGATGTGGAGGCTTTGGAGAGGGTGCAGAGGAGGTTTACCAGGATGTTGCCTGGTATGGAGGGGAGATCCTATGAGGAGAGGCTGAGGGATTTGGGATTGTTTTCGCTGGAAAGGCGGCGGCTAAGAGGGGATCTTATTGAAACATATAAGATGATTAGAGGTTTAGATAGGGTGGATAGTGATAGCCTTTTTCCTCTGATGGAGAAATCCAGCACGAGGGGGCATGGCTTTAAATTGAGGGGGGGTAGTTATAGAACCGATGTCAGGGGTAGGTTCTTTACCCAGAGGGTGGTGAGGGATTGGAATGCCCTGCCAGCATCAGTAGTAAATGCGCCTAGTTTGGGGGCGTTTAAGAGATCCGTAGATAGGTTCATGGACGAAAAGAAATTGGTTTAGGTTGGAGGGTCACAGTTTTTTTTTTTTTTTTTTTAACTGGTCGGTGCAACATCGTGGGCCGAAGGGCCTGTTCTGCGCTGTAATGTTCTATGTTCTATGTTCTATGTTCTATGTATCCCAGTGAGATTCAGTGTGTGTGGAACTATACCCCAGTGAGAGTCAGTGTGTGTGGAACTGTACCCCAGTGAAATTCAGTGTGTGTGGAACTGTATCCCAGTGAGAGTCAGTGTGTGTGGAACGGTACCCCAGTGGGAGTCAGTGTGTGTAGAACAATACCCCCGTGAGATTCAGTGTGTGTGGAACTGCATCCCAGTGAGAGTCAGTGTGTGTGGAACTATATCCCAGTGAGATTCAGTGTGTGTGGAACTATATCCCAGTGAGATTCAGTGTGTGTGGAACTGTATCCCAGTGAGATTCAGTGTGTGTGGAACTATATCCCAGTGATATTCAGTGTGTGTGGAACTGTATCCCAGTGAGAGTCAGTGTGTGTGGAACACTGACCCCAGTGAGAGTCAGTGTGTGTGGAACAGGTGCCCCAGTGAGAGTCAGTGTGTGTGGAACTATATCCCAGTGAGGGTCAGTGTGTGTGGAACAGGTACCCCAGTGAAAGTCAGTGTGTGTGGAACAGGTACCCCAGTGAGAGTCAGTGTGTGTGGAACTGTATCCCAGTGAGAGTCAGTGTTTATGGAACTGTACCCCAGTGAGAGTCAGTGTGTGTGGAACTATACCCAGTGAGATTCAGTGTGTGTGGAACTATACCCCAGTAAGATTCAGTGTGTGTGGAACTGTATCCCAGTGAGATTCAGTGTGTGTGGAACGATGTATCCCAGTTAGAGTCAGTTTGTGTGGAACTATACCCCAGTGAGATTCAGTGTGTGTGGAACTATACCCCAGTGTGATTCAGTGTGTGTGGAACTATATCCCAGTGAGATTCAGTGTGTGTGGAACTGTATCCCAGTGAGATTCAGTGTGTGTGGAACTATATCCCAGTGAGATTCAGTGTGTGTGGAACTGTATCCCAGTGAGATTCAGTGTGTGTGGAACTATATCCCAGTGAGATTCAGTGTGTGTGGAACTGTATCCCAGTGAGATTCAGTGTGTGTTGAACTGTATCCCAGTGAGAGTCAGTGTGTGTGGAACTGTATCCCAGTGAGATTCAGTGTGTGTGGAACTATATCCCAGTGAGATTTAGTGTGTGTGGAACTGTATCCCAGTGAGATTCAGTGAGTGTGGAACTGAATCCCAGTGATATTCAGTGTATGTGGAACAGGTACCCCAGTGAGAGTCCGTGTGTGTGGAACAGGTACCCCAGTGAGAGTCAGTGTGTGTGGAACAGGTACCCCAGTGAGATTCAGTGTGTGTGGAACTATATCCCAGTGAGAGTCAGTGTGTGTGGAACTATATCCCAGTGAGGTTCAGTGTGTGTGGAACTGTATCCCAGTGAGAGTCAGTGTGTGTGGAACTATATCCCAGTGAGATTCAGTGTGTGTGGAACTATATCCCAGTGAGATTCAGTGTGTGTGGAACTGTATCCCAGTGAGTGTGACACTATACCCCAGTGAGAGTCAGTGTGTGTGGAACTATATCCCAGTGAGATTCAGTGTGTGTGGAACTGTATGCCAGTGAGAGTCAGTGTGTGTGGAACACGTACCCCAGTGAGAGTCAGTGTGTGTGGAACACGTACCCCAGTGAGAGTCAGTGTGTATGGAACTATATCCCAGTGAGGGTCAGTGTGTGTGGAACAGGTACCCCAGTGAAAGTCAGTGTGTGTGGAACTGTATCGCAGTGAGAGTCAGTGTGTATGGAACTGTACCCCAGTGAGAGTCAGTGTGTGTGGAACTATACCCCAGTGAGATTCAGTGTGTGTGGAACTGTATCCCAGTGAGATTCAGTGTGTGTGGAACGATGTATCCCAGTTAGAGTCAGTGTGTGTGGAACTATACCCCAGTGAGATTCAGTGTGTGTGGAACTGTACCCCAGTGTGATTCAGTGTGTGTGGAACTATATCCCAGTGAGATTCAGTGTGTGTGGAACTATATCCCAGTGAGATTCAGTGTGTGTGGAACTGTATCCCAGTGAGATTCAGTGTGTGTTGAACTGTATCCCAGTGAGATTCAGTGTGTGTGGAACTGTATCCCAGTGAGATTCAGTGTGTGTGGAACGATGTATCCCAGTTAGAGTCAGTGTGTGTGGAACTATACCCCAGTGAGATTCAGTGTGTGTGGAACTATACCCCAGTGTGATTCAGTGTGTGTGGAACTATATCCCAGTGAGATTCAGTGTGTGTGGAACTGTATCCCAGTGAGATTCAGTGTGTGTGGAACTATATCCCAGTGAGATTCAGTGTGTGTGGAACTATATCCCAGTGAGATTCAGTGTGTGTGGAACTGTATCCCAGTGAGATTCAGTGTGTGTGGAACTATATCCCAGTGAGATTCAGTGTGTGTGGAACTGTATCCCAGTGAGATTCAGTGTGTGTTGAACTGTATCCCAGTGAGAGTCAGTGTGTGTGGAACTGTATCCCAGTGAGATTCAGTGTGTGTGGAACTATATCCCAGTGAGATTTAGTGTGTGTGGAACTGTATCCCAGTGAGATTCAGTGTGTGTGGAACTGAATCCCAGTGAGATTCAGTGTGTGTGGAACAGGTACCCCAGTGAGAGTCAGTGTGTGTGGAACAGGTACCCCAGTGAGAGTCAGTGTGTGTGGAACTATATCCCAGTGAGAGTCAGTGTGTGTCGAACCCGTACCCCAGTGAGATTCAGTGTGTGTGGAACTATATCCCAGTGAAAGTCAGTGTGTGTGGAACTATATCCCAGTGAGGTTCAGTGTGTGTGGAACTGTATCCCAGTGAGAGTCAGTGTGTATGGAACTATACCCCAGTGAGATTCAGTGTGTGTGGAACTATATCCCAGTGAGATTCAGTGTGTGTGGAACTGTATCCCAGTGAGTGTGGCACTATACCCCAGTGAGAGTCAGTGTGTGTGGAACTATATCCCAGTGAGATTCAGTGTGTGTGGAACTGTATGCCAGTGAGAGTCAGTGTGTGTGGAACACGTACCCCAGTGAGAGTCAGTGTGTGTGGAACACGTACCCCAGTGAGAGTCAGTGTGTATGGAACTATATCCCAGTGAGGGTCAGTGTGTGTGGAACAGGTACCCCAGTGAAAGTCAGTGTGTGTGGAACTGTATCGCAGTGAGAGTCAGTGTGTATGGAACAGTACCCCAGTGAGAGTCAGTGTGTGTGGAACTATACCCCAGTGAGATTCAGTGTGTGTGGAACTGTATCCCAGTGAGATTCAGTGTGTGTGGAACGATGTATCCCAGTTAGAGTCAGTGTGTGTGGAACTATACCCCAGTGAGATTCAGTGTGTGTGGAACTATACCCCAGTGTGATTCAGTGTGTGTGGAACTATATCCCAGTGAGATTCAGTGTGTGTGGAACTATATCCCAGTGAGATTCAGTGTGTGTGGAACTGTATCCCAGTGAGATTCAGTGTGTGTTGAACTGTATCCCAGTGAGATTCAGTGTGTGTGGAACTGTATCCCAGTGAGATTCAGTGTGTGTGGAACGATGTATCCCAGTTAGAGTCAGTGTGTGTGGAACTATACCCCAGTGAGATTCAGTGTGTGTGGAACTATACCCCAGTGTGATTCAGTGTGTGTGGAACTATATCCCAGTGAGATTCAGTGTGTGTGGAACTGTATCCCAGTGAGATTCAGTGTGTGTGGAACTATATCCCAGTGAGATTCAGTGTGTGTGGAACTATATCCCAGTGAGATTCAGTGTGTGTGGAACTGTATCCCAGTGAGATTCAGTGTGTGTGGAACTATATCCCAGTGAGATTCAGTGTGTGTGGAACTGTATCCCAGTGAGATTCAGTGTGTGTTGAACTGTATCCCAGTGAGAGTCAGTGTGTGTGGAACTGTATCCCAGTGAGATTCAGTGTGTGTGGAACTATATCCCAGTGAGATTTAGTGTGTGTGGAACTGTATCCCAGTGAGATTCAGTGTGTGTGGAACTGAATCCCAGTGAGATTCAGTGTGTGTGGAACAGGTACCCCAGTGAGAGTCAGTGTGTGTGGAACAGGTACCCCAGTGAGAGTCAGTGTGTGTGGAACTATATCCCAGTGAGAGTCAGTGTGTGTCGAACCCGTACCCCAGTGAGATTCAGTGTGTGTGGAACTATATCCCAGTGAAAGTCAGTGTGTGTGGAACTATATCCCAGTGAGGTTCAGTGTGTGTGGAACTGTATCCCAGTGAGAGTCAGTGTGTATGGAACTATACCCCAGTGAGATTCAGTGTGTGTGGAACTATATCCCAGTGAGATTCAGTGTGTGTGGAACTGTATCCCAGTGAGTGTGGCACTATACCCCAGTGAGAGTCAGTGTGTGTGGAACTATATCCCAGTGAGATTCAGTGTGTGTGGAACTGTATGCCAGTGAGAGTCAGTGTGTGTGGAACACGTACCCCAGTGAGAGTCAGTGTGTGTGGAACACGTACCCCAGTGAGAGTCAGTGTGTGTGGAACTATATCCCAGTGAGATTCAGTGTGTGTGGAACTGCATCCCAGTGAGAGTCAGTGTGTGTGGAACTATATCCCAGTGAGAGTCAGTGTGTGTGGAACAGTTACCCCAGTGAGAGTCAGTGTGTGTGGAACTATATCCCAGTGAGAGTCAGTGTGTGTGGAACACGTACCCCAGTGAGAGTCAGTGTGTGTGGAACTGTATCCCAGTGAGAGTCAGTGTGTGTGGAACTGTATCCCAGTGAGAGTCAGTGAGCGTGGAACACGTACCCCAGCGAGATTCAGTGTGTGTGGAACTGTATCCCAGTGAGAGTCAGTGTGTGTGGAACTGTAACCCAGTTAGCGTCTTATCCTGGATTAGTCTGGCTGCTTGTGGCTGATAAGGTGGTGGGACATTCTGTTCACCTGTGATATTTGCGGGGCGAATGGGGCTGAATTCAACTCCCTGTCCAGTTTTCAGTTTGATGTTTCTGAGGGCTTTCTGCTGTGAGGTTCAGGTTCCGGCCTCACCTGATGCAGTTTTCAGGATCAGCTCTGCAGTCAACATTGCAGCGGAAGCGTTCCCATGCCAACCATCCCATCGGCGGGGTCCTCATTAAGCCGTTATCTAGTGAAAGCCCGCAGGTGGCAAGCATCAATGTGAGGGGCACAACCTGCATGCCCATCTCTGCCAACGAAAATCACCAACTGGCTTCAACAATCTGTAACATCAGTAATAGAAAACACGCAGTCAGACAGGCACAGGATAGAACAGCACAGAAAGCAGCCATTCGGCCCAACCTGCCTGTGGGAGCTCTTTGAAAGGACTACCAATTAGCCCACTCCCTGCTCCGTCCCCGTGAAGTGGGGAATTCTGTTTCGGTGGCCGGATTACTTTCGAAGTAGAACATAGAACAGTACAGCACAGAACAGGCCCTTCGGCCCACGATGTTGTGCCGAGCTTTATTTGAAACCAAGATCAAGCTATCCCTCTCCCTATCATCCTGGTGTGCTCCATGTGCCTATCCAATAACCGCTTAAATGTTCCTAAAGTGTCTGACTCCCCTATCACTGCAGGCAGTCCATTCCACACCCCAACCACTCTCTGCGTAAAGAACCTACCTCTGATATCCTTCCTGTATCTCCCACCACGAACCCTATAGTTATGCCCCCTTGTAATAGCTCCATCCACCCGAGGAAATAGTCTTTGAACGTTCACTCTATCTATCCCCTTCATCATATTATAAACCTCTATTAAGTCTCCCCTCAGCCTCCTCCACTCCAGAGAGAACAGCCCTATCTCCCTCAACCTTTCCTCATAAGACCTATCCTCCAAACCAGGCAGCATCCTGGTAAATCTCCTCTGCACTCTTTCCAGCGCTTCCACATCCTTCTTATAGTGAGGTGACCAGAACTGCACACAATATTCCAAATGTGGTCTCACCAAGGTCCTGTACAGTTGCAGCATAACCCCACGGCTCTTAAACTCCAACCCCCTGTTAATAAAAGCTAACACACTATAGGCCTTCTTCACAGCTCTATCCACTTGAGTGGCAACCTTTAGAGATCTGTGGATATGAACCCCAAGATCTCTCTGTTCCTCCACAGTCTTCAGAACCCTACCTTTGACCCTGTAATCCACATTTAAATTAGTCCTACCAAAATGAATCACCTCACATTTATCAGGGTTAAACTCCATTTGCCATTTTTCAGCCCAGCTTTGCATCCTATCTATGTCTCTTTGCAGCCTACAACAGCCCTCCACCTCATCCACTACTCCACCAATCTTGGTGTCATCAGCAAATTTACTGATTCACCCTTCAGCCCCCTCCTCTCAGTCATTAATAAAAATCACAAAGAGCAGAGGACCAAGCACTGATCCCTGCGGCACTCCGCTAAGTACTTTAAAATAACTGTGCTTAATAGTTTTCGCAAAGGTAACTGAAACAGAGATTTAAAGCATAATAAAATTTATTTCCAAAACTAGTTTTGTTATAAAACATGCAAACAATACAAAGAACAAAAGACATACATTAGACAAATACAATACTTTGGCCGAAGGGGGATCTGGGGATGCATCAGTATCTCAAGTTTCCTCCGCAGATCTCGAGTTTTGTGCCAAAAACTTGGACAATTATACAATTTGGTTATCTGAGATGCAGCCCAGCAATTAACTTAACATGATCAAATTTAATATTTAACTTGTCAATCTATTCATGACAACATTCTCAAATCGAATTATAATCTGACACGTTAAATAATGGTTTGTCATTTGTCCGTTCAACTATCGGAAGTATACTCAATAAAAATGGCTTCCTTGTTGCTTAGCAATACAAAACCATACTTTTAACTTATTCAGCGTTTTGCAAGGAGGTTAGGACCAGTTTTTCCCGCTGGATGCGGATCCATACATCTGGCAGAATTCCCAGCCCAAACTCCTTGTTCTCAAATATAAATGTATATAATTTGTTCTTTTAAACAATGGATGGTTTCATACTGTACCATGTTCAAGTTACATCGTAATTGAATTTTCATGTTTTTCAGTCAATTCTCTGATACAAGGAAACCTTGGGCTTATAATCAGTTACTGGGAAATTTAACAGCTAACTTCTAATGCCCTTATTAGTATTTGCACTTTATTTTCAAAACCTTATATTAAAATATTAGCTGCTTAGTTCCCTACGTTGGGTATTAAGATTCAATTCCCTTCATCATCCTGTAATCCAGTAATCTTCACTCCTTTCAAGTATTTATCCAATTCCCATTTGAAAGTTAATATTGAAGCTGTTTCCTTCGCGTCGCAGACAGCGCGTTCCAGATGTGCAGGTTAGGTGGTTTGGCCACGGTAAATGCGTGGGGTTGCAGGGATAGGAAGGGGGTGGGTGGGTCTGAGTAAGGTCATAGAATCCTACAGTGCAGAAGGAGGCCATCGAGTCTGCACCAACCACAATCCCACCCAGGCCCTATCCCCATAACCCCACACATTTACCCTGACACTAAGGGGCAATTTAGCATGGCCAATCGACTTAACCCGTTCTCTCAAAGACTATATGCAGGCTCGATGGGTCAAATGGTCTCCTTCTGCATTGCAGGGATTCTATGTTTCAATCAATCACCTCTTACTCTTGCAAACTCTGGTGGATATAAACCTAGCCTGTACCACCTTAATTCTTTGAGACAATCCAAGTAACAGTTTTCTGAAATGTTTCCAATTCATTTCCATCTTTCCTTAAATAAGGAGACCAATACAGTACACAATGCTCCAGATGTGTTCTCACCAATGCCTGTGCAGCTGAAGCAAAATCTCCCTACTTTCCCCTCATAATAAACAATAACATTTGATTAGCTTTCCTAATTACTTGCTGGGGGGTGGGGGTTAAAGAAATCGGTTGTTAAAATCTCAGGCAGAATACGCACCCGCTCTCACTTAGGGAGATTACCCCATCCCTCTCTCCTCGGGAGAATACCTGCTCACTCTCTCAGGGAGAATACACCCGCTCTCTCTCTCTCTCGGGGAGAATACCCCCGCTCTCTCTCTCTCAGGGAGAATACCCCCGCTCTCTCTCTCTCTCGGGGAGAATACCCCCGCTCTCTCTCTCTCGGGGAGAATACCCCCGCTCTCTCTCTCGGGGAGAATACCCCCGCTCTCTCTCTCGGGGAGAATACCCCCGCTCTCTCTCTTGGGGAGAATACCCCCGCTCTCTCTCTCTCTCTTGGGGAGAATACCCCCGCTCTCTCTCTCTCTCTTGGGGAGAATACCCCCGCTCTCTCTCTCTCTCGGGGAGAATACCCCCGCTCTCTCTCTCGGGGAGAATACTCCTGCTCTCTCTCTCTCTCTCTCGGGGAGAATACCCCCGCTCTCTCTCTCTCTCAGGGAGAATACCCCCGCTCTCTCTCTCTCTCGGGGAGAATACCCCCGATCTCTCTCTCTCTCGGGGAGAATACCCCCGCTCTCTCTCTCGGGGAGAATACCCCCGCTCTCTCTCTTGGGGAGAATACCCCCGCTCTCTCTCTCTCTCTCGGGGACAATACCCCCGCTCTCTCTCTCGGGGAGAATACTCCTGCTCCCTCTCTCTCTCGGGGAGAATACCCCCGCTCTCTCTCTCTCTCGGGGAGAATACCCCCGCTCTCTCTCTCTCTCGGGGAGAATACCCCCGCTCTCTCTCTCTCGGGGAGAATACCCCCGCTCTCTCTCTCTCGGGGAGAATACCCCCGCTCTCTCTCTCTCGGGGAGAATACCCCCGCTCTCTCTCTCTCTCTCTCGGGGAGAATACCCCCGTTCTCTCTCTCTCTTGGGGAGAATACCCCCGCTCTCTCTCTCTCTCTCTTGGGGAGAATACCCCCGCTCTCTCTCTCTCTCTCTTGGGGAGAATACCCCCGCTCTCTCTCTCTCGGGGAGAATACCCCCGCTCTCTCTCTCTCTCTCGGGGAGAATACCCCCGCTCTCTCTCTCTCTCTCTCGGGGAGAATACCCCCGCTCTCTCTCTCTCTCTCTCGGGGAGAATACCCCCGCTCTCTCTCTCTCGGGGAGAATACCCGCGCTCTCTCTCTCTCTCTCGGGGAGAATACCCCCGCTCTCTCTCTCTCTCTCTCGGGGAGAATACCCCCGCTCTCTCTCTCTCTCGGGGAGAATACCCCCGCTCTCTCTCTCTCTCTCTCTCTCGGGGAGAATACCCCCGCTCTCTCTCTCTCTCGGGGAGAATACCCCCGCTCTCTCTCTCTCTCTCTCTCGGGGAGAATACCCCCGCTCTCTCTCTCTCTCTCTCGGGGAGAATACCCCCGCTCTCTCTCTCTCTTGGGGAGAATACACCCGCTCTCTCTCTCTCTCGGGGAGAATACCCCCGCTCTCTCTCTCTCTCTCTCGGGGAGAATACCCCCGCTCTCTCTCTCTCTTGGGGAGAATACCCCCGCTCTCTCTCTCTCTCTTGGGGAGAATACCCCCGCTCTCTCTCTCTCTTGGGGAGAATACCCCCGCTCTCTCTCTCTCTCTCGGGGAGAATACCCCCGCTCTCTCTCTCTCTCTCTCTCGGGGAGAATACCCCCGCTCTCTCTCTCTCGGGGAGAATACCCCCGCTCTCTCTCTCTCTCGGGGAGAATACCCCCGCTCTCTCTCTTTCTTGGGGAGAATACCCCCGCTCTCTCTCTCTCTCTCTCTCTTGGGGAGAATACCCCCGCTCTCTCTCTCTCTCTCTCTTGGGGAGAATACCCCCGCTCTCTCTCTCTCTCTTGGGGAGAATACCCCCGCTCTCTCTCTCTCTCTCGGGGAGAATACCCCCGCTCTCTCTCTCTCTTGGGGAGAAAACCCCGCTCTCTCTCTCTCTCTCTTGGGGAGAATACCCCCGCTCTCTCTCTCTCTCTCGGGGAGAAAACCCCCGCTCTCTCTCTCTCTCTCTCTCGGGGAGAAAACCCCCGCTCTCTCTCTCTCTCTCTCTTTGGGAGAATACCCCCGCTCTCTCTCTCTCTATCTCGGGGAGAATACCCCCGCTCTCTCGGGGAGAATACCCCCGCTCTCTCTCTCTCTCGGGGAGAATACCCCCGCTCTCTCTCTCTCTCTCTCTCTCGGGGAGAATACCCCCGCTCTCTCTCTCTCTTGGGGAGAATACCCCCGCTCTCTCTCTCTCTTGGGGAGAATACCCCCGCTCTCTCTCTCTCTTGGGGAGAATACCCCCGCTCTCTCTCTCTCTTGGGGAGAATACCCCCGCTCTCTCTCTCTCGGGGAGAATACCCCCGCTCTCTCTCTCTCTCGGGGAGAATACCCCCGCTCTCTCTCTCTCTCGGGGAGAATACCCCTGCTCTCTCTCTCTCTTGGGGAGAATACCCCCGCTCTCTCTCTCTCTCTCTCTTGGGGAGAATACCCCCGCTCTCTCTCTCTCTCTTGGGGAGAATACCCCCGCTCTCTCTCTCTCGGGGAGAATACCCCCGCTCTCTCTCTCTCTCTCTCGGGGAGAATACCCCCGCTTCTCTCTCTCTCTCTTGGGGAGAATACCCCCGCTCTCTCTCTCTCTCGGGGAGAAAACCCCCGCTCTCTCTCTCTCTCTCTCGGGGAGAAAACCCCCGCTCTCTCTCTCTCTCTTGGGGAGAACACCCCCGCTCTCTCTCTCTCTCTCTTGGGGAGAATACCCCCACTCTCTCTCTCTCTCTCTCGGGGAGAAAACCCCCGCTCTCTCTCTCTCTCTTGGGGAGAATACCCCCGCTCTCTCTCTCTCGGGGAGAATACCCCCGCTCTCTCTCTCGGGGAGAAAACCCCCGCTCTCTCTCTCTTGGGGAGAATACCCCCGCTCTCTCTCTCTCTCTCTCGGGGAGAATACCCCCGCTCTCTCTCTCTCGGGGAGAAAACCCCCGCTCTCTCTCTCTCTCTCGGGGAGAATACCCCCACTCTCGCTCTCTCTCGGGGAGAATGCCCCCGCTCTCTCGCTCGGGAAGAATGCCTACTCTCTCGCTCTCTGTCTTGGGGGTGGTGGCGCAGTGGTTAGCACTGCTGCCTCACAGCGCCAGGGACCCACGTTCAATTCCCAGCTTGGGTCACTATCTGTGTGGAGTTTGCACCTTCTCCCTGTGTCTGTGTGGGTTTCCTCCGGGTGCTCTGGTTTCCTCCCACAGTCCAAAGATGTGCTGGTTAAGTGGATTGGCCATTCTAAATTCTCCCTCAGTGTACCCGAACAGGCGCCAGAGTGTGGCGACTGGAGGATTTTCACAGTAACTTCATAGCAATGTTAATGTAAGCTTACTTGCGACACTAATAAATTAACTAAACTTTAAAAGACTACCCAACTCTCTCTCTCTCTCGGGGTGAATACTCACTGGTTCTTAATGTTTTTGCAGTGTTCAGTTTTTGAGCGAAATCTCAGCTTCCTGCTCTGTTCAGTGCAGCCGATCACCTTACTAGTATCATATGATCAGCCATTGCCAGCACTGAACCTGTGATCACAGTCTCTTGCCCCAGAGAACTGGAGAAAGCGCTCCCTCTGAACCGCAACCAAAGTTCCTTCAGCAACACAAGATAAACTGCTGAGGCTGGGAAAGATTCCAAAACTCCACAGGCACTGCCACCTATAGATGGCATCTGACACTGACCAATCTTTAATCCTTTCCAAGCCTTGGCCAGAGTCACTGATGCTGTTCATAGAATCCCTACATTGCAGATGGAGGCCACTTCTATCCCTGTAACCCCACACATTTATTCTACTAATCCCTCTAACATAAACATCTTTGGACACTAAGAGGTAATTTAGCATAGCCAATCCCCCTAACCTGCACATCTTTCGACACTAAGAGGCAATTTATCATGACCAATCCACCTACCTGCACATCTGCCCTTTCTGTGGCCTTGTGAAGTCCGTGGACCATGTCTATGTTGTGTGTCTTAGGCTGCACTCCCTTTATGTTTTCCTAAAGAACCTTTCATTAATGTTTTGTTTGCACTTCAGTCCCACGCTCCTGATCTATGGGCACCTGGTGCAGAGAGGGGCGGGTTGGGATGACGACCTCCTCGTGAACCTGCTCCTGGGCCTGGCGAAACACGCCATTAACCGGTCCAGGCAGCGGGCGATCAAGGGGGGCCGTCCATCCTGACTGTCTGCCCCTCTACCGCGGCTACGTTCGCGGCCAGGTGTCCCTGGAGAGGGAGCATGCGGTGTCCACGGGCGCAGTTGACGCCTTCCGCGCCCATTG
The DNA here is from genome assembly GCF_964213995.1 of Mustelus asterias. Classification (NCBI taxonomy): domain Eukaryota; kingdom Metazoa; phylum Chordata; class Chondrichthyes; order Carcharhiniformes; family Triakidae; genus Mustelus; species Mustelus asterias. The sequence continues at coordinate 28,566,082 of NC_135821.1, read as the reverse complement.
GGCACCGCAGGGGTTGGGGTGCTTTATCGACCCTAATAATCACATTATAATTTGATGTTTTAAGTTTCCTTTTTACTTTGATTTTGTTCGGGCTGTTCCCCCTCTTTTTGGGGAGCTGCCCCTTTTACTTTATCCCTGAGTTAATTTGAGTTGGTTTATTTGTTTGGCCATAAAAGAGGCCTAACCTGCACATCTTTGGACACTAAAGGGCAATTTAGCATGGTCAATCCACCTAACCTGCACATCGTTGGACACTAAGAGGCAATTTAGCATAAGAACATAAGAAATAGGAGCAGGAGTAGGCCATCTAGCCCCTCGAGCCTGCCCCACCATTCAATAAGATCATGGCTGATCTGGAGTGGATCAGTTCCACTTACCCGCCTGATCCCTATAACCCCTAATTCCCTTACCGATCAGGAATCCATCTATTCGTGATTTAAACATATTCAACGAGGTAGCCTCCACCACTTCAGTGGGCAGAGAATTCCAGAGATTCACCACCCTCTGAGAGAAGAAGTTCCTCCTCAACTCTGTCCTAAACCGACCCCCCTTTATTTTGAGGCTGTGCCCTCTAGTTCTAGCTTCCTTTCTAAGTGGAAAGAATCTCTCCACCTCTACCCTATCCAGCCCCTTCATTATCTTATAGGTCTCTATAAGACCCCCCCCTCAGCCTTCTAAATTCCAACGGGTACAAACCCAATCTGCTCAGTCTCTCCTCATAATCAACACCCCTCATCTCTGGTATCAACCTGGTGAACCTTCTCTGCATTCCCTCCAAGGCCAATATATCCTTCCGCAAATAAGGGGACCAATACTGCACACAGTATTCCAGCTGCGGCCTCACCAATGCCCTGTACAGATGCAGCAATTCATCTCTGCTTTTATATTCTATCCCCATTGCGATATAGGCCAACATCCCATTTGCCTTCTTGATCACCTGTTGCACCTGCAGACTGGGTTTTTGCGTCTCATGCACAAGGACCCCCAGGTCCCTCTGCACATGGCCAATCCACCTAATCTGCACATCGTTGGACTAGAGTCATTGAATTTTCAGCACAGAAAAAGGCCCTTCAGCATCGTGTCTGCACCCACCATCAGACATCTATCAATTTAAATCCCATTTTCCAGCACTTGGTCCATAGCCTTGTGTGCTATGTCATTTCAAGTGCTCATCTAAAGGCTTCTTAAATGTTGTGAAGGTTTCTGCCTCTAACACCCTTTCAGGCAGCGAGCTCCAGATTCCCACCACCATCTGGGTAAAAAATGCTTTTCCTCAAATCCCATTGAAATCTCCTGCTCCTTACCCTAAATCTCTGCCCCCTGGTTATCAACTCCTAAGGGGAACTACTAAGGGGAAAAGTTTCTTCCTATCTACCCTCTCTATATCCCTCATAACTTTGTACTAATTGTATTAATTCTTAATATTAGTACTTACTGTATTAATTCTGCACAAGTTTCACTGACAGAATTAAAATGAATGGCCAGTTAATCTGTTTGTGCTTGCAAACCCCACTCCAGAATCCTGAGCACATACTGATTCAGCATTGTGCTGTCGGATGGGACTTTAAACCGAGGCCCAATTGGCTATTTCAGATGGGTGTAAAAGGTCTCCTGGCCCTACCTAAAGAAGAGGAATTTTCTCTGGTGACCTGGCCACCAATTAATCGCCAGCCAGCACCTAAAAACAGGATTATCTACTCATGAGCTCATGGCTGTGAGATCGTTCTGAGCACAAATTGGTTGTCATGTTCCTACATTAGAAGAGTGACTACACTTCAAAGGTATTTAAGTCGAAATTCAGTTTGGGATGTCCAGGGACTATATAGGCACTATTTAAACGCAAGCTTATCTTTTTTGTCTCAAAGATTTTCACAGCCAGTGAAGAAATTTTGAAATGCAGTCTGTCTTGTAATGGTGGCATGGTGGCACAGTGGTTAGCACTGCTGCCTCACAGCACCAGGGACCTGCGTTCTCCCCGTGTTTGCGTGGGTTTCTTCCGGCTGCTCCGGTTTCCTCCCACAGCCTGAAACACGTGCTGGTTAGGTGCATCGGTCATGCTAAATTCTCCCTCAATGTACCCGAACAGGCGCCGGAGTGTGGCGACTAGGGGATTTTCACAGTAATTTCATCACAGTGTTAATGTAAGCCTACTGGTAACATTAATAAATAAACTTTATCAGAAATCTGACAGCCAATTTTCTCAGAGCAAGGTCCTACAAATGGAAACTGTTTTCTGGGGATATTTTGGGGTTATTTTTTAGTGCAGACACGAGGAGAACCCTCTGCTCTTCTTTCAGTATGGAATGGGATCTTTTACATCCACCTTATAACATCTCCTCCAGAACATGACACCTCTGACAGTTCAACACTCCCTCAGTACTGTCCCTCTGGCAGTGTGCTGCTCCCTCAGTAATGTCCCTCCAACAGTGCAGCACTCCCCCAGTACTCAGGTTTAGATTTGATTCCTATGTGTAGAGTTTGATGAATGTGCACTCTGAGAAGCTGAAGATGACAGAATTATGTTTAATTTTAAAAAGGATATTACAGTATCGGGGAAAGAGCAGAACAGATTCACAAGGATAGTACCGATTCAACAGGGTGTTGCAACTATCAAGAAAGATCGAGCAGTCAATGAAAAGACTGAGAGAAGACCTGATTGAAATGGAATGGGATTAATTAGGTAGCTCATTCAAAGGGCTAGTACAGGCACTGTGGGCTGAATGGCCTGTTTCTGCACTGTGCAAATCAATGATGCTATAATCAATAGAGGAGGCAGCGACGTAGTGGTATCGTCAATAGACTGATAATCCAGAGACCCACGGTAATGTTCTGGGGACCCAGATTCAAATCCCACCACAGCAGATTACCATCCGAATTCAGTAAAAAGAATCTGGAATTAAAAAGTCTAATGATGACGATGAAACCATTGTTGATTGTTGTAAAAACCCATCTGGGTCACTAATGTCATTCAGGGAAGGAAATTCTGGGACGGCATAGTGGCATAGTGCCCCTGGCACTACTGCCCCTCAGTGCCAGGGACCTGGGTTCATTTCTGGCCTTGGGTTACTATCTGTGTGGAGTTGGCACGTTCTCCCCCGTGTCTGCATGTATTTCCTCCGGGTGCTCAGTTTTCCTCCCACAGTCCAAAGATGTGCCGATTAGGTTGATTGGTCATGCTAAATTGCCCCTCGGTATCCAAAGATGTATAAAGAACAAAGAGAAAAGAACAACACAGGAACAGGTCCTTCGGCCCTCCAAGCCTGTGCCGATCATGATACCTGCCTAAACTAAAACCGTATGCACTTACGGAGTTCGTATCCTTCCATTCCCATCCTATTCATGTATTCGCCTAGATGCCCCTTAAATGCGCTCCCACCACACCCCCCGGGCAGTGCGTTCCAGACACTCACCACCCTCTGTGTAAGTGCTTTCCTTCGCACATCTCCTCTAAACATTTCCCCATGCACCATAAACCTTTGTCCCCTGGTACTTGACTTTACTACCCTAGGAAAGAGCATCTGACTATCCACTCTGTCCATGCCACTCATAATCTTGTGAACCTCTATCAGGTCACACCTCAACCTCAGTCGTTCCAGTGAGAACAAACCAAGTTTATCCAATCTCTCTTCATAGCTAATATCTTCCAGACCAGGCAATATCCGGGTAAACCTCTTCTGTACCTCTCCAAAGCATCCACATCCTTCTGGTGTGGCGACCAGAATTGTACACAATATTCCAAATGAGGCCTAACTAAGGTTCTGTACAGCTGCAGCATGACCTGCCAATTTCTATCCTCAATGCCCCAACCCATGAAGGCAAGCTTGCTGGATGTTTTCTTGACTACCTTCTCCACCTGCGTTGCCAGATTTCAGTGATCGGTGGACATGTACGCCCAGATCTCTCTGCCTTTCAATTCTCCTAAGGGTTCTACCATTTACTGTATAATTCCTACATGCATTGGACCTTCCAAAATGCATTATCTCACATTTGTCCGGATTAAACTCCATCTGCCATTTCTCCGCCCAAGTCTCCAACCGGTCAATATCTTGCTGTATCCTCTGACAATCCTCTTCGCTATCCGCAACTCCACCAATTTTTGTATCGTCTGTGAACTTACTAATCAGACCAGTTACATAAGAACATAAGAAATAGGAGCAGGAGTAGGCCATCTGGCCCTTCGAGCCTGCCCCGCCATTCAACAAGATCATGGCTGATCTGAAACGAATCAGTTCCACTTACCCGCCTGCTCCCCATATCCCCTAATTCCCTTATCGATCAGAAAACTATCTACCCGTGATTTAAACATATTCAACGAGGTAGCCTCCACCACTTCAATGGGCAGAGAATTCCAGAGATTCACTACCCTCTGAGAGAAGAAGTTCCCCCTCAACTCTGTTCTGATTTATGTTAAATGTTACATTTTCTTCCAAATCATTTATATATATTATGGACAACAAAGGTCCCAGAACTGATCCCTGTGGAACACCGCTAGTCACAGCCTTCCATTCAGAAAAGCACCCCTCTACTGCTACCCTCTGTCTTCTATGGCCAAGCTAGTTCTGTATTCATCTTGCCAGCTTTCCTCTGATCCCGTGTAACTTCACCTTTCGTACCAGTCTACCAGGAGATACCTTGTCAAAGGCTTTACTGAAGTCCATGTATTCAACATCCGCTGCCTTTCCCTCATCTATTATCTTTGTCATTTCCTCGAAAAACTTGATCAAGTTAGTGAGGCACGACCTGCCCTTCACAAAACCATGCTGTCTATCACTGATAGGTCCATTTGTTTTCAAATGTGAGTAAATACTGTCCCTAAGAATCTTTTCCAATAATTTCCCTACCACTGACGTAAGGATCACCGGCCTAAAATTTCCTGGATTATCCCTGCTGCCCTTCTTAAACAACAGAACAACATTGGCTATCCTCCAGTCCTCTGGAACTTCACCTGTAGCCAATGAGGATACAAAGATTTCTGTCAAGGTCATAGGTTAGGAGAATTAGAGGGGTAAATATATGGTGTGACGAAGATAGGGCCTGGGTAAGATGCTCTGTCGGAGAGTTGGTGCAGATTTGATATGCTTCCTTTGGCATTGTAGAGATTCTACGATTCTATGAAATCTGCTGTCCTTACTTGGTCTGGCCTACATGTGACTCCAGATGCACAACAATGTGATTAACTCTTAAATGCGCCTTCAAGAGCAATTAGGGATGGGCAATAAATGCTGATCCAACCAGTGACACCCATATCTCATGAAAGAATGTTTTAAAAAATCACTCTAAGATCAACTGAACTCAGGATGTGATGCATTTGACAATTGATACTCACCTCTCTCCCTGCTTAGTAACTTCAAGAGTTGCAACATAACCTGTATTCATAACCATGAATGTTGCTCATGAAGAAAATCACTCTCTCCCCTCCAGTCCCAACATACCCTCTCCTCCCCCCACATCTTCAACCTCAAGATAGGTGGAAGATAAAACGGCCATCTTAACGTCTTGTTTAAAATAGAAGATCAATTTAGCCCACTTAATTTTGTGCACTATAATTTGGATGCATAAGTTTATTTCAACATTTTTGAATAAATTCCCTTCACGGACGAAACAAATGCTGGAACTAAAAGTTCCCACATGACAACAGTGCCCACACACTTCAGTAGGTTTTCATTGGTTTAAAGAATTTTGGGAGGCTCTGAAGTCGTGGAAGGCACTTTTAGCATTATTATTGCTAATGTTTTGCAATCAAGATGAGAATCGCCACAACCCTGACAATAGTGAGTCAGTCGAAAATGTAATCGCTGTGGGTGGTGCAGTCAGGAATGTAACCTTACTCCACCCCACCCTGCCCCTGACTTCAATCCTGGATCGCACAATACAAACTGATTCTGGTGACAATTACATGATATTGAGAGCTCTGAGTATAAGGTGGATTTGATTTGATTTATTATTGTCACATGTATTAACATACAGTGAAAAGTATTGTTTCTTACATACTATTCAGACAAAACATACCGTTCATAGAGAAGGAAAGGAGTGCAGAATGTACTGTTACAGTCATAGCTAGGGTGCAGAGAAAGATCAACTTAATGCAAGGTAGGTCCATTCAAAAGTCTGACAGCAGCAGGGAAGAAGCTGTTCTTGAGTTGGTTGGTACGTGATCTCAGACTTTTGTATCTTTTTTCCGACAGAACAAGGTGGAAGAGAAAATGAGCGACAGGAATTGAGCTCAAAAACCCTTTTCTCTGGTACCACCTGACCGTGCCCCTGTCGCAACTCATTGCAACAGACTCAATGGCTGAATGACTTCCTTCTGCACTGTCGGTTTCCGATTCTGACCCCTCTCCATGCATTGGCTACCTCCAATTTGACTATTTCAACTGGCGCTGTGAGGCAGCAGTGCTAACCATTGTGTCACCCTCAATCAGAACATGGGGGCAGCACGGTGGCACAGTGGTTGGCACTGCTGCCTCACAGCATCAGGCACCCGGGTTCGATTCCCGGCTTGGGTCACTGCCTGTGTGGAGTTTGCATGTTCTCCCCGTGTCTGCAAGAGTTTCCTCCGGGTGCTCCGGCTTCCTCCCACAGTCCAAAAGATGTGCTGGTTAGGGTGCATTGGCCGTGCTAAATTCCCCCTCAGTGTACCCGAACAGGCGCCGGAGTGTGGCGACTAGGGGATTTTCACAGTAACTTCATTGCTGTGTTCATGTAAGCCTGCTTCTGACACTAATAAATGAACTTTACATTTTATTTTCCCATTCCAGTTTCAGTTGATTGGCCATGTTAAATTGCCCCTTAGTGTCAGGAGGATTATTAGGGTAAATATGTAAGGTTACGGGGATAGGGTCTGGGTGGGATTGTTGTTAGCACAGGCTTGATGGGCTGAATGGCCTTTTTCTGCACTGTAGGATTCTATGATTCTATGTCTTAACCCAGCCTACCTAACAAAATAATCTTAACAATATCAAAGACAGGTCCCAACCCATCTCGTACAATGGGGTTTGTAGGCGAGCTGGTCTGTCAGTCTGTTAGTTGGTCTGTCAGTATGTATTGTTGATGGTGGCACCATGGTAACCGGTTGCTATGGGAACCAGGCGTCCGGGGTCAAAGGTGGCGCTGCGCCCTTCAAATACCTGTGACGTCAGCGGCCGGCGCTTTCTCTCCCTCTGACTAAGATGGCGGCAGTTGCGCGGCGTCTGCTCGGCTTCCGGAGCGCCCTGCGGACCGAGGCGATCCGGGGCTTTCTGAACCCCGCAACTAACGCCGGGGTCGGACTCGACTCTGCCAGAAGCGTGGTGATGACCAGATCGGGAGCCATTTTACCCAAACCCGTCAAGGTGAGAGGAGCGGCGCATCCGGGTGACAAGCGGGCGGCTGGGGAGGGCGGGACTGGATTGATTGACAGCGCGCAAGGGCCAATAGACGCCCGGGGCGCCATGATGTATGTCTGAACTGACCAATGGCGTGTAAGATTGGCGGGAGCGTCATCAGGGAAGTAATCTTATTGGCCAATCGCCGCTGAATGACAGCTTCAACCACCAATCGATGCCGAAGGGCGGATCATAGAATCCGGACGGTGCAGGAAAGGCAATGCAGCCACCCTCCGAATCCCCTGACACTCAGGGGCACATTTAGCATAGTCCATCCACCTAACCTGCATATCTATGGATACTTCAGTCGATCAACTGAAACTGGAATGGGGGACAAAAAAATTAAAGTTTCGAGTTTATTTATTAGTGTCAGAAGTAGGCTTACATTAACACTGCAATGAAGTTACTGTGAAAATCCCCTAGTTGCCACACTCCCTGTTCGGGTACACTGAGGGAGAATTTAACATGGCCAATGCACCCTAACCAGCACGTCTTCTGGACTGTGGGAGGAAACTGGAGCACTTGGAGGAAACTCAACATGGGGCGAACGTGCAGACTCTGTACAGACAGTGACCCAAGCTGGGAATCAAACCCGGGTCCCTGGCGCTCTGAGGCAGCAGTGCTAACCCACTGTGCTGCTGAAAAAATACCACGGATGCTGGGACCCTGAATTAAAAACAAAAAATGGATTGTTGCTACTTGCTGCCTCTCAGCTCCTGGGACCTGGGTTCAATTCTCAGCTTGGGTCACTGTCTGTGTGGAGACTGCATGTTCTCCCCGTGTCTGCGTAGGCTTCCTCCCATAGTCCGAAAGACGCACTGGTTAGGTGTATTGGCCGTGCTAAATTCTCCCTCAGTGTACCCGAACAGGCGCCGGGGTGTGGCGACTAGGGGATTCTCACAGCAATTTCATTGCTGTGTTGCTGTAAGCCTACCTGAGACAGCAATAAATAATTTTAAATTCTCAGCAGGTCAGGCAGCCTCTGTGGAGAGAGAAATAAAATTAAGGTTTCAAATGGATCACCTTTCAACAGAACCGTGGGGGAAAAATCAAGTTTTACAACAGGTTTTAAGTAGGAAGAGAGGGCGGTAAGAATAGAAGGCAAATGAAATTTTGGCATTTATTGCTAAAGGAATAGAATATGAAAGTAAGAAAGCGTTGCTGCTACTGTACGGTTCACATAGGCACTCAAGACATAGGTAGGAAAAGGGATGGGGATGTAAGGTAGAAATTCAGGGAGTTAGGGTGGAAGCTTAGGGCTAGAACAAACAAAGTTGTTATCTCTGGTTTGTTACCCGTGCCACGTGATAGTGAGGAGAAGAATAGGGAGAGAGAACAGTTGAACACGTGGTTACAGGGGTGGTGCAGGAGGGAGGAATTCAGATACCTGGACAATTGGGGCTCTTTCTGGGGTAGGTGGGACCTCTACAAACAGGATGGTCTGCACTTGAACCAGAGGGGTTCAACTAGGATGGTCTAGTTTGGACCAGGGAGCGGCGTGGGCTTGGAGGGCCGAAGGGCCTGTTCCTGTGCTGTATTGTTCTTTGTTCTGTAGGGGTACCAATATCTTGGGGGGGGGGGGGGGGGGGGAATTTGCTAATGCTCTTCGGGAGGGTTTAAACTAATTCAGCAGGGGGGTGGGTACCTGAATTGTAGCTCCGGTGTACAGGAGGTTGAGAGTAGTGAGGTCATGGATGAGGTTTCAGAGTCGCAGGAGTGTACTGGCAGGCAGGAAGGTGGTTTGAAGTGTGTATACTTCAACGCCAGGAGCATCCGGAATAAGGTGGGTGAACTTGCAGCATGGGTTGGTACCTGGGATTTCGATGTTGCGGCCATGTCGGAGACATGGATAGAGCAGGGACAGGAATGGTTGTTGCAGGTTCCGGGGTTTAGATGTTTCAGTAAGTGCAGGGAAGGTGGTAAAAGAGGGGGAGGTGTGGCATTGTTAGTCAAGGACAGTATTACGATGGCAAAAAGGACATTTGATGAGGACTCGTCTACTGAGGTAGTTTGGGCTGAGGTTAGAAACAGGAAAGGAGAGGTCACCCTGTTGGGAGTTTTTTATAGACCTCCGAAAAGTTCCAGAGATGTAGAGGAAAAGATTGCAAAGATGATTCTGGATAGGAGCGAAAGTAACAGGTAGTTGTACTGGGGGACTTTAGCTTTTCCAGTCAATATTTGTAAAGTTATAGTTTGAGTACTTTAGACGGGTCGGTTTTTGTCCAATGTGTGCAGGAAGGCTTCCTGACGCAGTATGTAGATAGACCAACAAGAGGCGAGGCCACATTGGATTTAGTACTGGGTAATGACCCAGGCCAGGTGTTAGATTTGGAGGTAAGGGAGCACTTTGGTGACAGTGACTACAATTTGATTACGTTTACCCCAGCAATGGAAAAGGATAGGTATATACCAAAGGGCAAGAGTTATAGCTGGGGGAAATTATGATGCGATTAGGCGAGATTTAGCTGGCATAGGTTGGGGAAGGAAACTGCAGGGGATGGGCACAATTGTAATGTGGAACTTGTTCAAGGAACAGCTACTACGCGTCCTTGATAAATATGTACCTGTCAGGCAGGGAGGATGCAGACGTGTGAGGGAACCGTGGTTTACTAAGGAGGTTGAATCTCTTGTGAAGAGGAAGAAGGAAACTTATGTTAAGATGAGACGTGAAGGCTCATTTAGGGCACTTGAGAGTTACAAGTTAGCCAGGAAGGACCTAAAGAAAGAGTTAAGAAGAGCCAGGAGGGGACATGAGAAGTCTGTGGCAGGTAGGATCAAAGAAAACCCTAAAGCTTTCTATAGGTATGTCAGGAGTAAAAGAATGACTTGGGTAAGATTAGGGCCAGTCAAGGACAGCAGTGGGAAGTTGTGCGTGGAGTCTGAAGAGATAGGAGAGGCACTAAATGAATATTTTTCATCGGTATTTACACTGGAGAGGGACAGTGTTGTCGAGGGGAGTACTGAGATGCAGGCTGTTGGACTGGATGGGATTGATGTTCATAAGGAGGAGGTGTTAGCAATTCTGGAAAGGGTAAAAATAGATAAGTCCCCTGGGCCGGATGGGATTTATCCTAGGATTCTCTGGGAGGCTAGAGAGGAGATTGTAGAGCCTTTGGCTTTGATCTTTGTGTCGTCATTGTCTATAGGAACAGTGCCAGAAGACTGGAGGATAGCAAATGTCCCCTTGTTCAAGAAGGGGAGTAGGGACAACCCTGGTAATTATAGTCCGGTGAGCTTTACTTCTGTTGTGGGCAAAGTATTGGAAAGGATTATAAGAGATAGGATTTATAATCACCTAGAAAGGAATAATTTGATTAGAGATAGTCAGCATGGTTTTGTGAAGGGTAAGTCGTGCTTTGAGAAGGTGACCAAAGAGGTGGATGAGGGTAAAACGGTTGATGTGGTGTATATGGATTTCAGCAAAGCGTTTGATAAGGTTCCCCATGGTAAGCTTTTGCAGAAAATACGGACACATGGGATTGAGGGTGATTTAGTGGTTTGGATCAGGAATCGGCTAGCTGTAAGAAAACAGAGGGTGGTGGTTGATGGGAAATATTCATCCTGGAGTTCAGTCACTAGTGGTGTACCGCAAGGATCTGTTTTGGGGCCACTGCTGTTTGTCAGTTTTATTAATGACCTGGATGAGGGCGTGGAAGGATGGATTAGTAAATTTGCGGATGACATTAAAGTCGGTGGAGTTGTAGACAGTGCAGAGGGAAGTGGCAGGTTACAGAGGGACATAGATAAGCTGCAGAGCTGGGCTGAGAGGTGGCAAATGGAGTTTAATGCGGAAAAGTGTGAGGTGATTCACTTTGGAAGGAGTAACAGGAATACAGAGTACTGGGCTAATAGAACATAGAACATAGAACATTACAGCGCAGAACAGGCCCTTCGGCCCACGATGTTGCACCGACCAGTTAAAAAAAAAAAAAAAAACTGTGACCCTCCAACCTAAACCAATTTCTTTTCGTCCATGAACCTATCTACGGATCTCTTAAACGCCCCCAAACTAGGCGCATTTACTACTGATGCTGGCAGGGCATTCCAATCCCTCACCACCCTCTGGGTAAAGAACCTACCCCTGACATCGGTTCTATAACTACCCCCCCTCAATTTAAAGCCATGCCCCCTCGTGCTGGATTTCTCCATCAGAGGAAAAAGGCTATCACTATCCACCCTATCTAAACCTCTAATCATCTTATATGTTTCAATAAGATCCCCTCTTAGCCGCCGCCTTTCCAGCGAAAACAATCCCAAATCCCTCAGCCTCTCCTCATAGGATCTCCCCTCCATACCAGGCAACATCCTGGTAAACCTCCTCTGCACCCTCTCCAAAGCCTCCACATCCTTCCTGTAATGTGGGGACCAGAACTGCACACAGTACTCCAAGTGCGGCCGCACCAGAGTTGTGTACAGTTGCAACATAACGCTACGACTCCTAAATTCAATCCCCCTACCAATAAACGCCAAGACACCATATGCCTTCTTAACAACCTTATCTACTTGATTCCCAACTTTCAGGGATCTATGCACACATATACCTAGATCCCTCTGCTCCTCCACACTATTCAAAGTCCTCCCGTTAGCCCTATACTCAACACATCTGTTATTCCTACCAAAGTGAATTACCTCACACTTCTCCGCATTAAACTCCATCCGCCACCTCTCGGCCCAACTTTGCAACCTGTCTAAGTCTTCCTGCAAACTACGACACCCTTCCTCACTGTCTACCACACCACCGACTTTGGTGTCATCAGCAAATTTGCTAATCCACCCAACTATACCCTCATCCAGATCATTAATAAATATTACAAACAGCAGTGGCCCCAAAACAGATCCCTGAGGTACACCACTTGTAACCGCACTCCATGATGAATATTTACTATCAACCACCACCCTCTGTTTCCTATCCGCTAGCCAATTCCTGATCCAATTTCCTAGATCACCCCCAATCCCATACATCTGCATTTTCTGCAGAAGCCTACCATGGTGAACCTTATCAAACGCCTTACTAAAATCCATATATACCACGTCCACTGCCCTGCCCCCATCCACCTCCTTGGTCACTTTCTCAAAAAAAAAAAGGTAATGGTAAGATACTTGGTAGTGTGGATGAACAGAGGGATCTGGGTGTCCATGTGCATAGATCCCTGAAAGTTGGCACCCAGGTTGATAGAGTTGTTAAGAAGGCGTACGGTGTGTTAGCTTTTATTGGTAGAGGGATTGAGTTTCAGAGCCAGGAGGTCATGCTGCAACTGTACAAAACTCTGGTGCGGCCGTATTTGGAGTATTGCGTACAGTTCTGGTCGCCACATTATAGGAAAGATGTGGGAGTGTTGGAAAGGGTGCAGAGGAGATTTACCAGGATGTTGCCTGGTATGATGGGAAAATCGTATGAGGAAAGGCTGAGAGGCTTGAGGTTGTTTTCGTTAGAGAGAAGAAGGTTAAGAGGTGACTTAATAGAGACATACAAGATGATCAGAGGATTAGATAGGGTGGATAGTGAGAGCCTTTTTCCTCGGATGGTGATGGCTAGCACGAGGGGACATAGCTTTAAATTGAGGGGTGAGAGATATAGGACAGATGTTAGAGGTAGGTTCTTTACTCAGAGTAGTAAGGGCGTGGAATGCCCTGCCTGCAGCAGGAGTGGACTCGTCAACATTAAGAGCCTACAAATGGTTATTGGATAAACATATGGATGAAATTGGAATAGTGTAGATTAGAGGGGCTTTAGATTGGTTCCACTGGTCGGCGCAACATCGAGGGCCGAAGGGCCTGTACTGCGCTGTAATGTTCTATGTTCTACTGTAGACCACACCTGGAGTATTGTGCACAGTGTTGGTCCCCTTACCTGAGGAGGGATATAGTTGGATTGGAGGCAGTTCAGACAGATCGACTAGATTGATTCCAGAGATGAGGAGTTTGTCTTGGAATGTAGAACACAGAAAAGTACAGCACAGTACAGCTGACCATAATGCCCTAACTAAACTAAAAAAAAATCTCCTGAAAGAAGGCTTCGCTTATGAAGAGAGGTTGAGCAGTTTAGGCCCCTGTAGCCCTAGCTTCTATTCAAATAATTATTTGGTCCTCTCTTGACAGCCATGATTAAATCTGCCCCCACTCCGAGGCAGTGCATTCCAGATTCTAACCGTTCACTGTCACTTTATGTCAGTGTCCCTTCACAAGTAGGGACGTTGTGCTGGTTCGTGCACACTTGGAGATTGGCCTGTGGCTCCAGGGCAGGTAGGTCTTGCTGTGTGTAAGGCTGTTAGAAGCACTAGGCTACTGAATGAGTGAAGTGGATGGGGTAGTGATTGAGAATAAGGGTCAGTGTAGTGGGGTGGAGGGTTGCTGAATCAAATGGGTGGGTGGGAGAATAGGGGCTTTGCTGAGTTTTCTCACTCAGTCCAAAGATGTGCAAGTCAGGTTGATTGCCCATGCTGAATTGCCCTTTAATGTCCCAGGGTGTGTGGGTTAGGGGGATTAGTGGGCTGAATACATGGGGTTACAGGGAGAGGGCCTGGGTAAGATTTTCTGATGGATTCGGTGCAGACTCGATGGGCCAAGTGGCCTCCAAGTGGCCAAGTGGCCTCCTATTCTATGATTCTATCACCAGGGAATATGGAGAGTTTGGCCAAAATCTGATATTCAATCTCCTGCCATCTCAGAATGGCTGCTGATAGCCATCCGCACAATGCACAGAAGACATTATTTGCAGGAGTGATTGTGCCAGTTGGATATAATTCGGATTTTGAAACTGTTCAGTTTCTGAGCCTCACTGCGGGCAGGCGATTGGGACATGAGCTCCCCGCAGTTTCTGGGGAGCAGGATGAGGAGAGAGGGGTTGTTTCTGATCCACCTGGTAGGAGCCGCAGTTCCAGATGACAGCAATCATATCCCGCAGCTCCGGGGCACCTTCCCGGCTTTTGGGAGATTCAGATGCTGCCCGGGTGGCTGCACCCTGACCATTGAAATGCCACGGGGCTGAGGAACTGGGATAACGGCCTCGGGATCAAAGTAAGATCCAACTGGACAAAATCCCAGAGCTGCAAACGGGATATGGTGGTTGTAATCCGGAATTGCGACCATCACCCGGTGAATTAAAAGTCTCTCCATCCTGGTCCCTGGCTCCATTCCTCTCCTCCCTCACTCTGACCTGGAGAAGGTGGGGCTTTTTAAATCACTCTTTAATAACAATTTGAGAAGCATCTCTGCTCCTGGCTGCCCCCTCCTCCATCATTTGCAATGATGTCACGGAAGCATGGCAAAGGCAGCAAACACAACCCAAATAATGTTCCAAAGTACTTTAAAAGCAAATCCTCATGTTTTACGTGATATATGTTGATCTATAATTCCTGAACTTCAATCATTAGAAACTGAATGTCTTTGTGAGTATCATGGCTTCATAAAGCTAAAACGAATAAGTCAACAGAAGATATTCAAAGTTTAAGTATATTTATTAGTCACAAGTAGGCTTACATTAACACTGCAATGAAGTTACTGTGAAAATCCCCTAGTCGCCACACTCTGGCGCCTGTTCGGGTACACTGAGGGAGAATTTAGCACGGCCAATGCATCTAACCAGCACGTCTTTCGGACTGTGGGAGGAAACCGGAGGAAATCCATGCAGACACGGGGAAAATGTCTATGTGGAGTCTGCACAGTGACCCAAGCCACAAATTGAACCTGGGTCCTTGGCAGCAGGGGTAACAGGACATTTATTAAGAAACAAAAGTTATACCTAACAAACCAAGGCAGCAGCTTGACAGCTCATTGGACCTCTCCGTCTGAGCATCGGACGCAGTTAGATGTACTTTACTCCTCTCAGTTCTGCTCCGAAGACTCCTCTGTTCTGCCACACCGTGGGCTGTAACTTCTCTGCTTGCAAAGTCTACCGTTTCCACCTCTGCGGCGACTCTTTATTTCTGCGCCATGGGGTCCTATGTACTCTGGCTTTTTAACCCCGTCTGACCATTGGCCACCCGAGTTTGTCCTGATGGTTGGATCAGAGCTTGTGGTGTCAGTTACTGGCCTATTTTAGTTGGGACTTGAGGTGAAAGGGCAGCTGCCAGCAGCTGTGAAAGTCTCTATTCATTCTCCTTATCATTCCCTTGTGCTGACACAGACAATGGGAAATTTTTATCTCTTTGCATTCCAGAAATTTGAACATCTACAATATTAAAGCTGCATTCAAGTCATGTGCAATTTAATACATATAGAACTCCTATAACTCAATAGAATCATAGAATCCCTACAGTGCAGAAGGAGGCCATTTGGCCCATTGAGTCTGCACCAGCAACAATCCCACCCAGGCCCTATCCCTGTAACCCCACGTATCTACCCTGCTAATTGGGGCAATTTAACATGGCCAATCCACCTAACCCGCACATCTTTGGAGTGTGGGAGGAAACCCGAGCACCCGGAGGAAACCCATGTAGACAAGGGGAGAATGTGCAAACTCCACACAGACAGTGACCCGAGGCCGGAATTGAACCCCAGTCCCTGGTGCTGTGAAGCAGCAGTGCTAATCGCTGTGCCACGATGCTGTCCTATCAAGGCTTTAGGATTAATTGTGACTGATTTATTTTGATAATGTAAAATCAAATTGATTCTTGTAGCTTTCTTCCTTTTTTTTCATGAGATGTGTGTGTTGCTGGCAAGGCTGGCATTTGATGCCTTTCCTGAATTGCCCCTGATTGGAGTGGCTTGCTAGGGCATTTCAGAGGGCAGCTACAAGTCAACTACATTGCTGTGGGTCTGGAGTCACGTGTAGGCCAGGTAAGGACTGCAGATTTGTGGGTGGCACAGTGGTCAGCACTGCTGCCTCACAGGGACCTGGACTCGATTCCAGCATCGGGTCACTGTCTGTCTGGAATCTGCACGTTCTGCGTGGGTTTCCTCCGGTTTCTTCCCACAGTCCAAAGATGTGTGGGTTAGGTTGATTGGCTCAATTACCCCTTAGTTTCAGGGATATTAGCAGGGTAAATACGTGGGGTTACGGGGCTAGGGCATGGGTGGGATTGTTGTCGGTGCAGGCTTGATGGGCTGAATGGCCTCTTTCTGCACTGCATTATTGAACCAGATGGGTTTTTAGGATAATTCATGGTGTCACAGTCCCTGTTATTGAGACTGGCTTTATATTTCAGATTTCTTAATTGAATTCCAATTTTGCCTACTGGCGTGGTGGGTTCTGAATCCTGCATTAGCATGGTCTATGGCTAACTAGTCCGATAGCATTACCACTGCCCTCTCTGGTGAATGTATCTATATTAGATTAAAATAGAGTTAAACTAATTCTAGACGCCCAACACTAACTTTTTTGATTTTGCTGGTTTCTGGGGTCATATTAACTTCCCCTCCTTGAGGTGCGGGCATTTTTGGCAAGGCCAGCCTTTATCAATCCCTAATTTCCCTTGAGCAGGTGATAGTGAGTTAAAATGGGGTCACATTGGAAATGGATTGCAAAACGCTGATGTAATCCTTTTCCTTCCCTTTGCATTTACATAATCCAGCAAAATCGTTGTTAATATGGACATCATCCTGTATTACACACACATTAATTGCATTGAATACTGAAGTCACTTTGGTAATTTGATACGAAAGCATTGGTCCACAGTCTTCACACTAGTCGAAGGTAAACAACAGGAAAACTAATATTTCTTACCCCGGTGAAGTCTAATAATTCCACCTGTGACTCAGATTCCAAATTTCACAACCTTCACACAATTCAGAACCTTTTGTCTTTGATTGCTCTCATCCTGCTTAAAATCCCAGGCCAGTTTCTCGGGGGAGGGGTTTTGGGGGTGGGGGAGGGGTTTTGGGGGTGGGGGAGGGGTTTTGGGGGTGGGGGAGGGGTTTTGGGGGTGGGGGAGGGGTTTTGGGGTGGGGGAGGGGTTTTGGGGGTGGGGGAGGGGTTTTGGGGGTGGGGGAGGGGTTTTTGGGGGGGTTGTTTTGAGGGGGGGAGGGGTTTGGGGGAGGGTTTTTTTGGGGGGGGAGGGTTTTTTGGGGGGGGAAGGGGTTTTGGGGCATGGGAGGTGTTTTTGGCGGGGGTTGTTTTGAGGGGAGGAGGGGTTTGGGGGGGCGCTGTGTTGAAATCTAGGAAATTCCTCCAACTCAACTTGAGGATTGACAGTGGGGAAATTGGAACCCATCACAGTTCTGGCCACGTGTGCATTTTACAGCAGGCACAGATTTATTTTCCTCACTAACCTACTCACACACACTCTTGACAGAGTGGGTGGCACAGTGGTTAGCACTGCTGCCCTTCAGCGCCAGGGACCCAGGTTCAATTTCGGCTTGGGTGACTGTCTGTGCGTAGTCTGCAAGTTCTCCCCGTGTCTGTGTGGGTTTCCTCCGGGTGCTCCGGTTTCCTCCCACAGTCTGAAAGACGTGCTGGTTAGATGCATTCATAGAATCATAGAAACCCTACAGCACAGAAAGAGGCCATTCGGCCCATCGAGTCTGCACCGACCACAATCCCACCCAGGCCCTACCCCCATATCCCTACATATTTACCCACTAATTCCCCTAACCTATGCATCTCAGGACACTAAGGGCAATTTTTTTAGCATGGCCAATCAACCTAACCCGCACATCTTTGGACTGTGGGAGGAAACCGGAGCACCCGGAGGAAACCCACGCAGACATGAGGAGAATGTGCAAACTCCACACAGACAATGACCCAAGCCGGGAATTGAACCCAGGTCCCTGGAGCTGTGAAGCAGCAGTGCTAACCACTGTGCTACCGTGCCGCCCATTTAGCATTTAGCATTTAGCATTGGCCATGCTAAATTCTCTGTGTACCCAAACATGCGCCGGAGTGTGCTGACTAGGGGATTTTCACAGTAACTTCACTGCAATGTTAATGTAAGCCTACTTGTGACACTAATTAATGAACTTTAAAAAAAGAATCTCAGAGCCTCCACACAGTGTTGCCTGATACACACTCCTTAATATAGCTTGAAAGCGGCTGAATAAAGTTTTTTTTTGCACAGATTTACTTTATTAAAAAAGTGTTTGTAAGGATTGCCCCCATAGCTGTTCTAACTAGCGTCTCGCAATCTCATGAGAATTTGGTTAAAATGAATGCCTGGATCAGCTTTCTTGCAGGAAGAGAAAGGAAACAGAGTCAGTGACTCAACAAATAAGGATATGAACAGCATATCAAGAGTGTGACGGAGAAAAAGCGACTGAGAATGGACCAGGCTGGATTAGAGAGTGAAGGACAAAGAAATACAGGAAAGGAGAAGGCTTTATTTGGGGAAAAATAGAACCATGGAAGTTTTCCATGTTCTTTCTGTGTCGGTTTCCTCCGGATGCTCCAGATTCCTCCCACAGTCTGAAAGACGTGCTGGTTAGATGCATTGGCCGTGCTAAATTCTCCCTCAGTGTATCCGACCAGGTGCCGGAGTGTGGCAACTAGGGGATTTTCACAGTAACTTCATTGCAGTGTCAATGTAATCCTACTTGTGACAATAATAAATAAACTTTTAAACAAAAAACTAATCTCCTCTGTTGTAATTTGGCAGAATATTTGTGCACATCAAGTGCTCACAAACAGCTGTGTGATAATGGGCACCATCTGGGCGGCACGGTGGCACAGAGATTAGCACTGCTGCCTCAGCGCCAGGGATCCAGGCTCAATTCCTGGCTTGGGTCACTGTCTGTGTGGAGTCTGCATGTTCTCCCTGTGTCCTCATGGGTTTCCCCCGGGTGCTCCGGTTTCCACCCATGGCCCGAATGATGTGTAGGTTAGGTTGATTAGCCACAGCAAATTGCCCCTTAGTGTCAGAGGGATTAGGTGGGTAAATATATGGAGTTATGGGGATAGGACCTGGGTGGGATTGTTTTAGGTGAAGGCTCGATGGGCCAAATGGCCTCCTCCTGCACTGTAGATTCTATGATTCTATGTTGTCTGAGGGATGTGAAGAGATTATAACCCCCCGAGAGAACCCTCCTGTTCCTCCTTGAGGATGTAAAGATCCCATGGCCCTATTTTGCAGAGGGGCCAGACAGGTCCTCTGTGAGAGGTCTTATCTGAGAGATGGCACCTCTGACAATGCACCGCTCCCACACTACTGCACTGGAGCATCAGCCTAGATTCTGGACTCGGGTTTCTGGAACTGGACTCAAACCGACAACTTTCTGACTCTGAGGCGAGAGTGCTATCCATGGAGGCACGTTTGCCACCTCCGCTGTGTCTGCTTCAAGGTGAGATCAAGTTTGGCTGTTGAATAGGCCATTAACATTATCCATGCTGGAACTGCACTGAGTTGATACCTAGAGAATTGGGGTGACAATCTTTCAAGGATATGTTTTATTCTGTGATTTTCTCCTCCACAGACTTCCTTTGGTCTTGTGAAGGTCTTCATTGTGGTCATCCCGTTCCTATACATGGGTACTCAGATCAGCAAGAGCTTCGCCTCACTACTGGAGGAACACGACATCTTTGTCCCAGTCGACGATGATGATGACGATTAACTGATGGGTATAGAAATCTTTCCCATAAACTTCCTACCAGTGATACCATGAACGATAGAGCTTTTTACATTTGATAAATGTGAGATGTAAAACTCCACCTTGGGTGGCACAGTGGTTAGCACTGCTGCCTCACAGTGCCAGGATCTGAGTTTGATTCCTGGCTTGGGTCGCTGTCTATGCGGAGTCTGCACATCCTCCCTGTGTCTGCGTGGGTTTCCTTCCACAGTCTGAAAGACGCACTGGTTAAGTGCATTGGCCGTGTTAAATTCTCCCTCTGTGTACGTGAACAGGCGCCAGAGTGTGGCGACCAGGGGATTTTCACAATAACTTCATTGCAGTGTTAATGTAAGCCTACTTGTGACACTAATAAATAAACTTAAACTTAAAAAACCTTGACAGGAAGGGATAGAGAGTTCAGTCCTAACATGGGTCTGCAGAATAGCACTGCCAAAGTATGATGTATAGAGTCACATGGTAAGCGACTCTGGGAGAGAACAGGCTAGAGAGAACTCTAAGTGAGCACAACAAAAACAGAAAATGTGGAAAATCTCAGCAAGCCTGGCAGCATCAATGGAGAGAGAATAGAGCTCTGAAGAAGGGTCATCCAGACGCAAAACGTTGGCTCTATTCTCACCTGATGAAGGAGCAGCGCTCCAAAAGCTTGTGGCTTGTGCTACCAAATAAACCTGTTGGATTTTAACCTGGTGTTGTGAGACTTACTGTGCTTACCCTAGTCCAATGCCGGCATCTCCACATCTATTTTCTGTACAGAGATGCTGTCAGACCTTCTGAGATTTTCCAGCATTTTCTGTTTTTGTTCCACCTGTAACTGGGTAGTTGTAAATCAGTGGCCTGATGTCAGACTGGTCCAGAGGCAGCTGGGGTCTGTTTTTCAAATGCATTTTAAGGTGCTTTTCTGTGTTTGTGGTAAAGGTGCACTTGGGCCGCTGATTGCAGTTGATGACAACTAACCCTCATGTTCTGTGTGCTGACCATGATCCAGCAGCCTTGACTGAAAGGAGCGGGGGTGGGTTTAGCCAATTCGAAGTCCACACGATCTATTCGAGGACAATACTTCCCAAATCTTTCCCCGCTCTGACGCCATTATGAGACTTAAAATTATCATGATGCTTGTGTGAAGGGTTGGGTAGTATTGGGTGCTGTGAGGGAGGGGGAGTAGTATTGGGTGCTGTGAGGGAGGGAGTAATATTGGGCGCTGTGAGGGAGAGGGTGATAAGTGTTTAATAGTTTCGCTTAGATAGATCCGACAGCTCAAATCTGGGCACCCATGAGGCGCTGTGGCCTCATCAGCAGCAGAATTATCTTCAACCAGAATGTGTAACCTTGTGGCCCCGCATATCCCTCAGTCTACTATCAAAAACCAGGAGAAGATCCTCATTCCAGGAGGAGTGTAGAAAAGAATATTAGGAGCAGTATCAGATAAGTCCACACGAAGAGCTAATGTTGTGAAGCAACAACACAGGACGACACACATGCTGAACAGTGGGTGCTAGACAGAGCTAAGCAATCACATAACCAATGGATTAGGTCAAAGTCCTGCCACTTCCACCATGAATGGTGAAAAATTAAAGAACTATCAGATGGCAGAGGCTCTATGAATATTCCCATCATCAGTGATGGTGGAGGCCAGCATGAGAGTGCTAAAGACAAGGCTGCATAATCCATCTCGGCCTCCTGAGATCACAGCCTCAGAGAAGCCACTCTTTGGCCAATTTGATTCACTCTGCGATTATGAGACACAGCCAAGAGCGAAGGCTGTGCTCCCACCAATATCCCAGCAGTACTGATGACTGTGCTCCAGACTTAGCCACATCCCTAACCAAGCTGTCCCAGTCCAGCTACAGCATTGGCATCAACCCAACAATGTGACAAATTGCCCAAGTATGTCCTGACACTGTGACTCCTTGTACTAGACCCTCCAACCAGAGAAAACAACATTCCTGCATCCAGTTTATTCAGCCCTGTCAGAATTTTATATGTTTTAATGAGGTGCCCTCTCGTTCTTCCAAACTCCAGTGAAAACAGGCCCATTTGAATCATAAAATCCTTACAGTGCGGAAGGAGGCCATTCAGCCCATTGAGTCTGCACCAACTCTGACAATTATCTTGCCCAGGCCATCTCCCGCACCCTATCCCTGTAACCTCATTTATCATTGCTAACCCATCTAACCTACACATCTTGGGATACTAAGGGGCAGTTTTACCTGGCCAATCCACCTAACTTGCACATTTTACAGTTTATTTATTAGTGTCACAAGTAGGCTTACATTTACACTGCAATGAATTTACTGTGAAAATCCCCTAGTCGCCACACGCCTGTGCCTCTTCGGGTACACTGAGGGAGAATTTAGCACGGCCAATGCACCTAACCAGTCTTTTGGACTGTGCGACAAACCGGGGCACCCGGAGGAAACCCACGCAGACACAGGGAGAACGTGCAGACTCCGCACAGACAGTGACCCAAGCTGGGAATCAACATTGGACTGTGGGAGGAAACCGGACCACCCAGAGGAAACCCACGCAGACATGGAGAGAATGTGCAAACTCCGCACAGACAGTGACCCAAGGCCAGATTTGAACCTTGGTTCCTGGCGCTGTGAGGCAACAGTGCTAACCACTGCTGCCTGACCCAAACGCTCCTTGTATGACAATCCTGCCATCCCAGGAATCAGTCTGGTGAACCTTCTCTGCACCTCCTCTAGGGCAATTGTATCTTGGATAAGGACACAAAAATTGCATACAATACTCCAGGTGTGGTCTCACCAAGGCCCTGTAAAATATCCTTTGCTCCTGTACCCAGTCCTCTCGCAATGGAGGCCAACATACCATTTGCCTTCCTAACTGCTTGCTTTCAGTGACTGGTGTGCTAGGAAGTTTTGAGAATTTTCAACATTTCCCAGTCTATCATTTGTTCCTCAGTCTGGGTACAGTTAGCGGGTTTCCTTAAAATCATAGAATCCTACAGTGCAGAAAGAGGCCATTCGGCCCATCGAGTCTGCACCGACCACAATCCCAGGCCCTATCTCCGTAACCCCATGTATTTACCCTGCTAATCTCCCTACACTAAGGGGCAATTTTAGCATGGCCAATCCACCTAACCTGCACATCTTTTGCCTGTGGGAGGAAACCAGAGCACCCGGAGGAAACCCAAGCAGACACAGGGAGGACATGCAAACTCCACACACAGTGACCCGAGGCTGGAATTGAACCTGGGTCCCTGCCGCTGTCAGGCAGCAGTGCTAACCACTGTGCCACCGTGCCTTCCCTAAGGGATTTTAGAACATAGAAAAGCTACAGCACAAACAGGCCCTTCGGCCCACAAGTTGTGCCAAACATGTCCCTACCTACTAGGCTTACCTATAACCCTCTATCTTACTAACTTCCATGAACTTATCCAAATGTCTCTTAAAAGACCCTATCAAATCCGCCTCCACCACCACTACCGGCAGCCGATTCCACGCACCCACCACCCTCTGAGTGAAAAACCTACCCCTAACATCTCCTACTTCCCAGCACCCTAAACCTGTGACCTCTTGTGGCAACCATTTCAGCCCTGGGTAAAAGCCTCTGTGAATCCACTCCATCAATACCCCTCAACATCTTATACACCT
Organism: Mustelus asterias; assembly: GCF_964213995.1. Classification (NCBI taxonomy): domain Eukaryota; kingdom Metazoa; phylum Chordata; class Chondrichthyes; order Carcharhiniformes; family Triakidae; genus Mustelus; species Mustelus asterias. Next base: position 28,542,606 of record NC_135821.1, on the reverse strand, counting down.
CTATCAGGTCACCTCTCATCCTTCGCTTCTCCAAGGAGAAAAGACCTAGCTCTCTCAACCTATCCTCATAAGGCATGCCACCTAATCCAGGCAACATCCTTGAAAATCTCCTCTGCACCCTTTCTATGGCTTCCACATCCTTTCTGTAATGAGGTGACCAGAACTGGGCACAGTACTCCAGGTGGGGTCTGACCAGGGTCCTATACAGCTGCAGCATTATCTCCCGATTTCTAAACTCAATTCCTCTATTGATGAAGGCCAGTATTCCATATGCCTTCTTAACCACAGCCTCCACCCGCGACGCTACTTTGAGCGTCCTATGAACCCGGACCCCAAGATCCTTCTGATCTTCCACACTGCCAAGTGTCTTACCCTTTATATTATATTCTTTCATCCTATTCGACCTGCCAAAATGAACCACCACACACTTATCTGGGTTGAAGTCCATCTGCCACTTCTCCGCCCAGTCTTGAATCTTACCTATGTCTCGTTGCAACTGCTGACATCCCTCTACACTATCCACAACCCCACCAACCTTTGTGTCATCAGCAAACTTGCCAACCCATCCTTCCACTTCCTCATCCAGGTCATTTATAAAAATCGCAAAGAGCAAGGGTCCCAGAACAGATCCCTGGGGCACTCCACTGGTGACCGACCTCCATGTTGAAAAAGACCCATCTACAACCACTCTTTGCCTTCTGTGGGCAAGCCAGTTCTGAATCCACAAAGCAATGTCCCCTTGTATCCCATGTCCCTTCACTTTCTCAATGAGCCTTGCATGGGGCACCTTATCAAACGCCTTGCTGAATTCCATATAAACTACATCTACCGCTCTTCAAAGAACAATACAGCACAGGAACAGGCCCTTCGGCCCTCCAAGCCCGCGCCGCTCCCTGGTCCAAACTAGACCATTCTTTTTTATCCCTCCATTCCCACTCCGTTCATGTGGCTATCTAGATAAGTCTTAAACGTTCCCAGTGTGTCCGCCTCCACCACCTTGCCCGGCTGCGCATTCCAGGCCCCCACCGCCCTCTGTGTAAAATACGTCCTTCTGATTTTAATGAATCAGATGGATTTAAACAGCAGTTTTTACTGATACCAGTATTCTAAAACCAAATACAAATTCTCAAAACTTCCATGGCTGTATTTGAGCTCTTTGCTGGATTATCCATACAGATTCTCTGGTTTGCTGATTTAGTATCCCGATACTAATGATGATGCCCCGATTTCGCAATCAAAAGGGTTCTGTTTTTTTTAAGTTTATTGATTAGTATCGCAAGTGACTTACATTAACACTGCAATGGAGTTACTGTGAAAATCCCCGAGTCGCCACACTCCGGCACCTGAGGGGGAATTTAGCACGGCTAATCCACTGAACAGCACGCCTTTCAGATTGTGGGAGCAAACCGGAGCAAACCCACGCAGACACAGGGAGAATGTGCAGACTCCGCACAGTCACCCAAACCAGGAATCGAACCTGGATCCCTGGCATTGAGGGGCAGCAGTGCTAACCACTGTACCACCTCAGTGGCTTCACTTGGTTACCACTTCACGTCTGACTGTTGAGGATTAATGTCTGCCACTGATGGTTGTAGTCCCATCGCCTGGGGAATAAATTGGGAAGATGTTAAAGGCTTCAGAAACAAAGAAAAACAGTCTTTCTCCTGTTTTTGTCTTTCAGATTTCTGCTATGTTTGTGAGGTGCTGTGATTGGATTGAAAGGAACTAACTAACTGTACATATTCCAGTATCTGAAGCCCCCACCCCTGCTGATATCGCCAGCTACAAAGAAACATGAACACTGAAGAGAAAATATGATCAGTCCATGACTGTATTTTGCATGTGTCGTACATAGTGTGTTTGGAGAGAAAATTAGCACTTTGTTTTAAAGAAACTGTCCATTCTGAAGGTTTGACATGGGCTGCATCCTGTTGAGAACATGTCCTCAACTAGGTTCCCTTTAAGACTAGAAAGGTGATTATTTTCTTCTCTCCTCGTTCTGAGAAAACCTTTCTTTTCCCAGAGATCTAGGGCAGGATTTTCCAGCACTTCCTGCTGGTCAATCCCGGCCGATGATTCAAACGAGGGCCTCTCAGACTTGCTCTGCTTTTCCTAAGTTTGACTCTCTCTTGCTCCTCAGCACTTCCCATTTTAGACCGAACAAATCACCAGGCTAGAGTGTGACCTGTCTAAATGGCCTGCCATACTGACCCCTCCTGCTCCATTGCCTCAGGGTTGGGGTAGAATGCTGGCAGATATTGTTGGTGTCTGTGCTTTTTTTCCTCAGCTCATTATAGTCCCTGACGTTTACTGCAGACTTGTTGGTGCAGACACAGCTTCCCATGATGTGTGATGACTGGGTTCCTGGCCCAGATGTCCTCCCCAGATGGTAGCGCAAAGCCAGATTTCTTGCTTCATTTGTGGAAGTTTTAAATTGAAATGGCTGAACTTAATGATCTGAGTGCGGCCAAAGAGATAAAAGCTTTGCCTTGAAGCAAACACTTGCAATCTGATTCAAATTCTGATCAAGAATTTGAATTTCAGAAGCACCAAATGGACTGAAGCGTATTCAGTGAGTAAACCGTACCCTAATTAATCCGAGGACTTTTAAAAATAAATCAGCATTAATGCAAATAGGTAATGGTTTTGAATGTTTTGGCCATTCCCAGTGGGGTATGTACAAGCTCTGGAATGAATATTGTCCATCTCCAGCCATCATTCACATTTGTATCTTACTGGGTGTCTGCTCTGTCTTTTTTCAAGCTCCATGTTTTAATTAAGCGCACAATGTTGCAGGGTTAAATGATTTGTTAACCGGGTTTCTTTACTTTAAGTATATGCTTGGCATGTTTGAATGGGCCTGTGCTGTCTGAGGGGCCAGAGCCATCTGTGGCGGCATCTGTCATCCACAGCAATAAACTCAGTCAAAACCAACTCCATCTGTAGCAGTTTTTCAGAGACTGATATATTATGCTGGCTTTTAGATCATAGATCATAGATCATAGATCATAGATCATAGAATCATAGAATCATAGTGAGAATCATAGAATCATAGAATTATGTGAGAGATTTCTCTTTGTTAATTACAGCTCAGCAAATACAAAGAACTCTTGGAGGCAGTAATTCTGATTGAAGATGTAATTTATTGTCGCCCAGGCCTGGTCCACACGTGTGGGAGAACGATTTGGGGCATCCCAAATTAGTCTAAATTCTATTCATCTGCCTGCCTACTATGTTCATCATAACCGGATGAGCCAATCATTTTAGTATGAATCATTTACCTTGACCCTCTGGCAGCATGAAAATACATAGGTCCGTAGAGGCTGGGGGTTCTTGTCCACTGTTCCCTCACAACCTCAATTCGCAAATCCGGGAAGTTCTTTCCCATTGTCTCCGAGCAACCTTAAATACTTTAGTCTGTAGTGTTCAAAAGTTTTGTTTCTCATTGTATTACCCTATTAATTCGGCTGAGACCCACGCTGATATGAGGGCCCTTTACTACTTCACTTACTGGCTGTATTGTTTAAGGAATGTGGTTCTTTTTACTCAGCTATATCCCACCATGCCTTGGGGCAGTGTGTAGTTTAAAGTTTTAAAGTTGGCCAAGGTGTACAGAATATTCAAAAATACATGTTTAAATTCTCTAACAGTGGTTATGTGTTTCTATGCAAAACAGTACCTTTATAACTCCAGGTACTTTGTACTTTTTCCATACTATATTCACTCTAAATTAGTTTTATCTTAATCGATTAGTCTTTTAGTACCAAGTTATCCTAAATCCCTCTAACACCATCCCTTGCGTCTTTCTGTTGCATTACTGAAAATGTTCTAATATTGGCTCTTTTGTGCAACTTAGACACTATAAAGTAGCAGATTTATACATAGGATATACAGCACACAAATAGGCTATTGGCATAACCAGTCCATGCCAGTGTTTATCCTTCACTTGGGCTTCCTCCCAACCTTCTGTCAAATCTATCAGCATAATTCTTGATTTCCTGCTCTTTTATTTTTAAGTATTTATTAGTGTCGCATGTAGGCTTATATTGCAGCGTTAATGAAGTTACTGTGAAAATCCCCTATTTGCCACACTCTGGCGCCTGTTTGGGTACACTGAGGGAAAATTTAGTGTGGCCAATGCACCTAACCAGCATATCTTTTGGACTGTGGAAGGAAACTGGGTGCAGACTCTGCTCAGTGACCCAAGTCGGGAATCGAACCCAGGCCCTTGGCACTGTGAGGCAGCAGTGCTGGCCATTGTGCCACCCATATCACTCATCTAGCCTCCCCTTAAATCAGGGTTTCCCAAAAGACATGATTCTGAGGTTGCAACCTGCTAGGTTGCTGTAGAACTGTGTCCAAGTGTTGACAGCTGCGAGGCCTGTTTAAATGCTTGTGGTTTTTTTATGGTGGGTGTGAACTAACGGATCTTAAAGGCTTGGTTCCTGCACCTAAAACAATCCAGCGCAAAGGTAAGTTCTCAAAAAATGTCTGAAGATTAAACACACCCAACCTAATTCTTGCTTCACAGCTCCTTCCTCCCCTACCCTTGTTCTCAGTTCTCACTGAAGGGTCACAGCAATTTTCAAGCCTCAAAATGGGGTCACAGGAGGAATGTATGAGAAATATTGTCTTAAATACAGACATATTATTCGCCTCAACAACTCCGTGGTGGCAAATTCCGTGTTCTCATCACACTCCTGATAAAAATTGCCTCTTTGATTTCTTGATGACTATCTTGTATCAACAGCCCTTACTTTTTCTCCTCCTCAAATGGAAGTGCACCTGCTGTGTCTGTCCTATAACAACCTTGCAGAATTTTTGAGACTTGTTAGGCCACTCCTGAGTCTTCTCCAGAGACCCAGTTGTTCATCTTTTCCTGATGGGCATAACCTCACATTTCTGGTATCTCCTTGTAATAAATCTATTATGTACCCTCTCCGGTGCCTCTATAACCAAAACTGTACAAGTGAGATCTAAATCAAGGTTGTTTACAACTTGAGCATCACTTTTCAATTGTCCCTCTAGAAATAAACCCTGCTGCTTAGATTGCTTACTGCTCTCTGGATAGTGAAAGCCACTAGCTTTCGGAACAGGCTGTTCCTTCGTCAGGTGGGTGGGAGTTCAGAACTCCCACCCACCTGACGAAGGAACAGCCTGTTCTGAAAGCTAGTGGATTTTGCTACCAAATAAACCTGTTGGACTTTAACCTGGTGTTGTTAGACTTCTTACTGTGTTTACCCCAGTCCAACACCGGCATCTCCACATCTGGATAGTGGGGCAGGGACTCTTGAGGCCTGTTTGAGCACTTGGACCCATTACCTCTAAAAGGTTTCCCTTTATCGTACTATTTACTTTTGAAACCCAATGTCACCATATTCTGGGTCTATAGATTCCCCCCCCCCCCCTTTACTCTGGCATACAGTTCTGTAAGTGTTTTAACAACACCAGGTTAAAGTCCAACAGGTTTATTTGGTAGCAAATACCATTAGCTTTCAGAGCGCAGCTCCTTCGTCAGATGGAGTGGAAATCTGCTCTCAAACAGCACAGAGACACAAAATCAAGTTACAGAATACTGATTAGAATGCGAATCCCTACAGCCGGCATCTCCACATCATGAATACAGTTCTGTATACAGTTATATAGGCATGAGCTGTATTATAATACCTCTCCCATATTCTTCACCTGTGAGGCTGCATGTTGACAGGATGTTTAATTTGAGAATCAGAGCCAACATAGAACCCCTGTAGTGCAGAAGGAGGCCATTTGGCCCATCGAGTCTAGAACAAAGAACAGTACAGCACAGGAACAGGCCCTTCAGCCCTCCAAGTCTGTGCCTATCATGTTTACCTATCTAAACCAACCGCTTGTATCCCTCTATTCCCCATTTGTTCATATGTCTAACAAGAAAAGTCTTAAAAGTGGCTAACGTAACTGCCTCAATCGCCTCACTTGGCAGTGCATTCCAGGCCCCCACCACTCTGTGTAAAAAAAAAACTTCGCCCGCACATCTCCACTGAACTTCTCTTCCCCTCCTTATTATCTTGAACTTGTGCCCCCTTGTAATTGTCATTTCTGCCCTGGGAAAAAGCTTCCAACTATTCACCCTATCTATATCTCTCAATTTTATAAACTTCTTTCAGGTCGCCCCTCAGCCTCTGTCTTTCCAGGGGAACAATCCCAGTTTATTTAATCTCTCCTCATAGCTAATACCTTCTAGCTAATACCAGGCAACATCCTGGTAAACCTTTTTTGTACTCCCACCAAAGCCTCCATGTCCTGGTAGCGTGGTGACCAGAATTGGACACGGTGTTCCAAATGTGGCCTAACCAACATTTTATATGACTGTAACATAATTTGCTAACTTTTATACGTGATGCCCCGTCCGATGAAGGCAAGCATCCATATGCTTCACCACCTTTTCCACCTGTGCTGCCACTTTTAAGGATCTGTGGACCTGTTCTCCCAGATGGTTCTGACATTTATTTTACAGCTCCCACCTGAACTGGATCTACCAAATGCATCACCTCGCATTTACATAAGAACATAAGAACATAAGAAATAGGAGCAGGAGTAGGCCATCTAGCCCCTCGAGCCTGCCCCGCCATTCAATAAGATCATGGCTGATCTGACGTGGATCAGTACCACTTACCCGCCTGATCCCCATAACCCTTAATTCCCTTACCGCTCAGGAATCCATCCATCCGCGCTTTAAACATATTCAGCGAGGTAGCCTCCACCACCTCAGTGGGCAGAGAATTCCAGAGATTCACCACCCTCTGGGAGAAGAAGTTCCTCCTCAACTCTGTCTTAAACCGACCCCCCTTTATTTTGAGGCTGTGTCCTCTAGTTTTAACTTCCTTACTAAGTGGAAAGAATCTCTCCGCCTCCACCCTATCCAGCCCCCGCATTATCTTGTATGTCTCCATAAGATCCCCCCTCATCCTTCTAAACTCCAACGAGTACAAACCCAATCTCCTCAGCCTCTCCTCATAATCCAAACCCCTCATCTCCGGTATCAACCTGGTGAACCTTCTCTGCACTCCCTCCAATGCCAATATATCCTTCCTCATATAAGGGGACCAATACTGCACACAGTATTCCAGCTGCGGCCTCACCAATGCCCTGTACAGGTGCATCAAGCCATCCCTGCTTTTATATTCTATCCCCCTCGCAATATAGGCCAACATCCCATTTGCCTTCTTGATCACCTGTTGTACCTGCAGACTGGGCTTTTGCGTCTCATGCACAAGGACCCCCAGGTCCCTTTGCACGGTAGCATGTTTTAATTTGTTTCCATTGAGATAGTAATCCCATTTGTTATTATTTCCTCCAAAGTGTATAACCTCGCATTTCTCAACGTTATACTCCATTTGCCATATCCTCGCCCACTCACTCAGCCTGTCCAAATCTCTCTGCAGATCTTCTCCGTCTTCCACACGATTCACTTTTCCACTTATCTTTGTGTCGTCTGCAAACTTCGTTACCCTACACTCCGTCCCCTCCTCCAGATCATCTATATAAATGGTAAACAGTTGCGGCCCGAGTACCGATCCCTGCGGCACGCCACTAGTTACCTTCCTCCAACCGGAAAAACACCCATTTATTCCGACTCTTTGCTTCCTGTCGGATAGCCAGTCCCCAATCCACTTTAACACACTACCCCCAACTCCGTGTGCCCTAATCTTCTTCAGCAGCCTTTTATGGGGCACCTTATCAAACGCCTTTTGGAAATCCAAAAACACCGCATCCACCGGTTCTCCTCCATCATTTGTCTGGATTAAATTCCATCTGCCATTTTTACAGCCTATCTGCTGTGTTCTCATAGAAATCATAGAAACCCTACAGTACAGAAAGAGGCCATCGAGTCTGCACTGACCACAATCCCACCCAGGCCCCCATATCCCGACATATTTTACCGGCTAATCCCTCTAATTGACGCATCTCAGAACACTAAGGGGCAATTTTAGCATAGCCAATCAACCTAACCCGCACATCTTCGGACTGTGGGAGGAAATCGGAGCACCTGGAGGAAACCCACGCAGACATGAGGAGAATGTGCAAACTCCACACAGACAGTGACCCAAGCCGGGAATCGAACCCAGGTCCCTGGAGCTGTGAAGCAGCAGTGCTAACCACTGTGCTACCGTGCCGCCCCTATCTCTGACAATCTTCATCACTATCTGCAACTCCGCCAATCTCAGTGTCATCTGCAAACTTGCTCATCAGACCAATTTGCTGACAGAGCATCCCACCCCGTAACCCCACATATTTACCCCGCTAATTCCCCTAGCCTACATATCTTTGGACACTAAGGGACAATTTATCATGGTCAATCCTGTCATTATTTGCTGATGTACTGTCCTTCAGGTCCCACCAACTGAAAATTGGCAGCAGGAACCTCAAGTCAACTCTTGGCTCTGGTTACAGCGATTCTGTTGCCTTACCTGAGATCTGGTAGTTGATCCTGAAACCATTCCCCCTTGTCCCCAGCAGCCTATCCAGTGCATTTATCCACTGACTCATCACGGGAGGACACCCTCTCAGTGCTGTCATTTTGTTCCACTGTCATTTCCACCATTTGAGAATCACACTGACTACAAGTAACATTTGTGAAAGGATGATCTTTCCATTTTCATCGCAATCTTGCCACATGTACCCAGCTTTACAGGAACTCTCCCAGGATTGGGCAGTAGAAAGTGCAGATAACCATGGTATTGACTCAATGTCAACCTTGTCTAAATCCACTTTGAAGTGTCTTCTCAATGCTGGATCATTCACAAGGTATATGAACATTAATACTTAGGTTGGGTGTTTATCAGCTGACTTTAAGGACTATTCAACAACCTGTATCAACAAGTATCAGAGCAGAGTGGAGACCAGCACTGAAAGGAGACTTCAGTACAATTTGGTCATCTGGTATAATCATAGATTTACATTCTGTACTATCTTCAGGTAAAGCTTTGTGACAGGTGACTGATTTTGCACAGCTCCCAAAACTGAATCTTCAGGTTCATGGGCAATTGCAGCCAGCTCACAGGGAACCAGAGTAAAGGCCTCACTAATGTGGGTTAAATCATAAGATACATGCTGTGCGGACAATGCTTTTACTTTTCAAATTCTGCTGCATATGAAAATAAACGATTATGTTTCTAAAGTATCATGACCCGAACTCAGAGTCATAGGGTTTACAGCATGGAAACAGGCCCTTTGGCCCAACCTGCCTATGCCGCCTCTTTTTTTGAAACCATGAAGCCTGGTCCCATTTGGCCCATATCCCTGTCAGGCAGGGAGGAAATGGCCGAGTGAGGGAACCATGGTTCACAAAAGAGGTGGAATGTCTTGCAAAAAGGAAGAGGGAAGCTTATGTAGGGATGAGGAAACAAGGTTCAGATGGCTCGATTGAGGGTTACAAGTTAGCAAGGAATATGCTGAAAAAGGGGCTTAGGAGAGCTAGGAGGGGGCATAAGAAGTCCTTGGCGGGTCGGATCAAGGAAAACCCCAAGGCTTTCTACTCTTATGTGAGAAGTAAAAGAATGACCAGGGTGAGGCTAGGGCCGGTCAAGGACAGTAGTGGGAACTTGTGTATGGAGTCAGTAGAGAGAGGAGAGGTGATGAATGAATACTTTTCTTCAGTGTTCACCAAGGAGAGGGGCCATGTTTTTGAGGAAGAGGTGTTACAGGCTCATAGGCTGGAGGAAGTAGATGTTCGGAGAGAGGATGTACTAGCAGTTTTGAATAAACTGAAGGTCGATAAGTCTCCTGGGCCTGATGAAATATATCCTAGGATTCTTTGGGAGGCAAGGGATGAGACTGCAGAGCCTTTGGCTTTGATCTTTGGGTCCTCACTGTCCACGGGGGTGGTGCCAGAGGACTGGAGAGTGGCGAATGTTGTTCCTCTGTTTAAGAAAGGGAATAGAAATGACCCTGGTAATTATAGGCCGGTTAGTCTTACTTCGGTGGTTGGTAAGTTGATGGAAAAGGTCCTCAGGGCTGGGATTTACGACCATTTAGAAAGATGTGGATTAATCCAGGATAGTCAGCACAGATTCGTGAAGGGCAAGTCGTGCCTCACAAATTTGATAGAATTTTTTGAGGAGGTAACTAAGTGTGTTGATGAAGGTAGGGCAGTTGATGTCATATACATGGATTTTAGTAAGGTGTTTGATAAGGTCCCCCATGGTCGACTTATGATGAAGGTAAGGAGGTGTGGGATAGAGGGAATGTTGGCCGATTGGATAGGTAACTGGCTATCTGATCGAATCAGTCATGGGCATTCAGCCTTGGATCTTCAGGCAAGCATTCTCCAAGGCGGCCTTCACGACACACGACAGCGCAGAGTCGCTGAGCAGAAACTGATAGCCAAGTTCCGCACACATGAGGACGGCCTAAACCGGGATGTTGGATTTATGTCACATTATCAGTAACCCCCACAGCTTGCCTCCTGGGCTTGCAGAATCTCACTAGCTGTTCTGTCTGGAGACAATACACATCTCTTTAACCTGTGCTTAATGCTCCCTCCGCCCACATTGTCTGTACCTTTAAGACCTGGCTGGCTTTAGGGATTCACATTCTAATCAGTATTCTGTAACTTGATTTTGTGTCTCTGTGCACTGTTTGAGAGCACATTTCCACTCCATCTGACGAAGGAGCAGCGCTCTGAAAGCTTATGGTATTTGCTACCAAATAAATCTGTTGGACTTTAACCTGGTGTTGTGAGACTTCTTACTGTGTTCACCCCAGTCCAACGCCGGCATCTCCACATCATATCTGATCGAAGACAGAGGGTGGTGGTGGATGGAAAATTTTCGGACTGGATGCAGTGCTTGGTCCTCTGCTCTTTGTGATTTTTATTAATGACTTAGAGGAGGGGGCTGAAGGATGGATCAGTAAATTTGCTGATGACACCAAGATTGGTGAAGTAGTGGAGGGCTGTTGTAGGCTGCAAAGAGACATAGATAGGATGCAAAGCTGGGCTGAAAAATGGCAGATGGAGTTTAACCCTGATAAATGTGAGGTGATTCATTTTGGTAGGACAAATTTAAATGTGGATTGCAGGGTCGAAGGTAGGGTTCTGAAGACTGTGGAGGAACAGAGAGATCTTGGGGTCCATATCCACAGATCTCTGAAAGTTGCCACTCAAGTGGATAGAGCTGTGAAGAAGGCCTATAGTGGGTTAGCTTTTATTAACAGGGGGTTGGAGTTTAAGAGCTGTGGGGTTATGCTGCAAATGTACAGGACCTTGGTGAGACCACATTTGGAATATTGTGTGCAGTTCTGGTCACCTCACTATAAGAAGGATGTGGAAGTGCTGGAAAGAATGCAAAGGAGATTTACCAGGATGCTGCCTGGTTTGGAGGGTAGGTCTTATGAGGAAAGGTTGAGGGAGCTAGGGCTGTTCTCACTGGAGCGGAGGAGGTTGAGGGGAGAATTAATAGAGGTTTATAAAATGATGAAGGGGATAGATAGAGTGAACGTTCAAAGACTATTTCCTTGGGTGGATGGAGCTATTACAAGGGGGCATAACTATAGGGTTCATGGTGGGAGATATAGGAAGGATGTCCGAGGTAGGTTCTTTACTCAGTGAGTGGTTGGGGTGTGGAATGGACTGCCTGCAGTGATAGTGGAGTCAGACACTTTAGGAACATTTCAGCGGTTATTGGATAGGCACATGGAGCACACCACGATGATAGGGAGTGGGATAGCTTGATCTTCTTTTCAGATAAAGCTCGGCACAACATCGTGGGCCGAAGGGCCTGTCCTGTGCTGTACTGTTCTATGTTCTATATCCCTCTATAGCCATCTTACCCATGTAACTGTCTAAATGCTTTTTAAAAGACAAAATTGTATCTGCCTCTACTATTATCTCTGGCAGCTTGTTCCAGACATTCATCACCCTGTGTGTGAAGAAATTGCCCCTCTGGACCCTTTTGTATCTCTTTCCTCTCTCATACATATGCCCTCCAGTTTTAGACTCCCCTACCTTTGGGAAAAGATATTGACTATCTAGCTGATCTATGCCTCTCATTATTTTATAGACCTCTATAAGATCATCCCAAGCCTCCTACGCTCCAGGGAAAAAAGTCCCAGTCTATCCAGCCTCTCCTTATAACTCAAACCATCAAGTTCCGGTAGCATCGTAATAAATCTTTTCTGCACTCTTTCTAGTTTAATAATATCCTTTCTATAATAGGGTGACCAGAACTGTACACAGTATTCCAAGTTGGTCTTACCAAAGTCTTGTACAACTTCAACAAGACATCCCAACTCCTGTATTCAAGATTCTGACCAATGAAACCAAGCATGCCGAATGCCTTCTTCATCACTCTGTCCACCTGTGACTCCACTTTCAAGGAGCTATGACCTTGAAACCCTAGATCTCTTTGTTCTACAACTCTCCCCAACACCCTACCATTAACTGAGTAAGTCCTGCCCTGGTTCACCTCGCATTTATCTAAATTAAATTCGATCTGCCATTCGTCAGCCAACTGGCCCAATTAATTAAGATCCCGTTGCAATTCTAGAAAACCTTCACTGTTTACTATGCCACCAATCTTGGTGTCATCTGCAAACTTACTAACTATGCCTCCTAAATTCTCATCCAAATCATTAATATAAATGACATAACAGTGGACTCTGCACCGATCCCTGAGGCTCACCACTGGTCACAAGCCTCCAGTTTGAAAAACAACCCTCTACAACCACCCTCTGGCTTCTGTCATAAAGCCAATTTTGTATCTATTTGGCCACAAAAGACAAAGAACAAAGAAAATTACAGCACAGGAACAGGCCCTTCCGCCCTCCAAGCCTGCACCAACCATGCTGCCCAACTGAACTAAAACCCCCTACTCTTCCGGGGGCCATATCCCTCTATTCCCATCCTATTCATGTATTTGTCCAGACACCCCTTAAAACTCACTATCGTATCTGCTTCCACTACCTTCCCCAACAGCGCGTTCCAGGCATCCACTACCCTCTGTGTAAAAAACTTGCCTCGTACATCTCCTTTAAACCTTGCCCCTCGCACCTTAAACCTATGCCCCCTAGTAAGTGACTCTTCCACCCTGGAAAAAGCTTCTGACTATCCACCTCACCCTTGATTCCGTGAGATTTAACCTTGCGCAACCTTCCATGCGGTACCTTGTCAAAGGCCTTTCTAAAGTCCATGTAGACAACATCAACTGCACTGCCCTCATCTACCTTCTTGGTTACCCCTTCAAAAAACTCAATCAAATTTGTGAGACATGATTTTCCACTCACAAAGCCATGCTGACTGTCCCGAATCAGTCCTTGCATCTCTAAATGCCTGTAGATCCTGTCTCTCAGAATACCTTCTAACTTACCCACCACAGATGTAAGGCTCACTGGCCTGTAGCTTCCAGGCTTTTCTCTGCAGCCCTTCTTAAACAAAGACACAACATTTGTCACCCTCCAATCTTCAGGCACCTCACCTGTGGCTGTCAATGATTCAAATATCTCTGCTAGGGGACCCACAATTTCCTCCCTAGCCTCTCACAACGTCCTTGGATATACTTCATCAGGTCCCGGGGTTTTATCTACCTTGATGCACTTTAAGACTTCAAGCACTTTTCTCTTTAATATGTACATTCCTCAAGACATCACTATTTATTTCCCCAAGTTCCCTAACATCCATGCTTTTCTCAACAGTAAATACTGATGAGAAATATTCATTTAGGATCTCACCCATCTCGTGGATCCGCACATAGATGACCTTGTTGATCCTTAAGAGGCCCTACTCTCTCCCTAGTTACTCTTTTGCCCTTTATGTATTTGTAGAATCTCTTTGGATTCTCCTTTGCCTTATCTGCCAAAGCAATCTCGTGTCCCCTTTTTGCCCTCCTGATTTCTCTCAACTCTACTCCTACACCCTCTATACTCAAGGGGTCCACTTGATCCCAGCTGCCTATGCATGTCATGTGCCTCCTTCTTATTGACCAGGTCAATATCCCGAGTCATCCAGGGTTCCCTACTTCTACCAGCCCTGCCCTTCACTCTGAGGAATGTGCTTACCCTGAACCCTGCTCAACACACTTTTCCCGCTTACCAGACATCCCTTTGCCTGCCAACAGACTCCCCCAATTAAATTTTGAAAGTTCCTGCACGATACCATCAAAATTGACCTTGTCCCAATTTAGAATTTTAACTTTTGGGCCAGACTATTGTTCTCCATAGCTATCTTAAAACTAATGGAATTATGATCACTGGTCCCAAAGTGATTCCTCACTAACACCTGCCCTTCCTCAAGTCCAAAAACATTTTTAAAAAAACATTTAACAAGTGCCTTTCACAATCTCCGGGATGTCCTGAAGCTCTTTATCACCAATTAAGTATTTTTTGAAGTGTAGTCACTGTAATGTAGAAAATTTAACACTGTTAGTGAGCTCCCACAAACAAAGAACAAAGAAAATTACAGCACAGAAACAGGCTCTTCGGCCCTCCAAGCCTGAACCGACTATGCTGCCTGACTGAACTAAAACCCCCTACTCTTCTGGGGACCATATCCCTCTATTCTTAGCCTATTCATGTATTTGTCAAGACGCCCCTTAAAAGTCACTATCGTATCTGTTTCCACTACGTCCCCCGACAGCAAATTCCAGTCACCCACCACCCTCTGTGTAAAAAACTTGCCTCGTACATCTCCTTTAAACCTTGCCCCTCACACCTTAAACCTACGCCCCCTAGTAATTGACTCTTCCATCCTGGGAAAAAGCTTCTGACTATCCACTCTGTCCATGCCCCTCATAATCTTGTAGACTTCTATCAGGTCGCCCCTCAACCTCCGTTGTTCCAGTGAGAACAAGCCATTTCTCTCCAACCTCTCCTCCTAGCTAAAGCCCTCCATACCAGGCAACATCCTGGTAAATCTTTTCTGTACCCTCTCCAAAGCCATTGAACACTATACTCCAAGTGCAGCCTAACTAAGGTTCCATAAAGTTGCAACATGACGTGCCAATTTTTAAACTCAATGCCCCAGCCGATGAAGGCAACAGCAATGAGATAATGACAAGATAATTTTTTAGGTATTAGTTGAGAGATGGACATTGGTGGGAACACCCCTGCTCTTCGAATAGTGCCACAAGATCTTTTGTATCCGGCTGAGAGCATAGGGCCCAAGTTTAATGTCTCAGCTGAAAGATGACACCTAACAGTGCTGCACTGGAAGTATTATCCTGGACACTGGGCTCCAGTCTCTGGACTGGGACTTAAACCCCCAATCTTAGGGCTTAAGAGGCTAGAACACTACGCACAAAGCCGCAGCTGATGCCATATATTCCACCCCTCTCCCTCATCAAGAAACATGACTCCAGAGTGGGATCTCACATCACTGTACCTAGACAGAGAAAATATATAGAATCTTTTCAAACTTTACAGTTTAGTACTTAAATTTTGCCCTTTTTCTTTCAATGCTGTTTTGCCATCACCTCTATTTGTAATCATAGAATCTCTAGTGCAAAGGAGGCCATTCAGCCCATTAAGTCTGCACTGACATTTACGCAGGTTTCCCCGTAACCTCATGTATTTCCCCGCTAATCCCTCTAACCTATATATCTTTGGACACTAAGGGGCAATTTACCATGGCCAATCCACCTAACCAGCATGTCATTAGACTGTGGGAGGAAACCGGAGCACCCGGAGGAAACCCACACAGACATGGAGAGAACGTGCAAACTCCAGAGTCACCCAAGGCTGGAATTGAACCCGGGTCCTTGGCGCTGTGAGGCAGCAGTGCTAACCACTGTGCCGCCCATTTATCCATGTTTTACTATTACTTGTTTGTTCTTGATTTTGGCTGAAAATATTTTTCTAATTCACCCTTTTAAATATATCCACTGTTCTTCTGTGTCAATATTTTTGGACAGTGAAATACAGACACAACCACCAACCCCCTACAACTACAGATGATCAAATCCATTTTATTTAACCTTAAAAGGGTTTTTTATTTTTGAATACATTTATTTTACAACAGCAGTTTTTCCTCATTATTTACGCATCATGGCCGCCGTAGAACCTGGAGAGGAAATCCGTGGGCCGGGGAGTTTCTGTTTCATGGAAGTAACGCATGATGTGTGTCCGCTGCTTCCAGACTTTAATAGTTTCTTCAAGATCCATTTTACCCTGAAAAAGAAATAGCAAGGTGAGAGATCAGAGAACTGGGGAGAACAGTGACAGACAATGGCTCAGTGGTATAATTGCTAGACTATTAATTCAGAAACTCAGCTAATGTTCTGGGGACCCAGGTTGAAATCCCGCAAGGGCAGGTGATGGAATTTGAATTCAATAAAATAAAATCTGGAATTAAGAATCTCCTGGTGACCATGAAACCATTGTCGATTATTGGGAAAACCCATCTGGTTCACTAGTGTACTTTAGGGAAGGAAATTTGTCATCCTTACCTGGTCTGGCCTACATGTGACCATGATATGGTGATGCTGGCGTTGGACTGGGGTAAACACAGTAAAACGTCTCAACACCAGGTTAAAGTCCAACAGGTTTATTTGGGAGCACAAGCTTTCGGAATGTCGCTCCTTCTTCAGGTGGGTGAGGAATTGTGTTCATAAACAGGGCATATATAGACACATACTCAATTTACAAGATAACGGTTGGAGTCTTTACAGATAATCAAGTTGTAAAGGTACAGACAGTGTGAGTGGAGAGAGGGTTAAGCACAGGTTAAAGAGATGTGAATTGTCTCCAGCCGGGACAGTTAGTGAGATTTTGCAAGCCCAGCCAAGTCGTGGGGGTTACAGATAGTGTGACATGAACCCAAGATCCTGTTTGAGGCCGTCCTCATGTGTGTGGAACTTGGCTATCAGTTTCTGCTCGGCGATTGTGTTGTCATGTATCATGAAGGCCGCCCTGGAGAACGCTTAGCCGAAGATCAGAGGCTGAATGCCCGTGACCGCTGAAGTGCTCCCCCACAGGAAGAGAACAGTCTTGCCTGGTGATTGTCGAGCAGTGTTCATTCATACGTTGTCGCAGCGTCTGCATGGTTTCCCCAAGGTACCATGCCTCGGGACATCCTTTCCTGCAGCTTATCAGGTAGACACCGTTGGCCGAGTCACAAGAGTAAGTACCGTGTACCTGGCGGATGGTGTTCTCACGTGAGATCATGGCATCCATGTCGATGATCCGGCACGTCTTGCAGAGGTTGCCGTGGCAGGGTTGTGTGGTGTCGTGGTCACTGTTCTCCTGAAGGCTGGGTAGTTTGCTGCAATGTTCAAAGGAAAGCATGATGTGGAGATGCCTGCGTTGGACTGGGGTAAACACAGTAAGAAGTTAAACAACACCAGGTTAAAGTCCAACAGGTTTATTTGGTAGCAAAAGCCATTAGCTTTCAGAGCTCCAAGCCCCTTCTTCAGGTGAGTGGGAATTCTGTTCACAAACAGGGCATATAAAGACACAAACTCAGTTTACATGAATAATGGTTGGAATGCGAATACTTACAGCTAATCAAGTCTTTAAGATACAAACAATGTGAGTGGAGAGAGCATCAAGACAGGCTAAAGAGATGTGTATTGTCTCCAGACAGGACAGCCAGTGAAACTCTGCAAGTCCAGGCAGGCTGTGGGGAATACAAAGTGTGACATGAACCCAATATCCCGGTTGAGGCCGTCCTCATGTGTGCGGAACTTGGCTATCAGTTTCTGCGCCGTCGTGTGTCGTGAAGGCCGCTTTGGAGAACGCTTACCCGAATATCAGAGGCCGAATGCCCGTGATCACTGAAGTATTCCCCAACAGGAAGAGAACAGTCTTGCCTGGTGATTGTCGAGCGGTGTTCATTCATCCGTTGTCGTAGCGTCTGCATGGTTTCCCCAATGTACCATGCCTCGGGACATCCTTTCCTGCAGCGTATCAGGAAGACAACGTTGGCCAAGTTGCAAGAGTAAGTACCGTGTACCTGGTGGATGGTGTTCTCACGTGAGATGATGGCATCTGTGTCGATCCGGCAAGTCTTGCAGAGGTTGCTGTGGCAGGGTTGTGTGGTGTCGTGGTCACTGTTCTCCTGAAGGCTGGTAGTTTGCTGCGGACAATGGTCTGTTTGAGGTTGTGCGGTTGTTTGAAGGCAAGAAGTGGGGGTGTGGGGATGGCCTTGGCGAGATGTTCGTCTTCATCAATGACATGTTGAAGGCTCTGGAAGAGATGCCGTAGCTTCTCCGCTCCGGGGAAGTACTGGATGACGAAGCGTACTCTGTCCACCGTGTCCCGTGTTTGTCTTCTGAGGAGGTCGGTGTGGTTTTTCGCTGTGGCGTGTCGGAACTGTTGATCGATGAGTCGAGCGCTATATCCTGTTCTCATGAGGGCATCTTTCAGCGTCTGTTGCGATCCTCCTCATCCGAGCAGATCCTGTGTATACGGAGGGCTTGTCTGTAGGGGATGGCTTCTTTAACGTGTTTAGGGTGGAAGCTGGAGAAGTGGAGCATCGTGAGGTTATCCGTGGGCTTGCGGTACAGTGCGGTGCTGAGGTGGCTGTCCTTAATGGAGATGCGTGTGTCCAAGAATGCAGCCGATTCCGGAGAGTCGTCCATAGTGAGTCTGATGGTGGGATGGAACTTGTTGATGTCATCATATAGTTGTTTCAGTGATTGTTCACCATGAGTCCAAAGGAAGAAAATGTCATCGATGTATCTCGTGTATAGCATCGGTTGAAGGTCCCTTGCGGTGAAGAAGTCTTGTTCGAACGTGTGCATGAATATGTTGGCATATTGAGGTGCGAATTTGGTCTCCATGGGGACATGAACAAGTTCCAACATCAACAAGTTCCACCCCACCATCAGACTCACCATAGACTACTCTCTAGAATCAGTTGCATTCTTGGACACACGCATCTCCATTAAGGACGGTCACCTCAGCACTTCACTGTACCGCAAGCCCACGGATAACCTCACGATGCTCCACTTCTCCAGCTTCCACCCTAAACACGTTAAGAAGCCATCCCCTACGGACAAGCCCTCCGTATACACAGGATCTGCTCGGATGAGGAGGATCACAACAGACACCTGCAGACGCTAAAAGATGCCCTCAAGAACAGGATATGGCACTCGACTCATCGATCAAAAGTTCCAACGCGCCACAGCGAAAAACCGCACCGACCTCCTCAGAAGACAAACACGGGACACGGTGGACAGAGTACCCTTCGTCGTCCAGTACTTCCCCGGAGTGGAGAAGCTACGGCATCTCTGGAGCCTTCAACATGTCATTGATGAAGACGAACATCTCGCCAAGGCCATCTCCACACCCCCACTTCTTGCCTTCAACCGCACAACCTCAAACAGACCATTGTCCGCAGTAAACTACCCAGCCTTCAGGAGAACAGTGACCACGACACCACACAACCCTGCCACAGCAACCTCTGCAAGACGTGCCGGATCATTGACACAGATGCCATCATCTCACGTGAGAACACCATCCACCAGGTACACGGTACATACTCTTGCAACTCGGCCAACGTTGTCTAATTGATACGCTGCAGGAAAGGATGTCCCGAGGCATGGTACATTGGGGAAACCATGCAGACGCTGCGACAACGGATGAATGAACACCGCTCGACAATCACCATGCAAGACTGTTCTCTTCCTGTTGGGGAGCACTTCAGCAGTCACGGGCATCCGGCCTCTGATATTTGGGTAAGCGTTCTCCAAGGTGGCCTCCACGACACACGACGGCGCAGAGTTGTTGAGCAGAAACTGATAGCCAAGTTCCGCACACACGAGGACGGCCTCAACCGGGATATTGGGTTCATGTCACATATAGGGCGGCACGGTAGCACAGTGGTTAGCATTGCTGCTTCACAGCTCCAGGGACCTGGGTTCGATTCCCGGCTTGGGTCACTGTCTGTGTGGAGTTTGCACATTCTCCTTATGTCTGCGTGGGTTTCCTCCGGGCGCTCCGGTTTCCTCCCACAGTCCAAAGATGTGCGGGTTAGGTTGATTGGCCATGCTAAAAATTGTCCCTTAGTGTCCAGAGATGTGTAGGTTAGAGGGATTAGTGGGTAAATATGTAGGGATATGGGGGTAGGGCCTGGGTGGGATTGTGGTCGGTGCAGACCCGACGGGCCGAATGGCCTCCTTCCGCACTGTAGGGTTTCTATGATTTGTAATCCCCACAGCCTGCCTGGACCTGCAGAGTTTCACTGGCTGTCCTGTCTGGAGACAATACACATCTCTTTAGCCTGTCTTGATGCTCTCTCCACTCACATTGTTTGTATCTTAAAGACTTGATTAGCTGTAAGTATTCGCATTCCAACCATTATTCATGTAAATTGAGTTTGTGTCTTTATATGCCCTGTTTGTGAACAGAATTCCCACTCACCTGAAGAAGGGGCTTGGGGCTCCCAAAGCTTGTGTGGCGTTTGCTACCAAATAAACCTGTTGGACTTTAACCTGGTGTTGTTAAACTTCTTACCTAGTTTGCTGCGGACAATAGTCTGCTTGAGGCTGTGCAGTTGCTTGAAGACAAGAAGTGGGTGTGTGGGGATGGCCTTGGTGAGATGTTTGTCTTTATCGATGACATGCTGAAGGCTCCGGAGAAGATGACGTAGTATCTCCGCTCCGAGGAAATACTGGACGACGAAGGGTACTCTGTCCGCTGTGTCCCGTGTTTGTCTTCGGAGGTCGATGCGGTTTTTCGCTGTGGTGCGTCAGAACTGTTGATTGATGAGTCGAGCGCCATATCCTGTTCTTGAGGGCGTCTTTTAGCGTCTGCAGGTGTCTGTTGCGATCCTCCTCATCTGAGCAGATCCTGTGTTCACGAGGGCTTGTTCATAGGGGATGGCTTCTTTAACGTGTTTCGGGTGGAAGTTGGAGAAGTGGAGCATCGTGAGGTTATCCATGGGCTTGCGGTATAGTGAAGTGCTGAGGTGACCACCCTTGATGGAGATGCGTGTGTCCAAGAATGCAACCGATTCCGGAGAGTAGTCCATGGTGAGTCTGATGGTGGGATGGAACTTGTTGATGTCATCATATAGTTGTTTCAGTGATTGTTCGCCACGAGTCCAAAGGAAGAAAACGTCATCTACGTATCTAGTGTACAGCGTCAGTTGAAGGTCCTGTTCGGTGAAGAGGTTTTGTTCGAACCTGTGCATGAAGATGTTGGCATATTGAGGTGTGAATTTGGTCCCCATGGCCATGTGTAGTGGCCATATAGTGTAGAACGAGTCACATGTAGGCCAGACTGGGTAAGGATGGCGGATTTCCTTCCCAAAAGGATATTACTGAACCAGATAGGTTTTTACGGCAATTGATGATAGTTTCACGGTCAGAGAGATCAGGTGGAGTTTTGGCTAAAGCTCACAGAGGAATGTGAGAGGTTGACCAAGGTTGACACTTGGAGGAGTCAAAGCCAGGGATGAAGCTTTCAGCTGATGGGCTGAGGAAGTGCCAGAGACAGACCACATTATTAATGGAGAGGGATTGGGGCTGGAAGCTCAGTGTTGCGTTGGATAAGATGTTGCGGTTGCGAATAGTCTTGTCCAGCCCAAAATCGAGGCTGGGGCCAGGGATGAGATTGGGAGCAAACAAGGAGCTTGTGTCAGGGCTCGATGATCACTTTGGGCTTCACAACATTTTACTGTAAGAAATAGCAGGTCATCAAAGATCAGAAATTTGACACCAAGCAACAGGAGATGGAGAACCCAATCCTATATCTGCTTGGCAAGGAAGACAAGGAGGTTGAGGATGGATACCTCTGGAGTTCCCCCAAGGAAAGATGCAGGGGTGGGGGAAAAACCATTGCTGGAGATGCTCTGGCTATGATTAGATATGATGTGGGGATGCCGGCGTTGGACTGGGGTAAACACAGTAAGAGTTTTAACAATACCAGGTTAAAGTCCAACAGATTTATTTGGTAGCAAATGGCATTTGCTACCAAATAAACCTGTTGGACTTTAACCTGGTGTTGTTAAAACTCTTACTATGGTTAGATAGGCAAGATGTGGAACTGGGCGAGGGCAAATCCACTACGAACTGGACTTTGGAGGAAGCTGGTGTACAGAGGATGCCATTTGTGAGTTTGGTTTGGGCTGTTTCAGTGCTGTGACAGGGCGGGTGTATTACATTACCCTGTGTGGAACCATGATACAAGGTTAATAGATTTGATGCCTCTGACTCACACTGGGTCCGATTCCTCCATCAGCCCCGTGCTCACTGACCTAGTTGGCCCCTGGATCCAGCAACATCAAAGACTAGCCGCACTTTTGGGGAGCGAAGAGGAGAAAACACAGGCTGGCCTTTGACCAGAACACTGACATTGTTCAAACTCCCATTTCCCGAAGCCAGCACACTTCCAATCACACTGGGATTTACTGCAATCCCAGACTTTCATACCTTAATCACCAACAAGTCGATAATCCGGGGGTCGGTGACGTGGGCATTTTTCATGAACATTTCCCGCACCTTATCTCGTCCCTGTTTCATTGAAATATCCAGGTGGAATTTCTGTACTGTAGAAAGAATGGAATGATAGATACAATCAAACAAACATTGCAGAGTCCCATCCTACACATCACTGTCTACATTTACATTAAACATACAGCACTCACTGGTTCATACTGACGTTTACACTCCACACAAGTCCTCCTCCCATCTCTTCATCTACCCCATCAGCGTGCTGTTCTATTCCTTTCTTCCTTCTGCTTATTTAGCTTCCCCTTAGATTCCACAAAACTCAAAGCCGACCTAACTTTCTTTTGACTGGTCTGCAATCTTCCTTTAATACTTGCCATTTGCAGAATCCTACAGCAGCAGTTCCAGATGTTTGCAGTCAGTAGATGTCTGACGTACCAAGCAAAAAGGAATAAAGAAAGTGCAAAGATCTCCAAGCCAGTGAAGTAAGAAACCCACAGAACGAGTGTGCACGTGTGTCTGGTACCGTGTGCACCTACTCCCCCATAGACACACCACCAAACTCCACATAAGCTCAGGCGCAGGAAGTCTAAAGTGCAGAGTTCCTCCACACACAACTCTTCAAAAACACTTCATTGACTGGGAGGTGTTTTGGGACATGCCAAGGTTATGAAAGGCATTCTACAAATCCAAGTTATGTTGGCTATGGCTCATTGGGTAGCAGTCTGGCTTCTGAGTCAGGAGGTCAAGGGTTCAAACCTCACTCTGACATGCCAGGGTAGTGGTACTGAGGGAGTGCTGCACTGCTGCAGGTGGTGTATTTTGGGTCAAACATTAAACCAAGGGTCCTCCCCATTTACCTTTACAGGTAACCTCTGTGCCTCACAGAACCAGGGACCTGGGTTCGATTCTGGCCTTGGGTGATTGTGCGAACTCCAGACAGACATTCTCCCTATCTCTGTGTGGGTTTCCTCTGGGTGCTCCAATTTCCTCCCAGAGTTCAAAGATGTGCGGGTTAAGTGAATTCGCCATTGTAAAAGTGTGGGATTGGGGGGTAGGGTGGGGGAAAGAGGGTCTGGATGGGATACTCTGTCAGAGAGTCGATGCAGACTCAATGGGCCAAATGACCTCTTTCTGCACTGTAGGGATTCTATGATTATCATTTCAGATTAGGGTCCATGGTTTGCAAATGAAGGGTTCAAGGAAGTACAGAGGTTATGAATCTGTCCACACAACTTGTTCACCCAGGTTCCCACAAGCAAATGGTGAGGCTAAGAGAGGAGTAAGAACAGTCAAAGCTTTGCTGAAAATGAATGCTGATACCAACTTAGCACTAAAGCTACAGTTCCACACCACTCCAGAATGATTTGGCTCCATCAGAGCTTTCAATGAGAAATAGACGACCACAGGAACAGATTAGTCACCCATGCGATCAAGAAGACAATCTGAACAAAGAACCAAAAGTGTCTGAAGATTCACCCGCTGCTCTGCAGAGTTCCAGAGAGAACGTAGAGAACCTGAAAGCCATATTTCCTCCAAGAAAGATGAGAACGAGGTCAATGAGTTTGCTGAAACCACCACAATGCTTACCTTCGTGACCAGAAATTACTGGGTGGGGGTGGGGGGAGATATAGCATAAATGTTTAATGTTAAATAGGTAAATATATAGTCTACATAATCAGTGATCCTAATATAACAGAGCATGGAGAAAGAGAATTCTATGTATATCCTTGTGCTGAGTCGTTATTGTACATAATAGTAAAAGCAAAATATTATGGATGCTGGAAATAAAACAGGAAATGCTGGAAAGACTCAGCAAGTCTGGCAGCATCAGTGGAGAGAGAAACAGAGTTAGCACCAAGTCCATATGGACGAGGCAAACTAATTCAAAATGGATTCAAATTTTCTTTGTTAACTCTATCTCACTCCAGCGATGCAGCCAGACCTGCCGTGTCCTTCCAGCAGTTTCTATGTTTAATTTTTGTATTGTACATGATGAGAGACTAGTGTTCAATAAAAATGAAAGCTTAGCAACAATCTAGTCTCCAGCTTCATCTGTGAATCGAGATCGAGCACACCCAACAATGATGATAACAGAGTGGGCACCGCAAGTGACAAATGCACAACCTGCCCGGTTGAGCCGGCAAAGCACCCAGACTAACATCCAGGAGTAATGCCTAAATTAGAAGAGTGTCCCACAGCTTACTCCAGCAACAGCCTGACATAGTCACACTCAATGAATCATACAGCACAGTGATTAGCTTTGCTGCTACACAGCACCAGGAACCTGGATTCAATTCCGGCCTTGGGTGACTGTGGAGTTTGCACATTCTCCCCGTGTCTGCGTGGGTTTCCTCCGGTGCTCCGGTTTTCTCCCACAGTCCAGAGATATGAGAGTTAGGAGGATTGGCCATGCTAGATTGCCAGTTAGTGTGAGGGGACTAGCAGGGTAAATACGTGGGGTTGCGGGAACATAGAAAAGCTACAGCACAAACAGGCCCTTCGGCCCACAAGTTGCGCCGAACATGTCCCTACCGACTAGGCTTACCTATAACCCTCTATCTTACTAACTTCCATGAACTTATCCAAAAGTCTCTGAAAATACCCGATCGAATCCGCCTCCACCACCACTACTGGCAGCTGATTCCACACACCCACCACCCTCTGAGTGAAAAGCTTACCCCTAACATCTCCTCTGTACCTACTCCCCAGCACCCTAAACCTGTGACCTCTTGTGGCAACCATTCCAGCCCTGGGTAAAAGCCTCTGAGAATCCACTCTATCAATACCTCTCAAATAGGAAGAGGGCCTAGGTAGGATTGTTGTTGGTGTAGGCTCGATGGGCTGAACGGCCTCCTTCTGCATTGTGGGATTCTATGATACCTTACAGTCAATACTCCAAACTCCTCCATCACCATCCCTGGGTACATCCTGTCTCACCGACAGGACATACCCAACAAAGGTGACAGCAGAGTGGTGTACAGTCAGGAGGGAGGTGCCCAGGGAGTCCTCAACATTGACCATGGACGCCATGAAATCTCATGGCATCAAGTCAAACACAGACAAGGAAATCTCCTGCTGAAGTGGAAATGACTAGGGTTGGGAAGCATTTTCCGATCAGGGCCATTGTGATCTCCTGGACTCGTTTCGATCGCCTCAGGGGGTCGGAGAGGAATTTCCCAGATTTTTTTTTTTCCCCATATTGGCCCTGGGGTTTTTCACTCTGGGTTTTCGCCTCTCCCTGGGGATCACATGGTCTGGAATAGGGGGGTGGGGGTGAGTTAATAGGTTGTAATGAACAAAGCATCGTAGCTGTGAGGGACAGCTCGGTGGATAGGATATTGGTATGTAGATAGGCTGGAAAATTGGGCGGGGATCCTGGATTCAGGATTCAATCCTGGACCGGGGAGCGGCGCGGGCTTGGAGGGCCGAAGGGCCTGTTCCTGTGCTGTATTGTTCTTTGTTCTTTGATTAACATCCACCGAACCCCATTAACTGATGAATCAGCACTCTTCCATGTTGAATATCACACGGAAGAAGCACTGAGGATAACAAGGGCGGAGAATTTTCACTCTGGGTGATTGACTTCACAGATCAATTGAGCTGGGTGAGTCCAGAAGGAGATTTTGCCAGACTGGGTCTGCAGCAGGTGGTAAGGGAACCAAAAAGAGGGGGAAAAAAAGCTACTTGACCTTGTCCTCACCGGTCCACTCATTTGCCCTTGACAGCAGTGCTGGGAGTGGCCATTGCACAGTCCTTGAGGAGACAAAACCATTCTTCAAATCGAGGTACCGTTCTTAGTGAATCATTGCTCGAAATCCCTTGCAATGATTTCCCTTCCTGTTCCTGCAGTTACCTCTCGTATCCCCACAGGGATCGAACCTTGACTCCCTGCTGTTGCTCGTACACACGCTGCCCTTTAGTGACATTATTTCTAAGCTAACACGTATGCTGCCACAACCCAGCTTTACCACCTGCATCCCAGTTATAATTGCTCCACCATCGGTGGCCGTGCCTTCAGTTGCATGGGCCACAATCTCTTGGATTCTCTCCCTACACCTCTCCGCCTCTATCTCACTTTCCTTCTTTAAGACACTGCTTAAAAGCAAACACTTTGACCAAGTTTTTGGTCATCTGACCTAATATCTCCTTATGTGGTATAATGTCATTTTGTTTTATAAAGTTTAAAGTTTATTTATTAGTGTCACAAATAGGTTTACATTAACACTACAATGAAGTTACTGTGAAAATCCCCTAGTTGCCACACTCTGGTGCCTGTTCAGGTACAGTGAGGGAGAATTTAGCATGGCTAACGCACCTAACCAGCACATCTTTCAGACTGTGGAAGGAAACCAAAATTCCTGGATTATGACCCAGCGACAGAGAAGGAACGGCTGATATAGTTCCAAGTCAGGATGGTGAGGGGGTTGGAGGGGAACCTCCAGTGGGTGATCATAGAATCCCTAAAGTGCAGAAGGACACCATTTGACCCATCAAGCCTGCACCGCCAACAATCCCACCCAGGCCCTATTCCCTGTAATCCCCATGTATTTATCCTGATAATCCCCCTGACACTGAGGGAGAATTTAACATGGCCAATCAATCTAACGTTCAGACTGTGGGAAGAAACCAGAGCACTTGGAGGAAACCCACGCAGACACAGAGAATGTGCAAACTCCACACAGACAGTGACCCGAGGCCAGAATTGAATCGGAGTCCCTGGGCGCTGTGAGCCAGCAGTGCTAACCAACATGTGACCCATATGTTGGTGATGTTCCCGGGTATCTTAATTTGATTTATCACGTGTATTAATATACAGTGAAATTTATTGTTTCTTGCCTGCTATACAAAGTATACTGTTCATAGAGGACATAGAGGGAAAGGAGAGGGTGTGCAGAATCTAATGCTATGATGTGGAGATGCCGGCGTTGGACTGGGGTAAGCACAGTAAGAAGTCTCACAACAGCAGGTTAAAGTCCAACAGATTTATTTGGTAGCACAAACTTTCAGAGTGTTGCCCCTTCAAGGTCTTCCTTCAAGGAGCAGCGCTCCGAAAGCTCGAGCGACCAAATAAACCTATTGGGCTATAACCTGGCGTTGTGAGACTACTTACTGAATCTAATGTTGCCTATGGGTTATGGAAGCTGTTGGTTGATGAGCTGAGATTTTAAGGGGTTTTAGGGCGAAAGTGGATTTCCGGATGAGCCGTCATTTCACTGCTGGGACAGCAGGCTGGAGGGGCTGAATGGCCTCCAGGTCAAGGACATTCCAGCCAAGGGCGCTCCCTGCAGCCCGCAGCCAGCCCCGGCTGTCCAGCCCGCGTCACCCCAGGCTCCGGACCCCGGGCTCCAGACCCCGGAGCTCAGGCCGGCTGGACTGACCCCAGTGACCGTCCCGAGTGCCCCGGCCCCCTCCGCTCCGGCTCCTTACTGGTGTTGGGCACCTCCCGATACCAGGCCCGGTAAAGCTCCCGCACCCGCCGCTTGGCTTCGCTCTGGTTCCGGGACAGAAACGGCTTCACCACCTTGACCGAGCCCATCAGCCGGACGCTGCTCGCCGCCGCCATCTTAACCCGGTGAGGGGCGGAGATCCCCGCTTGCTGACTGGTCCATTTCCCAGGGCAGCGACCGGGACATCGCCTCTCCCTTCCTTTGATTGGTCGAAGGCCATGTCAATCAGTGCGCGCCTGCGGGATATCCCGCCTTTCCTTTCCAATGATTGGTGCACACGGCCGTCAATCAATATCTATCCCGCCCATTCCTCACACTGATTGGTCAGCCGTTCCTTTACCCTGATTGGGAACGGGGAATGTCAATCAGAATACCCCGCCCCTTCTTCACTCTGATTGGTGGTGGGGAATGCCAATCATATTTGCCGGCCCTTTCATCGCATGGATTGGTCGAGCGGTTCTTGGTCCTGATGGTGAAGATGGTGAGAAGTCTCACAACACCAGGTTAAAATCCAACTGCTTTATTTGGTATCACGAGCTTCCGGAGCGCTGCCCCTTCATCAGGTGAGCAGCGACCACGACACCACACAACCCTGCCATGGCAACCTCTGCAAGACGTGTTGGATCGTCGACACGTCGACACATGAGAACATCACCCACCAGGTACACGGTGCATACTGTTGCGACTCGGCCACCATTGTCTACCTCATACGTTGCAGGAAACGATGTCCCGAGGCTTGGTATGTTGGCGAGACCATGCAGATGCTACGACAACGGACGAACGGACACCACTCGACCATCACCAGGCAGGAGTGTTCCCTTGCTGTTGGGGAACACTTCAGCAGTCAAGGGCATTCAGCCTCCGATCTTCAGGTAAGCGTTCTCCAAGATGGCCTTCAAGACACATGACAATGCAGAATCGCTGAGCAGAAACTGATAGCCAAGTTCCGCACGCATGAGGACGGCCTCAACCGGGATCTTGGGTTCATGTCACACTATATGTAACCCCCACCATTTGGTCTGGGCTTGCAAAATCCTACTAACTGTCCTGGTTTGAGACAATTCACACCTCTTTAACCTGTGATTATCCCTCTCTCCACTGTCTTTACCTGTAAAGGCTTGATTATCTGTAAAGACTTGCATTCCAGCCATTATCTTACAATTCCACAAACCACCAGCTCAAAGTGGAGAGGATCTCCAAGGAGATCGGGAAATTGAGTCTCTGTCTATATATGCCGTGTTTGTCAACCCAACTCTCCACTCACCTGATGAAGGAGCAGCGCTTCAAAAGTTTGTGGCATTAGATAAACCTGTTGGACTTTAACCTGGTGTTGTGAAACTTCTTATTGTGCCCACCCCAGTCCAACGCCAGTATCTTCACATTATGCAAATATATCGCCGTTCCTTCGCAGTCGCTGGTTCAAAATCCTGGAAATCCCTCATTAATGGCATTGTGGGCCAACCCATGGCACATGGACTGCAGTGATTCAAGAAGGCAGCTCATCACCACCTTCTCAAGGGCAACTAAGGATGGGCAATAAATGCTGGCCAGCCAGTGACGCCCATGTCCCGCGAATGAATTTTTAAAAACTCCAACCTTCATCACCAGTGTTAAATCTCTGAGTACTCAGGTATCTCCTCAATAGCTACTCCACAGCCTGGCATCAGGGATCACAGATCTTTTATTCAATCTACTTGCTCCACACTCCAAACATTGACTGCCCACTCAGGGCAGTTCCCAACCAGCTCACTCCTCACCCCAGGTCACATGACCCATTCCCCTGAGGGGGCCATGTCCTAACCCTAGTGGCAGTCATTGTTAGTGCAGACTCATAGAATCCCTACATTACAAAAGGGGCCATTTGGCCCATCGAGTCTGCACCGGCTCTCTGACAGAGTATCATACCCAGGCTTATCCCTGTAACCCCACACATTTCCCCTGTCTGATCCATCTAGCCTACACATCTTTGGAAACTAAGGGAGCTTGATCAATGCACTTAACCTGCACATCTTTGGACTGGGAGGAAGCCAGAACACTGCACCCTTCCCCCCTGCCCCCCGCCTTCCCCCACCACCACCACCACCAATAGATACATGGACAACGTGCAAACTCCACACAAACAGGCAGTCACCCAAGGCTGGAATCAAACCTGCGTGCTGGGAGGCAGCAGCAATAACCACTGTGCTTTCCCCACCTAATGGACCAAAGAACTTTTGCTATACAGCTTGTTAAAAGCATAGTAAGAAGTTTTACAACACCAGGTTAAAGTTCAACAGGTTTAATTGGTATCACAAGCTTTCGGAGTGCTGCTCCTTCATCAGGTGAGTGAAGAGTTGCGTTCACAAACACAGCATATATAGACAGAGACTCAATTGCAAGATAATGGTTGGAGTTCGAGTCTTTACAGGTAATCAAGTCTTTACTGATACAGACAATGCGAGTGGAGAGAGGGATAATCACAGGTTAAAGAGGTGTGAATTGTCTCAAGCCAGGAGAGTTAGTAGGATTTTGCAAGCCCAGGCCGAATGGTGGGGGTTACGTGTAGTGTGACATGAACCCAAGATCACAGTTGAGGCCATCCTCATGCATGCGGAACTTGGCTATTAGTTTCTGCTCAACGATTCTGCATTGTCGTGTGTCTTGAAGGCTGCCTTGAAGAATGCTTACCCGAAGATCAGAGACTGAATGCCCTTGATTGCTGAAGTGTTCCCTGACAGAAAGGGAACACTCATGCCTGGTGATTGTCATGCAGTGTTTGTACATCCGTTGTCATAGCATCTGCATGGTCACGCCGATGGACCACACCTCAGGACATCCTTTCCTGCAGCATATAAAGTAGACAACGTTGGCCGAGTCGCATGAGTGTATGCCGTTTACCTGGTGGGTGGTGTTCTCACATGAGATGGTGGCATCGGTGTCGATGATCCGGCATGTATTGCAGAGGTTAGGGTGGCAGGGTTGTGTGGTGTCGTGATTGCTGTTCTCCTGAAGGCTGGGGTAGTTTTCTGCGAACAATGGTCTGTTTGAGGTTGCGCGGTTGTTTAAAGGCACGTAGTGGGGATGTGGGGATAGGCTTGGTGAGATGTTTGTCTTCATCGATGACACATTGAAGGCTCCGAAGAAGATGTCATAGTTTCTCAGCTCTGGGGAAGTACTGGACGACGAAAGGTTCTCTGTCGGTAGTGTCCTGGAAAAATCAGGTAGGTAGTGGATCCCAAGAAAGGGAATTTGTGGACTGTCTAAGAGATGGTTTTTTGGAGCAGTTTGTGACAGAGCCTACTAGGGAACAGGCTATTCTGGATTTGGTGATTTGTAATGAGGCAGACTTGATTAGGGAACTTAAGGTGAAGAAACCCTTAGGAAGCAGTGACCACAATATGATAGAATTTACCCTGCAGTTTGAGAGGGAGAAGCTGGAATCAGATGCAATGGTATTACAATTAAATAAAGTTAACACAAAGACATGAGGGAGGAGCTGGCCAGAGTTGATTGGAAAGGGAGCCGAGCAGGGAAGACAGTGGAACAACAATGGCAGGAGTTTTTGAGTTATTCGGGAGGCACAACAGAAATTCACCCCAAGGAGGAGGAAACATGCTAAGGGGAGGACGAGGCATCCATGGCCAATGAGGGAAGTCAAGGACAGCTTAAAAGCAAAAGAAAAAGCATACAAAGTGGTGAGGATTAGTGGGATGCCAGAAGATTGGGAAGCCTTTAAAAGTGAGCAGAGGACAACTAAAAAAGCAATAAGGGGGAGAGAAGATGAAATATGAGTGTAAGACAGCTAATAATATAAAAGAAGATGGGAAGAGTTTTTTTCAATATATAAAAAGCAAGAGAGAGGCAAAATTAGACATTGGACCACTGGAAAATGAGGCTGGAGAAGTAATAATAGGAAACAAAGCAATGGCAGAGGAACTGAAGAGTTACTTTGCATCAGTTTTCACAGTGGAAGACACCAGTGGGATGCCAGAGCTCCAGGAGAATCGGGGGCACAGGTAAGTGCAGTGGCCATCACTAAGGAGAAGATTCTGGGGAAACTGAAAGGTCTAAAGATGGATAAGTCACCTGGACCGGAAAGACTACATCCCAGGATTCTAAAAGAGATAGCTGAGGAGATTGTGGAGGCATTGGTGGTGATCTTTCAGGAATCACTGAAGGCAGGAAGGGTCCCAGAGGACTGGAAAGTAGCGAATGTAACACTGCTGTTTAAGAAAGGAGGGAGGCAGCAGACGGGAAATTATAGGCCGGTTAGCCTGACTTCAGTCATTGGCAAGATTTTAGAGTCCATTATTAAAGATGAGATCGCAGAGTACTTGGAAGTTATCTTCAATTACAACAAGATCTTGATCAATTGGGCCAGTGGGCTGACGAATAGCAGATGGTGTTTAATTTAGATAAATGCGAGGTGATGCATTTTGGTAGATTGAACCAGGGCAGGACTTACTCAGTTAATGGTAGGGCATTGGGGAGAGTTACAGAACAAAGAGATCTAGGGGTACATGTTCATAGCTCCTTGAAAGTGGAGTCACAGGTGGACAGAGTGGTGAAGAAGGCATTCGGCATGCTTGGTTTCATCGGTCAGACATTGAATACGGGTGTTGAGACGTCTTGTTGAAGTTGTACAAGACATTGGTAAGGCCACACTTGGAATACTGTGTACAGTTCTGGTCACCCTATTATAGAAAGAATATTATTAAACTAGAAGGAGCGCAGTAAAGATTTACTAGGATGCTACCGGAACTTGATGGTTTGAGTCATAAGGAGCGGCTGGATAGACTGGGACCTTTCTCTCTGGAGCGGAGGAGGCTGAGGGATGATCTTATGGAGGTCTATAAAATAATGATGGGCACAGAACAGCTAGATAGTCAATATCTTTTCCCAGAGATAGGGGAGTCTAAAATTAGAGGGCATAGGTTTAAAGTGAGAGGGGAGAGATACAAAATGGTCCAGAGGGGCAATTGTTTCATACAGAGGGTGGTGAGTGTCTGGAACAAGCTGTCAGAGGTAGTAGAGGCAGTTACAATTTTGTAGTTTAAAAAGCATTTAGACAGTTACATGGGTAAGATGGGTATAGAGGGATATGGGCCAAAAGTGGGCAATTGGGATTAGTTTAGGGGTTTAAAAAAAGGGCGGCATGGACAAGTTGGGCCGAAGGGCCTGTTTCCATGCTGTAAACCTCTATGACTCTATGATTCTCAGTGCATGATAAAATAGGACTGAGTCAGCACGGCTTCGTCAAGGGGATATCATGTCTGACAAATCTGTTAAAGTTCTTTGAGGAGGTAACAAGGAAGTTAGATAAGGGAGAGCCAGTGGACGTGATTTATTTAGATTTCCAAAAGGCCTTTGACAAGTGCCGCATAGGAGACTGTTAAATAAGTTAAGAGCCCATGGTGTTAATGGTAAGATCCCGGCATGGATAGAGGACTGGCTGACTGGCAAAAGGCAGAGAGTGGGGATAAAGGATCTTTTTCAGGATGGCAGCTGATGACTAGTGGTGTGCCTCAGGGGTCAGCGTTGGGACCGCAACCTTTCACAATGTACATTAACGATTTGGAAGAAGGAACTGAAGACACTGTTGCTAAGTTTGCAGATGGTACAAAGACTCTCACCAACTTTTACAGATGCACCATAGAAAGCATTCTTTCTGGTTGTATCACAGCTTGGTATGGCTCCTGCCCTGCCCAAGACCGCAAGGAACTACAAAAGATCATGAATGTAGCCCAATCCATCATGCAAACCAGCCTCCCATCCATTGACTCTGTCTACACTTCCTGCTGTTTCAGCAAAGCAGCCAGCATAATTAAGGACCCCACCTACCCCGGACATTCTCTCTCCCACCTTCTTCCGTCGGGAAAAAGATACAAAAGTCTGAGGTCACGTACCAACCGACTCAAGAACAGCTTCTTCCCTGCTGCTGTCAGACTTTTGAATGGACTTACCTTGCATTAAGTTGATCTTTCTCTACACCCTAGCTATGATTGTAACACGACATTCTGCACTCTCTCGTTTCCTTCTCTATGAATAGTATGCTTTGTCTGTATAGTGTGCAAGAGACAATACTTTTCACTGTATGTTAATACATGTGACAATAATAAGTCAAATCAAATCAAATCAAAATGTAGAGGGACAGGTAGTATTGAGGAAGCAGGGGGGCTGCAGAAGGACTTGGACAGGTTAGGAGAGTGGGCAAAGAAGTGGAAGATGGAATACAATGTGGAAACGTGTGAGGTTATGCACTTTGGAAGGAGGAAATGGGGGCATAGACTATTTTCTAAATGGGGAAATGCTTAGGAAATCAGAAACACAAAGGGACTTGGGAATCCTTGTTCAAGATTCTCTTAAGGTTAATGTGCAGGTTCAGTCGGCAGTTAGGAAGGCAAATGCAATGTTCGCATTCATGTCGAGAGGGCTAGAATACAAGAGCAGGGATGTACTTTAAAGCTGTTAAGGCTCTGGTCAGATCCCACTTGGAGTATTGTGAGCAATTTTGGATCCCGTATCTAAGGAAGGATGGGCTGGCCTTGGAAAGGGTCCAGAGGAGGTTCACAAGAATGATCCCTGGAATGAAGGGCTTGTCGTATGAGGAATGTTTGAGGACTCTGGGTCTGTACTTGTTGGAGTTTAGAAGGATGAGGGGAGATCTTATTGAAACTTACAGGATACTGCGAGGCCTGGATAGAGTGGATGTGGAGAGGATGTTTCTACTAGTAGGAAAAACTAGAACCAGAGGGCACAGCCTCAAGCTAAAGGGACGATCCTTTAAAACGGAGATGAGGAGGAATTTCTTCAGCCAGAAAGTAGTGAATCTGTGGAATTCTTTGCCACAGAAGGTTGTGGAGGCCAGGTCATTGAGTGTCTTCAAGACAGAGATATACAGCCTCTTGATTAATAAGGAGATCAGGGGTTATGGGGAAAAGGCAGGGGAATGCATTCAGCGTGCTTGGTTTCATTGGTCAGAACATTGAATACAGGAGATGGGATGTCTTGTTGAAGTTGTACAAGACATTGGTAAGGCCATACTTGGAATACTGTGTGCAGTTCTGGTCACCCTATTATAGAAGGGATATTATTAAACTAGAAAGAGTGCAGAAAAGATTTACTGGGATGCTACCGGGTCTTGGTGGTTTGAGTTATAAGCAGAGACTGGATAGACGGGGATTTTTTTCTCTGGAGCGTAGGAGGCTGAGGGGTGATCTTATAGAGGTCTATAAAATAATGAGGGGCATAGATCAGCTAGATAGTCAATATCTTTTCCCAAAGGTAGGGGAGTCTAAAACTAGAGGGCATAGGTTTAAGGTGAGAGGGGAGAGATACAAAAGTGTCCAGCGGGGCAATTTTTTCACACAGAGGGTGGTGTCTGGAACAAGCTGCCAGAGGTACAAAGAACAAAGAACAAAGAACAATACAGCACAGGAACAGGCCCTTTCGGCCCTCCAAGCCCACGCCGCTCCCCGGTCCAGGATTGAATCCTGAATCCAGGATCCCCGCCCAATTTTCCAGCCTATCTACATACTAATATCCTATCCACCGAGCTGTCCCTCACAGCTACGATGCTTTGTTCATCACAACCTATTAGCTCACCCCCACCCCCCCATTCCAGACCATGTGATCTCCAGGGAGAGGCGAAAACCCAGAGTGAAAACCCCAGGGCCAATATGGGGAAAAAAAATCTGGGAAATTCCTCTCCGACCCCCTGAGGCGATCGAAACGAGTCCAGGAGATCACACTGGCCCTGATCGGAAAATGCTTCCCAACCCTATTCATTTCCACTTCCACGAACACCATATGAATTCCCTGCCCCCGAGACAGGTTCCCAACTATCCGCAGTCTCGCTCTGTACTGGCACCAGCAAGTTGATCATAGAATGAAGCCTTGAAACGAGAAACAAAGAACAATTAGCCCGCGCCGCTCCCTGGTCCAAACTAAACCACTCTTTTGTATCCCTCCATTCCCACTCCGTTCATATAGCTGTCTAGATAAGTCTTAAACGTTCCCAGTGTGTCCGCCTCCACCACCTTGCCCGGCAACACATTCCAGGCCCCCACAACCCTCTGTGTAAAATATGTCCTTCTGATATCTGTGTTAAACCTCCCCCCCTTCACCTTGAAACTATGACCCCTCGTGAACGTCACCACCGACCCGGGGAAAAGCTTCCCACCGTTCACCCTATCTATGCCTTTCATAATTTTATACACCTCTATTAAGTCTCCCCTCATCCTCCGTCTTTCCAAGGAGAACAACCCCAGTTTCCCCAATCTCTCCTCATAACCAAGCCCCTCCATACCAGGCAACATCCTGGTAAACCTCCTCTGTACTCTCTCCAAAGCCTCCACGTCCTTCTGGTAGTGTGGCGACCAGAACTGGACGCAGTATTCCAAATGCGGCCGAACCAACGTTCTATACATCTGCAACATCAGACCCCAACTTTTATACTCTATGCCCCGTCCTATAAAGGCAAGCATGCCATATGCCTTCTTCACCACCGTCTCCACCTGTGATGTCACCTTCAAAGATCTGTGGACTTGCACACCCAGGTCCCTCTGCGTCTCTACACCCTTTATGGTTCTTCCATTTATCGTGTAGCTCCTCCCTACATTATTCCCACCAAAATGCATCACTTCGCATTTATCAGGATTGAACTCCATCTGCCATTTCCTTGCCCAAATTTCCAGCCTATCTATATCCTTCTGTAGCCTCTGACAATGTTCCTCACTATCTGCAAGTCCTGCCAGTTTTGTGTCGTCCGCAAACTTACTGATCACCCCAGTTACTCCTTCTTCCAGATCATTTATATAAATCACAAACAGCAGAGGTCCCAATACAGAGCCCTGCGGTACACCACTAGTCACAGGCCTCCAGCCGGAAAAAGACCCTTCCACTACCACCCTCTGTCTTCTATGACCAAGCCAGTTCTCCACCCATCTAGCCACTTCCCCCTTTATCCCATGAGATCCAACCTTTTTCACTAGCCTACCATGAGGGACTTTGTCAAACGCTTTACTAAAGTCCATATAGACAACATCCATGGCCCTTCCTTCGTCAACCATTTTGGTCACTTCTTCAAAAAACACCACCAGGTTAGTGAGGCATGACCTCCCTCTCACAAAACCATGCTGACTATCGTTAATGAGTTTATTCCTTTCTAAATGCGCATACAAGTAGTAGTAGAGGCGGGTACAATTTTGTCTTTTAAAAAGCGTTTAGTACAGTTACATGGGTAAGATGGGTATAGAGGGATATGGGCCAAATGCGGGCAATTGGGACTAGCTTCATGGTTTAAAAAAAAGGGCGGCATGGACAAGTTCGGTTGAAGGGCCTGTTTCCATGCTGTAAACCTCTATGACTATGACTCTATGAATGGGGATGAGGAAAATATTAGCTATGATTGAATGGCGGAGGAGACTCGATGGGCCAAGTGGCCTAATTCTGTTCCTATGTCTTATGGCCTTATGGTCCTGTTTTTGTCTTCTGAAGAGATTGGTGCGGTTTTTCGCTGTGGCGTGTCGGAACTGTTGATCGATGAGTCGAGCGCCATATCCTGTTCTTATGTGGGTGTCTGTCAGTGTCTGAAAGCAAATAAACCTGTTGGACTTCAACCTGGTGTTGTGAAATTTCTTACCGTGCCCACCTCAGTCCAACACCGACATCTCAACATCATGGCTACCACCAACACTGCAAACCGCTGGCTCAAAGTGGAAAGGATCTCCAAGAAGATCACAAAATTGAGTCTCTGTCCATATATGCCATGGTTAGTAGTCTCACAACACCAGGTTAAAGTCCAACAGGTTTCTTTGGTAGCATGAGCTTTCGGAGTGTTGCCCCTTCATCAGGTGAGTGAAGAGTTCAGTTCACAAACAGGGCATATAAAGACACAAACTCAATTACAAGATAATGTTTGGAATGCGAGTCTTAACAGGTAATCAAGTCTTTACAGATGCAGACAAGGTGAGAGAGGGTTAAGCACCTGGTTAAAGAGGTGTGAATTGTCTCCAGCCAGGACAGTGAGCAAGATTTTGCAAACCAAGGCAAGTCGTAGGGGTTATGGATAGTGTGACATGAACCCAAGATCCCGGTTGAGGCCGTACTCATGTGTGCAGAACTTGGCTATCAGTTTCTGCTCAGCGATTCTGCGTTGTGTGTGACACACAACAACGTGACGAAAGCCACCTTGGAGAATGCTTACCTGAAGATCAGAGGCTGAATGTTCTTGACTACTGAAGTGTTCATATATGCCATGTCTGTGAGCAGTGCTCCAACAGTGCCACATCAAATAATAACCTACTGGACTTCAACCTTAACCTGGCGTTGTGAGTCTTTGTATTCCAACCACCCCAGTACAACAATGG
This sequence comes from Mustelus asterias, assembly GCF_964213995.1. Lineage (NCBI taxonomy): Eukaryota > Metazoa > Chordata > Chondrichthyes > Carcharhiniformes > Triakidae > Mustelus > Mustelus asterias. The sequence continues at coordinate 28,504,446 of NC_135821.1, read as the reverse complement.
CATGTCCACATCACATTAAACACATAACTGAAAATTAGAAAGCTCATATTTGCTATTAAGCAGGGAGAAGGAAGAAGAATCCATATAATGGCATCCCCGTGCAGGGAGCCTCCACCCACTCCCCACCCCAAAAATTGTTCAAATTAGTCACAGGAGGGATGCTTGCGAAATATGCGTTTTCACTATTGTGTCTGCCAGAGCCTATCACTTTAACATGAAGCTGAGTGTATACTGACACTGCCGCTCCAAACAAGCTTTTACCTGTATATGTTTCTGAAATCTAGCTGCATGCCAGCACTGGGAAATAAAATGGGAAAATGTTTCTCTGTAAGGTATCGGCTTTATTTGTTGCATCATTTGCATATCCACACCCATTCGCCAGTTAGACGAAAGCCTGACCTGAAGTGCTGATTGGTTCAAGTTATGTTAATCACACGGCAGTCCCGCCCTCCCCTCCTTCCTATTGGTTAATATCGCTGCCACTCACACAGATTGTAGCCCCGGGATTGGTGGCTGTGTTCTGGGGGCGGGTCTACTCTCAGGCTGTCACTCCAGATCCAGGGGGATTTGCTCCCACTCAGATTCCCCTCCCCCGGGGTTTCCGAGGGCTGAGAAATCCAGTGCCCAGTCAGAGGCCTCTGGAGGCTTGTGTACCCCAGTTGTTTGGAGCTTTCTGTGCCCCCTCCCAATGCCCCAGGTTTTTCCATCATTTCTCAAGTCGGGACGTTGTCCTCAGACTCTCGCTCCTCGAGCCACAAGAAAAGATGAGGTACAAGAAGAGGCCATTCATAGGACGGAATCTTCTAGCCCCACTCGCCCCGAAACCAGAAAATCCCACCCGGGGTCAACAGACCTTTCCATGGTCTGCCCCTCGCCCGCTACGGTTCCCATGGCGGACGGAATGGGGAAATTTGCCCCATCGTGTCTGAGAATCCCAGCACAGAAAGAGACCATTCAGCCCATCATGTCACCAGCAGCCAAAGACAAGGAAACTAACCGCTCATTCGGAATCCCATTTCCGGCACCTGCTCCATATCTTTGCAGGTTGTAGCGATTCAGATTGAGATCTAGGTAACTTTTAAATGAAATTAAACCGGTGCAAATGTGACCTTCCTCCACGTGAAACACGCTGTGCCTGACTCACCATGCGTCTGATTTGCCCAACCCGGCGATCAGCAGTCACTCCCGGTCAAGCCAGAAGGATAGATTCTCAGAAAGGGGCCTTACCGGACTGCTTGATGCCCTGGAGGAGAGGCGGGACGCATTTACGTGCATGTTGACAGGAGACTCCTGAGGAATGTGACCAATCAGGGATCCTGAGTAGTGGGGCTGAAAGTGAGGGATGCATGGATGGGGACTGCAATGCACGGCATTGCAGAGGTGGGGTGGAGCAGGGTTTGAAATGTGTATACTTCAATGCCAGGAGTATTCGCAATAAAGTGGGTGAACTTGCAGCGTGGATCAGTACCTGGGACTTCGATGTTGTGGCTATTTCAGAGACATGGATAGAGCAGGGGCAGGAATGGATGCTGCAGGTCCCGGGGTTCAAATGTTTTAGTCGAAGTAGGGAAGGAGGTAGAAGAGGGGGAGGGGTAGCATTATTGGTCAGAGATTGTATCACAGTGTCAGAGAGGAGGTTTGATGAGGACTTATCTGTTGAGGTAGTATGGGCGGAGATTAGAAATAGGAGAGGAGAGGTCACCCTGTTGGGAGTCTTTTATAGACCTCCTAAAAGTTCTAGAGAGGTTGAGGAAAGGATTGCGGAGTCAATCCTGCTTAGGAGTGAAAGTAATAGGGCAATTGTTATGGGGGATTTTAACTTGACTAATATTGACTGGAATTGTTATAGCTCTAGCTCGTTAGAGGGGTCAGTTTTTATTCAAAGCGTGCAGGAAGGTTTTTTGACTCAGTATGTAGACAGGCCAACTAGAGGTGAGGCTATATTGGATCTGGTGCTGGGAAATGAGCCAGACCAGGTGCTAGACTTGGAAGTTGGTGTGCATTTTGGTGATAGTGACCACAATTCGGTTACGTTCACCTTAGTGATGGAAAGGGATAGGCATGAACCTCGGGCCAGTGGTTTTAGCTGGGGGAAGGGTAATTATGAGGCTATTAGGAGAGAATTAGGAAACATAGGTTGGACTAGGAGATTACAGGGACTGGGAACGTCCAACATGTGGAGTTTTTTCAAGGAGCAGCTACTGCGAGTCTGTGATAGGTATGTCTCTGTCAGGCAAGGAGGAATTGGTAGGGCTAGGGAACCGTGGTGCACCAAAAAAGTTTCTTTGTTGGTTAAAAAGAAAAAGGAGGCTTATGTTCGGATGAGACGTGAGCACTCGGGTAGTGCACTAGAAAGCTTTAGATTGGCTAAGAGGGAGTTGAAGAGCGAGCTTAGAAGGGCTAAAAGGGGACATGAGAAGACTTTGGCGGATAGGGTTAAAGAGAATCCTAAGGCGTTCTATAGGTATGTCAAGAACAGAAGGTTGGTTAGGGCAAGTTTAGGACCAGTTATAGATGGCAGAGGGAAGTTATGTGTGGAACCGGAGGAGATTGGTGAAGCATTGAACCAATATTTCTCTTCGGTGTTCACGCAAGGGGACATGAATATAGCTGAGGAGGACACTGGGTTGCAAGGGAGTAGAATAGACAGTATTACAGTTGATAAGGAGGATGTGCAGGATATTCTGGAGGGTCTGAAAATAGATAAATCCCCTGGTCCGGATGGGATTTATCCAAGGATTCTCTGGGAGGCAAGAGAAGTGATTGCAGAGCCTCTGGCTCTGATCTTCAGGTCGTCGTTGGCCTCTGGTATAGTACCAGAAGATTGGAGGTTAGCGAATGTTGTCCCATTGTTTAAGAAGGGGAACAGAGACTTCCCCGGGAATTATAGACCGGTGAGTCTCACTTCTGTTGTCGGCAAGATGTTGGAAAAAATTATAAGGGATAGGATTTATAGTTATTTGGAGAGTAATGAATTGATAGGTGATAGTCAGCATGGTTTTGTGGCAGGTAGGTCGTGCCTTACTAACCTTATTGAGTTTTTTGAGAAAGTGACCAAGGAGGTGGATGGGGGCAAGGCAGTGGACGTGGTATATATGGATTTTAGTAAGGCGTTTGATAAGGTTCACCATGGTAGGCTTCTGCAGAAAATGCAGATGTATGGGATTGGGGGTGATCTAGGAAATTGGATCAGGAATTGGCTAGCGGATAGGAAACAGAGGGTGGTGGTTGATAGTAAATATTCATCATGGAGTGCGGTTACAAGTGGTGTACCTCAGGGATCTGTTTTGGGGCCACTGCTGTTTGTAATATTTATTAATGATCTGGATGAGGGTATAGTTGGGTGGATTAGCAAATTTGCTGATGACACCAAAGTCGGTGGTGTGGTAGACAGTGAGGAAGGGTGTCGTAGTCTGCAGGAAGACTTAGACAGGTTGCAAAGTTGGGCCGAGAGGTGGCGGATGGAGTTTAATGCGGAGAAGTGTGAGGTAATTCACTTTGGTAGGAATAACAGATGTGTTGAGTATAGGGCTAACGGGAGGACTTTGAATAGTGTGGAGGAGCAGAGGGATCTAGGTGTATGTGTGCATAGATCCCTGAAAGTTGGGAATCAAGTAGATAAGGTTGTTAAGAAGGCATATGGTGTCTTGGCGTTTATTGGTAGGGGGATTGAATTTAGGAGTCGTAGCGTTATGTTGCAACTGTACACAACTCTGGTGCGGCCGCACTTGGAGTACTGTGTGCAGTTCTGGTCCCCACATTACAGGAAGGATGTGGAGGCTTTGGAGAGGGTGCAGAGGAGGTTTACCAGGATGTTGCCTGGTATGGAGGGGAGATCCTATGAGGAGAGGCTGAGGGATTTGGGATTGTTTTCGCTGGAAAGGCGGCGGCTAAGAGGGGATCTTATTGAAACATATAAGATGATTAGAGGTTTAGATAGGGTGGATAGTGATAGCCTTTTTCCTCTGATGGAGAAATCCAGCACGAGGGGGCATGGCTTTAAATTGAGGGGGGGTAGTTATAGAACCGATGTCAGGGGTAGGTTCTTTACCCAGAGGGTGGTGAGGGATTGGAATGCCCTGCCAGCATCAGTAGTAAATGCGCCTAGTTTGGGGGCGTTTAAGAGATCCGTAGATAGGTTCATGGACGAAAAGAAATTGGTTTAGGTTGGAGGGTCACAGTTTTTTTTTAACTGGTCGGTGCAACATCGTGGGCCGAAGGGCCTGTTCTGCGCTGTAATGTTCTATGTTCTATGTTCTATGTTCTATCACACCTGGGAGGCGATGGCAGCAATAGTTAGTGCCAGCAGCATGAACAGGAGAACGGCGGTCCAATGCCGTAAGAAGATGAATGACCTCCTATGTGCTGCAAGGATGAGTTATGTGGCCAAATGGGCCACCTATGATGGCGATTTACAAAGCATGCAGGGATAATTGGCCAAGTACAGAAATGGACAGACTGCAGCCTTAAGTGAATATTGGACAGAGAGAAATAAGGATTTTCACAGTAACTTCATTGCAGTGTTAATGTAATGTACTTGTGACTAATAAATAAACTTTAAACTTCAAAATCAGACTACAGAATACACAGGAAATAGGCTATCTCGAAGACAATGGACACTCTCTGGTCAAACATACTTGTTTACCAGACAAAGGGGTGCCTTAACCCTTTATTTGGGAGGGAGGCATGTGACCTACGTCCCTCCAGCACCTACAGGAATGACCTTTGGGTACACACCCAGAGATCGGTATAGCAGCACCTGATTGGACTCTATCGATCAGGGTGATCAAACCCTGATCGATTGATTGGCGATGATCAAGAGACAGCCCAAAAGGGTGCAAAACTAATGAAGGATAAAAGGTGCTGCACAACGGGAGGAACTCTCTCTCTCACGATCGACACGACCATGAGGACGAGGAAGAGACAGGAACAGAACAATGGTGACCACCACCAGCAATTGCCACCACGAGGAGAGCCACCACACCAACGACGGAAGGAAGACCAGAGCCAGAGTATCAGACCAGACTGAAGGACCAGATTACACTGAGGACTACAGGGACCAACACGCGGATAAAGGCCAATATCTGCCTGGGTACTTGCCAGTCACGCAAAAGTTAAGTCAAGGTCTAGTATTGAACTTGAACTTTATTATTCTGTAAATAACTTATATTGATTTTGTGGTTGATTAAAATTAATTATGTGTATGAATAAATATTACTGTATTAACATGAAGTCAACAGGCAGCTCCTTGTCCACCGTATAAAACACACTGTGCGGCAGGCACAACAATTGGCAACTCTGGTGGGATATCGACAAGACATAACTTTGTTGTTCCGATATCGAATCCTACAGACTAAAACTCAGAGCCGACAGATGTACACTCCTTATTGGACAAATAACTTTTTTTTCTGTTTCAGGAAATTATGTGTTGCTGCTTGCATTATTACTAACGCGGGGAGAGGTTAAACTCCATAGGTTTACATTAGATCAGGACCAGAACATAGCCCAAAGCCGTACTCGCAGTCCAACCAACTCCCTACCCCTCGTCGTTGAACATAGAATGGCAGGAAACAGTTCAGAGATAGAAAAGTGTCCCATATGGGAAGGAAAAATAAGAGAGTATGTAAAGAAGAAACGGTGGCCCCTATGGGCAGTATTTTGTGCCAATACTCAACGGGACCGGGATCCCGAGGACAGAAATATTGGGCTGACTTAAGAAAAGTTCAGGGAAAGCGGGCAGCCAGTTGCGAGAAGGTGACTGCCATTGTGAGCTGTTTAGGACAGCTAGTAGGAACTGAACGGGAATTAAACACAGTTTGTAGGGAGCTGGAAGATTCAAAGCAGTTACAGGAGGAGAAAGAGAAAAAAATTAGTAAACTAAAAGAGGAAAAGGAGGAGGAGATAAAGAGACCAAAGGAACAGCAGCAGGAGAGGATAGAACAAATAACAGAAGAAAAGGACAGAGAGATAGATGAATTAAAAAGAATGTACCAGGCTAATTTGTACATCTGGGTAATTTTCAGACCCAGTATGAGAGAGACTACCAAGACTTGGCCAAAGGTGAAGCCAAGCATGCAGTGACACGATTGGAAACTCGGTGCATGGATCTGCAGGCGATAATAAAGGCGCTACATCAAGCCAGTGAAGAGACGGGCAACTGCTGACCACTCCAAATGCCAGTGAGAAATTTCATGGCTGGAATCCCTATTATTGGTTCGGAACGGATTTATGTGAACCTTCGGGACAGTAGAGGAAGAGGAGATAGAGTGCAGATTGGGGAGAACTAAAAGAGGATGCTGAACTGTACGTTACGCAAACCGAGGATTTTGGTCCACCACCATCTTTTCCAGGGGAAGTCATACCCACCGTGCCCCTGGATTCACCTCCAGTACCAATGCACCCAGTGATGACTGAACGATGGGTAGGGGATGACCCAGGTCCAGCCATTACATACACAACCCTGTTTACGGTGGCGCAATTGGCCGAAATTACAATTAAAGTCACAACATTTGAACCATCTACTGACGCACACAGCTTCATTGAGGATGTTAGGCAAAAAAAGATAATGCACTTGGCTTTGATCTTTGGGTCCTCACTGTCCACGGGGATGGTGCCAGAGGACTGGAGAGTGGCGAATGTTGTTCCTCTGTTTAAGAAAGGGAATAGAAATGACCCTGGTAATTATAGACCGGTTAGTCTTACTTCGGTGGTTGGTAAATTGATGGAAAAGGTCCTTAGGGATGGAATCTACGACCATTTAGAAAGATGCGGATTAATCCGGGATACTCAGCACGGATTCGTGAAGGGCAAGTCGTGCCTCACAAATTTGATTGAATTTTTTGAGGAGGTAACCAAGTGTGTTGATGAAGGTAGGGCAGTTGATGTCATATACATGGATTTTAGTAAGGCGTTTGATAAGGTCCCCCATGGACGGCTTATGATGAAACTAAGGAGGTGTGGGATAGAGGGAAAGTTAGCCGATTGGATAGGTAACTAGCTATCTGATCGAAGACAGAGGGTGGTGGTGGATGGAAAATTTTCGGACTGGAGCCACAGGGATCAGTGCTTGGTCCTCTGCTCTTTGTGATTTTTATTAATGACTGAGAGGAGGGGGCTGAAGGGTGGATCAGTAAATTTGCTGATGACACCAAGATTGGTGGAGTAGTGGATGAGGTGGAGGGCTGTTGTAGGCTGCAAAGATACATAGATAGGATGCAAAGCTGGGCTGAAAAATGGCAAATGGAGTTTAACCCTATAAATGTGAGGTGATTCATTTTGGTAGGACTAATTTAAATGTGGATTACAGGGTCAAAGGTAGGGTTCTGAAGACTGTGGAGGAACAGAGAGATCTTGGGGTCCATATCCACAGATCTCTAAAGGTTGCCACTCAAGTGGATAGAGCTGTGAAGAAGGCCTATCGTGTGTTAGCTTTTATTAACAGGGGGTTGGAGTTTAAGAGCCGTGGGGTTATGCTGCAACTGTACAGGACCTTGGTGAGACCACATTTGGAATATTGTGTGCAGTTCTGGTCACCTCACTATAAGAAGGATGTGGAAGCGCTGGAAAGAGTGCAGAGGAGATTTACCAGGATGTTGCCTGGTTTGGAGGGTAGGTCTTATGAGGAAAGGTTGAGGGAGCTGGGGCTGTTCTCTCTGGAGCGGAGGAGGCTGAGGGGAGACTTAATAGAGGTTTATAAAATGATGAAGGGGATAGATAGAGTGAACGCTCAAAGACTATTTCCTCGGGTGGATGGAGCTATTACAAGGGGGCATAACTATAGGGTTCATGGTGGGAGATATCGGAAGGAAAACAGAGGTAGGTTCTTTACGCAGAGAGTGGTTGGGGTGTGGAATGGACTGCCTGCAGTGATAGTGGAGTCAGACACTTTAGGAACATTTAAGCGGTTATTGGATAGGCACATGGAGCACACCAGGATGATAGGGAGTGGGATAGCTTGATCTTGGTTTCAGATAAAGCTCGGCACAACATCATGGGCCGAAGGGCCTGTTCTGTGCTGTACTGTTCTATGTTCTATGTTCTATGCACAGGCTAGCTGAAAGGGAAGGAGTAAAATTAATAGTCATATGCCTAAGCAAGTCTGCATGGTCTGCCCTGCAGCCCCTCAAAATGTTGGGGAAGGAAGCTTAAATGAGATAAAGGAAGCTATATTGACCGCAGTAGGGTATAATAAAGGGGATCTCATAGATGGGTTAAATAAATGCAGGCAGCGGAAAGGGGGACACCCAACTGCCTTTGCCAGTCATTTGTGGACCCGATTCACAGGAGTATATGGCGAGGTAGATTGGGCTAGACTACTTGAAGCCGACTCTTCCAAATGGGCTAGGACATTAGCGTCGCACACCACAGAGGAAGGCAAGAAAGCCTGCGCCAATTTCGATCCCGCAGAGACAACATACAACGAAGCATGGGTTCTCTCACGATTAGCTCAAGTCTTGGAGCTGGACGTTCAGGGACCCCCCCCCACCATCACGATCAGGGAAGCGAGAATGCTTCCGATGAGGGCTAGCCAGGGTCCAGTATGGAGAAACGAGGGTAAAGGGGATCACCAACACCAGAGAGGTACAGCTCCACCTTACACAACAGCCTCGGGGAGAGATAGAGGGACATGTTTCAATTGCGGGCAGCCAGGACACTTCGCCCAAGATTGTAGGAGGCCCCCACCACCCTATACACGGTCCCTGAGACTACCAGGACCACCAGCTCCACCAGTTAGGCCAACTCCTAGGTATGAGAGAGAGCACCGCCCGCCACCGATAGAAGGTCCTGGTCACCTCATGCATACCGTAAGCGCGAGCCCACCACTGTATCCAACTGTCCCTGCCTATGGAACCTAGATTGATGGTGTCCGGTCTCTCCAACCTTAGTCTATAGCACCAGGTCAGATAGTGTAGGGAGACCCCTGGTTAATGGCGTGGTGAGAGGCCACCTCGTAGAATTCCTTTGGGATACCGGAGGCTCCCGAACTACCATGAACACATTTAAGTTAAAGACACACATTCCTTGGCCAACTGCGGGTACAATCACACTCAGTGGATTCATGGGACACATGCAAGAGGGACCTATTATAGCCCCTGTACGAGTCCGCCTAGGCAACATGGCCTGCCGACCATCCGGTGGTGTTAGTTGACCTTCCCCCAAATGCTGAACACATTCTTGGATCGGATTACATGAACAAATGTAATCTTTCATTTCACCCAGCTAATGGATGCATTTGGCAAATGGCTACAATTAGCAGAGATCCGCCAATCATTCCAGTCGGGACATATGCTAATAGGGTTAGCACAATAGGGGAATTCTGGTTCGATCTGTTAACAATAGCAGTGATCCAGCTATCAGGGAGGTGCTTCAAAGGGTGTTTGTGCAACACAAGCACGATTGTGGCCAGATACCTGGGGAGGCGTTAATTGAAGGGCTGGATCTGAAACTGCCAGTTTCCAGATGCAATTTTACATCTCATCCGCTTCATCCTGGACCACAATATCTTCACCTTCAACAACCAGTTCTTCATCCAGACACACGGAACAGCCATGGGGACCAAATTCACACCTCAATATGCCAACATCTTCATGCACAGGTTCGAACAAGACTTCTTCACAGCACGGGACCTTCAACCGATGCTATACACTAGATACATCGATGACATTTTCTTCCTTTGGACTCATGGTGAACAATCACTGAAACAACTCTATGATGACATCAACAAGTTCCATCCCACCATCAGACTCACCATAGACTACTCTCCGGAATTGGTTGCATTCTTGGACACACGCATCTCCATTAAGGACGGTCACCTCAGCACCTCACTGTACCGCAAGCCCACGGATAACCTCACGATGCTCCACTTCTCCAGCTTCCACCCTAAACACGTTAAAGAAGCCATCCCCTACGGACAAGCCCTCCGTATACACAGGATCTGCTTGGATGAGGAGGATCGCAACAGACACCTCCAGACGCTGAAAGATGCCCTCATAAGAACAGGATATGGCACTCGACTCATTGATCAACAGTTCCAACGCGCCACAGCGAAAAACCGCACCGACCTCCTCAGAAGACAAACACGGGACACAGTGGACAGAGTACCCTTCGTTGTCCAGTACTTCCCCGGAGCGGAGAAGCTACGGCATCTCCTCCGGAGCCTTCAACATGTCATTGATGAAGACGAACATCTCGCCAAGGCCATCCCCACACCCCCACTTCTTGCCTTCAAACAACCGCACAACCTCAAACAGACCATTGTCCGCAGCAAACTACCCAGCCTTCAGGAGAACAGTGACCATGACACCACACAACCCTGCCACAGCAACCTCTGCAAGACGTGCCGGATCATCGACACAGATGCCATCATCTCACGTGAGAACACCATCCACCAGGTACACGGTACATACTCTTGCAACTCGGCCAACGTTGTCTACCTGATACGCTGCAAGAAAGGATGTCCCGAGGCATGGTACATTGGGGAAACTATGCAGACGCTGCGACAACGGATGAATGAACACCGCTCGACAATCACCATGCAAGACTGTTCTCTTCCTGTTGGGGAGCACTTCAGTGGTCACGGCATTCGGCCTCTGATATTCGGGTAAGCGTTCTCCAAGGCGGCCTTCGCGACACACGACAGCGCAGAGTCGCTGAGCAGAAACTGATAGCCAAGTTCCGCACACATGAGGATGGCCTCAACCGGGATATTGGGTTCATGTCCCACTATTTGTAACCCCCACAGAGTTTCACTGGCTGTCTTGTCTGGAGACAATACACATCTTTTTAGCCTGTCTTGATGCTCTCTCCACTCATGCTGTTTTGTTTCTTAAAGACTTGATTAGTTGTAAGTATTCGCATTCCAACCATTATTCATGTAAATTGAGTTTGTGTCTTTATATGCTCTGTTTGTGAACAGAATTCCCACTCACCTGAAGAAGGGGCTTGCAGCTCCGAAAGCTTGTGTGGCTTTTGCTACCAAATAAACCTGTTGGACTTTAACCTGGTGTTGTTAAACTTCTTACTGTGGATCTGAAACCACAGAGACAATACGGTTTCCCCAGACAGGCAGAGGGGGAGGTGGCCAAAGTAATTGATAGTTTATTATAGCAGGAGGTGTTGAGACAGGTGGCATCAACAAACAATTCACCGATATGGCCCGTGAAAAAACCCGACGGATCATGGAGACTAACGAGGTTACCCCATTCACAGCCCCCACTGTAGCTACAAGCCCCATCACGATGATGAGGCAAGGGGTACAGGCAAAGTTTTTCATGATGCTAGATATCAGTAATGGTTTCTGGTCCATCCCTTTAAATTGGTTCTGCCAGTACAAGTTTGCCTTCACCTTCCAGGGACAGCAATACACTTGGACTTGCCTGCCACAGGGTTTCCATAATTCCCCGTCCATCTTTCACGACCAACTAGCTAACGGACTAGGAAAGTTTTCCCAACCTGAGTGCTTGGTCCATTATGTAGATGACTTACTGTTACAGACCAACGCCAAAGAGGAGCATGTAGCATTGTTAGATGAATTGCTCACACTGCTCCACTCATTAGGTTGTAAAGTCAATCTGAAAAAGGCCCAAATTTTGCAACCCAAAGTCATGCCCCTGTCTACATCAATGGGGATGAAGTAGAAAAGGTCAAGAGCTTCAAGTTTTTAGGTGTCCAGATCACCAACAACCTGTCCTGGTCCCCCCATGCCAACACTATAGTTAAGAAAGCCCACCAACGCCTCTACTTTCTCAGAAGACTAAGGAAATTTGGCATGTCAGCTACAACTCTCACCAACTTTTACAGATACACCATAGAAAGCATTCTTTCTGGTTGTATCGCAGCTTGGTATGGCTCCTGCTCTGCCCAAGACAGCAAGAAACTACAAAAGGTTGTGAATTTAGCACAATCCATCACGCAAACCAGCCTCCCATCCATTGACTCTGTCTACACTTCCCGCTGCCTCGGCAAAGCAGCCACTGTAGTTAAGGACCCCACGCACCCGAACATTCTCTCTTCCACCCTCTTCCATCGGGAAAAAGATACAAAAGTCTGAGGTCATGTACCAACCGATTCAAGAACAGCTTCTTCCCTGCTGTTGTCAGACTTTTGAATGGACTTACCTTGCATTAAGTTGATCTTTCTCTACACCCTAGCTATGACTGTAACACTACATTCTGCACTCTCTCCTTTCAAAGAAAGAACAAAGAAAATTACAGCACAGGAACAGGCCCTTTGGCCCTCCAAGCCTGCACCGACCATGCTGCCCAACTGAACTAAAACCCCCTACCCTTCCAGGGACCATATCCCTCTATTTCCATCCTGTTCATGTATTTGTCCAGATGCCCTTTGAACGCACTATCATACCTTCCCCGGCAGCGAGTTCCAGGCACCCACCACCCTCTGTGTAAAAAACTTGCCTCGTACATCCCCTTTTAACATTGCCCCTCACACCTTAAACCTATGCCCCCTAGAACTGACTCTTCCACCCTGGGAAAAAGCTTCTGATTATCCATTCTGTCCATGTCCCTCATAATCTTGTAGACTTCTATCAGGTCGCCCCTCAACCTCTGTCGTTCCAGTGAGAACAAACCACGTTTCTCCAACCTTTCCTTATAGCTAAACCCTCCATGCCAGGTAACATCCTAGTAAATCGTTTCTGTACCCTCTCCAAAGCCTCCACATCTTTCTGGTAGTGTGGCGACCAGAATTGAACACTATATTCCAAGTGCGGTCTAACAAAGTTCTATAAAGCTGCAACATGACTTGCCAATTTTTAAACTCAATGCCCCGGCCGATGAAGGCAAGCATGCCGTATGCCTTCTTGACTACCTTCTCCACCTGTGTTGTCACTTTCAGTGACCTGTGTACACTTGTACACCCAGATCCCTCTGCCTATCAATACTCTTAAGGGTTCTGTCATTTACTGTATACCTTCCAAAATGCATTACCTCACATTTGTCCAGATTTTCCTTCTCTATGAACGGTATGTTTTGTCTGCATAGCGTGCAAGAAACAATTCTTTTCACTGTATGTTAATACATGTGACAATAATAAATCAAATCAAATCGAATCATATACCTGGGTATAGTAATTACTCATGGGAGGATGGAGATCGAACCAGAAAGGATAAACTCGATAGTACAGCTCCCACTGCCCCGAGACGTGAGTGCCCTCCAATCTTTCCTAGGTCTGGTAGGGTACTGTCAGAATCAAATCGATAGCTTTGTCACCAAAGCAGCCCCACTGTCCGAATTATTAAAGAAAATGCAACCTGGAAATGGACTGTGCAGCACACAGCTGCTGTAACCGATTTAAAGCGCGCCCTCGCCACAGCGCCAGCCTTACTTGTCCCCGACCCAGATCTACCATATGCCTCAGAGGTTGCAGCCACTGACCACACACTTTTGGCAGTACTACTGCAGGAGCCACACGGTAGGCAAGGCCCAGTAGCCTACGCCTCACAAGTATTAGACCCAGTCGAACAAGGCTTCTCTGGGTGCGAATGTCACCTGCAGTGTTTTGGGCTGTGCAACATTTTGCGTATATTACCGGATTAATTCCCATAACCTTTCTCACAGAACATACCCCAACCCAGCTTTTGGTGTACGGCCGATTTAAAGGCGGCTCGGTAAGCCAGGTCCGTGCTGCATGCTGGACATCTTTATTACAAGGTAGCGTCATCACTGTAAAGCAAACCAAAAAAATGTCCACATTCTTGGCAGATAATCAAAATTATGGGAGAGATCCACATGAGTGTAAGGTTATAGCCACAAAGGAACCCACAGGTTTGTTTATCTGGAAACAACAGGAGGTACGGTCAGGAACAAAGCAGACAACTACCCAACAGACAGACCCAGCCCTAAAAATGTACGTAGATAGTTCATCCACCAGAGAGAATGGGATCAGGGTCACAGGATGTGGCATTTATAGAGAAAATAAACAGGAACAGCCACTAACAGAACTCGCCCTCAAACTACCCGGTCACCTGAGTGCCCCAAGCTGCTGAACTAGCAGCAATCACATATGTAGTGAGTCACCCAGGTTTATTTCCAACCCCTGCCAACATACACTCCGATAGCATGTACGTGTGCAACAGCCTGACTGAGATCCTACCATTATGGGAAGCCAGAGGTTTCGTCTCTGCGGACGGAAAGCCCCTACCATCAGCCCCCTTATTAAAATATGTCCTGCAGGTCACTGAAGTATGTACACATGGGAGTATTAAGTTAAAAGCCACCACAGGAGGTCCCCACCTAGCAACTGTAAGGCAGACGGATTAGTCAAAGTGGCTGCCCTTCCCGGACAATTTTGGCAGCTACCCGTAGGAGAGCAAGTAAACGCTGTGGCTATCTGCCAAACTAATATAGCCGACCTAGTCCAGGCGCAGTGCACTGACAATTCCCTGAAGCAGATTTTAGAAGGAATCTACCCAGCCCCATATGAGAAATGGAAGGACACAATGCAAATTCAGGATGGTTTAATTCTAAAGGCGGGCACATATGTAGTCCCCACCCAAGACAGAAACCAGCTCATCTACAATTACCACGACGGACATAGACATCAGTGCATAGAGTGATTAAAAGAATTATGTTGGTGGTTGGAACTACACGATGATGTCACTTATTATACCGAAAATTGTTTAATTTGCGCTTAAAAAAACCTGGGTAGATATGCCAGGAAAGCAGAGCGAAGGCATACACGCCCAGTGGAAGGTTCCTGGACAAATCCCCAAGTTGATTATATTGGCCCACTTCCACCATGTAGGAACGGATTCAAATATGTCCTGGTAATAATAGACACCTTCACCAAATGGGTTACGGCATTCTCCACTAGATCTAATACAGCCAAGGCCATTGCAAAAATACTAGTCCAACAGGTATTTACATGATGGGGTCTTCCGGCAGCATAGAATCCGACCAAGGGAGACATTTCTCCAGGCGGGTGATGCAGAACGTTATGGCTATGCTTGGCATCAAGCAGAAATTCCTACCATCCACAATCCAGTGGAATCGTAGAGCGCACAAACCGAACGCGAAAAGGGATCATTATGAAAACTGTGCAGCAAAACAACACGACTTGGGATACAGTGCTTCCCTTTGCCCTCATGATGGCACGCAACACCGTTTCCAGTTCTACTGGGTTCAACCCCCACACATTAATAACCTATGAGGGGAGCTGAATATTTATTAGGGCTTATCTGAGTTTGCTATCACAGCACTCACGCACGAGAAAGCCATCCAGCAAATCACCAAAAACATTAAAGCAGCCCAGTTAGCTGTGGCTGTCCCACTAGGAGTTAAAAAGAAAAAGAGCAAGGCATATTTCGATAGAAAAGTACACCCCGTAGAATATACAGTTGGACAGCAGGTAATGATTTCCCTCTACAATCCCAGTTCTTTCTTGTCCCCAAGATATGCAGACCCGCACACCATCACCGACAAAATAAGCCCCTCAGTGTATAAGGTCTTGATCGCCAACAGGAAAACTGGTTGGTTTCACGTAAACCAACTGAAAGCTTACAGGACTCAGAATAATCACTTCCACTATCTTACCTTAGGGAGGATGATACTCGGTGAGCAGAATGGCCTCACTCAGTAAACATATTTCCCCGAACGCCCCCTCATCCACTTCCAGGTTCAAACCAGACCTTTACACCTGTCCCGCTACAGCGAAAAGCCTCTTCCACACCTGGAGTGTCCCTAGGTGTACTAATCGACCCAAACATAACAGGAGACTTGCACACTCTAGAGTACTGGTGTGACTCGCTAGACACCGGCCCTCGCAGCATTATGGATTCCCCCATAAACATAAGCCTCACTAGCCCCGGACCCAACAGTCAAGCCCTGACTAAATGACATCGGTCATTTTGATGGGTACACCCGACAGCCCATCTCCTACCTGGGTAAGGGACCAGATCCATGAACTGATTAGGATGGAAGACAAGGATAGAGGACCCCTGAACTGAAAACTGAACCCAAGCCCTACAGCGTAGCCCAGTGGACAGATACGGGTATGGAAGCCAGGTGAGAATGTGCTCCTGGCTGTGTTCCTGATCCCGGCTTACAAGCAAAAACTGAAGCAGGAGAACCCATCAAAGAAAGTCATGCAATGTTGGTCTGAGGAATTGGATGATCTCCTATGGGGCTGCTTGGAATCAGTGGACTGGTCAGTGTTTAAAAACTCTGTGACCAGCCTGAACGAGTACGCCTCTACAGTAACTGACTTCATTAGTCAGCGTGTAGAAGACTGTGTGCCAAAGAAGCAAATACACGTGTTTCCCAACTGGAAACCATGGATGAACAGGGATATCCACTGCTTGCTGAAGTCCAGGTCTGAGGCGACCCTGACCTATACAAGAAAACCAGATACGATCTAAAGAACAAAGAACAAAGAACAATACAGCACAGGAACAGCCCTTCGGCCCTCCAAGCCCGCGCCGCTCCCTGGTCCAAACTAGACCATTCTTTTGTATCCCTCCATTCCCACTCCGTTCATGTGGCTATCTAGATAAGTCTTAAATGTTCCCAGTGTGTCCGCCTCCACCACCTTGCCCGGCAGCGCATTCCAGGCCCCCACCACCCTCTGTGCAAAATACGTCCTTCTGATATCCGTGTTAAACCTCCCCCCCTCACCTTGAACCTATGACTCCTCGTGAACGTCACCACCGACCTGGGAAAAAGCTTCCCACCGTTCACACTATCTATGCCTTTCATAATTTTATACACCTCTATTAGGTCACCCCTCATCCTCCATCTTTCCAGTGAGAACAACCCCAGTTTACCCAATCTCTCCTCATAACTAAGCCCTTCCATACCAGGCAACATCCTGGTAAACCTCCTCTGCACTCTCTCTAAAGCCTCCACGTCCTTCTGGTAGTGTGGCGACCAGAACTGGGCGCAGTATTCCAAATGCGGCCGAACCAACGTTCTATACAATTGCAACCTCAGACCCCAACTTTTATACTCTATGCCCCTTCCTATAAAGGCAAGCATGCCATATGCCTTATTCACTACCTTCTCCACCTGTGACGTCACCTTCAAGGATCTGTGGACTTGCGCACCCAGGTCCCTCTGTGTATCTACACCCTTTATGGTTCTGCCATTTATCGTATAGCTCCCCCGCTACGTTAGTTCTACCAAAATGCATCACTTCGCATTTATCTGGATTGAACTCCATCTGCCATTTCTTTGCCCAAATTTCCAGCCTATCTATATCCTTCTGTAGCCTCTGACAATGTTCCTCACTATCTGCAAGTCCAGTCATTTTCGTGTCGTCCGCAAACTTACTGATCACCCCAGTTACAAGAGATCCATCAAAGATACCAAAAGACAGTATCAGACCAAGCTAGAGTCCCAGGTTAGCCACTTGGACCCCCGCCGACTATGACAAGGTCTGCAAGACATAACAGGCTACAAGATGAAGGCATGTAAAATTGCTGGCTCCAACGCACCCCTCTCTGATGAGGTTAATGCATTCTACACCCGTTTTGACCACGAGGTCAGTGAGAGCATGCCCTCCACCCTGGAAGCCCTAGATTAACCTTATCTGATGTCATCAATGCAGATGTCAGAGCAGCTTTCTCGAAGGTCAACTCATGGAAAGCGACTGGCCTGGATGGGGTACCCGGACGAGCACTCAGATCCGGCGTGGAGCAGCTGGCGGGGGAATTCGCAGACATCTTCAACCTCTCTTTACAACAATCTGAGACCCCTATCTGCTTCAAGAAGATGACCATCATCATGGTTCCTAAGAAAAGCCAAGCAGCGTGCCTTAATGACCATCGTTTTGTGGCTCTGACATCCATCATTACGAAGTGCTTCGAAAAGCTAGTCATTGCACAAATTAATTCCAGCCCCTCGGACTGCCTGGATCCACTACAGTTTCCCTACCGCCGCAACAGGTCCACAGCAGACCATAAGACTATAAGATATAGGAGCAGAATTAGGCCACTCGGCCCATCGAGTCTACTCCGCCATTCAATCATGGCTGATATTTTTTCTCATCCCCATTCTCCTGCCTTTTTCCCATAACCCCTGATCCCCTTATTAATCAAGAACCTATCTATCTCTTTCATAGATACCCTACAGTGCAGAAAAAGGCCATTTGGCCCATCGAGTCTGCACCAACCACAATTCCACCCAGGCCCTACCCCCATATCCCTACATATTTTACCCACTAATCCCTCTAACCTACACATCTCAGGACACTAAGAGGCGATTTTAGCATGGCCAATCAACCTAACCCTCACATCTTTGGACAGTGGGAGGAAACCGGAGCACCCAGAGGAAACCCACGCAGACACGAGGAGAATGTGCAAACTCCACACAGAGAGTGACCCAAGCCGGGAATCGAACCCAGGTCCCTGGAGCTGTGAAGCAGCAGTGCTAACCACTGTGCTACCGTGCTGCCCTCTGTCTTAATCTCTGTCTTATCTCTGTCTTAAAGACACTCAATGACCTGGTCTCCACAGCCTTCTGTGGCAAAGAGTTCCACAGATTCACCACTCTCTGGCTGAAGAAATTCCTCCTCATCTTTGTTTTAAAGGATTGTCCCTTTAACCTGAGGTTGTGCCTCTGGTTCTAGTTTTTCCAGTAGTGGAAAGATCCTCTCCACGTCCACTCTATCCAGGCCTTGCAGTATCCTATAAGTTTCAATAAGATCTCCCCTCATTCTTCTAAACTCCAACAAGTACAGACCCAGAGTCCTTAACCGTTCCTCATACGACAAGCTCTTCATTCCAGGGATCATTCTTGTGAACCTCCTCTGGACCCTTTCCAAGGCCAGCACTTCCTTCCTTAGATATGGAGCCCAAAACTGCTCACAGTACTCCAAATGGGATCTAATCAGAGCTTTATACAGCCTCAGAAGTACATCCCTGCTCTTGTATTCTAGCCCTCTCGACGTGAATGCTAACATTGCATTTGCCTTCCTAACTGCCGACTGAACCTGCACGTTAACCTTAAGAGAATCTTGAACAATGACTCCCAAGTCCCTTTGTGTTTCTGATTTCCTAAGCGTTTTCCCATTTAAAAAATAGTCTTTCCCTCCATTCCTCCTTCCAAAGTGCATAACTGGATGCCATTTCCTGGCCCTGCACTCAACACTGGAACACCTAGATAACAAAGACACCTATGTCAGACTCCTATTTATTGACTACAGCTCAGCCTTCAACACCATTATTCCTACGAAACTCAACACCAAACTCCGTGGCCTGGATCTTGGCTCCTCCCTCTGTGACGGAATTATGAATTTCCTAACTCACAGACCACAATCAGTAAGGATAGGCAATAACACCTCCTCCATGATCATACTCAACACCGGTGCCCCACAAGGCTGTGTTCTCAGCCCCCTACTTTCCTCCTTATACATCTATGACTGTGCGGCCAAATTCCCATCCAATTTGATTTTCATTTTGCTGACGACACCACTGTAGTGGGTCGGATCTCAAACAATGACGAGACAGAGTACAGGAATGAAGTAGAGAATCTGGTGAACTGGTGCGGCAACAATAATCTCCCCCTCAATGTCAACAAAATGAAGGAGATTGTCATCGACTTCAGGAAGCGTAGAGGAGATCATGCCCCTGTCTACATCAACGGGGATGAAGTGGAAAGGGTCGAGAGCTTCAAGTTTTTAGGTGTCCAGATTCCAACAACCTGTCCTGGTCCCCCATGGCGACACTATAGTTAAGGAAGCCCACCAACGCCTCTATTTTCACAGAAGACGAAGGAAATTCGGCATGTCAGCTATGACTCTCACCAACTTTTACAGATGTACCAGAGAAAGCATTCTTTGTGGTTGTATCACAGCTTGGTATGGCTCCTGCTCTGCCCAAGACTACCAGAAACTACAAAGTGTTGTGAATGTAGCCCAATCCATTACACAAACCAGCCTCCCATCCATTGACTCTGTCTACACTTCCCACTGCCTTGGCAAAGCAGCCAGCATAATTAAGGACCCCACGCACCTTCGACATTCTCGCTTCCACCTTCTTTTATTGGGAAAAAGATACAAAAGTCTGAGTCACGTCCCAACCGACTCAAGAACAGCTCCTTCCCTGCTGCTGTCAGACTTTTGAATGGACTTACCTTGCATTAAGTTGATCTTTTTCTACACCCTAGCTATGACTGTAACATTACATTCTGCACTTTCTCTTTTCCTTCTCTATGAACAGTATGCTCTGTCTGTATAGTGAGCAAGAAACAATACTTTTCACTGTATGTTAATATATGTGACAATAATCAGATCAAATCAAGTCAAAATGTGATGATAGATCCCCATCAGACAAATGATTCAGAGGATGAGTCCCTGTTGGGTGATTAACTGAAGGAAATGCTGCATGATGATATTTAAGGTGCTCCAGATGATGAGATTCAGCTTACATGCAGACAAATGCAAGGTACAAGAATTTCTGATGGAAACACCACTTACAACACCCCCAGTATAAAGGTCCACCGTGACCGACCCACATCAACATGTCCACGGTTAAATATACGACCAACCATCCCCACGCCGTCTTCATAATTGCTAGTACAATTAACTGAGTAACCCACAAACAGTCCGATGCCACATTCTTTGGCCACCTTTCTCCTGTTAACCCTTCAAGGCGATTGTGCAAAATATGAATCCATCAAGGCAATTGTGCTAAATTTTAAATTCATCGAGGCGATTGTGCTAAAGTTTAAATTCACTGAGGCAGAATATGCTTCACTTTGAAACCAACCCCAATTCTAGCCACTTTTTAAACTTTTGTGATTCTTTCACCTTAGTCCTCTGGACCACTGCCAATACAGGAACCAATGGGTCCACCACTCCCTTGGGCCTTTCTGTTTTTGTCTCGAGCTACGACATCGGTTTCATCTTTTAAACATTTGTCTCACTGTTTTGCCTCCCACCTACTCATGGAAGGGACACCCTATCTAGCCCACATCCCACAGGACGTACCGATGCCAGACCGACTCCTCATGCTATTTGAATCCCTAGGGCCAATGGTGATTGCTGCTGAATAAAAACAGGCTGCCGTGATTTTGCAGGCCAGTTTACACAAGGTCTTTTCCGAGAGCACATTAATTAGTAAAGGCAGTGTCAGTAATCCTAGTACCAGACAGATCAAACAGAAGCAAGACAGGGAGCAAGGGAAGTCCAGATTAAACTGCACTTATTTCAATGCAAAAGGCCTGACGGACAAGACAGATGAACTCAGGGCATTGATGGGTTCGTGGGACTGGGATATTATAGCAATTACTGAAACATGGCTAAGGGAGGGACAGGACTGGCAGCTCAATATTCCAGGGTACAGATGCTATAGGAAAGATAGAACAGGAGGTAAGAGAGGAGGGGGAGTTGCACTTTTGATTAGGGAAAGCATCACAGCAGTACTGAGAGGGGATATATCCGAGGGTTCGGCCACTGAGTCTATATGGGTAGAACTGAGAAATAAGAAGGGGGAAATCACTTTGATAGGGTTGTACTATAGGCCCCCAAATAGTCAGCGGGAAATTGAGAAGCAAATATGTAAGGAGATTACAGATAGCTCCAAGAAAAATAGGGTGGTAATAGTTGGAGATTTTAATTTTCCGAACATTGACTGGGACAGCCATAGAATTGGAGGGTTGGATGGAGAGAAATTTGTTGAGTGTATTCAGGAGGAATTTCTCATTCAGTATGTGGATGGCCCGACTAGAGAGGGGGCAAAACTTGACCTCCTCTTGGGAAATAAGGAAGGGCAGGTGACAGAAGTGTTAGTGAGGGATCAATTTGGGACCAGTGACCATAATTCCATTAGTTATAAGATTGCTATGGAGAATGATAGGTCTGTCCCAAAAGTTAATATTCTAAATTGGGGCAAGGCCAATTTTGATGGTATCAGGCAGGAACTTTCAAAAGTTAATTGGGGGAGTCTGTGGGAAGGAAAAGGGACGTCTGGTAAGTGACATGCTTTCAAAAGTGTATTAACCAGGGTTCAGGGTAAATACATTCCTCTTAGAGTGAAGGGCAAGGCTGGCAGAAGTCGGGAACCCTGGATGACTCGGGATATTGAGGCCTTGGTCAAGAAGAAGAAAGAGGCACATGACGTGCATAGGCAGCTGGGATCAAGTGAATCTCTTGATGAGTATAGGGGGTGTAGGAGTAGAGTTAAGAGAGAAATCAGGAGGGCAAAAAGGGGACACGAGATTGTTTTGGCAGATAAGGCAAAGGAGAATCCAAAGAGCTTCTACAAATACATAAAGGGCAAAAGAGTAACAAGGGAGAGAGTAGGGCCTCTTAAGGATCAACAACGTAATCTATGTGCAGATCCACAAGAGATGGGTGAGATCCTAAATGAATATTTCTCATCAGTATTTACTGTTGAGAAAAGCATGGATGTTAGGGAACTTGGGGAATTAAATATTGATGTCTTGAGGAGTGTACATATTACAGAGAAGGAGGTGCTGGAAGTCTTAAAGCGCATCAAGGTAGATAAATCTGCGGGACCTGATGAGGTATATCCCAGGACGTTGTGGGAGGCTAGGGAGGAAATTGCGGGTCCCCTAGCCGAGATATTTGAATCATCGATAGTCACGGGTGAGATGCCTGAAGATTGGAGAGTGGCAAATGTTGTGCCTTTGTTTAAAAAGGGCTGCAGGGAAAAGCCTAGGAACTACAGGCCAGTTAGCCTCACATCTGTGGTGGGTAAATTGTTGGAAGGTATTTTGAGAGACAGGATCGACAGGCATTTAGAGACACAAGTACTGATTAGGGACAGTCGGCATGGCTTTGTGAGTGGAAAATCATGTCTCACAAATTTGAGTGAGTTTTTTGTAGGGGTAACCAAGAAGGTAGATGAGGGCAGTGCAGTTGATGTTGTCTACATGGACTTTAGCAAGGCCTTTGACAAGGTACCGCATGGTAGGTTGTTGCATAAAGTTAAATCTCACGGGATCCAGGGTGAGGTATCTAAATGGATACAAAATTGGCTTCTTAACAGAAGCCAGAGGGTGGTTGTGGAGAGTTATTTTTCAAACTGGAGGCCTGTGACCAGCGGTGTGCCTCAGTGCTGGGCCCACTGTTATTTGTCATTTATATTAATGATTTGGATGAGAATATAGGGGGCATGGTTAGTATGTTTGCAGATGACACCAAGATTGGTGGCATAGTGGACAGTGAGGAAGGTTATCTCCAATTGCAGTGGGATCTTGATCAATTGGGCCAGTGGGCTGACGAATGGCAGATGGAGTTTAATTTAGACAAATGCGAGGTAATGCATTTTGGTAGATTGAACGAGGGCAGGACTTACTCAGTACTCAGTAGGGCGTTGGGGAGAGTTACAGAACAAAGAGATCTAGGGGTACATGTTCATAGCTCCTTGAAAGTGGAGTCACAGGTGGACATAGTGGTGAAGAAGGCATTCGGCATGCTTGGTTTCATCGGTCAGAACATTGAATACAGGAGTTGGGACGTCTTGTTGAAGTTGTACAAGACATTGGTAAGGCCACACTTGGAATACTGTGTGCAATTTTGGTCTCCTTATTATAGAAAGGATATTATTAAACTAGAAAGCGTGCAGAAAAGATTTACTCGGATGCGACTGGGACTTGTTGGATTGAGTTATAACTCAATAGACTGGGACTTTTTTCTCTGGAGCGTAGGAAGCTGAGGGGTGACCTTGTAGAGGTCTATAAAATAATGAAGGGCATAGACAAGGTAAATAGTCAATATCTTTTCCCAAAGGTAGGGGAGTCTAAAACTAGAGGGCATAGGTTTAAGGTGAGAGGGGAGAGATACAAAAGTGTCCAGAGGGGCAATTTTTTCACACAGAGGGTGGTGAGTGTCTGGAACAAGCTGCCTGAGGTAGTAGTAGAGGCGTGTACAATTTTATCTTTTAAAAAGCATTTAGATAGTTACATGGGTACGATGGGTAGAGAGGGATATGGGCCAAATGCGGGCAATTGGGATTAACTTAGGGGTTTTAAAAAAAAATAACGGCAGCATGGACAAGTTGGGCCGAAGGGCCTGTTTCCATGCTGTAAACCTCTATATCTCTATGACTATGACTCTATGACCACTCCACGACTCATGGATTTTCACTCTGAACAAAACATTTTGCTCGGTCGTGATTTTGAATTGAAACAAAAACGCAAGCGAATATTCGATGAACTGGAGTCCTCCTGACCACATCACTGCTGATACCGTTCTTAAAAAAAAGAAAGAAAGAGGGGATCATGCCCAGATATTACCAGGGGGCATAAGTTTAAGGTGCGAGGGGCAAGGTTTAAAGGAGATGTACGAGGCAAGTTTTTTACACAGAGGGTGGTGGGTGCCTTGCTGCCGGGGGAGGTAGTGGAAGCAGATACGATAGTGAGTTTTAAGGGGCGGCTTGACAAATACATGAATAGGATGGGAATAGAGGGATATGGTCCCCAGAAGGATAGGGCGTTTTAGTTCAGTTGAGCAGCATGTTTGGTGCAGGCTTGGAGGGCCGAAGGGCCTGTTCCTGTGCTGTAATTTTCTTTATTCTTTGTTCTATACCTCAATCAGATCCCCCCATATCCTTCTAAACTCCAGTGAGTATAAACCCAAACTGTTTAATCTCTCCCCATACGTCAACCCTTTCATCCCTGGAATCAATCTGGTGAACCTCCTCTGAACTGCCTCCAATGCCGCTACATCCTTCCTCAAATAAGGAGACCAAACCTGGACACAATACTCCAGATATGGTCTCACCAACACCCTATACAATTGCCACAACACTCCTCTACTTTTATACTCCAGTCCCTTTGCAATAAATGTTCACATCCCATTTGCCTTTTTCATTACTTGCTCCAGCTGCATACTGACTTTCTGCGATTCATTATAAGTTATCTTGCTCTGCAAAGCCTCAACGCCTTTTTCTTTGACCCCTCTCCCACAGAGAGGGTAATCTCCCCATCTAAACTCAGACACTCCTGCAGGCCCTCCAATCAATCCCAGCTCAGAATTCCTCGCCTCCCCCCACCCACATCCTCAGCCAAACCGGTGTCTGACCGCTGAGACTGATCAGTGATCTTGTGTTCTCCTGGTGCAGGCTTCACCCTGAGTTGGGAATCTCAGAGTCAGTGGTGTCTGTCTGCCCCTGGTGATGTGATCAGAATTATTGCCAATTGTACTGGCTGCATTGTGAATCAAAGTGGAAATCTGGGAGGGATGGGAGAAAGAGAGAGACAGTCAGTGAGGTGATCCATCCCATGACCCTCAATCCCTCCCAACACCCCCTGATCCTGGAAGCTGACAACCCTACATCTTCTCCAATGGCCAGGGCTCCCTCCATTCTCTGCTGCCCGTGACACATCATCGCTTGACCAGCCACAGTCGCTGCCCTCGCCCCTTCACTGTCGCCAACTGGCGCGCATCAGATTCCCTCCCTTCACATCAGCAGCGGTGGGGCCCATCCTGTGTTGTGGCAGATGGACACCATGTGTATCCTGAGGGTTCTTGGATGCCCCAGGACAGATGGCTGGTCGCAGCCACCAGGCGCTACCCTCTCCCTCCCGATGCCCTGCACCCAAACTTCATCCCTTGACACTTAAAGATTCAACCCCTCACTCAACTTGGGGACTGTGGGCAGCTGGCATTGGTAAGGATTCAATGATGAAGGCCGATTATTTGTAGGAGTGAGACTCTCAGGAATGTAAAAGGACACAAGTATTCTCTGAGGCAGAGAGAGATAACACTAATAGGTACCATTAATACTCAGGTTTGATCATCCCGTGATCTAATTGCTGTCACGTCTTTACACTTAGGACTCTTGAGCTGACACTGCATTACCTCTGACTGAAAGCCCCCCATATTTCCCACCCACCCTGTCAAAGCTCCCAACCCACCGAGCCTAATCATTACTGTCCTGCCTTTTCTCTCTGTGTGACATGTACAAGGCTCCTGGACCTGAACCCCAGGGTATATTATGAAGCCAGACCAGAACCATAGAAACCCTACAGTGCAGAAAGAGACCATTCGGCCCATCGAGTCTGCACCGACAACAATCCCACCCAGGCCCTATCCCTATATCCCGACATATTTACCTGCTAATTCCTCTGACCTTCATATTTACCCACTAATCCCTCTAATCTACGCATCCCGTGACTCTAATGGGCAATTTAGCTTGGCCAATCAATCTAACCCGCACATCTTTGGACTGTGGGAGGAAACCGGAGCACCCGGAGGAAACCCACGCAGACATAGAACATAGAACATAGAACGTTACAGCGCAGTACAGGCCCTTCGGCCCTCGATGTTGCGCCGACCAGTGGAACCAATCTAAAGCCCCTCTAATCTACACTACTCCAATATCATCCATATGTTTATCCAATAACTATTTGAATGCTCTTAATGTTGACGAGTCCACTACTGCTGCAGGCAGGGCATTCCGCGCCCTTACTACTCTGAATAAAGAACCTACCTCTAACATCTGTCCTATATCTCTCACCCCTCAATTTAAGGCTATGCCCCCTCGTGCTAGCCAACACCATCTGAGGAAAAAGGCTCTCACTATCCACCCTATCTAATCCTCTGATCATCTTGTATGCCTCTATTAAGTCACCTCTTAACCTTCTTCTCTCTAACGAAAACAACCTCAAGCCCCTCAGCCTTTCCTCATACGAGTTTCCCACCATACCAGGCAACATCCTGGTAAATCTCCTCTGCACCCTTTCCAACACTTCCACATATTTCCTATAATACGGCGACCAGAACTGTACGCAATACTCCAAATGCGGCCGCACCAGAGTTTCGTACAGTTGCAGCATGACCTCCTGGCTCCGAAACTCAATCCCTCTACCAATAAAAGCTAACACACCGTAGGCCTTCTTAACAACCCTATCAACCTGGGTGCCAACTTTCAGGGCTCTATGCACATGGACACCCAGGTCCCTCTGTTCATCCACACTACCAAGTATCTTACCATTAGCCCAGTACTCTATATTCCTGTTACTCCTTCCAAAGTGAATCACCTCACACTTTTCCGCATTAAACTCGATTTGCCACCTCTCAGCCCAGCTCTGCAGCCTATCTATGTCCCTCTGTAACCTGCCACTTCCCTCCGCACTGTCTACAACTCCATCGACTTTAGTGTCATCCACAAATTTACTAATCCATCCTTCCACGCCCTCATCCAGGTCATTAATAAAAATGACAAACAGCAGTGGCCCCAAAACAGATCCCTGTGGCACACCACTAGTAACTGAACTCCAGGATGAATATTTCCCATCAACCACCACCCTTTGTTTTCTTTACAGCTAGCCAATTCTTGATCCAAACCACTAAATCACCCTCAATCCCATGTGTCCGTATTTTCTGCAAAAGCTTACCATGGGGAACCTGATCAAACGCTTTGCTCAAATCCATATACACCACATCAACCACTTTACCCTCATCCACCTCTTTGGTCACCTTCTCAAAGAACTCAATAAGGTTTGTGAGGCACGACCTACCCTTCACAAAACCGTGCTGACTATCCCTAATCAAATTATTCCTTTCTCGGTGATTATAAATCCTATCTCTTATAATCCTTTCCAATACTTTGCCCACAACAGAAGTAAGGCTCACCGGTCTATAATTACCAGGGTTGTCCCTACTCCCCTTCTTGAACAAGGGGACAACATTTGCTATCCTCCAGTCTTCTGGCACTGTTCCTGTAGACAATGATGACACAAAGATCAAAGCCAAAGGCTCTGCAATCTCCTCCCTAGCCTCCCAGAGAATCCTAGGATAAGTCCCATCCGGCCCAGGGGATTTATCTATTTTTACCCTTTCCAGAATTGCTAACACCTCCTCCTTATGAACATCAATCCCATCCAGTCCAACAGCCTGCATCTCAGTACTCCCCTCGACAACACTGTCCCTCTCCAGTGTGAATACCGATGAAAAATATTCATTTAGTGCCTCTCCTATCTCTTCAGACTCCACGCACAACTTCCCACTACTGTCCTTGACTGGCCCTAATCTTACCCTAGTCATTCTTTTACTCCTGACATACCTATAGAAAGCTTTAGGGTTTTCCTTGATCCTACCTGCCAAAGACTTCTCATGTCCCCTCCTGGCTCTTCTTAACTCTTTCTTTAGGTCCTTCCTGGCTAACTTGTAACTCTCAAGTGCCCTAACTGAGCCTTCACGTCTCATCTTAACATAAGTCTCCTTCTTCCTCTTCACAAGAGATTCAACCTCCTTAGTAAACCACGGTTCCCTCACACGTCTGCTTCCTCCCTGCCTGACAGGTACATATTTATCAAGGACGCGTAGTAGCTGTTCCTTGAACAAGTTCCACATTACAATTGTGCCCATCCCCTGCAGTTTCCTTCCCCAACCTATGCCAGCTAAATCTCGCCTAATCGCATCATAATTTCCTTTCCCCCAGCTATAACTCTTGCCCTTTGGTATATACCTATCCTTTTCCATTGCTAAGGTAAACGTAATCGAATTGTGGTCACTGTCACCAAAGTGCTCACCTACCTCCAAATCTAACACCTGGCCTGGGTCATTACCCAGTACCAAATCCAATGTGGCCTCGCCTCTTGTTGGTCTATCTACATACTGCGTCAGGAAGCCTCCCTGCACACATTGGACAAAAACCGACCCCTCCAAAGTACTCGAACTATTGCTTTTCCAGTCAATATTTGTAAAGTTAGAATGTGGGGAGAATGTGCAAACTCCGCACAGACAGTGACCCGAGCCGGGAATCGAACCCAGGTCCCTGGAGCTGTGAAGCAGCGGTGATAACCACTGTGCTACCGTGCCGCCCCAGGTGGCAACAATTTTTCTATTTTGGCATAAATGTGAGGAAAGGATGTTTCGCTCCCGGAGTGATTCCATGTTTTTAAAAAGCAGGAATAATTTGAGGCCGTGTGACATCCCGCTGGTGGGCGGGAAGGTTCATCTGACTTTAATCTCACCAATCAGATTCAAATGGATTCAAATTGAGTTCTCTCCCTTTCTGGGCCTGAGCCTGATGAGGTCAGAGAGAAGGGCCCAGGAGATCACCTTCAGAGTTTCCACCGACGCAAATCCCTTTTTATGGCCCCTTGGTAAAGGCCCTGAATTGGGTGTGAGGCTGAATAACTTATTTAAATTTATTGAAATGCTAATTTAAATGGACGTAGCGAGCCCGGGACAGAATCATCAGGACTTACTTGCCTCTGTGGCCTCGCCGGGGAAGGTTCTCTACGGCGAGGATCACGTACGGTCCCCATCAACGAGGGGACCAGACGTGATGGCCTCGCTGATAGAACTGGAGGCCTTTGAGGCCCTCCTGGGAGGTCGGGGGCAAGAGGAAGGTTGGCACTGGCCGCCACCTTGGCACTGCCCACCTGGCACCCTGGTACTGCCAGCCTGGAGCCATGGCAATGCCCACTGGGATACAGGGCAGTGCCAAGTGGGCAGGGTCTACTGGGGGCTGGGCCAGAATGGGGCTGGATATTTGGTGGGGGGGTGCTCCCGCACACACTGCACAGCGATTGGTGAGAGGAGGGCACCACTGCACATTTGGCACAGCAATTGATGGTGGGGGGCAGGTGGGGATCGTGATCGTTTTCAGCACGGGATGGTCACAATCATTCCAGACGTGGGGTGGGTGGGGTGTGAGTGATCGTTCTAGGGGGGCTTGCGAATTATCGCTGAGCTTTGCAGTAGCACGGGGCAGGGTCCCAGGTTTAGGCCATGGAGGCCTGCTGGCTATAGCGGCAGCGGCAGTGACAAGTCTCTGTTGCTCTCAGTACAGAGACCCGCACATGCGCAATGGCACACTCTGCCAGCCTTCCAGCTAGTTAGGCCTTGCTCACTTCCCCTGCAGGCGAAAATCAGAGCTAGGGACTTTTTATTGCGCAAATTGCCGAAGATTCGACTGGTGGCCTCGCCAAAAAAACAGATCTGAAACTCTCCGTATTTCCATCTGCTCTGAACTTTTTTGGTAAGATTGCCCCCTGGGTGTTTTCTGTGTGACCTTGACCATGTGAACCAACATTCCTGATAAGCTGCAATACCACCTCTTTCCAACAGATGCCGCCATCTTCCAATACTGCCAGGAGTCACAGCAATAAGCAAGAAAACTGAGATTATTCAAAGGATCATTTTTTCTGTCTCATTTATTTATCCTCTATATCGTTAGTCATCCAGGGAGCTCTACTTTCCAATGTCCTTCCTTTCACCCCAATCAGCATTTGCTTCCTCTGTACGCAATCCTTTTTCTCCACAATATACTCTATTGGCTAATGGGCAGGAAATAGCAAGTGGGGATAAGGGGTTCTTTTTCAGGTTGGCAACTTGTAACCAGTGGAGTTCCACAGGGATGAGTGCCGGGACCACAACTGTTTACAATATATATTAATGACTTGGAGAAAAGAAGTGAATGTACTGGAGCCAAATTTACATGAAGTGGAGATGCCGGCGTTGGACTGGGGTAAACACAGTAAGAAGTCAGGTAACCTGACGAAGGGGCAGCGCTCCGAAAGCTAGTGGCTTTTGCTACCAAATAAACCTGTTGGACTTTAACCTGGTGTTGTGAGACTTCTTACTGTGTTTGCCAAATTTACAGCCAACACAAAAATAAGTGGAAAGACAAGTTGCAAGAGGGGTACAAACAGTTTTCCTCCGGGTGTTCCGGTTTCCTCCCACAGTCCGAAAGATGTGCTGGTTAGGGTGCTTTGGCCGCGCTAAGTTCTTCCTCAGTGTACCCGAACAGGCGCAGGAGTGTGGCGACCAGGGGATTTTCACAGTAACTTCATTGCAGTGTTATGTAAGCCTACTTGTGACACTAATAAATAAATAAGATTACTACCTTGGAGGTCCTGCTTTTTAATTTACTTCCTTCATGTACATGTAATATTCACTGTGAGTCATACAGCCCGAGGAGGTTCGATACAATTCCCCTCCCCTTGGTTCACTGTGACTGAAAGGCCTCACACAGTGACCTTCCCCATTGCGTCTCTGCGGCGGCTGCCCCCACGTTTGAGAGCGTCCCTCAGCAAGTAGTCCTGGGCTTTGGAATGTGCCAGTCTGCAACACTTGGTCGAGGACAATTCTTTGCTCTGGAAGACCAACAAGGTTTGGGCGAACCAAAGAGTCCCTCGAGCCTGTTACTCCATTCAATAGGATCATGTCTGATCCGACATTCCTCACGTCCACTTTCCTGCCCTTTCCCTGTAACCCTTGATTCCCTTTCTGATCAAAAATCGATCTATCTCAGCCTTAAGAACAGGACAGCACAGGAAACAGGCCCTTCGGCCCTCCAAAATATAGACACAAGGGCTGGAATTTTACTGTCCGGCCCACCACAGGAATCGGTGCGGGCGAGGGGCGGACCATGGGAAGGTCCATTGACCTCAGGTGGGATTTTACGGATTCGGAATGAGTGAGGCCGTAATATCCCGCTCAAGGTCTCTGCTCCCACAGCTCTCTGTGGCAAGGAGTTCCAAAGACTCACAACCCTCTGAGAGAAGAAATTCCTCCTCAATTCAGTCTTAAATTGGGGCTCCTTTATTCTCAGACTGTTCCCTCTGGTCCCAGACTCTCCCATCAGGGGAAACACCCTCTCAGCATTTACCCTGTCAAAGCCCCATTCGAATCCTGTATGTTTCAATGAGATCACCTCTCATTCTTCTAAACTCCAATGATTCAAGTCCCAACCTGTTTAACCTTTCCTCATAAGACAATCCCTCCATACCGGGATCATCCCAGTGAACCTTCTCTGAACTGCCTCCAATGGAATAATATCTTTCTTTAAATAAGGGAACTAAAACTGCTCCCAGTGCTCCAGATGTGGTCTCATCAGTACCTTGTACAGTTGCAGCAAGACTTCCCCACTCTTATACACCAACCCTCTTGAAATAAGGACCAACATTCCATTACCATTCCTGATTACCTGCTGTACCTGTGTGTTAGCTTCCTGTGTTTCGTGCACAAGTCCCTTTGTGTTGCAGCTTTCTGCAGTTTTTCTCCATTTAAATAATACTGTTTTGTTCTCCCTTCCAAAATGAACAACTTCACATTTTCCACATTATACCCCATCTGCCAATGTTTTGCCCACTTACTTAACCTATCAATATCTCTTTGTAAACTGTTTTTATTTTATTTATTAGTGTCACAAGTAGTCTTACATTAACACTGCAATGAAGTTAATGTTAGAATCCCCTGGTCGCCACACTCCGGTACCTGTTCGGGTACACTGAGGGAGAATTTAGCACGGCCAATGCACCTAACCAGCACGTATTTTGGACTGTCGGAAGAAACTGGAGCACCCGGAGGAAAACTACTTGTATCTCCCTTGCAACTTGTCTTTCCACTTATTTTTGTGTTGGCTGTAAACTTGGCTCCAGTACATTCGCTTCCTTCCTCCAAGTCATTAATATATATTGTAAACAGTTGCGGTCCCGGCACTCATCCCTGTGGAACTCCACTGGTTACAAGTTGCCAACCTGAAAAAGAACCCCTTATCCTCACTTGCTGTTTCCTGCCCATTAGCCAATAGAGTATATTGTGGAGAAAAAGGATTGGGTACAGAGGAAGCAAATGCTGATTGGGGTGAAAGGAAGGACATTGGAAAGTAGAGCTCCCTGGATGACTAACGATATAGAGGATAAATAAATGAGACAGAAAAAATGATCCTTTGAATAGTTTTCTTGCTCATTGCTGTGACTCCTGACAGCATTGGAAGATGGCGGCATCTGTTGGAGGGAGGTGTCTGGTGGAGGGAGGTGTCTGTTGGAGGGAGGTGTCTGGTGGAGGGAGGTGTCTGGTGGAGGGAGGTGTCTGGTGGAGGGAGGTGTCTGGTGGAGGGAGGTGTCTGGTGGAGGGAGGTGTCTGTTGGAGGGAGGTGTCTGGTGGGGGGAGGTGTCTGGTGGAGGGAGGTGTCTGGTGGAGGGAGGTGTCTGGTGGAGGGAGGTGTCTGTTGGGGGGAGGTGTCTGTTGGAGGGAGGTGTCTGTTGGAGGGAGGTGTCTGGTGGAGGGAGGTGTCTGGTGGAGGGAGGTGTCTGGTGGAGGGAGGTGTCTGGTGGAGGGAGGTGTCTGTTGGAGGGAGGTGTCTGTTGGAGGGAGGTGTCTGTTGGAGGGAGGTGTCTGGTGGAGGGAGGTGTCTGGTGGAGGTAGGTGTCTGGTGGAGGGAGGTGTCTGTTGGAGGGAGGTGTCTGTTGGAGGGAGGTGTCTGTTGGAGGGAGGTGTCTGGTGGGGGGAGGTGTCTGTTGGAGGGAGGTGTCTGGTGGGGGGAGGTGTCTGGTGGAGGGAGGTGTCTGGTGGGGAATTCTGACTCAGTGGCCGGATTACTTTAGAAAGTTCTAAAAAGCAACTTTGATAAGTAAACTCTCGCAAAGGTAAATGAAACTCAGTTTTTAAAGCGGAATAAAATTTTATTTTTAAAGCTAGTTTTATTAAAACATAGAAAATACAAAACAAAAACATACAATAGACAGACAAACAAAGACTTGGGCCGAAGGGAGGATCCAAGATGGGCTCAATGACACAACAGTACCATTGAGCCTTCTCCACAGATTTCCGAATCCGTGCCAAAAAATATTCTTAATTATACAGCTGTTATCTGTAAGTCAGCCCAGTAATTAGCTTATTCTGTGTTGTAATTTTCTTTATTCTTTTAGCCCTCCTGACTCCTTGCTTAAGTTTCTTTCTACTTTCCTTGTATTCCACACTTGCTTTGTGTTTCCAGCCTCCTAGCCTTGACAAATGCTTCCTTTTCCTTTTTGACAAGGCTCATTATATCTCTCGTTATCCAAGGTTCCCAAAACTTGCCATATTTATCCTTCATCCTTACTTGCCAGTCCTGAATTCCTGTCAACTTACACTTGAAAGCCTCCCATATGCTACATGTTGATTTGCCCTCAAACATCTGCTCCCAATCTACAGTCTTCAGTTTCTGCCTAATATTGTTGTAATTAGCCTTCCCCCAATTTAGCACCTTAATTTGAGGACTGCACTTATCTTTATCCATCAGTACCTTAAAGCTTACAGAATTGTGGTCACTGTTCCCGAACTG
The DNA here is from genome assembly GCF_964213995.1 of Mustelus asterias. Taxonomy (NCBI): domain Eukaryota; kingdom Metazoa; phylum Chordata; class Chondrichthyes; order Carcharhiniformes; family Triakidae; genus Mustelus; species Mustelus asterias. Next base: position 28,470,464 of record NC_135821.1, on the reverse strand, counting down.
CTCCCCTACTGAAACGTCAATCACCTGGCCAGGCCAATTCCCCAATACCAGGTCCAGTACGGCCCCTTCCCTGGTTGGACTATCTACATACCGTTTCAAGAAGCCCTCCTGGATGCTCCTTACAAACTCTGCCCCATCCACGCCCCGAGCACTGAGTCCCAGTCAAAATAAGGGAAGTTAAAATCACCCACGACAACAACCCTGTTACTTTTACACCTTGCCAAAATCTGCCTACATATCTGTTCCTCTATCTCCTATAGTAAACCCCCAACATTGTGACTACACCCTTCCTATTCCTGAGCTCTATCCATATTGCCTCGCTGTATGAGCCCTCCGAGGTGTCCTCCTGCAGCACAGCTGTAATATTCTCCTTAACCAGTAGTGGAACTCCCCCACCCCTTTTACATCCCCCTCTATTCCACCTGAAACATCTGTATCCTGGAACATTAAGCTGCCAATCCTGTCCTTCCCTTAACCAAGTCTCTGTAATGGCAACACCATCATAGTTCCAAGCTCTAAGTTCATCTGCCTTACCTGTTACATTTCTCGCATTGAAACAAATGTACTTCAGTCCACCAGACCCTCTTTGATTAGCAACCTGATGCGCGATTGATTCACACGGGAGGCTAGGACGTACCCGGGAATAAAGGCTTTTATTCACGACAAAACAGGAGCACACTACTTAACAATATTATCCCAGACTAAAGGCTACTAGGAAGTAGCAGTGACCTTTATACTCCTGTAAGAAGGCGGAGCCGAACGGAGTGTACCACATAAACAATGATAACAGGTGGAACACCCAAACCCTAACCCCAACAGTAACAAGAGTAACATATGTACAAGTACCCATAGTGGTAACCATCTATGGTTCACCACACAACAAGAAGTTTAACAACACCAGGTTAAAGTCCAACAGGTTTATTTGGTAGCAAAAGCCACACAAGCTTTCGAGGCTCTGAGCCCCTTCTTCAGGTGAGTGGGAATTCTGTTCACAAACAGAACTTATAAGACACAGACTCAATTTACATGAATAATGGTTGGAATGCGAATACTTACAACTAATCCAGTCTTTAAGAAACAAAACAATGGGAGTGGAGAGAGCATCAAGACAGGCTAAAAAGATGTGTATTGTCTCCAGACAAGACAGCCAGTGAAACTCTGCAGGTCCACGCAACTGTGGGAGTTACAAATAGTGTGACATAAATTCTGATTCTAGGATCGCATGATAAAGACTCAGGAGGAAAAAAGCAGAAATATTTATGTGAAATAGTGTGACATAAACCCAATATCCCGGTTGAGGCCGTCCTTGTGTGTGCGGAACCTGGCTATCAGTTTCTGCTCCGCGACTCTGCGCTGTCGTGTGTCGCGAAGGCCGCCTTGGAGAACGCTTACCCGAATATCAGAGGCCGAATGGCCGTGACCGCTGAAGTGCTCCCCAACAGGAAGAGAACAGTCTTGCCTGGTGATTGTCGAGCGGTGTTCATTCATCCGTTGTCGCAGCGTCTGCATAGTTTCCCCAATGTACCATGCCTCGGGACATCCTTTCTTGCAGCGTATCAGGTAGACAACGTTGGCCGAGTTGCAAGAGTATGTACCGTGTACCTGGTGGATGGTGTTCTCACGTGAGATGATGGCATCTGTGTCGATGATCCGGCACGTCTTGCAGAGGTTGCTGTGGCAGGGTTGTGTGGTGTCTTGGTCACTGTTCTCCTGAAGGCTGGGTAGTTTGCTGCGGACAATGGTCTGTTTGAGGTTGTGCGGTTGTTTGAAGGCAAGAAGTGGGGGTGTGGGGATGGCCTTGGCGAGATGTTCGTCTTCATCAATGACATGTTGAAGGCTCCGGAGGAGATGCCGTAGCTTCTCCGCTCCGGGGAAGTACTGGACAACGAAGGGTACTCGCCACATCCTGACCGCTCTTCCTCTGAGTCTTACTGGCCCTACTCTCTAATTCCCCTTCAGTTCATTCAGCTTTGCTTTGGTTACCACACCCCTGCCAAATTAATTTATATCCTACCGTGTGACTCGAGCAAACCCCTCCAGTTTAGGTGCAACCCGTCCTTCTTGTACAGGTCCCACCTGCCCCAGAAGAGACCCCAATGGTCCAGATATCTGAAACCCTCCCTCCCACACCAGCTGTTGAGCCACGTGTTGAGCTGCACTATCTTCCTATTCCTAACCTCACTGGAAGTGGCAGAGGGAATAATCCTGAGATTACAACCCTAGAGGTCCTGCTTTTTAACTTTCTCCCTAACTCCCGAAACTGCTGCTGCAGGACCTCATCACTCTTCCTGCCTATGTCGTCAGTACCAATATGTACCACGACCTCTCGTGGAACATGGAGAGACAATGTAAAATAAGGGGTTCAATTCTAAACGGGTACTGGAGCAGACCTGGCTGTATATGATCATTGAAGGTGGCAGGACAGGTTGAGAGAGCAGTTAATAAATTATGCAGTATCCTGAGCTTTGTTAATGGACAGAGAATATAAGAGGAAGGAGCGAATGTTGAATTTGTATAAGTCACTTCTTCAATCTCAGCTGAAGTAATGTGTCCAGTTCGAGGTGTGCATTTTAGGAAGGATGTGAAGGCTTAGAAACATAGAAACATAGAAAACCACAGCACAAAACAGGCTCTTCGGCCCCACAAGTTGTGCCGAACATATCCCCACCTTTTAGGCCTACCTATAACCCTCCATCCTATTAAGTCCCATGTACTCATCCAGGAGTCTCTTAAAAGACCCTATTGAGTTTGCCTCCACCACCACTGACGGCAGCCGATTCCACTCGCCCACCACCCTCAGTGTGAAAAAATTCCCCCTAACATTTCCTCTGTACCTACCCCCCAGCACCTTAAACCTGTGTCTTCTCGTAGCAGCCATTTCCACCCTGGGAAAAAGCCTCTGAGAGTCCACTCGATCTATGCCTCTCAACATCTTATATACCTCTATTAGGTCTCCTCTCATCCTACGTCTCTCCAAGGAGAAAAGACCGAGCTCCCTCAGCCTATCCTCATAAGGCATGCCACTCAATCCAGGCAACATCCTTGTAAATCTCCTCTGCACCTTTTCAATCTTTTCCACATCCTTCCTGTAATGAGGCGACCAGAACTGAGCACAGTACTCCAAGTGGGGTCAGATGAGGATCTTATATAGCTGCATCATTATCCCCAAACTCCAAAACTCAATCCCTCGACTGATAAAGGCCAGCACACCATACGCCTTCTTAACCACCTCCTCCACCTGCGGGGCCGATTTTAGAGTCCTATGGACCCGGACCCCAAGGTCCTTCTGATCCTCCACAGTACTAAGAGTCTTTCCCTTTATATTGTACTCCTTCATCCCATTTGACCTGCCAAAATGGACCACTATGCATTTATCTGGGTTGAAGTCCATCTGCCACTTCTCCGCCCAGTCTTGCATCCTATCCATGTCCCTCTGTAACTTCTGATATCCCTCCAGACTATCCACAACCCCACCAACCTTCGTGTCGTCGGCAAACTTACCAACCCATCCCTCCACTTCTTCATCCAGGTCATTTATGAAAATAACAAACAGCAAGGGTCCCAGAACAGATCCCTGGGGGCACATCACTGGTGACCGACCTCCAATTAGAAAAAGACCCATCTATACACACTCTCTGCCTCCTTTGGGCAAGCCAGTTCTGGATCCACAGGGCAGCAGCCCCTTGGATCCCATGCCCTCTCACTTTTTCTAGAAGCCTTGCATGGGGGACCTTATCGAACGCCTTGCTAAAATCCATATAAACCACATCTACCCCTTTCCCTTCGTCAATGTCACATTTTCAAAGAACTCCACCAGGCTCGTAAGGCACGATCTACCTTTGACAAAGCCATGCTGAGTATTCTTGAGCATGCTAAACCTCTCTAAATGCTCATAAATCTTGTCCCTCAGGATCTTCTCCATCAGTTTACCAACCACTGAGGTTAGACTCACCGGTCGGTAATTTCCTGGGCTATCCCTATTCCCCTTCTTGAAAATAGGAACCACATCCGCAATCCTCCAATCCTCCGGCACCTCTCCCGTCTCCATCGACGACGCAAAGATCATCGCCAGAGGCTCTGCAATCTTTTCCCTCGTCTCCCACAGCAACCTTAGAGAGGGTTATTTCATCCTGGGAATTATTTACAAGAATAATTCCCAGGATGAGGAACTTCAGTTATGAAGAAAGATTGGAGAAGTTAGGTCTGTTTTCCTTTGTGAAAAGAAGGTTGAGAGGACATTTGATAGAGGTATTCAAACTCATGAGGGATTTGGACAGAGTAGATAGGGAGAAACTGTTCCTACATATGAAAGGATTTAGGATGAGAGGGCAAAGAGTGAAAGTAATTGGAAAAAAGAAACTAAAGTAATATGTGAAAGAAGCTTTTTCACAAGTGGTTAAGGTCGGGAATGAACTAGCTGAGAGTGTGGTGGAGGCAGGTTCAATCGAGGCATTCCACAGGGAATGGAAGAATGTGCATAGTTACGGAGAGAATGCAACAGAAGGCACTTGGTGAGTTTTCTCATTCAGAGAGCCGGTGTGGACACAATGGGCTAAACAGCCTCCTTCTCTGCATAACAATTCTGCTGTTCTGTGATGTCACTCCGCAGTTCTCAGTGAAAGGTCAAGGGTGAGTAAGAGACCCAGGGAAGGGTCCAGGTGGCGGGTAAATAACAGAGGCAGCTGACAGGGTCCATTGAGCTGAGGTAGGACTCCTGCCCAACGTAAGGATGGAAGTGAAGGGGACAGAACAAGTGTTCAACATCGTGCCAAGCCCAAAGTCTATTGAGGTGGGGTTGGGAGGGGATAAAAATGAGTCCATTGCTGAGCGCAGATCATTCAGTATCTGAGAGTATCCGAATTGCATGTTACAACCTCAAAGAACTTGATTAAATTTGTCAATAAAATTGAGTAGGGTCAAGGCTGACCTCACCTACATTTTGCTATATTATTCCCACACCCCAAAATTCTCTGAGAATCCAAAGGATTATTGACCTCTAATGCGTACTTTTAAGAACAAAGAAGAACAAAGAAAATTACAGCACAGGAACAGGCCCTCCAAGCCTGCTCCGACCATGCTGCCTGTCTGAATTAAAACCCCCGACCCTTCCAGGGACCATATCTCTCTATTCCCATCCTATTTGTCCAGACGCCCCTTAAAAGTTACTATTGTATCTGCCTCCACTACCTCCCTCAGCAGTGAGTTCCAGACACCCACCACCCTCTGTAAAAAAACTTGCCTCGTACATCTCCTTTAAACCTTGCCCCCGGTAATTGACTCTTCCACCCTGGGAAAAAGCTTCTGACTATCCACTCTGGCAGATTTCCTCTCCATCTGACGAAGGAGCAGGGCTCTGAAAGCTAATGGCATTTGCTACCAAATAAACCTGTTGGACTTTAACCTGGTGTTGTTAAAACTCTTACTGCATCTGTCTGCTCCCAGCCCACAACCACATCTGCATAAATTCCCCCCGCCCCCTCACAATGAGACTCCCACTGAGGCCTGCCCTTGGCACAGGTTTGCATTGGCAGGTTGGTATGGGCATGGTGCCGACTTGGCAGTGCCAACCTGTGTCAAGGGGATTTCCAGGGCACTGCCTGATCATGTCCCTCAACCCGTGGGGGCTATATTTCCCTCTGTAGCCCCGGGGAGACCCCCATGATAGGTTCACGTTGGCGCGGTTGTAAATTATGGTGAGAGGTCAAGATACGGTGGGGGAAGCGGGGGGGGGAAACGTTATATTAAATTTCATGCAAATGCATGTACCTCAGGTTCACTCAGGTATGGGCATGGACTTGATGGGGTTGCTGGCGAGTGGTGGGGGAGATCCAAAGGCGCATTCTCGCTGGCGAGAACTGCAACTTCCGGTTATTGAACCCCTGCCGGCATTCGATTCGCACGGGCAGTGAATGCGGACTCAAGATTACCCCCATTATCTTTGAACTCATGGCTGGCCTCCTTCCTACCTTATGTCCTCTAAGTTTCTGTTTATTAAAGATCCTGTTGTCCACACCTTTTATCCAGGAACACGTAATGCCCAAACCTGCCCTTGTTTCAGTAATTGCCCCATTATCACATTTCCAAATGGCAATCTGTGCCTGTAACTCACCAATCTAATTTACCATACGCTGTGCACACTAACTCTAATTTAGAATTTATTACTTTCCTTCTTACATTCAACACCCAATACTTCACGATTTCCTCTTTCATGTTACCTGTTTCTCCCAGTATTTGCCAATGCTATTTAGAATCATAGAATCAGAGAGGTTTACAGCCTGGAAACAGGCCCTTTGGCCCAACTTGTCAATGCCGTCCAGTTTTTTCCACTAAGCTAACCACAATTGCCTGCATTTGGCCCATATCCCTCTATACCCATCTTACCCACGTAACTGTCTAAATGCTTTTTAAAAAACAAAATTGTACCCGCCTCTACTACTACCTCTAGCAGCTTGTTCCAGACACTCCCCACCCTCTGTGTGAAAACATTGCCCCTCTGGACCCTTTTTTATTTCTCCCCTCTTACCTTAAACCTATGCCCTCTAGTTTTAGACTCCCCTACCTTTGAGAAAAAAGGCTGACTATCGACCTTATCTATGCCCCTCATTATTTCATTGACCTCTATAAGATCACCCCTAAGCCTCCTACGAAAAAGTCCCAGTCTATCCAGCGTCTTCTTATAACTCAAACCATCAAGTCCCTGTAGCATCCTGGTAAATTTTGTCTGCACTCTTTCTAGTTTAATAATATCCTTTCTATAATAGGGTGACCAGAACTTACACAGCATTGCAAGTGTGGCCTTACCACTGTCTTGTACAACTTCAACAAGACATCCCAACTCCTGTATTCAATGTTCTGACCAATGAAACCAAGCATGCTGAATGTCTTCTTCACCACTCTGTCCACCTGTGACTCCACTTCCAAGGAGTTATGAACCTGTGCCCCTAGATCTCTTTGTTCTATAACTCTGCCCAATGCCCTACCATTAACTGAGTAAGTCCTGCCGTGGTTTGATCTACCAAAATGCATCACCTCGCATTTGTCTAAATTGAACTCCATCTGCCATTTGTCAGCCCACTGGCCCAATTGATCAAGATCCCATTGCAATCCTAGATAACCTTCTTCACTGCCCACTATGCCACCAATCTTGGTGTCATCTGTAAACTTACTAACCATGCCCCCTATATTCTCATCCAAATCATTAATATAAATGACAAATAACAGTGGACCCGGCACTGACCCTGAAGCACACCGCTGGTCATAGGCCTCCAGTTTGAAAAACAACCCTTTCTATCGTCTATCATCAAGCCAATTTTGTATCCATTTGGCTACCTCAACCTGGATCTGTGAGATTTAACCTTATGCAACAACCTACCATGCGGTACCTTGTCAAAGGCCTTGCAAAAGTCCATGTAGACAACATCGACTGCACTGCTCTCATCTACCTTCTTGGTTACCCCTTCAAAAAATTCAATCAAATTCGTGAAACATGATTTTCCACTCTCAAAGCCATGTTGACTGTTCCTAATCAGTCCTTGTGCCTGTAGATCCTGTCTCTCAAAATACCTTCCAACAACTTACCTCTACAGATGTGAGACTCACCGGCCTGTAGTTCCCAGGCTTTTTCCTGCAGCCCTTCTTAAACAAAGGCACAACATTTGCCACCCTCCAATCTTCAGCCACCTCACCTGTGAGTTTCGATGATTCAAATATCTCTGCTAGGGGACCCGCAATTTCCTCCCTAGCTCCCACAGCATCCTGAGATACGCTTCATCAGCTCCCGAAGATTTATTTACTTTTCTTTGTTCTTTGTTCTCTGTTTTCTTTGTTCTTTGATGTGCTTTAAGACTTCCAGCACCTCCTCCTCTGTAAAATGTACATTCATCAAGGCATCACTATTTATTTCCCCTAGTTCCCTAGCACCCATGCCTTTCTCAACAGAAATACTGATGAGAAATATTCATTTAGGATCTCACCTATCTCTTGTGGATCCGCACATAGATGACCTTGTTGATCCTTATGAGGCCCTACTCTCTGCCGAGTTACTCTTTTGCCCTTTATGTATTTACAAAGAGAACAAAGAACAAAGAAAAGTACAGGACAGGAACAGGCCCTTCAGCCCTCCAAGCCTGCGCCAATCATGATACCTGCCTAAACTAAAACTGTACGCACTTACAGAGTCCGTATCCTTCCATTCCCATCCTATTCATGTATTCGTCTGGTTGCCCCTTAAATGCCGCAATTGTACCTGCTCGCACCACCTCCCCAGGCAGCATGTTCCAGAAATTCACCACCCTCTGTGTAAAAAATCTTGCCTCGCACATGTCCCCTAAAGTTTTCCCCACGCACCTTAAACCTATGTCCCCTAGTACTTGACTTTTCTACCCTAGGAAAGAGCATCTGACTACCCACTCTGTCCATGCCACTCATAATCTTGTAAACCTCTATCAGGTCACCCCCTCAACCTCCGTCGTTCCAGTGAGAGCAAACCGAGTTTATCCAACCTCTCCTCATAGCTAATACCCTCCAGACTGGGCAACATCCTGATAAAACTCTTCTGTACCCTCTCCAAAGCATCCACATCCTTCTGGTCATGTGGCAACCAGAAGTGTACACAATATTCTAAATGAGGCCCAGCTAAGGTTCTGTACAGCTGCAGAATGACCTGCCAATTTTTGTACTCAATGTCCCGACTGATGAAGGCAAGCATGCTGTACGCTTTCTTGACTACCTCATCCACCTGCATTGCCACTTTCAGTGATCGGTGGACATGTATGCCCAGACCTTTCTGCCTGTCAATATTCCTAAGGATTCTACCATTTACTGTATAATTCCTACATGCATTGGACCTTCCTATGCATTATCTCACACTTGTCGGGATTAGACTCCATCTGCTATTTCTCCGTCCAAGTCTCCAACCGGTCGATAACTTGCTGTAGTCTCTGACAATCCTCTTCACTGTCGCAACTCCACCAATTTTTGTGTCAACTGCGAACTTATCAATCAGACCAGCTACATTTTCCTCCAAATCATTTATGTATATGACGAACAACAAAGGTCCCAGACTGATCTCTGTGGAACACTGCGAGTCACAGCCCTCCAGTCAGAAAAGCACCCCTCTACTGCTACCCTCTGTCTTCTATGGCCAACACAGTAAGGAGTCTAACAACAACAGGTTAAAGTCCAACAGGTTTATTTGGTAGCAAATGCCACTCGCTTTCGGAGCGCTGCTCCTTCGTCAGGTGAGTGGGAGATCTGCTCATAAACAGCAAACAGGGCATATAAAGACACAAACTCAATTTACAGAATAATGAATAATGATTGGAATGCGCATTCCAATCATTATTCATTATTCTGTAAATTGAGTTTGTGTCTTTATATGCCCTGTTTGCTGTTTATGAGCAGATCTCCCACTCACCTGACAAAGGAGCAGTGCTCCGAAAGCTAGTGGCGTTTGCTACCAAATAAACCTGTTGGACTTTAACCAGGTGTTGTTAGACTCCTTACTGTGTTTACCCCAGTCCAACGCCGGCATCTCCACATCATGACTTCTATGGCCAAGTCAGTTCTGTATCCATCTTGCCAGCTCTCCTCTGATCCCGTGTGACTTCAACTTTCATACCAGTCTACCATGAGGTACCTTGTCAAAGGCCTTTACTGAAGTCCATGTATAGAACATCCACTGCCTTTCCCTCATCTATCATCTTCGTCACTTTCTCGAAAAACACGATCAAGTTAGTGAAGCATGACCTCCCTTGACAAAACCATCCTGTCTGTCACTAATAAGTCCATTTGTTTCCAAATGTGAGTAAATCCTGTCCCTAAGAATCTTTTCCAATAGCTTCCCTACCACTGACGTAAGGCTCACCGGCCTATAATTTCCTGGATTATTCCTGCTGCCCTGCTTAAACAATGGAACAACATTGGCTACCCTCGAGTCCTCTGGAACTTCACCTGTAGCCAATGAGGATACAAAGATTTCTGTCAAGGCCCCAGCAATTTCCACCCTTGCCTCCCTCAGTATTCTGGGGTAGATCCCATTAGGCCCTGGGGACTTATTTACTTTAATGCTTTTTAAGACACCCAATACTTCCTCCTTTTTGATATCGACATGACCAGAGTATCTACACACCCTGCCGTAGGCTCCTCATCTATCAAGTCTCTCTTTGGTGAATACTGAGGCAAAGTATTCATTTAGTATCTCACCCATTTCCTCTGGTTCAATGCATAGATTCCCTCTACTATCCTTGAGTGGACCAACCCTTTCTCTGGCTACCCTCGCGCTCTTTACATATGTATAAAATGCCTTAGGATTTTCCTTAATCCTGTTTGCCAAGGACTTTTCATTACCCCTTTTAGCCCTCCTAACTCCTTCCTTATGTTCCTTCCTATGTTCTTTATATTCTTCAGGGCTTCATCTGTCCTAAGCCTTTTAGATCTTACATAGAACATAGAGCATAGAAAGAATACAGCACAAACAGGCCCTTCAGCCCACAAGTTGCGCCGGTCATGTCCCTACCTACCTAGGCTTATATATAGGCTTACCTATAACCCTCAATCCTATTAAGTCCCATGTACTCATCCAGATTGACTATCCCGAATCAAATTGTTCCTTTCTAGATGATTATAAATCCTCATAATCCTTTCCAAAGCTTTGCCCACAACAGAAGTAAGGCTCACTGGTCTTTAATTATCAGGGTTATCTCTACTCCCCTTCTTGAACAAGGGGACAACATTTGCTATCCTCCAGTCTTCTGGCACTATTCCTGTAGACAACGACGACATAAAGATCAAAGCCAAAGGCTCTGTAATCTCCTCCCTAGCTTCCCAGAGAATCCTAGGATAAATCCCATCCGGCCCAGGGGACTTATCTATTTTCACACTTTCCAGAATTGCTAACACCACCTCCTTATGAACCTCAATCCCGTCTAGTCTAATAGCCTGTGTCTCAGTATTCTCTTCGACAACATTGTCTTTTTCCTGAGTGAATATTGACGAAAAATATTCATTTAGTGCCTCTCCTATCTCTTCGGACTCCACGCACAACTTCCCACTACTGTCCTTGACTGGCCCTAATCTTACCCTAGTCATTCTTTTATTCCTGACATACCTATAGAAAGCTTTAGGGTTTTCCTTGATCCTACCTGCCAAAGACTTCTCATGTCCCCTTCTGGCTCTTCTCAGCTCTCTCTTCAGGTCCTCCCTGGCTAACTTGTAACTCTCAAGTGCCCTAACTGAGCCTTCATGTCTCATCTTTACATAAGTCTCCTTCTTCCTCTTCGCAAGAGATTCAACTTCTTTAGTAAACCACAGTTCCCTCGCTCGACCACTTCCTCCCTGCCTGACAGGTACATACTTATCAAGGACACGCAGGAGCTGTTCCTTGAACAAGCTCCACATTTCAATTGTGCCCATCCCCTGAGGATTTCTTCCCCATCCTATGCATCCTAAATCTTGCCTAATCGCATCATAATTTCCTTTCCCCCAGCTATAACACTTGCCCTGCGGTATATACCTATCCCTTTCCATCGCTAAAGTAAACGTAACCGAATTGTGGTCACTATCACCAAAGTGCTCACCTACCTCCAAATCTAACACCTGGCCTGGTTCATTACCCAGTACCAAATCCAATGGTATTATCATTAGTCATTAAATCATTAGTCCTTGTCAGTTCCCACTAAGTCCCCCACCATAACTCTTTCGTTAGCTGTGACATTAATGTCTTTCTGACTCTGTTTTGGTTAGAAACTGTGAAGGCAGCTTCATTAAAACTCACTCTTGTATCAGTTGTTTGTGATAAGGTGTCTGGTGAGGCAATTAAGTCTCCTTTATGGCCTTGTGATTCCAACATTTGGGTACCTTAAAGAATGTATTTAACTCATGTTTAATTTCACTGGGCATTCTGTAACTATACATCAAGTTAAAAAAAGTTGTTTAACTTCTAAAAATGTATAGAAGATATATTTATATGTGAAGACTAATTAAAGGTATTACACACACCTTTAATACAACAAAGTATTTAAAATACCTAATTACAGTTGCTAACAAAGAATAAAAGCAAATTACTGCGGATGCTGGAATCTGAAAACAAAAGAGAAAATGCTGGAAAATCTCAGCAGGTCTGACAGCATCTGTAAGGAGAGAAAAGGGCTAACGTTTCGAGTCCAGATGACCCTTTGTCAAAGCTTTGGCAAAGGGCCATCTGGACTTGAAACGTCATACTTACTAACAAACTTGTTCCCCATTGATTTAAAGTAAATTCTACATCTAAGTTGATTAAACAAAAACCCTATCAGAGTCTGGCAATCTTATAGTACAGTAAGAAGTCTCACAACACCAGGTTAAAGTCCAACAGGTTTATTTGGTAGCAAATACCATTTGCGCGATCTTCTTGGAGATCCTCTCCACTTGGAGCCGGCAGTTTGTGGTGTCGATGGTAGTCAAATCTTACAGTAGCCCTTTTCTATCTTTCTACATTCCCTCCTCTTGTCCTTCTTAAGGACAACAATTTCAATCTAACTGAATTTTGTAAAGTCTAGCCATTTCCTTGTCTACTGCATTCTCTGAGAGTTCCAGAGTTGTTACTATAATCGGAGTGGCTGCAGCTCCTGGAATGACTGCAGCTCCAAGCTGTGCACAGCAACACTTTATCGTAGCAGATACCAGACATAGGGTAAAGATAATGGCCAAAAATATAATTAACCCATGCACTGGCGACCTATCTATAGCTCCTAATCATTCCCCCACCCAACCAAAAATTCCCAAAGAATCTGGTTCCTTAAACTTCTTAACCCCCTTTCGGATATGGTCCACTAAGCTTCCTATTTCCTCAGAATGGTCGGGGATGTATGTGCAGCATTCAGACCCTATTAGAGCACATGAACCACCTTTTTAAGCTAACAAATAATCTAGGGCCATCATGTTCTGCAAAGTCACTGTTCTTATGGCTGTCATCTCATCGCTTAACCCTTTTATAGCTTTTGTAGTATCATTTGCCACCGCTTCTAATAATTTAGCTAATTTTATTATTTTGACTGAGGTAAATCCACTCCGACAGAGGGATAAAGGATCAAAAGGACTTGATGTGTTTTAATAAGGGCTCGTTTAGACCAATAAAGGGGGTGATTTGTGAGGGAGGCAAATAATGGAAAAAAGGTATTACATATCCCAGGTAACATGACCCTTTCCAGTTTAATGGCAACCAGGGATATGCTTTGTATTCGCACACAAAGTACATTCCATTTAAGGTTTGTAAACTAAAGATACCATTGCCTTCAGTTATATGTTTGCAGATGTGAGGATCAGTCACTTATTTGTTCCTGCATTCCACCCACCTGTCTGTATACTGACCAGACAAATTGTCCCGTTGGGTCTCCCTAGTCCTAGAATAAACCCTACAGTGCAGAAGGAGGCCATTTGGCCCATCGAGTCTGCACCGACCACAATCCCACCCCCACATATTTACCCGCTAATCCCTCTAACCTACGCATCTCAGGACTCCAAGGGGCACTTTTTAACCTGGCCAATCAACCTAACCCACACATCTTTGGACTGTGGGAGGAAACCGGAGAACCCGGAGGAAACCCACGCAGACACGAGGAGAATGTGCAAACTCCACACAGACAGTGACCTGAGCCGGGAATCGAACCCGGGACCCTGGAGCTGTGAAGCAGCAGTGCTAACCACTGTGCTCCGTGCCGCCTGTTGTGTTAGTAAGGAACAAGACAGGGCGCTTCTGAGAAAGGTTATAATTAGGTTGGAACCATCCCTTAAATTCAAAAGGAATGCTTAAGCTTCTGCCTTCGCCTTGGGTTCTGTCGTCTCTCCATTTTCTGACTTTGGCCTCTTCTTTTCAACGTATACCCAGCTGATTCCCAATGTTCCTTGCTATCTCTTAGTCCTTCCTTAAGAAGTACTATTGTTGTTCTGATTTTGGGCAACCTTTTCTGATTCAGCCACCATTCTGCTGTTTCTGATTCATTGAAAGGAATTGGTCTTAAAGGAATATCTCCCTTCAAGTGTGTCGGTACATGTGTACACACCCAACAGCTGGAAGCGTTGATAATCTTGGTATAGGTGTATGACATGTGCCTGAAGGTATTATAAATGTCACAAGAAAATAGAGTCTTAATGTCCAATTTCCTCCATCGGCGAGACTGATGATTCCTTTTCCTCGGGACCTGGAGCCCTCTTGCAGTGAGACGCGTGGATCCATGTCGGTCTTTCCTTCACCTTGATCAGTGTTGGTGGTCAACAAGACTTGATAGGGGCCCTCAAATCTTGGGTGAAGACTGTTTTCTCTTAATAAAACCCTTTCACACAAACGAAGTTGCCCGGTTGTAAGCTGTGGCACCTCCCTTCTGCAGGATCAGTCTGAGCTTCCTTTACCTCGGAATGGAAACTAGAAATATATTTTGTTAAAGCAATACAAAAGTTTAGCATATTTTCTTCTTTGAGCATATCCATCTGCTTAACAGTGAATGGTGCAGAAGAAGACAAACGTTGGGGGCTTGTCCCATAAAGATTTAGAACATAGAAAAAATACAGCACAAACAGGCCCTTCGGCCCACAAGTTGTGCCGGTCATGTCCCTACCTACCTAGGCTTATATATAGGCTTACCTATAACCCTCAATCCTATTAAGTCCCATGCACTCATCCAGAAGTCTCTTAAAAGACCCTATCGGGTTTGCCTCCACCACCACTGACGGCAGCCGATTCCACTCATCCACCACCCTCTGAGTGAAAAACTTACCCCTGAAGTATTTCCTACTCCCTACCCTCCACTCCCCTACTCCCCACTGTACCTACTCCCCAGCACCTTAAACCTGTGTCCTCTCGTAGCAGCCATTTCAGCCCTGGGAAAAAGCCTCCGAGAATCCACCCGATCTATACCTCTCAACATCTTGTACACCTCTATCAGGTCACCTCTCATCCTTCGTCTCTCCAAGGAGAAAAGACCAAGCTCCCTCAACCTATCCTCATAAGGCATGCCAACCAATCCAGGCAACATCCTTGTAAATCTTCTCTGCACCCTTTCAATCATTTCCACATTCCTCCTGTAATGAGGCGACCAAAACTGAGCACAGTACTCTAAGTGGGGTCTGACGAGGGTCTTATAAAGCTGCATCATTATCTCCCGACTCCTAAACTCAATCCATCGATTGATGAAAGCCAGCACACCATACGCCTTCGTAACCACCTCCTCTACCTGCGAGGCCGATTTAAGAGTCCTTCTGATCCTCTACACTGCTAAGAGTCTTTCCCTTGATATTTTACTCCTTCATCCCATTTGACCTGCCAAAATGGACCACTACACATTTATCCGGGTTGAAGTACATCTGCCACTTCTCCGCCCAGCCTTGCATCCTACCTATGTCACGCTGCAGCTTCTGACATCCCTCCACCCTATCCACAACACCACCAACCTTCATGTCGTCGGCAAACTTACCAACCCATCCCTCCACTTCCTCATCCAGGTCATTTATGAAAATGACAAACAGCAAGGGTCCCAGAACAGATCCCTGGGGCACTCCACTGGTGACCGACCTCCATTCAGAAAAAGACCCATCTACAACCACTCTCTGCCTTCTGCAGGCAAGCCAGTTCTGAATCCACAAGGCAACAGCCCCTTGGATCCCATGCCCTCTCACTTTCTCGAGAAGTCTTGCATGGGGGACCTTATCGAGCGCCTTGCTGAAGTCCATGTAAACCACATCTACTGCTTTTCCTTCATCAATGTGTTTAGTCACATTTTCAAAGAACCCCACCAGGCTCGTAAGGCACGATTTGCCTTTGACAAAGCTGTGCTGACTACTTTTGAGCATACTAAACTTCTCTAAATGTTCATAAATCCTGGTCCCTCAGGATCTTCTCCATCAACTTACCAACCACTGAGGTTAGACTCACCGGTCGGTAATTTCCTGGGCTATCCCTATTCCCTTTCTTGAATATAGGAACCACATCCGCAATCCTCCAATCCTCCGGAACCTCTCCCGAGTCCATCGACAACGCAAAGATCATCGCCAGAGGCTCTGCAATCTCTTCCCTCGCCTCCCACAGTAACCTGGGGGTACATCCCATCCGGTCCCGGTGACTTATCTATCTTGATGCTACTCAAAATTTCCAACACATCCTCTTTCTTAATGTCCACATACTCAATCTTTTCAGTCCGCCGCAATCCTGTAGTACAACCACCCAGGTCTTTTTCCACCGTGAATACCGAGGTAAAATATTCATTAAACACCTCTGCTATTTCTTCCGGTTCTGTACAGACTTTCTCACCTTCACATTTTATAGGTCCTATTCCTTCACATCTCATCCTTTTACTCTTCATATATTTATAGAACGTCTTAGGGTTCTCCTTAATCTTACCTGACAAGGCTTTCTCGTGACCCCTTCTGGCTGTCCTAATTTCTTTCTTGAGTCCCTTCCTACAAGCCGTATACTCATCTAGATCCCTATCTTTGCCTAGCTCTTTGAACCTTTTGTACGCTTTCCTTTTCTTTTTAACTAGGTTCAGCGCAGTTTTCGTGCACCACGGTTCCCGTAACCTACCAACACCGTGGTGATAGTTGTTCTGTTTGTTGCTGACCGCATTACCATTAATGCAAGGGGTAACAGTTCAACCCATTTTAGTCCAGTTTCAGCACACAGTTTTGCCAGCTTGTTCTTCAGCATTCCATTATATCTCTCTACCAGTCCAGCTGACTGTGGGTGATAACTGCAATGAAAATGCTGATTAATTTGTAATGCTCAGCACATTTCTTTCATAACTGTCCCGGTAAAATCTGATCCATTATCACTTGAAAGCTGTACGGGTATCCCAAATCATGGCACAATTTCTTTTAACAAATATTTAGCAACAGTAGTAGCATTATTCTTTTTACATGGGAAGGCTTCAATCCATCTAGAAAATACATCTATAATTACTAATACATAAATCCCATACACGGGGGTAAAAATTCAATAAAATCCCATTTGCAGATTTACAAAGGGACCTGTTGGATTTGGGTGGCAGGCAGCCTGTACCTTTTCTATTTTTCCCGGATTCATGGTTTGACAGGTAACACATCTTTCACTAATTTTGTTTTTCAATTGCCGAAATACCTGGTGCATACCATGTTTTTAAAATATAGTCTGCCATCCCCCCTTTGCCCGCATGTGTGAAAGTATGAACACAGCGGACAATCTATGGGAGTAAGGATCTGGGTGCCACTACGCGGCCATCGTGGTGAACCCACATTCCCTCAGGTGTTTTATTACACTGATCTTGTGCCCAGGCTAACGCCTCCTCAGTGCTGGCCTGTGATTGTGAGGCCAGTACATCATTAATTGTGGGTGGATCAATGGGTTTGGTGCAGTTAAGGACGTAAGCAGACACCTGGAGTGCTGCGTCTGAGATAGCATCCCCTCGTGCAGCCCTGTCAACCCTTTCATTGCCCAGTTGACTTCATCTTGGTGACCTGTGTGCTTGGCACTTAATAACTGCAATTTTCTGGGGGCATTGTATGGTGAGTAGGAGGTTATCGATCTGTCCAGCATTTTTAATTGTTGAGCCAGCGGAGGTTAGGTGCCCACAGAATTTCCAAATCTGTCCATAATCATGAGTTACTCTGAATGCATGTCATAAATCAGTGTAGATATTGACAGTTCGTCCTGTCGCCAGAATATGTGCTCGGGTTAAAGCAAATAGCTCTGCCTGCTGGGTGGCAAAAATATTTGGTACTCTGAGAATGGCATTGCTTGTGAAGTCCCGGAGAGTCCCACTACAGACACCTGTCCTGGCATACTTCGAATCCCGTTTGCATAATAAGACTGAAAATGTAGCTCCAATTCCCTCTGAAAGTCACGATTCAATCTGTCTCCACCACACTCTCAGACAGTGCATTCCAGATCCTAACCACTCGCTGTGTGAATCTGTCTCCACCACACTCTCAGACAGTGCATTCCAGATCCTAACCATCCTAAAGAAATCTCCACTTCCGAGTTTGACTTTAACACAAACCCACATGAACACAAGATACTTAACCGACAGATTGTCTTTATTTTACTTGACAGCAAGGGGAGGGGTCTTGATGCAATGGGCCAAAAACACCACTCCGCCAGACAGAGAGAATGATCCTGGTTTATACAATTCTACAGCTCACAATCAGCTGGACATAATCCAATCAAAAGGGTTACAAATGACATACATTACATATTGATCCAATAGAATGAAAATACTGAACAACCCAATCCGCAGTAATTTACTTTTATCTAAACAACTCTGATCTATGTGATCATGATACCTCGTGGAATACTGCAATATATCATCCCTAAGAACTGTCCTTTTGTCCCTTAGTCAGACATCATGTCTCTATTTTGATAGCAGCCTCACAAAGCATCTTCACTAAAACAGTCTCACATTGGGCGTCCTTTAATTGATAAAGGGGGCCTACAAAAGCCATTAGTATTTTATGGCCTTGTCAGTGAAGTTGACTGAATGTCGAAGGAATGTGGTCAACTCAACTTGCCTTCAGGATATTCCCTGATTATAGCCTTGATAAGCTTGTTTGTTGCCAACAACAACGAAACATATATATTGCTTATCAATCAATGACTGAGCTTTTTATCACTACCTACAAGATTTGAGCGGTGCTAGTATGTACAATTAGTCCTTGTCAGTTCCCACTAAGTCCCCCACCATAACTCTTTTGTTAGCTGTGACATTAATATCTTTCTGACTCTGTTTTGACTAGAAACTGTGAAGGCAGCTTCATTAAAACTCACTCTTGTATCAGTTGTTTCAGTTATACATTGCCCGACATTGTGGTTAATGTGTATACATCCTCTTGCTGAAACACTCCCAGGAAAAGTGCAGTGTGGGTTTTGATACAGAGAAAAGTTCCCTGAAGTCTGTCCCCATCAAACCCTCCCAGGATGGGTACGGCTTGTTTTAGATCGAGAGTAAATGTCCCTCTACATTAGCCCTATCCAACACTCCCAGAACAGGTACAGCACAGGGTTAGATACAGAATAAAGCTCTCTCTGCTCTGTCCCCCATCAAACACTCCCAGGATATTTATAGCATGGGGTTAGATACAGAGCAAAGCTCTCTCCACACTGTCCCCATCAAACACTCCCAGGACTAATACAGCACCAGTTTCAATATAGAATAAAGCTCCCACTAAACTGTTCCTGGGGTATGCTACCGGGACTTGATGGTTTGTGTTATAAGAAGAGGCTGGATAGACTGGGACTCTTTTCCCTGGAGCGTAGGATACTTAGGGGTGGTCTTATGGAGGTCTATAAAATAATGAGGGGCATAGATAGATAGGGGCATAGACATCTTGATGCAAAATGGTCCAGAAGGGCAATTGTTTTACACAGAGGGTGGTGAATGTTTGGGACAAGCTGCCGGAGGTAGCAGGAGAGGCAGGTACAATTTTGTCATTTAAAAGCCATTTGGACAGTTATGTGGGTGTTGTAGGTAAAAATACCTCTGAGAATAATATACCTCTAGTCGTAGCTCAAAATGCACTGTTTATTTTCACAATTGTGGGAGAAGTCAGGTTCCTAACAGCGGACCCCCAGCCTTTCTCCTCGAACACAAGTAAGAACAGAGTTTTATACATCCCGGTTCCCGCCCCTTATTACATTTGCAATTCTCCAGGATGTCTGTCACTGTTCGTCACAGAGGTTTCTTCCTTTGCATAGTTTGTGCAATCGCGGCAATCTCCAAGGCCGCGATTGTTCCTGTTCTATCCCTCTACGTTTCGCACAGCCTTGAAACAACATCACAGGTTTTGCACAAACAGGTTAACTAAAACACAAGAGCCTATTATAGCAATTTATATCAGTTTAAAATAGTACAGATGCATAGCATATAATGAATATATATATATATATATCTATTGTTATACGAAGACAGAAGGCATACATGTCAGCTTCACCGTGTTAAACAAAGGTACATGAAAATGGAGACTGTTTAGCTTATTCAAGCTGGGTTAGCCGCATTCCTGAATACGATAAGCTGGAGACAGCAGGGACAGCTGTTCCTGTTATCTGATCTGGATGCACGAAAACAATGAATTCTAACAAAAACAATGAATTCTACAGTACTTCTCACGAATCTCTTAAGTATTACAGAGGTGAGTCTCAATGAATCATAGAAACCCTACAGTGCAGAAGGAGGCCATTCGGCCCATCGGGTCTGCACCGACCACAATCCCACCCAGGCCCTACCCCCACATATTTACCCGCTAATCCCTCTAACCTACACATCCCAGGACTCTAAGGGGCAATTTTTTTAACCTGGCCAATCACCCTAACCCGCACATCTTTGGACTGTGGGAGGAAACCGGAGCACCCGGAGGAACCCCACGCAGACACGAGGAGAATGTGCAAACTCCACACAGACAGTGACCCGAGCCGGGAATCGAACCCGGGACCCTGGAGCTGTGAAGCAGCAGTGCTAACCACTGTGCTACCGTGCCGCCCCGAATGCTTAAGTGTTACAAGGTTCATTAACCCATTCCGGTCTTCATTTTCCCCCCTTTTGGTCAGGTGCCAGGTCCAAACGTGGCACCTATGACCAACTCAGAGCCAAATGTTATTGGTGAATGGGCCTAGCTCCTTTGTCGGGAGGTCTGCTCCCTCCGCCTGTGCACTTGCACCCGGCATAATCCGCGCTGTTACTGTTTTGCAACAGGCATTCAATAATGCCATACTAACACAGCAAGTAATTACAATTACAATTAATACAATCAATCCATGCATCAGGTATGAACCCCACGACCCAAACCATTGCCCCAGCCAGCCCGGAGGGTTATAGTTGTGATATTGGTTCCCCTCATCCTGTATTGTTTTTGCCACGTGTTTAATATGATCTGCCAAGCGAGTTATATTCTCCGAAGCATCGGGAATATACGTACAACATTCGGAGCCAACTATGGCACATGTTCCACCTTGGGAGGCTAGCACATAATCAAGTGCTAATCGGTTCTGTAACGCCACAGTCCGAATAGCTACGACCTCTGCTGATATTTCAGAGACGGCCGTGCTCACCTCCTCGAACCCACTTTTAGTCTCATTTGCAATTCTCTCCAGGGTTGAGGCCATCCGTATAAGTTCCTGTGCTGCCCTTGCCGTCCCAAAAAATGGGTAGGCTATCATAAAGAACTGTTCTGTCTCACTAATGGCTCGCTTAGCCCTAAGCAGGTGTATCTCAGGGTGGTCCCGTAAGTCAGTGTAATGGTGAATATAAGGCATCAGATATGCCAAATAACACGATCCTGTCCAATTCCAGGGAAGCCACGGATAGGCATTGTTTCCACAGACAAAATAGGTACCATTATATGCAGTCATCTCGCTTCCATACGCGGAGGAGAGGCTACCGGGACGGTGGCTATGGGGCACTGGATTGTGACCTGTATCATGGCCTCAGCATCATCAGTGATATCAATCTGCTGTATACAGTAGCTACGGCCAACAGGTATGGTTCCATTTCTTGTCAGGCAGATAGCTCCCCTTCATTGATTTTTCACAATGAAGTAGGGTGGGGAATCTGATCTGTCGTAGCTGGGTTGGTAATGTTTCTTAAAGGACGATAAAGGGCACCCTCCGCCCCCTAGCCTTGAAACAACATCACTGTTGCTGATATCCTACATAGTGGTACCCGATGGGGTTTTAAATGTCAGTTTCCTTCTCCCTTCCTGGGTTCTATTCTGATTTAAAACTCATTCTATTGTTAGAATAGCTGGAAAAGGGATAGGAAATAAAGGAATTCCTCCCTTTCCTCCATGCATGGGAATGTGCGAACAGACCCAGCACTTGCTCTGATTCGATTGTGATGCATACAGATAAGACATAGACACAAAGGTGTTCATACAATAGACAGAGTCATCGTTACATAGATGATCACTGTGCCTTTTCCCTAACTCCTCATAATTCCATTTATACTTTCCCGCTATGGCTAACAGGGCCAGGGTCGTGTATATCAGCATGAGAAGCATCTTATCACTTACTAATATCCCGCGCGACTGTTATACAATGGTCCAAAGGCTATATCGCCCACGCGCAACGTCCCGCGAACCCGCTCAGCTTGCTTGGAGGTCAGTCGTTGTTTGTTTATATCTGCAATTGGAGTATATCACATATTTTTCCAATTAATTCCAGCATATATTTTTCAATATTTCCATATACCTTTCCCGATGTCTGTATGGCTTTAATAAAAGCGTAAATAAACTGACCTTTCAGTTGGCTTAGTATGAATCAAACAACACTTTGCACTGGCTTTAGCCAATGCAAAGACTTCATTTAAAGTATTTTTGCCCAATGTAATTAATTGTGCTAAGCTTTAAGTTAACTTAAGCTAATTTGGCCACATCAGCTTGCAATCCGGAGTCCAACCTAGAAATTTAGCTGCAGAGTAGTAAGGGCGTGGAATGCCCTGCCTGCAGCAGTAGTGGACTCGTCAACATTAACAGCATTCAAATGGTTATTGGATAAACATATGGATGATATTGGAATAGTGTAGGTTAGATGGGCTTTAGATTGGTTCCACTGGTCGGCACAACATCGAGGGCCGAAGGGCCTGTACTGCGCTGTAATGTTCTATGTTCTATGTTTCTGAAAGTACAATGTGAGGTAAACAAAGCTTTCTCATGGCCACAGAAGCAAGTTGTTGATGTAGCTGGAGACTGCTTGTATGCAACTCGTAATAATATCTAATTTAGTTATACAGTAGAAACAGATCGATGTTTAGTTAGTTCGATCTCAGCGCCGGTTATGGCTGCTCTCTCTCTCTCCTTTCTCTAAAATAACCATTATTTTGAAAACAATGCTTAAAGAAAGGCATATTTACTTCAGATCAGTCGAGTTTATTCTGAAGAAATAAACAGACCCTTCAGTTGGCTTAGTGTGAATCAAACAACACTTTGTACTGGCTGCAGCTGGCTAATTCTATCCAAACTCATCGCTTTCCCCATTAAGATCACATGCCATACAGCTCTGCCTTTGTAACCAACACAGGCAGATACAAGATCGAATCTACCGTGTGCCTTTGGTTAACTCTCCTTACAACTTTTCAGATGTAATGTAATGCTACTTTTCCCACATCCCTCAAATCTCTGTCTGATGCAGTGTCGTAAAATAATTTATTAAACTCGCATTCAGAGCAAACCATTCACTTTGATCTGCTATACCCTATTTTACCACATGAGGCTCTCAATCACCATTACATCTCTCTCTCTCCCTAGAGAGAGGGAGAAAAACTTACAACCTGCTTGTTTTCTTTTAACCCTTTACTCCCCTTTTTAACTGTTTTGTTGCGGTAATTAGTGTATTCTTTTAACTGAGTCCAATGCTTCCAGACACCCCTACCTTGCATATCTATGCAGGCACAGGTGTCTCCACTGATAATGACCTCATAAGGGCCATTCCATTTGGGGGCAAATCCAGGTTTTTCTGGTAGTGTTTTTACCATAACCTTGCTGCCCGCTGGGGATACCTCTGGGGTCTGTTCTAGTTTATTGTGCTCATAAGAACATAAGAACATAAGAAATAGGAGCAGGAGTAGGCCATCTGGCCCTTCGAGCCTGCCCCGCCATTCAACAAGATCATGGCTGATCTGAAGCGAATCAGTTCCACTTACCCGCCTGCTCCCCATAACCCCTAATTCCCTTATCGATCAGAAAACTATCTACCCGTGATTTAAACATATTCAATGAGGAAGCCTCCACCACTTCAATGGGCAGAGAATTCCAGAGATTCACTACCCTCTGAGAGAAGAAGTTCCCCCTCAACTCTGTTCTGAACCGGCCCCCCCTTATTTTGAGGCTGTGCCCTCTAGTTCTGGTTTCCATTCTAAGCGGAAAGAATCTCTCCACCTCTACCCTATCCAGCCCCTTCATTATCTTATATGTCTCTATAAGATCACCCCTCATCCGTCTAAACTCATCTACCACTATTTGCTTGTCCCGTACTGTTTCCCGCATTTCTTTTAATTGGGAGCTTAACTCTAATACATATCGTCTAATCCTGTCCCGTAATGGGCCTACATCTGCCTCTCCGGTAATGATGGACTCGGGCAGTTGCATAGCCCTTCCGGTCATTAGCTCATATGGTGTCAGCCCAGTTGTCCAATTTGTGGTGGCCCTGAGTTTCATTAATATGGCGGGTAATACTTCTGTCCATCTCTTTCCTGATTCCTGCATGGCCTTCGAAAGGGAGGTCTTAAGTGTCCTATTCATACGTTCCACCATTCCTGAGCTTTGAGGGCAGTACGGTATGTGAAATTTCTGTTTTATCCCCATCAGTTGACATATGGTCTTTACTACTCTTTGACTATAAAGAGTCCCAGAATAGATACAGCATCGGATTAGATACCGAGAAAAGACCACTTTTCACTTTCCCCTCAAACATTCCCAGGACAGGTACAGCACAAGGTTAGATACAAAGTAAAGCTCCCTTTATATTGACTCCATCAAACCAGGTACAGCACAGTGTGTGCCTTGATCGGAGTCTATTTGCAAAAGGCACACCCATAGAACCATCGAACATTACAGCACAGAAACAGGCCTTTTGGCCCTTCTTGCCTGTGCCGAACCAGTTTTCTGCCTAGTCCCACTGACCTGCACCTGGACCATATCCCTCCACACCCCTCTCATCCATGTACCTGTCCAAGTTTGCCTTAAATGTTAAGAGTGGGCCCGCATTCACCACTTCACCTGGCAGCTCATTCCACACTCCCACCACTCTCTGTGTGAAGAAGCCCCCCCTAATACTCTCTTTAAACTTGTCACCCTTCACCCTTAACCCATGTCCTCTAGTTTTTTTCTCCCCTAGCCTCAGTGGAAAAAGCCTGCTTGCATTCACTCTATCTATATCCACCATAATTTTATACACCTCAATCAAATCTCCCCTCATTCTTCTATGCTCCAGGGAATAAAGTCCGAACCTATTCAACCTTTCTCTGTAACACAGTTTCTCAAGTCCCGGCAACATCCTTGTGAACCTTCTCTGCACTCTTTCAACCTTATTAATATCCTTCCTGTAATTAGGTGACCAAAACTGCACACAATACTCTAAATTCGGCCTCTCCAATGTCTTATACAACCTCACCATAACATTCCAACTCTTATACTCAATACTTTGATTTATAAAGGCCAATGTACCAAAAGCACTCTTTATGACCCTATCTACCTGTGACGCCACTTTTAGGAAATTGTGTATCTGTATTCCCAGATCCCTCTGTTCTACTGCACTCTTCAGTGTCCCATCTTGGGATAACTTCCTCAGCTCGTATTCTAGCCACTGTAGTGGCAGAACAATTTTTTGTCGGGAATGTTTGTACCCATCTGGTGAATTGATCAATTATTACCAAGCAGTAGGTTCTCCCGTGTGACTGTGTTACAAGGTTCATTAACCCATTCCCGTCTTCAGTGGGTAAGATGGGTATAGAGGGATACGGGCCAAACGCGGGCAATTGGGACTTGCCTATTGCCTAAAAAAAAGGACGGCATCGGTATGTTGGGCCAAAGGGTCTGTTTCTATTCTGTAAACCTCTATGACTCTTTGACTATAAAGAGTCCCAGAATAGATACAGCATCGGATTAGATACCGAGAAAAGACCACTTTTCACTTTCCCCTCAAACATTCCCAGGACAGGTACAGCACAAGGTTAGATACAAAGTAAAGCTCCCTTTATATTGACTCCATCAAACCAGGTACAGCACAGTGTTTCATAGAGAGTAATGCACCAACAAAACTCTCCCCATCAAACACATCCAGGGCAGATACAGCACAGCTTCAGATTTAGAGAGAATCTCCCTTGACACTGTCCCCATCAAACACTCCCAGGACAGATACAGCACAGTGTTGGATACAGAGTAAAGCTCCCTTCACACTGTCCACATCAAACAGGACAGGAAGAGTATGTGTTAGATATAGAATAAAGTTCCATCTCCACTGTCCACATCAATCATTCCCAAGACAGGTACAGCACCGCATTACAGAGTAAAGCTCTCTCTACACTGTCCAATCAAATCAGTATTCTGTAACTTGATTTTGTGTCTCTGTGCCCTGTTTGAGAGCAGATTTCCACTCCATCTGACGAAGGAGCAGCGCTCCGAAAGCTAATGGCATTTGCTACCAAATAAACCTGTTGGACTTTAACCTGGTGTTGTTAAAACTCTTACAATCAAACACTCCCAGGACAGATGCCGCACAGGTTTAGATACAGAGAAAAGCTCCCTTGACACTGTCCCCATCAACCTCTATCAGGACAGGTACAGCATGCGGTTAGATAAAGAGTAAAACTCCCCTACGCTGACCCATCAAACACTCCTGGAAGAGGTACAGCACGCGGTTAGTTACAGAATAAAGCTCCCTCTACGCTGCCTCCATCAAACCCTCCCAGGACAGGTGTAGAATGGAATTAGATCGAGCCTAAAGCTCCCCCTACACTGTCCCCATGAAATTCCCAGGAGAGGTGTAAGATGGGTTTTGATACAAAGTAAAGGTCCTTCTACACTGTCCCCATCAATCGCTCCCAAGACAAGTACAGCACGGGATTAGCTATGATGTAAAAATCCCGCGAAATTGTCTCCATCAAATACGCCCAGGAGAGGAACAACATGGGGTCATATACAGAGTAGATGTCCTTCTGCACTGTCCCCATCAAACACTCCCAGGACAGGAATGGCACAAAGTTACATATGAAATAAAGATCCCTCTACACTGTCCGCATTAAACAATGCCAATATAGATACAGCATGGAGTTAGATGCAGAATAAAGCTCCCTTTACACTGTCCCCATCAAACACTTGAAGGACAGATTCAGCACAGTGTTAAATACAGAGAAAAGCTCTCTTTACACTGTCCTCATCAAACACTTCCAGGACAAGAACAGTATGTGTTAGATATAGAGTAAAGCTCCAATTACACTGTCCACATCAATCATTCCCAAGACAGGTAAAGGCAGCGTCAGTAATCCTAGTACCAGAGAGATCAGACAGAAGTAAGACAGAGAGCAAGGGAAGTCCAGATTAAACTGCATTTATTTCAATGCAAGAGGCCTGACAGGCAGGGCAGATGAACTCAGGGCATTGATGGGTACGTGGGACTGGGATATTATAGCAATTACTGAAACATGGCTAAGGGAGGGACAGGACTGGCAGCTCAATGTTCCAGGGTACAGATGCTATAGGAAAGATAGAACAGGAGGTAAGAGAGGAGGGGGAGTTGCACTTTTGATTAGGAAAAGCATCACGGCCGTACTGAGAGGGGATATATCCGAAGGTTCGGCCACTGAGTCTATATGGGTAGAACTGAGAAATAAGAAGGGGGAAATCACTTTGATAGGGTTGTACTATAGGCCCCCAAATAGTCAGTGGGAAATTGAGGAGCAAATATGTAAGGAGATTACAGATAGCTCCAAGAAAAGTAGGGTGGTAATAATTGGAGATTTTAATTTTCCCAACATTGACTGGGACAGCCATAGTATTAGAGGGTATTCAGGTGGGATGTCTCATTCAGTATGTGGATGGCCCGACTAGAGAGGGGGCAAAACATGACCTCCTCTTGGGAAATAAGGAAGGGCAGGTGACAGAAGTGTTAGTGAGGGATCACTTTGGGACCACTGACCATCATTCTATTAATTTTAAGATAGCTCTGGAGAATTATAGGTCTGTCCCAAAAGTTAATATTCTAAATTGGGGCAAGGCCAATTTTGATGGTATCAGGCAGGAACTTTCAAAAGTTAATTGGGGGAGTCTGTGGGAAGGAAAAGGGACGTCTGGTAAGTGGCATGCTTTCAAAAGTGTGTTAACCAGGGTTCAGGGTAAATACATACCTCTTAGAGTGAAGGGCAAGGCTGGCAGAAGTCGGGAACCCTGGATGACTCGGGATATTGAGGCCCTGGTCAAGAAGAAGAAAAAGGCACATGACATGCATAGGCAGCTGGGATCAAGTGAATCTCTTGAAGAGTATAGGGGGTATAGGAGTAGAGTTAAGAGAGAAATCAGGAGGGCAAAAAGGGGACATGAAATTGTTTTGGCAGATAAGGCAAAGGAGAATCCAAAGAGCTTCTACAAATACATAAAGGGCAAAAGAGTAACAAGGGAGAGAGTAGGGCCTCTTAAGGATCAACAAGGTAACCTATGTGCGGATCCACAAGAGATGGGTGAGATCCTAAATGAATATTTCTCATCAGAATTTACTGTTGAGAATAGTATGGATGTTAGGGAACTTGGGGAACTTGTTTGTCATCTATATCAATGATCTGGAAGATAATGTGGTAAATTGGATCAGCAGGTTTGCTGATGATACAAAGATTGGAGGTGTAGTGGACAGTGAGGCAGGTTTTCAAAGCTTGCAGAGGGATTTGGACCAACTAGAAAAATGGACTGAAAAATGGCAAATGGAATTTAACGCAGACAAGTGTGAGATATTGCACTTTGGAAGGACAAACCAAAGTAGAACGTACAGGGTAAATGGTAGGACTCTGAAGAGTGCAGTTGAACAGAGGGATCAGGGAATACAGGTACAGAATTCCCTAAAAGTGACGTCACAGGTGGATAGGGTCGTAAAGAGTGCCTTTGGTACATTGACCTTTATAAATCGGAGTATCGAGTATAAAAGTTGGAATGTTATGGTAAGGTTATATAAGGCATTGGTGAGGCCGAATTTGGAGTATTGTGTACAGTTTTGGTCACCTAGTTACAAGAAGGATGTAAATAAGGTTGAAAGAGTGCAGAGAAGGTTCACAAGGATGGTGCCGGGACTTGAGAAGCTGAGTTACAGAGAGAGATTGAATAGGTTGGGACTTTATTCCCTGGAGCGTAGAAGAATGAGGGGAGATTTGATAGAGGTGTATAAGATTTTGATGGGTATAGATAGAGTGAATGTAAGCAGGCTTTTTCCACTGAGGCTAGGGGAGAAAAAAAACAGAGGGCATGGGTTAAATCTCATGGATGAGAGGGGTGTGAAGGGATATGGTCCAAGTGCAGGTCAGTGTGACTAGGCAAAAAATGGTTCGGCACAGACCAGAAGGGCCAAAAGGCCTGTTTCTGAGCTGTAATTTTCTATGGTTCTATGGTTTTAATTAAATATTGATGTCTTGAGGAGTGTACATATTACAGAGAAGGAGGTGCTGGAAGTCTTAAAGCGATCAAGGTAGATAAATCTGCGGGACCTGATGAGGTATATCCCAGGATGTTGTGGGAGGCTAGGGAGAAAATTGCGGGTCCCCTAGCCAAGATATTTGAATCATCGATAATCACGGGTGAGGTGCCTGAAGATTGGAGAGTGGCAAATGTTGTGCCTTTGTTTAAAAAGGGCTGCAGGGAAAAGCCTGGGAACTACAGGCCAGTTAGCCTCACATCTGTGGTGGGTAAATTGTTGGAAGGTATTTTGAGAGACAGGATCTACAGGCATTTAGAGACACAGGGACTGATTAGGGACAGTCCGCATGGCTTTGTGAGTGGAAAATCATGTCTCACAAATTTGATTGAGTTTTTTGAAGGGGTAACCAAGAAGGTAGATGAGGGCAGTGCAGTTGATGGTGTCTACATGGACTTTAGCAAGGCCTTTGACAAGGTACCACATGGTAGGTTGTTGCATAAAATTAAATCTCACGGGATCCAGGGTGAGGTATCTAAATGGATACAAAATTGACTTCTTGACAGAAGCCAGAGGGTGGTTGTAGAGGGTTGTTTTTCAAACTGGAGGCCTGTGACCAGCAGTGTGCCTCAGGCATCAGTGCTGGGCCCACTGTTATTTGTCATTTATATTAATGATTTGGATGAGAATATAGGGGGCATGGTTAGTAAGTTTGCAGATGACACCAAGATTGGTGGCATAGTGGACAGTGAGGAAGGTTATCTCCAATTGCAGCGGGATCTTGATCAATTGGGCAAGTGGGCTGATGAATGGCAAGATGGAGTTTAATTTAGACAAATGCGAGGTAATGCATTTTGGTAGATTGAACCAGGGCAGACTTACTCAGTTAATGGTAGGGCGTTGGAGAGAGTTACAGAACAAAGAGATCTAGAGGTACATGTTCATAGCTCCTTGAAAGTGGAGTCACAGGTGGACAGAGTGGTGAAGACGGCATTCGGCATGCTTGGTTTCATCAGTCAGAACATTGAATACAGGAGTTGAGACGTCTTGTTGAAGTTGTACAAAACATTGGTAAGGCCACACTTGGAATACTGTGTGCAATTCTGGTCACCCTATTATAGAAAGGATATTATTAAACTAGAAAGAGTGCAGAAAAGATTTACTAGGATGCTACCAGGACTTGATGGTTTGAGTTATAAGGAGATGCTGAATAGACTGGGACTTTTTCCTCTGGAGCGTAGGAGGCTGAGGGGTGACCTTATAGAGGTCTATAAAATAATGAGGGGCATAGACAAGGTAGATAGTCAATATCTTTTCCCAAAGGTAGGGGAGTCTAAAACTAGAGGGCATAGGCTTAAGGTGAGAGGGGAGAGATACAAAAGTGTCCAGAGGAGCAATTTTTTCACACAGAGGGTGGTGAGTGTCTGGAACAAGCTGCCAGAGGTAGTAGTAGAGGCGTGTACAATTTTATCTTTTAAAAAGCATTTAGATAGTTACATGGGTACGATGGGTATAGAGGGATATGGGCCAAATGCGGGCAATTGGGATTAGTTTAGGGGTTTTTAAAAAATAGGGCGGCATGGACAAGTTGGGCCGAAGGGCCTGTTTCCATGCTGTAAACCTCTATGACTCTATGAGGTGCAGCACCGCATTACAGAGTAAAAGTCTTTCAACACTGTCTCAATCAACATCACCGGGTTAGGTACAGAGTAAAGCTCCCTCTGTTCTGTACCCATCAAACACTCCCAAGAGAGGTACAATATGTGTTAGATACAGAGTAATGTCCATCTACACTGTCTGCATATATCGCTCCCAAGACAAGTGCATCATGGGGTTAGATATGGAGTAAACATCCCTTTGCACGGTCCCCATTAAACACTCCCAGGACAGGTACAGCAAACAGTTAGACACAGATTAAAGATCCGTCTACTCTGTCCCCATCAAACACTCCCAGGACAGAATCTGTTAGATACAGAGTAAAGCAACCTCGACACTGTCCCATCAAACACTCCCAGGACAGGTACAGCATGGGGTTAGATACAGAATAAAGCTTCCACTACACTGTTCCCATCAAACACTCCCAGGACAGGTGCAGCACGGGGTTAGATACAGAGGAAAGCTCCCTCTACACTGTCCCCCCATCAAACACTCCCAGGACACAATGGGCCTGATTTTACTATTTTGATTTTAAGTGCTGAGTCTGGGAGATTTCAGATCCGACATTTTGGTCCGTTCTCAGGCGCCCCCATACATAGAAACATAGAAGAGAGGAGCAGGAGGAGGCCATTTGGCCCTTCGAGCCTGCTCCGCCATTCATTACAATCATGGCTGATCAATAGCCTAACACTGCTTTTTCCCCACAAGCTTTGATTCCATTCAGCCCAAGTGCCGTTTCCAACCACCTCTTGGATACATTCAATGTTTTGGCATCAACGACTTCCTGTGCCAATGAATTCCACAGGCTCTTTAGGTGAAGAAATGTCTCCCCACCTCCTCACCTCACCTCCATTCAAAATGGTCTACCCTGAAACTCAGCAGGTCTGACAGCATCTGTAGAGAGGGTCATCCAGACTCGAAACATTGGCTCTATTCTCTCTCCGCAGATGCTGTCAGATATGTCAAGTTTCTCCAGCTTTTCCTGTTTTTACTTACGTGCTGTGTTTGAACGTAAGGCACAACAACGAAACCAAACGAGACAAATAGTGACTTCTTTTTAAAAAAAACAGATATTAGTGGCCGGAACTCTACCACCTCTCCCACCCTGGAATTGGAGCGGGTGAGGGTCCGACAATGGAAATCTCCGTTGACCTTGGGTGGGAATTTCCAGTCTCGCCTGAGCAAGGCCATAAAATCCTGCCCAACTGTCTACTGTGGTACCAAGTCATACAAAGCAACAAGATCACAGATTGTTAATCTCTTTTGCGTGAGGTGATTTCATTTGGGGTCACAGTGGGGGCTGTAATTTGGGATCAAGGTTTATGGATTTAACATGGAAAAAGAAAATCAGATGATAGTGATCTGTGCTAGATGATGATGAGGAACAGGGTTGATTGCAATGCTCCTCTCACCAGGTTCAGTGGACTGCTGACACTTCCATATTGTGTAAACGTTAAGAATGGTCACTATGCACTCTGCCCGAAAAAAAAGCAGCAATTCTGAATCGCACTGCAAAAACCTGTGGGTGGGACTTATCGCGCCCGAAACGCTGCAGCTCCTATTGGAGCCTTCAACTGCACGTGTACAGTAAAAAAATAGAAAAACGCTTCCCTGCCACATCGCTCCCGGGCCCGATAATGCCCCCCCCCCAGCCCCCACAGACATTGCCCCACCCCCACAACATAACTGACCCCCTTATCCCCCCACTCCTCACTACCCAGACCGATCACGGCCCTCTGCCCCCCTTCCCCCACACCGATCGCATGCAGAGTGGCAGCAAACCCCCACTCCGCCCCCGCCCCACCAGAGAGCCATTTGAACCACCTCCCTCCTCCCCCGCCAGAGAGCAATCTGACCCGCCTTTCCCCCCCCCGACCAGAGAGCCATGTGACCTGCATGCTCCCCCCACCCCCCCCCCTACCAGAGAACGATCTGACCCGCCTCCCTCCTCCCGCCTCCCTCCTCCCGCCTCCCTCCTCCCTCCTCCCCCCACCCCACCACCGGTCTGAGTCAGAGAGCTGCTGGAAGCTCTGAACTTACCTCCTCAGAAACTGGGACGCCTGAATCGGACTTTTCGGACCATGTCTGTTTTGTGCCAAATGTGGACAGGTGGTAAAGGGGGAAATGCTGGTAAGTTTGGGCGTCCAGCCCATTAAGTCAAATTAAATGCATGCAAATGCATTTAAATTGCCATCGCGCCCGTTTCGGGCGCAGTCTCGATTGCTGCCATTTTAGGTGCTTTGTAAAGGAGGAATGGGCCCGACTTTACCAAGTTTTCATGCCCGAAAACGGGCGCAACTTGATGGTAAAATTGGGCTTGATATGTTAGATACAGAGTAATGCGACCTTTACACTATCCCCATCAAACCAGGTACAGCACGGTGTTAGGGAGTAACACGCCTACTACACTCTCCCCATCAAATACTCCCAAGAGAGGTACAGCATCAGTTTTGATGTGGAGTAAAGCTCCCACTAAACTGTTCCCAGGGAGATTGCTACCAGGACTTGATGGTTTGTGTTATAAGAAGGGGCCAGATAGACTGTAACTCTTTTCCCTGGAGTGTAGGAAACTTAGGGGTGATCTTATAGAGGTCTGTAAAATAATGAGGGATATAGATCAGTTAGATAATCAACATCTTTTCCCAAAGATAGGGGAGTCTAACAGTAGAGGTCACAGGTGTAAGATGAGAGGGGACTGATATGGAATGGTCCAGAAGAACAATCTTTTCACAGAGGGTGGTGAGTGTCTGGAACAAGCTGCCAGAGGTAGTAGTAGAGGGAGGTATAATTTTGTCTTTTAAAAAGCATTTAGACAGTTCCATGGGTAGGATGGGTATAGAGGGATATGGGCCAAATGCAAACAATTGGGATTAGCTTAGTGGTTTAAAAAAAAAGGGCAGCACGTACAAGTTGGGCCGAAGAGCCTGTTTTCATGCTGTAAACCTCTATGACTCTAAACAGTCCCAGGACAGATACAGCTTTGGATTAGATACCGAGTAAAGATCACTTTTCACTATCTCCACAAACACTCCCAGGACAGGTATACATGGGGTTAGATAAGAATAAAGCTCCATCTACACTGTCCCCATCAAACCAGGGACAGCACATTGTTTCATAGAGAGTAACGCGCCAACTACACTCTCCCCATCAAACACGCCAAGGGCAGATACAACACAGGTTTAGATACAGAGAAAAACTCCCTTGACACTGTCCCCGTCAAACACTCCCGGGACAGATACAGTAAAGGTTTAGATACAGAGAAAAGCTCCCTTGGCACTGTCCCAATCAAACACTCCCAGGACAGATACAGCACGCAGTTAGTTACAGAGTAAAGCCCCCTCTACACTGGTCCATCAAACAATACTGGGAGATGTGCAGCATGCGGTTAGATACAGAGTAATGCTCCCTCGACACACTCCCCATCGAACACTCTGGGACAGATACAGCACACGGTTAGATACAGAGTAAAGCTCCCTCCACACTGTCCCCATCAAACACTTGCAGGACAGATACAGCATAGTGTTAAATACAAAGAAAAGCTCCTTTTACACTGTCCACATCAAACACTCCCAGGACAGGAACAGTATGTGTTAGATATAGAGTAAAGCTCCATTACACTCTCCCCATCAATCATTCCCAAAGACAGGTACAGCACCGCGTTACAGAGTAAAGGTCTTTCAACACTGTCTCAATCAAACGCTCACAGGACAGGAACATCACTGGGTTAGGTACAGAGTAAAGCTCCCTCTACATTGTACCCATGAAATACTCCCAAGAGAGGCACAAGATGGGGTTAGATACAGTGTAATGGTCCATCTACACTGTCGGTATAAATCACTCCCAAGACAAGTACATCATGGGGTTAGATATGGAGTAAAGATCCCTCTACATTGTCTTGATCAAACATTCCCAGCAGAGGCACAACATGGGGTTAGATAAAGAGTAAATCTCTTTCTACACCATCCACATCAATCTCCCAGGACAGGTGCAGCACCGGGTTAGATACAGGGTAAATCTCTACCCACTCATAGTCAACATTTGTCCTCAAAGGTAGGGAAGCCTAAAACTAGAAAAATAGATTTAGGGTGAGAGGGGAGAGATACAAAAGAGTCCAGAGGGGCAATTGTTTCACACACAGTGTGGTGAGTGTCTGGAATGAGCTGCCAGAGGTACTGGTAGAGGCGGGTACAGTTTTGTCTTTTAAAAAGCATTTAAACAGTTACATGGGTTCACAGGGATATGGGCTAAACATGGGCAATTGGGACTAGCTTAGTGGTTAAAAAAGAAGGGTGGCATGGACAAGTTGGGCCGAAGGGCCTGTTTCCATGCTGTAAGCCTCTATGACTCTACACTGTCCCCATCAAATGCTCCCAGGACAGATAAAGCATAGATTTAGATATAGAGAAAAGCTCCCTTGACGCTGTCCCCATCAGACACTCCCGGGACAGATACACTGTCCACATCAAACACAGCCAGGACAGGAAGAGTATGAGATAGATGTGGAATAAAGTTCCATCTACAATGTCCACATCAATCATTCCCAAGACAGAGTATAGCACCGTGTTACAGAGTAAAGCTCTTTCAACACTGTCTCTCTCAAATGCTCACAGGACAGGAACATCATTGGGTAAGGTAAAGAGTAAAGCTCCCTCCACACTGTCCAATCAAACACTCCCGGGACAAATACAGCACACGGTTAGATATGGGGTAAAGCTCCCTCTACACTGTTCCCATCAAAAACATCCAGGACAGATACAGCACACGGTTTAGTTACAGAGTAAAGCTCCCTCTACGCTGCCCAATTAAACACCCCAGGACAAGCACAGCACGTGGTTAGATACAGAGAAAAGCTCTCTCTACACTGTCCCTCATCAAGCATTCCCAGGACAGCAACAACAGGTGTTAGTTACAGAGTAAAGTTCCCTCTACACTGTCTCGATCAAACATAGGCATAACAGGTGCAGCATGGTGTTAGATACAGATTAAAGATCCCTCAACAATGTCTTGCACAAACACTCCTTTGAGAGGTACAGCCACTGGTTTAGACACAGAGTAAAGCTCCCTCAGGTCTGCCCCAGCAAACACTCACAGGACAGAAACATTGGCCCCATCCAAAACTCCCAGGACAGTTACAGCACAGGGTTAGACAGAGATTGAAGCTCCAAATACTTCGTCACCATCAAACACTCCCTGGACAGGTTCAGCTCAGTGTTAGATACAGATTAAAGCTCTGTCTACTCTGTCCCCATCAAACTCTCCCAGGACAGAATGTGTTACATACAGAGTAAAGCACCCTCTGCAATGTCCCCATCAAACCAGGTATAGCACAGTGTTAGTGAGTAACGCGCCTACAGCGCTCTCCTCATCAAACACTCCCAGGACAGGTACAGCACCAGCTTCGATAGAGAGTAAAGCTCTCACAAAACAGTTTCGGGGGAATGATACCGGGACTTGATGGTTTGAGCTATGACGAAAGGTTGGATAGACTGGGAGCGTAGGAAACTTAGGGGTAATCTTATAGATGTCTATAACATAATGAGGGGACACATCAGTTAGATAGTCAACATCTTTTCCCAAAGGTGGGGGATTCTAAAACTAGAGGTCACAGGCTTAAGGTGAGAGGGGACAGATACGGAAAGGTCCAGAAGGACACATGTTTCACACAGAGGGTGGTGAATGTCTGGAACAAGCTGCCAGATGTAGTAATAGAGGCAGGTACAATTGTGTCATTTAAGAAGCATTTAGACAGTTACATGGGTAGGATGTGTATAGAGGGATATGGGCCAAACATGGGCAATTGGGACTAACTTAGTCATTTAAAAAGGGCAGCATGGACATGTTGGACCGAAGGGCCTGTTTCCATGCTGTAAACCTCTCCGACTCTAAACAGTCGCAGGACAGATAAAGCATTGGATTAGATACCAAGTAAAGATCACATTTCACTGTCCCCTGAAACACTCCCAGGAGAAGTACAGCACGAGTTTATATACAGAGTAAAGCTCCCTCGACACTGTCCCCATCAAACCAGGTACAGCACAGTGTTTCATAGAAAGTAAAGCGCCGACTACACTCTCCCCATCAAACACGCCCAGGGGCAGATACAGCACAGATTTAGAAACAGAGAATAGCTGCTTTGACACTGTCCCCCATCAAACACGTCCAGCACAGATATGGCACATGGTTAGATAGAGTAAAGCTCCCTCTACACTGCCCCCATCAAACACTCTCGGAACAGGTACAGCATATGGTTAGGTGCAGAGTAAAGCTAGCTCTACACTATCCCCATCAAACACTCCCAGCAGAGGTGCAGAATGCTGTTAGATACAGACTAAAGCTTCCTCTACACTGGCCCCATCAAACACTTGAAGAACAGGTGCAGCACAGTGTTAGATGCAGAGAAAAGCTCCCATTACACTGTCCACATCAAACACAGCCAGGACAGGAAGAGTATGTGTTAGATATAAAATAAAGTTCCGTCTCCACTGTCCACATCAATTATTTCCAAGACAGGTACAGCACCGTGTTACAGAGTAAAGCTCTTTCAACACCGTCTCTCTCAAACGGTCACAGGACAGGAACAGTAGCGGGTTAGGTACAGAGTAATGGTCCCTCTACACTGTCCCCATCAAACACTCCCAGGACAGGTGCAGCACGGGGTTAGATACAGAGTAAAGCTCCCTCTACACTGATCCCATCAAACACGCCCGGGACAGCTTCAGCATGCGGTTAGATCCAGAGTAAAGCTCCCTCTGCACTGTCCAATAACACTCCCTGGACAGATGCAGCACACGGTTGAATACAGAGTAAATCTCCCTCTACACTGTCCCCATCAAACACTTCCAGCATGTCATGTTGCAGCTTTATAGGATCTTAGTTAGGCCGCATTTGGAATATAGTGTTCAATTATGGTCGCCACACTACCAGAAGGATGTGGAGGCTTTGGCGAGGGTACAGAAAATATTAGAAACATAGAAACCCTACAGTACAGAAAGAGGCCATTCGGCCTATCGAGTCTGCACCGACCACAATCCCACCCAGGCCCTATCCCCATATCCCTACATATTTTACCCGCTAATCCCTCTAATCTACGCATCCCAGGACACTAAGGGGCAATTTTAGCATGGCCAATCAACCTAACCCGCACATCTTTGGACTGTGGGAGGAAACCGGAGCACCCGGAGAAAACCCACGCAGACACGAGGAGAATGTGCAAACTCCACACAGACAGTGACCCAAGCCGGGAATCGAACCCAGGTCCCTGGAGCTGTGAAGCAGCAGTGCTAACCACTGTGCTGTCGTGCCGCCCAATATTTACCAGGATGTTGCCTGGAATGGAGGGCATTAGCTATGAGGAGGGGTTGGAGAAACATAGAACATAGAACATAGAACAGTACAGCACAGAACAGGCCCCTTGGCCCTCGATGTTGTGCCGAGCTTTATCTGAAACCAAGATCAAGCTATCCCACTCCCTATCATCCTGGTGTGCTCCATGTGCCCATCCAATAACCGCTTAAATGTTCCTAAAGTGTCTGACTCCACCATCCCTACGGCAGTCCATTCCACACCCCAACCACTCTCTGCGTAAAGAACCCACCTCTGATATCCTTCCTATATCTCCCACCACGAACCCTATAGTTATGCCCCCTTGTAATAGCTCCATCCACCCGAGGAAACAGTCCCCGAACTCCCACTCTATCCATCCCCCTCACCATTCCACAAACCTCCATTAAGTCTCCCCCCAGCCCCCCCCGCTCCAGAGAGAACAGCCCCAGCCCCCCCAACCCCCCCCCCCCGCCCCCACAAGACCGACCCTCCAAACCAGGCAGCACCCCGGTAAATCCCCGCACCCCCTCCAGCGCTTCCACATCCCTCCCACAGTGAGGCGACCAGAACTGCACACAACACTCCAAACGTGGTCCCACCAAGGCCCTGCACAGCCGCAGCACAACCCCACGGCTCCCAAACTCCAACCCCCAGCCAACAAAAGCTAACACACTATCGGCCTTCTTCACAGCTCTATCCACTTGAGTGGCAACCTTTAGAGATCTGTGGATATGGACCCCAAGATCTCTCTGTTCCTCCACAGTCTTCAGAACCCTACCTTTGACCCTGTAATCCACATTTAAATTAGTCCTACCAAAATGAATCACCTCACATTTATCAGGGTTAAACTCCATTTGCCATTTTTCAGCCCAGCTTTGCATCCTATCTATGTCTCTTTGCAGCCTACAACAGCCCTCCACCTCATCCACTACTCCACCAATCTTGGTGTCATCAGCAAATTTACTGATCCACCCTTCAGCCCCCTCCTCTAAGTCATTAATAAAAATCACAAAGAGCAGAGGACCAAACACTGATCCCTGTGGCACTCCGCTAGCAACCTGCCTCCAGTCCAAAAATGGTTTGTTCTCACGATGGAGGTTGAGGAGTGACCTGATAGAAATCTACAAGATTATGAGAGGCATGGACAGAGTGGATAGTCAGAAGCTTTTTCCCAGGCTGGAAGAGTCAATTACTTGGGGGCACAGGTTTAAGGTGCGAGGGGCAAGGTTTAAAGGAGATGTACGAGGCAGATTCTTTACACAGAGAGTAGTGGGTGCCTGGAACCCGTTGCCGGGGGAGGTAGTGGAAGCGGATATGGTACTGACTTTTAAGGGGCGTCTTGACAAATACATGAATAGGATGGGAATAGAGGGATATGGTCCCCGGAAGAGTAGGGGGTTTTAGTTAAGTTGGGCAGCATGGTTGGTGCAGGCTTGGAGGGCCGAAGGGCCTGTTCCTGTGCGGTAATTTTCTTTGTTCTTTGTTCTTTGTTAGGACAGGTACAGCATGCGGTTAAATACAGAGTAAAGCTCCCTTTACACTGTCCCCATCAAACACTCCCAGGACAGGAACAGTATGTGTTAGATATAGAGTAAAGCTCCAATTACACTGTCTCTGTCAATCATTCCCAAGACAGGTACAGCACCGTGTTACAGAGTAAAGGTCTTTCAACACTGTCTCAATCAAATGCTCGCAGGACAGGAACATCACCGGGTTAGGTACAGAGTAAAGCACCCTCTGCACTGTACCCATGAAACACTCCCAGGAGAGGCACAGATGGGGTTAGAGTAATGGTCCATCTACACTGTTGGTATAAATCACTCCCAAGACAAGTACATGGGTAGGATGGGTATAGAAGGATATGGGCCAAACGTGAGCAATTGGGACTTGCTTAGTAGTTTGAAAAAAAGGGTGGCCTGAACCTGAAACAGAGTAAAGCTCCCTCAAGTCTGTCCCCAGCAAACACTCCCTGGAAAGGTACAGCATGTGTTAGATACAGAGTAAAGCTCCCTCTACATTGGCCCCATCCAACACTCCCAGGACAGTTACAGCACAGGATTAGAAACAGAGCAAAGCTCCCTTTTCACTGTCCCCAACAAACCAGGTACAGCACGGTGTTAGAGAGTAACGCGCCGATTACATTGTCCCCATCAAACACTCCCAGGACAGATACAGCACGGAGTTAGATACGGAATAAAGCTGCCCCTACACTGTCCCCATCAAACATTCTCAGGACAGATACAGCATGGAATTAGATACAGATAAAGCTCCCTTTACGATGTACCATGTAACAATCCTGGGAGATACACAAGGTGGGGTAGGTACAGAGTAATGGTCCTTCTACCCTGTCTCGATCAAGCACTTCCAGGACAGATACAGCACAAGGTTAGATACAGATTAAAGCTCCGTCTGCTCTGTCCCAATCAAACACTCCTAGGACAGAACGTGTTAGATACAGAGTAAAGCACCCTCTACAATGTCCCCATCAAACCAGGTATAGCATGGTGTCAGTGAGTAACGAGCCTCCAGCACTCTCCTCATCAAACACTCCCAGGACAGGTACAGCACCAGCTTTGACAGAGAGTAAAGCTCCCACCAGACAGTTTCCGGCGGGAAATGATACCGGGACTTGATGGTTTGAGCAATAACAAGAGGTTGGTTAGACTGGGAGTGTAGGAGACTTAGGGCTGATCTTATAGAGGCCTATAAAATAATGAGGGACATAGATCAGTTAGATACTCAACATCTTTTCCCAAAGGTAGGGGAGCCTAAAACTAGAGGGCATAGGTTTAAGATGAGGGTGGGTAAGGGATGGGTACAATTTTGTCATTGAAAAAGTATTTAGACAATTACATGGGTAGGATGGGTATAGAAGGATATGGGCCAAATGCGAGCAGTTGGGACTTTCTTAGTGGTTTGAAAAAAAGGGTGGCATGATCGTGAAACAGTGTAAAGCTCCCTCAAGTCTGTCCCAGCAAACACTCCCTGTGACTAGTGGTGTTCCGCAGGGCTCTGTATTGGGACCTCTGCTGTTTGTGATTTATATAAACGATCTGGAAGAAGGTGTAACTGGGGTGACACAAAAATGGCTGGACTTGCAGATAGTGAGGAACATTGTCAGAGGCTACAGATGGATATAGATAGGCTTGAAATTTGGGCAAAGAAATGGCAGATGGAGTTCAATCCAGATAAATGCAAAGTGATGCATTTTGGTAGAACTAATGTAGGGGGGAGCTATACGATAAATGGCAGAACCATAAAGGGCGTAGATACGCAGAGGGACCTGGGTGTGCAAGTCCACAGATCCTTGAAGGTGACGGCACAGGTGGAGAAGGTAGTGAAGAAGGCATATGGCATGCTTGCCTTTATAGGACGGGGCATAGAGTATAAAAGTTGGGGTCTGATGTTGCAGTTGTATAGAACGTTGGTTCGGCCGCATTTGGAATACTGCGCCCAGTTCTGGTCGCCACACTACCAGAAGGACGTGGAGGCTTTAGAGAGAGTGCAAAGGAGGTTTACCAGGATGTTGCCTGGTATAGAAGGGCTTAGTTATGAGGAGAGATTGAGTAAACTGGGGTTGTTCTCAATGGAAAGACGGAGGATGAGGGGTGACCTAATAGAGGTGTATAAAATTATGAAAGGCATAGATAGGGTGAACGGTGGGAAGCTTTTTCCCAGGTCGGTGGTGACGTTCACGAGGAGTCATAGGTTCAAGGTGAGGGGGGGGAGGTTTAACATGGATATCAGAAAAACGTATTTTACACAGAGGGTGGTGGGGGCCTGGAATGCGCTGCCGGGCAAGGTGGTGGAGGCGGACACACTGGGAACGTTTAAGACTTATCTAGATAGCCATATGAACGGAGTGGGAATGGAGGGATACAAAAGAATGGTCTAGTTTGGACCAGGGAGCGGCGCGGGCTTGGAGGGCGGAAGGGCCTGTTCCTGTGCTGTATTGTTCTTTGTTCTTTGAAAGGTACAGCAGGTGTTAGATACAGAGTAAAACTCCCTCTACATTGGCCCCATCCAACACTCCCAAGACAGGTA
The DNA here is from genome assembly GCF_964213995.1 of Mustelus asterias. NCBI lineage: Eukaryota > Metazoa > Chordata > Chondrichthyes > Carcharhiniformes > Triakidae > Mustelus > Mustelus asterias. Next base: position 28,428,343 of record NC_135821.1, on the reverse strand, counting down.
CAGCACAGGATTAGATGCAGAGTAATGCTCCCTCTTCACTGTCCCCCATGAGACACTGCCGGGGCAGATACAGCAGGCGGTTAGACACAGAGTCAAGCTTCCTCTGGACTGTCCAATCAAACACTCCCAGAACAGTTACAGCATGTGTTTAGATACAGAGTAAGGCTCCCTCTACACTGTCCCCATCAAATCAGGTACAGCACAGTGTTAGAGAATAACGCGCCTATTAAACTCTCCCCATCAAACACTCCCAGGACAGGTACAGCACCAGTTTCAATAGAGAGTAAAACTCCCAGGAAACTGTTCCTAGGGGGAATGATACCGGGACTTGATGTTTTATGCTATAAGGAGAGGCTGGATATATCATGACTCTTTTCTCTGGAGTGGAGGAAACTTAGGGGTGATCTTATAGCGGTCTATGAAATAATGAGGGGCATAGATCAGTTAGATAATCAACATCTTTTCCCAAAGATAGGGGAGTCTAAAACAGAGGGCATAGATTTAAGGTGAGAGGGAAGAGATACAAAAGGGTGCAGGAGGGCAGTTTTTTCACACACTGGGTGGTGAATGTCTGGAACAAGCTGCCAGAGTTAGGAGTAGAGGCGGGTACAATTTTGTCGTTTTAAAAAGCATTTAGACAGTTACATGGGTATGATTGGTATGGAGGGATATGGGCCAAACATGGGCAATTGGGATTAGTTTAGTGGTTTAAAAAAAAGGGCGGCATGGACAAGTTGGGCCGAAAGGCCTGTTTCCATGCTAGAACCCTCTATGACCCTAAACAGTTCCAGGACAGATACAGCATCGGATTAGATACCGAGTAAAGATCACTTTTCACTGTCCCCCTCAAACACTCCCAGGAAGGTACAGCACAGGGTTAGATACAGGGTAAACCTCCGTCTACACTGTCCCCATCAAACCAGGTACAGCACAGTGTTTCATAGAGAGTAACGCACCTACTACACTCTCCCCATCAAACACTCTCCGGACAGATACAGCACAGGTTCAGAAACAGAGAATAGCTGCCACTAAACTGTCCCCATCAAACACAGTAAGAGTGTTAACAACACCAGGTAGTAAACTCTTACTGTGTTCACCCCATTCCAATGCCGGCATCTCCACATCATGCCCATCAAACACCCCAGGACAGATATAGCATGCGGTTAGAAACAGAGAAAAGCTCCCTCTGCACTGTCCAATCAAACACAGGACAGGTACCGCACGGGATTAGATACAGAGTAAAGTTCCCTTTACACTGTCCACATTAAGCACTTCCAGAACAGGAACAGCATGTGTTAGATATAGAGTAAAGCTCCCTCTACACTGTCCACATCAATCATTCCCAAGATTGGTGCAGCACTGCGTTATAGAGTAAAGCTCTTTCAACACTGCCTCAACCAAACGCTCACAGGACAGGAACAATATTGGGTTAGGTACAGAGTAAAGCTCCTTCTGCACTGTATCCATGAAACACTCCCAGGAGAGGCACAAGATGGGGTTAGATACAGAGTAATGGTCCATCTACACTGTCAGTATAAATCACAGTAAGAAGTTTAACAACACCAGGTTAAAGTCCAACAGGTTTATTTGGTAGCAAAAGCCACACAAGCTTTCGGAGCTGCAAGCCCCTTCTTCAGGTGAGTGGGAATTCTGTTCACAAACAGAGCATATAAAGACACAAACTCAATTTACATGAATAATGGTTGGAATGCGAATACTTACAACTAATCAAGTCTTTAAGAAACAAAACAATGTGAGTGGAGAGAGCATCAAGACAGGCTAAAAAGATATGTATTGTCTCCAGACAAGACAGCCAGTGAAACTCTGTGGGGGTTACAAATAGTGTGACATGAACCCAATATCCCGGTTGAGGCCGTCCTCGTGTGTGCGGAACTTGGCTATCAATTTCTGCTCAGCGACTCTGCGCCGTCGTGTGTCGCGAAGGCCGCCTTGGAGAACGCTTACCCGAATATCAGAGGCCGAATGCCCGTGACCGCTGAAGTGCTCCCCAACAGGAAGAGAACAGTCTTGCCTGGTGATTGTCGAGCGGTGTTCATTCATCCGTTGTCGCAGCGTCTGCATAGTTTCCCCAATGTACCATGCCACGGGACATCCTTTCTTGCAGCGTATCAGGTAGACAACGTTGGCCGAGTTGCAAGAGTATGTACCGTGTACCTGGTGGATGGTGTTCTCACGTGAGATGATGGCATCTGTGTCGATGATCCGGCACGTCTTGCAGAGGTTGCTGTGGCAGGGTTGTGTGGTGTCATGGTCACTGTTCTCCTGAAGGCTGGGTAGTTTGCTGCGGACAATGGTCTGTTTGAGGTTGTGCGGTTGTTTGAAGGCAAGAAGTGGGGGTGTGGGGATGGCCTTGGCGAGATGTTCGTCTTCATCAATGACATGTTGATTCACTCCCAAGACAAGTACATTATGGGATTAGATATGGAGTAAAGATCCCTCTACATTGTGTCGATCAAACATTCCCAGCAGAGGTACAACATGGGGTTAGATAAAGAGTAGATCTCTTTCTACACCATCCGCATCAATCTCCCAGGACAGGTGCAGCACCGGATTAGATACAGGATAAATCTCCACCCACTCATTATCAACATCTGTTCCCAAAGGTAAGGGAGTCTAAAACTAGAGGTCATAGATTTAGGGTCAGAGGGGAGAGATACAAAAGATCCAGAGGGGCAGGTGTTTCACACAGTGTGGTGAGTGTCTGGAATGAGCTGCCAGGGGTAGCAGTGGAGGCTGATACTAAGCAGTGGAGGCTGATACTATTTTGTGTTTTTAAAAAGCATTTAGACGGTTACATGGATATGCTGCGTACACAGGGATATGGGCTAAACGTGGGACTAGGTTAGTGGTTTAAAAAAAAGGGTGGCATGGACAAGTTGTGCCAAAGGGCCTGCTTCCATGCTGTAAACCTCTATGACTCTACACTGTCCCCATCAAACACTCCCAGGACAGATACAGCACAGGATTAGATACAGGCTATATGTCCCTCTACATTGTACCCATAAATACTCCCAGGAGAGGCACCAGATGGGGGCTAGATATAGTCATGGTCCTCTGACCCTATCACTATCAAGCACTCCCAGGACAGCTACAGCTCGGTTAGAAACAAAATAAACCTCCGTCTACTCGATCCTCATCAAACACTCCCATGACAGGTGCAGCACTGTGTTAGATGCAGGGTAAAGCTCCCTCTACAATGTCTAACTCAAACACTTCCAAGTGAAGTACAGCATGGGATTAGATACAGAGTAAAGCTCCCTCAAATCTGTCCCCAACAAACACTCCCAGGACAGGTACGGCATGTGTTAGGTACCAGAGTAAATGTCCCTCTACATTGGCCCTATCCAACATTCCCAGGGCACGTACCGCACAGGGTTAGATACAGAGTAAATTTCCCTCTATAGTGTCCCCATCAAACACTCCCAGGACAGGTACAGCATGTGTTAGATACAGAGTAAATGCCCCTCTACATTGACCCCATGCAACACTCCCAGGAGAGGTAAAGCACAGGGTTAGATCCAGAGTGAAGCTCCCTCTGCACTGTCCCCTATGAAATACTCCCAGGACAGGTAAGCACGGGGTTAGATCCAGAGTAAAGCTCTCTCTACACTGTCTCCATCAAACACTCCCAGGACAGGTGCAGCATGGAATTAGATACAGATAAAGCTCCCTTTACATTGTACCATGTAACAATCCCAGGAGAGGCACAAGGTGGGTTAGGTACAGAGTAACTTTCCTTCTACCCTGTCTCAATCAAGCACTTCCAGGACAGGTACAGCACAGGGTTAGGTACAGATTAAAGCTCCATCTACTCTGTCCAATCAAACACTCCCAGGAGAGGCACAAGTTGGGGTTAGATACAGAGTAATGGTCCATCTACATCGGTATGAATCACTCCCAACACAAGTACATTATGGGGTTAGATATGGAGTAAATATCTGAGGAAACGGGCATGGAGTCTACAGAAATAGGGCAAACTGGTAGGGAGGCCATGGAACCTTTACAGATTAAAGGGGAGGAGGTGCTCGCTGTCTTGAGGCAAATCAGAGTGGATAAATCCCCAGGACCGGACAGGGTATTCCCACGGACCTTGAGGGAAGCTAGTGTTGAACTTGCAGGGGCCCTGGCAGACATATTTAAAATGTCAGTATTCACGGGGGAGGTGCCGGATGATTGGAGGGTGGCTCATGTTGTTCCGTTGTTTAAAAAAGGTTCCAAAAGAAATCCGGGAAATTATCGGCCAGTAAGTTTGACGTCGGTGGTGGGCAAGTGATTGGAAGGTGTGATAAGGGATAGGATCTACAAATATTTGGATAGACAGGGACTTATTAGGGAGAGTCAACATGGCTTTGTGCGTGGTAGGTCATGTTTGACCAATCTATTAGAGTTTTTCGAGGAGGTTACCAGGAAAGTGGATGAAGGGAAGGCGGTGGATGTTGTCTACCTGGATTTCAGCAAGGCCTTTGACAAGGTCCCTCATGGGAGGTTAGTTAGGAAGGTTCAGTCGCTAGGTATACATGGGGAGGTAGTAAATTGGATAAGACACTGGCTCAATGGAAGAAGCCAGAGAGTGGTTGTGGAGGATTGCTTCTCTGAGTGGAGGCCTGTGACTAGTGGCGTGCCGCAGGGATCGGTGTTGGGTCCATTGTTGTTTGTCATCTATATCAATGATCTGGATGATAATGTGGTAAATTGGAGCAGCAAGTTTGCTGATGATACAAAGATTGGAGGTGTAGTGGACAGTGAGGAAGGTTTTCAAAGCTTGCAGAGGGATTTGGACCAATTAGAAAAATGGACTGAAAAATGGCAAATGGAATTTAACGCAGAAAAGTGTGAGATATTGCACTTTGGAAGGACAAACCAAAGAAGAACGTACTCGGTAAATGGTAGGACTCTGAAGAGTGCAGTTGAACAGAGGGATCTGGGAATACAGGTACAGAATTCCCTAAAAGTGACGTCACAGGTGGATAGGGTCGGAAAGAGTGCCTTTGGTACATTGGCCTTTATAAATCGGAGTATCGAGTATAAAAGTTGGAGTGTTATGGTAAGGTTATATAAGGCATTGGTGAGGCCGAATTTGGAGTATTGTGTACAGTTTTGGTCACCTAGTTACAGGAAGGATGTAAATAAGATTGAAAGAGTGCAGAGAAGGTTCACAAGGATGTTGCCGGGACTTGAGAAGCTGAGTTACAGAGAGAGATTGAATAGGTTGGGACTTTATTCCCTGGAGCGTAGAAGATTGAGGGGAGATTTGATAGAGGTGTATAAGATTTTGATGGGTATAGATAGAGTGAATGCAAGCAGGCTTTTTCCGCTGAGGCTAGGGGAGAAAAAAACCAGAGGGCATGGGTTAAGGGTGAAAGGAGAAAAGTTTAAAGGGAATATTAGGGGGGGGCTTCTTCACGCAGAGAGTGGTGGGAGTGTGGAATGAGCTGCCGGATAAAGTGGTAAATGCTTTTAACATTTAAGAAAAACTTGGACGGGTTCATGGATGAGAGGGGTGTGGAGGGATATGGTCCAAGTGCAGGTCAGTGGGACTAGGCATAAAATGGTTCAGCACAGACAAGAAGGCCAAAAGGCCTGTTTCTGAGCTGTAATTTTCTATGGTTCTATGGTTCTAAAGGTCCCTCTACATTGTGTCGATCAACCATTCCCAGCAGAAGAACAAAGAACAAGAACAAAGAACAGTACAGCACAGGAAACAGGCCCTTCGGCCCTCCAAGCCTGTGCCGCTCCTTGGTCCAACTAGACCAATCGTTTGTATCCCTCCATTCCCAGGCTGCTCACGTGACTATCCAGGTAAGTCTTAAACGATGTCAGCGTGCCTGCCTCCACCACCCTACTTGGCAGCGCATTCCAGGCCCCCACCACCCTCTGTGTAAAAAACATCCCTCTAATATCTGAGTTATACTTCGCCCCTCTCACCTTGAGCCCGTGACCCCTCGTGAACGTCACTTCTGATCTGGGAAAAAGCTTCCCACCGTTCACCCTATCTATCCCCTTCATAATCTTGTACACCTCTATTAGATCTCCCCTCATTCTCCATCTTTCCAGGGAGAACAACCCTAGTTTACCCAACATGGGGTTAGATAAAGAGTAAATCTCTTTCTACACCATCCTCATCAATGTCTCAGGACAGGTGCAGCACCGGGTTAGATACAGGTTAAATCTCCACCTACTCATAGTCAACATCTGTTCCCAAAGGTAGGGAAGTCTAAAACTAGAGGTCATAGGTTTAGGTTGAGAGGGGAGAGATACAAAAGGGTCCAGAGGGGCAGGTGTTTCACACAGAGGGTGGTAAGTGCCAAGAACGAGCTGCCAGAGGTAGTAGTAGAGGCGGGTACAATTTTGTCTCTTAAAAAGCATTTAGACAGTTACATGGGTACACATGGGCTAAACATGGGCAATTGGGACTAGCTTAGTGGTTAAAATGGACAAGTTGGGCCGAAGTGCCTGCTTCCATGCTGTAAAACTCTACGACTCTACACTGTCCCCATCAAACATTCCCAGGTCAACTACAGCATGTGTTAGATACAGAGTAAATGTCCCTCTACGTTGGCCCCACCCAACTCTCCCAGGACAGGTACAGCACAGGGTTAGATACAGAGTAAAGCTCCCTCTAAACTGTCCCCAAAAACCACTCCCAGGACAGGTGCAGCACGGGATTAGATAGAGCCTAAATTCCCCTCTACACTGGCCCAATGAAACTCCCAGGAGAGGTACAAGATAGGTTTAGATACAAAGTAAAGGTCCTTCTACACTGTCCCATCAATCACTCCCAAGACAAGTACAGCACGGGATTAGCTATGACGTAAAGATCTCCATCAAATATGCCCAGGAGAGGAACAACATGGGGTTATATACAGAGTAGATCTCCTTCTGCACTGTCCCCATCAAACACTCCCAGGACAGGAATGGCACAAGATTACATATGAAGTTAAGATCCCTCTACACTGTCCGCATCACATAATGCCAATATAGGTACAGCATGGAGTTAGATAAAGAGCAAATCTCCCTCTACTCTGTCCCCATCAAACACTCCCAGGACAGAATGTGTTACATACAGAGTAATGCAACCTCTGCACTGTCCCCATCAAACCAGGTACAGCACAGTGTTAGACAGTAACGCACCTACTGCACTCTCCCCATCAAACACTCTCAGGAGTGGTACAGCACGGGGTTAGATACAGAGTAAAGCTCCCTCTACATTGTCCCCATCAAACATTCCCAGGACAAGTGCAGCACGGGGTTAGATACAGAGTAAAGCTCCCTCTACAATGTCTTGCTGAAACACTCCCAGGAGAGGTACAGCCACGGGTTTAGATACAGAATAAAGCTCCTTCAAGTCAGTCCCCATCAAACACTCTCAGGACATGTTAGTCAAAAGTAAAGGTCCCTTATTACCATGTAATTGTCCCTCGACACTGTTGGTATAAATCACTCTCAAGGCAAGTACACCATGGGGTTCGATATGTAATGAAGATCCCTCTGTTGCTCAGTAGGGTTTAGTGCTGCACTTGTGAGATGTGGGAAATCCGTGATGACCATATCTGCAGGAAGTGCACCCAATTGCAGCTCCTCACAGACCGCATGGATAGGTAGGTGCAGCAGTTGGATGCACTTAGGAGCATGAAGGTGGCAGAAAGCATCATAGACAGGAACTTTGCTGATGTAGTACAAAGAACAAAGAACCATACAGCACAGGAACAGGCCCTTCGGCCCTCCGAGCCCGCGCCGCTCCCTGGTCCAAACTAGACCATTCCTTTGTATCCCTCCATTCCCACTCCGTTCATGTGGCTATCTAGATAAGTCTTAAACGTTTCCAGTGTGTCCGCCTCCACCACCTTGCCCGGCAGCGCATTCCAGGCCCCCACCACCCTCTGTGTAAAATACGTCCTTCTGATATCCGTGTTAAACCTCGCCCCCCTCACCTTGAACCTATGACCCCTCGTGAACGTCACCACCGACCTGGGGAAAAGCTTCCCACCGTTCACCCTATCTATGCCTTTCATAATTTTATACACCTCTATTAGGTCACCCCTCATCCTCCGTCTTTCCAGTGAGAACAACCCCAGTTTACCCAATCTATCCTCATAGCTAAGCCCTTCCATACCAGGCAACATCCTGGTAAACCTCCTCTGCACTCCCTCTAAAGCCTCCACGTCCTTCTGGTAGTGTGGCGACCAGAACTGGGCGCAGTATTCCAAATGCGGCCGAACCAATGTTCTATACAACTGCAACATCAGACCCCAACTTTTATACTCTATGCCCCGTCCTATAAAGGCAAGCATGCCATATGCCTTATTCACTCCCTTCTCCACCTGTGACGTCACCTTCAAGGATCTGTGGACTTGCACACCCAGGTCCCTCTGTGTATCTACACCCTTTATGGTTCTGCCATTTATCGTACAGCTCCCCCCTACGTTAGTTCTACCAAAATGCATCACTTTGCATTTATCTGGATTGAACTCCATCTGCCATTTCTTTGCCCAAATTTCCAGCCTATCTATATCCATCTGTAGCCTCTGACAATGTTCCTCACTATCTGCAAGACCAGCCAATTTTGTGTCATCCGCAAACTTACTGATCACCCCAGTTACACCTTCTTCCGGATCGTTTATATAAATCACAAACAGCAGAGGTCCCAATACAGAGCCCTGCGGAACACCACTAGTCACAGGCATCCAGCCGGAAAAAGACCCTTCCACTACCATCCTCTGTCTTCTGTGACCAAGCCAGTTCTCCACCCATCTAGCCACCTCCCCCTTTATCCTATGAGATCCAACCTTTTGCACCAACCTACTGATGCGCAATTAATTCACTCGGGAGGCTGGATCGTACCCGGGAAATAAAGGCTTTTATAAGCAACAAGAATAGAGCATACTGCTTAACAATACAATCCCAGACTAAAGGGTCACTAGGAAGTGCAGTGACCTTTATACTCCTATAGGAAGGTGGAGCCAACCGGAGTGTACCACAGAACAATACCAACAGGTGGAACACCCCAACCCTAACCCCAACAGTAACAAGAGTAACATATGTACAAGTACCCATAGTGATAACCATCTATGGTTCAGTACCCATAGTGGTAACCATCTATGGTTCACCACATTCACCCCTCCTTTAAAAACAAAGGCCGGTGGGGCAAAAAAAACAGTACGAATTGTCCATATATTCACAAGTTCAGTCGTATCGGAGGTCCGCACCGTCTCTGCGACCTCCGCAGCACTGGTGGTAGCGCCGGTTCTGGTGACCGTGGTGACCCTCTCTCCAAGGTAGTGTCCAGTGACTCCTCCAGTTCCTCACGGACGGGTGGACCTCGAGGTGGCGACAATCTCCTGGACTCAGGCAAGCCTCGAGGTGGCGACAATCTCCTGGACTCAGGCAAGCTGTACACGGGAGTAAGAGGATTAAGTGGAGGTCCCGATACTGCCCGCGCCGTGTCAGGAGGGGAGAGAATGGGCAAAGGAACCCTAACCAGAGGTGCGGGAGCGACGGGGGTTTCCAGGTCCCCTGCAGGCGCCAGATCTCGGATAGAGACTGTGTTCTCTCGCCCGTCAGGATATGCTACATAGGCATATTGAGGGTTGGCGTGGAGGAGATGGACCTGTTCAACCAAAGGGTCGGACTTGCGGGTCCTAACATGCTGCCGCAGGAGGACAGGTCCTGAGTACGTCAACCAAGACGGCAGTGAGGTCCCAGAGGAAGACTTCCTAGGGAAGGTAAACATCCGCTCATGTGGGGTAGCGTTGGTTGCCGTACACAGGAGGGACCGGATTGAATGGAGCGCATCAGAAAGTACCTCTTGCCAACGGGAGACTGGAAGACCCCTGGACCTTAACGCCAGTAAGACAGCCTTCCAAACTGTAGCGTTTTCTCTTTCGACCTGCCCGTTACCCCTGGGGTTGTAACTCGTAGTCCTACTTGAGGCAATTCCTTTAGAGAGCAGGTATTGCCTCAAGTCGTCGCTCATAAACGACGAACCCCTATCACTGTGGATATAACTGGGTTAGCCGAACAGGGTAAAAAGACTCCGCAGGGCTTTGATGACCGTGGCAGCGGACATGTCTGAACAGGGAATGGCAAAAGGGAATCGGGAGTACTCGTCAACCACGTTGAGGAAGTACACATTCCGATCTGTCGAAGGAAGGGGGCCCTTGAAATCAACACTCAGTTGTTCAAAAGGGCGAGTGGCCTTAATGAGGTGTGTCCTGTTAGGTCGGTAGAAGTGCAGCTTGCATTCAGCACATACCTGGCAGCTTTGAGTTATCGACCTGACATCCTCTATGGAGTAGGGCAGATTCTGAGCCTTTACAAAATGGAAAAACCGAGTGATCCCTGGATGGCAGAGATCATTGTGGAGGGCCTGTAACCAGTCCTCCTGCACACTGGCACATGTTCCACGCGACAGGGCATCTGAGGGCTCATTGAGCTTCCCCGGACGGTACATGATATCATAGTTGTAGGTGGAGAGTTCGATTCTCCACCTCAAGATTTTATCATTCTTGATTTTACCCCTTAACGTGTTGTTGAACATGAAAGCCACGGACCGCTGGTCCGTGAGCAGGGTAAATCGTTTTCCAGCCAAATAATGGTGCCAATGCCGGACGGCCTCCACAATGGTCTGAGCCTCTTTTTCCACAGAGGAGTGCCGAATTTCAGGGCCTTGGAGGGTGCGAGAGAAAAAGTCGATGGGCCTGCCCGCCCGGTTAAGTGTGGCAGCCAGGGCGAAATCAGATGCATCACTCTCCACCTGGAAGGGGATGGACTCATCTACAGCGTGCATCGTGGCTTTCGCGATGTCAGCTTTTATCCCTTCAAAGGCTAAGCGAGCCTCTGCTGCCAGGGGAAAAGAGGTAGATTTTATGAGTGGACGGGCTTTGTCCGCATAATTGGGAACCCACTGTGCGTAATACGAGAAGAAGCCTAAGCATCTTCTCAGTGCTTTGATGCTAGTGGGTAGGGGAAGTTCAAGGAGGGGACGCATACGGTCTGGATCGGGGCCGATGACCCCGTTTTCCACCACGTATCCGAGGATTGCTAGGCGGTGCTTGCTGAATACACACTTCTCCCTGTTATAGGTCAGATTCAGGCGAGACGCAGTGCGTAAAAACTTCAGGAGGTTGGCGTCGTGGTCCTGCTGGTCATGGCCGCAGACAGTGATGTTGTCCAGGTACAGGAAGGTAGCCCGTAGCCCGTTTTGGTCCACCATTCCGTCCATTACACGCTGGAAGACCGAGACCCCATTAGTGACGCCGAAAGGGACCCTTAAGAAGTGGTAGAGACGGCCATCCGCCTCAAAGGCCGTGTATTTTCGGTCCTCTGGGCGAATGGGGAGCTGGTGGTAGGCTGACTTCAAGTCGATGGTGGAGAACACCCGGTACTGTGCAATCTGGTTGACCATGTCAGATATGCGCGGGAGAGGGTACGCGTCCAGCTGCGTGTACCTATTAATGGTCTGACTATAGACTATGACCATCCGGGGCTTGTCTCCAGTCTTAACCACCACGACTTGTGCTCTCCATGGGCTAGTGCTAGGTTGAATGATCCCTTCCCTGAGGAGCCGCTGAACCTCAGATCGAATAAAGATCCGATCCTCAGCTCTGTAACGCCTGCTCTTAGTTGCGATGGGCTTGCAGCCTGGCACGAGATTTTCAAATAAAGAAGGCGGGGTGATTTTGAGTGTTGAGAGACTGCACGTGGAGCGCGCTGGGCAATTTGGAGGCTGCTGTTCTCCCACTGAAAGTGGAGGGAGTGGCCCATCGTACTGCAGGGTCACACTCCTCAGGTGGACCATAAAGTCTAGTTCCAGGAGTACCGGAGCGCAAAGGTGCGGTAACATGAGGAGCCTGAAGTTCTCATAAACTGTGCCCCGCACCGTTAGAGTTACCACGCAGCTCCCAAGAACGGTAACAGATCGGGACCTCGACGCCATAGAGATTGTTTGCCTGACAGTTTATACTCGGAGAGCGCACCGTTTCACAGTATCCGGATGAATGAAACTCTCCGTGCTCCCGCTGTCAAACAGACAATGTATCAGGCGTCCGTTTACCTCTATGTCCATCATGGACTTGTCGAGTCTGTGAGGCTTGGCCTGGTCCAGGATGATTGACGCCACTGTTGGATCCTGAGTGCAACTGCAGGCAGCTGAGATGGTCGATGATGAGGACCCCTGCTGGTTGTCTGCGGCCGGTGTCGACCAAAATGGCTGCGCCCATGGATCGCACATGGTCGATGGTGTTGAAAGTGGCGGCACTCGCAGGTCACACGTGTCTTGCGTCGTCGTCCTCAGGAATGGTGGCACCCGTGAATCGCACGTGGTTGAAGACATCGACGAAACTGGAGACGAGGAGACGGATCCTGGGGAGTCACACGCAGCACTGCTTGCCTTCGAAGGTGGCTTCGCTCGGCACACTTTAGCATAGTGCCCTTTCTTCCCACAAGCGGAGCAAAATACCGTCCTGGCCGGACATCGCTGACGAGGGTGCTTCGCCAATCCACAGAAACATCACCGTGGGCCTCCTGGGGCTGCCGCCGCCGTCAGGTCCAAGGTTGAAAGCACGATCGCGCAGTTCCTAGGGTAGAGATGAGTCGGTGGCTGTACTTGCCACGATGTTCCCACGTGGTCGGTGGGGTAAGTTTCAAGACTTCTGGAGGCCGTTTCCATCGCATCAGCCAATTCCACCGTCTTAGCTAGGTCCAAGTTACCCTGCTCTAGCAGCCGCAGGCGAATATAGGATGAGCCGATTCCCGCCACGAACGCATCTCGGATCAGATCGTTAGTGTATTGAGTAGCCGACACTGACTTGCAATTGCAGGCTCTGGCTAGCTGCTGAAGTTCGCGCAGGTACTGTCCCGTCGTTTCGCCGGGCTGCCGCCGTCGAGTGGCTAGTAGGTGACGAGCATGAATCTCGTTTGGCGGCTTATGGTACAGCTTCTTCAGTAATTCGATGGCCTCTTTGTAGTCTTATGAATCGCGGATTGTTGCATACACAGTGTCGCTTACCCTTGCGTGGAGGACCCACAATCTGTCGGCGTCGTTTTGGACTGCTGTTGAGGTGTCGATATAATCCTGGAAACACTTCAACCAATGGTCGAAAGTGTTTGATGCTCCAGCGGCACGCGGATCTAAGGTAAGCCGATCGGGGTTTAACATTTGCTCCATGGTTTTTTTTTTCAAAACAAAAATTGTTGCTAATAAAATTGATGCGTGATTAATTCACTCGGGAGGCTGGATCGTACCCAGGAAATAAAGGCTTTTATCAGCAACAAGAATAGAGCATACTGCTTAACAATACAATCCCAGACTAAAGGGTCACTAGGAAGTGCAGTGACCTTTATACTCCTATAGGAAGGCGAAGGCAACCGGAGTGTACCACAGAACAATACCAACAGGTGGAACACCCCAACCCTAACCCCAACAGTAACAAGAGTAACATATGTACAAGTACCCACAGTGATAACTCGTTGGAGTTTAGAAGGATGAGGGGGGATCTTATGGAGACTTATAAGATAATGCGGGGGCTGGATAGGGTGGAGGCGGAGAGATTCTTTCCACTTAGTAAGGAAGTTAAAACTAGAGGACACAGCCTCAAAATAAAGGGGGGTCGGTTTAAGACAGAGTTGAGGAGGAACTTCTTCTCCCAGAGGGTGGTGAATCTCTGGAATTCTCTGCCCACTGAGGTGGTGGAGGCTACCTCGCTGAATATGTTTAAAGCGCGGATGGATGGATTCCTGATCGGTAAGGGAATTAAGGGTTATGGGGATCAGGCGGGTAAGTGGTACTGATCCACGTCAGATCAGCCATGATCTTATTGAATGGCGGGGCAGGCTCGAGGGGCTAGATGGCCTACTCCTGCTCCTATTTCTTATGTTCTTATGTTCTTATAACCATCTATGGTTCAGTACCCATAGTGGTAACCATCTATGGTTCACCACACCTACCATGAGGGACTTTGTCAAACGCTTTACTAAAGTCCATATAGACGACATCCACGGCCCTTCCCTCGTCAACCATTCTAGTCACTTCTTCAAAAAGCTCCACCAGGTTAGTGAGGCATGACCTCCCTCTCACAAAACCATGCTGACTATTGTTAATGAGTTTATTCCTTTCTAAATGCGCATACATCCTATCTCTAAGAATCCTCTCCAACAACTTCCCTACCACGGACATCAAGCTCACCGGCCTATAATTTCCCGGGTTATCCTTCCTACCCTTCTTAAATAACAGGACCACATTAGCAATCCTCCAATCCTCTGGGACCCCACCTGTGTCCAGTGACGAGACAAAGATTTGCGTCAGAGGCCCAGCGATTTCATCTCTCGTCTCCCTGAGCAGCCTTGGATAGATTCCATCAGGCCCTGGGGATTTGTCAGTCTTTACATTCCCTAAAAAACCTAACACTTCCTCCCTTATAATGGAGATTTTCTCTAACGGGTCAACACTCCCCTCCGAGACACTCCCAGTCAACACATCCCTCTTCTTTGTGAATACTGACGCAAAGTATTCATTTAGGATCTCCCCTACTTCTTTGGGCTCTAAGCATAATTCCCCACTTTTGTCCCTGAGAGGTCCGATTGTTTTCCCTGACAACCCTTTTGTTCCTAACGTATGAATAAAATGCCTTGGGATTCTCCTTAATCCTGTCTGCCAAGGACATTTCGTAGTGACACCCAAGACGCAGGCAAATAGATGGATGACCGCTAGAAGGGGCAGGCAGTCAGTGCAGGAATCCCTTGTGGTATTCCCCCTCTCTAACAAGTATACTGTTTTGGATACTTTTGGGGGGAGGGCGGGAATGGCCTGTCAGGGGATAACAGCAGCAGCAGCCAGAGCAGTGGCACCACGGCTGGGTCTGATAAGTAGGGAGGGACAAAGAGCAATAGTTATAGGGGATGCTATAATTGGGGGTGCAGATAGGTGCTTCTGTGGATGTCAAAGAGACTCCAGGATGGTATGTTGCCTTCCTGGTGCCAGGGTCCAGGATGTCTCTGAATAGGCAGAAAGCATTCTGATGGGGGAGGGAGAATAGCCAGAGGTCGTGGTTCATATTGGTACAGACGACGTAGGCAGGAAGAGTGATGAGGTCCTGCAGCAGCAGTTTAGGGAGTTAGGTAGAAAGTTAAAAAGCAGGACCTCTAGGGTTGTAATCTCAGGATTACTCCCTCTGCCACTTCCAGTGAGGCTAGAAATAGGAAGTTACTCCAGCTCAACACGTGGCTAAACAGCTGGTGTAGGAGGGAGGGTTTCAGATATCTAGACCATTGGGATCTCTTCTGGAACACATAGGACCTGTACAAGAAGGACAGGTTGCATCTAAACTGGAGGGGCATAAATATTCTGTCTGGGAAGTTTGCTAGTGTCACATGGTAGGATATAAACTAATTTGGCAGGGGGGTGGGAACCAAAGCAAAGGTGAATTAACTGAAGGGGAACTAGAGATTAGGGCCAGTAAGATATCAGAGGAAGAGCAGGCAGGGTGTAGTTGCTGATCAAAGAGGGTCTGGTGGATTGAAGTGCATTTTTTTTCAATGCGAGAAGTGTAACAGGTAAGGCAGATGAACTTAGAGCTTGGATTAATACTTGGAACTATGATGTTGTTGCCATTACAGAGACTTGGTTAAGGGAAGGACAGGATTGGCAGCTTAATGTTCTAGGATACAGATGTTTCAGGTGGGAGTGGGGGGGATGTAAAAGGGCTGGGGGAGTTGCACTGGTTAAGGAGAATATCACAGCTGTGCTGCGGGAGGACACCTCGGAGGACTGATACAGCGAGGCAATATGGATAGAGCTCAGGAAAAGGAAGAGTGTAGTCATAATGTTGGGGTTTACTATTGGCCTCCCAACTGCCAGTGGGAGATAGAGGAACAGATATGTAGGCAGATTTTGGCAAGGTGGAATAGTAACAGGGTTGTTGTGGTGGGTGATTTAAATTTCCCTGGATCGACTGGGACTCAGGAGTGTGAATGGGGCAAGGTTTGTAAGCAGCATCCAGGAGGGTGTTAGAAACATAGAAAAACTACAGCACAAAACAGGCCCTTCGGCCCCACAAGTTGTGCCGAACATATCCCTACCTCCTAGGCCTACCTATAACCCTCCATCCTATTAAGTCCCATGTACTCATCCAGGAGTCTCTTAAAAGACCCTATTGAGTTTGCCTCCACCACCACTGATGGCAGCCGATTCCACTCGCCCACCACCCTCTGTGTGAAAAACGTCCCCCTAACATTTCCCCCGTACCAACCCCCCAGCACCTTAAACCTGTGTCCTCGCGTAGCAGCCATTTCCACCCTGGGAAAAAGCCTCTGAGAGTCCACACCCGATCTATGCCTCTCAACATCTTATATACCTCTATTAGGTCTCCTCTCATCCTACGTCTCTCCAAGGAGAAAAGACCGAGCTCCCTCAGCCTATCCTCATAAGGCATGCCACTCAATCCAGGCAACATCCTTGTAAATCTCCTCTGCACCCTTTCAATCTTTTCCACATCCTTCCTGTAATGAGGCGACCAGAACTGAGCACAGTACTCCAAGTGGGGTCTGACGAGGGTCTTATATAGCTGCATCATTATCCCCGGACTTCTAAACTCAATCCCTCGATTGATAAAGGCCAGCACACCATACGCCTTCTTAACCATCTCCTCCACCTGCGGGGCCGATCTTAGAGTCCTGTGGACCAGGACCCCAAGGTCCTTCTGATCCTCTACAGTACTAAGAGTCTTTCCCTTTATATTGTACTCCTTCATCCCATTTGACCTGCCAAAATGGACCACTACGCATTTATCTGGGTTGGAGTCCATCTGCCACTTGTCCGCCCGGTCTTGCATCCTATCTATGTCCCTCTGTAACTTCTGACATCCTTCCAGACTATCCACAACCCCACCAACCTTCGTGTCGTTGGCAAACGTACCAACCCATCCCTCCACTTCCTCATCCAGGTCATTTTTGAAAATGACAAACAGGGTCTCAGAACAGATCCCTGGGGCACACCACTGGTGACCAACCTCCATTTAGAAAAAGACCCATCTATACCCACTCTCTGCCTCCTTTGGGCAAGCCAGTTCTGGATCCACAGGGCAGCAGCCCCTTGGATCCCATGCCCTCTCACCTTTTCTAGAAGCCTTGCATGGGGGACCTTATCGAACGCCTTGCTAAAATCCATATAAACCACATCTACCACTTTCCCTTCGTCAATGTGTTTAGTCACATTTTCGAAGAACTCCACCAGGCTCGTAAGGCACGATGTGCCTTTGACAAAGCCATGCTGAGTATTCTTGAGCATACTAAACCTCTCTAAATGCTCATAAATCTTGTCCCTCAGGATCTTCTCCATCAGCTTACCAACCACTGAGGTTAGACTCACCGGTCGGTAATTTCCTGGGCTATCCCTATTCCCCTTCTTGAAAATAGGAACCACATCCGCAATCCTCCAATCCTCCGGCACCTCTCCTGTCTCCATCGACGACACAAAGATCATCGCCCGAGGCTCTGCAATCTCTTCCCTCGCCTCCCACAGTAACCTGGGGTACATCCCATCCGGATCTGGCGACTTATCTATATTGATGCCATTCAAAGATTCCAGCACAACCTCTTGTGTTGTCCAAACTTGTGTGCTTTAACCTCTGTAGCGAATAAAAACACAAAGTCGACTTTAAATACTTAAACACAATTTCCTTTATTCTGCAGTTACTTAAACAAAAGTAAACACTTGCAATGCATCAACCAAATACTATGTTACTTTACTTAACTTCAGGTTGATTTCCACTTGCAATTAAAACCTGGCCAGGATTTTGTTGTCACGTGGAAACAGTTTTTTGTTCTCTTCTCCTCCCAGATGTTGTCTCTCCTTGTGAGCTTGGTTCCTGGGTTCTTCACACTGTTTTTCTAAACAAGCTCTTTGTGTTAGCAGAGTTAAAACAAGAGTTAAATGTTCCTTGGTAATCAGCCAATGAATTGACCAGAACCCCAATTGCATCGTTCGATTAGGCCAATCAAATACAACCGGTCACTCCAGCCGACATCTCTCGGCCACTTCTGTGCATATTGTTTACATTCCAATACCCAGATAAGGAACAACTCATCCCTGCCAAGGACAAGCTGTTGAATCTGACTCCTTCTGTCCTTTGATAAATTCCAGGCCACAGGCCACAAGGAAAATCCAGCACAGTGAAAAAACAACTTTAACCGAAAAATCTGGTTGCTTGATTGAAGGTCTTTCATCATAGTAAAAGTTAAAACTCTACTCAGCCACAATTGCACCAGGGCGGCATAGTAGTACAGTGGTTAGCACTGCTGCTTCACAGCGCCAGGGACCTGGGTTCGATTCCCGGCTTGGGTCACTGTGTGGAATTTGCACGTTCTCCCTGTGTCTGCGTGGGTTTCCTCCGGGTGTTCCAGTTTCCTCCCACTGTCTAAAAGACATGCTGGTTAGGTGCATTGACCCAAACAGGTGCCGGACTGTGGTGACTAGGAGATTTTCACAGTAACTTCGTAGCAGTGTTAATGTAAGCCTTACTTGTGACTAATAAATAAACTTCAACCTTAAATTGCTATTGGCAAAAACTTCAAGTTGCAACAAAAAGTTGCTTTGGATTGGGGAAGTGTGGAGTTGAGTAAAATAATGCTGGTTCTCGCCAAGGTAGATAGGACCAGCGATTGTTGGGAAATCTGCTGAAGAGCAGTGGGGGATTTTGAAATAGGAAATGGGCACTGTATAATCCCAGAATATTCCCTCAAGCATGTTAGCAAGGACAAACAAACCCGAAGATCCATAATGACCAGAGATATTCAGGTTAGGATGATAAGGAAAAGAAAGTTATTTTAGCTTGTAAAAGGGGACTAAATCAGCGGATGCATTAATGAAGTACAGAAAGCACAGGGTGGAGCTTAAGAAAGTAATTAGAAAAGTAAACAGGTGACATGGGTATACTCTGGCTGATAAAAGTGCAGAAAATCTAGATATTCTAGGATATAAACCAGGGAACTGCAGACCAGTGAGTCCCAAGTCAGTGTAGGGAAACTTTCGGAGAAAATCTGGAAGGAGAGCATCCATCACCTCTTGGAGAGGGAAGGCTTGATCAGGGATAGGCAGGATGGCTTTGGCAGATAGAGGACATGCCTAATAAATTTGATTTATTATTTTGAGGAGGTGACCAGGCACATACATGAGTGTAGTAGAGCTGACGTAGTTTACATGGATTTCAGCAAATGACAAGTTCCCATATGGAAAACTTATGAAGAAGGCAAATGCACATCGGATATAGGGATAAATTTGAATTAAATTAATTTGATAAAATGGATTCAAAATTGCCGCAGTAGTAGGAGTCAGAGGGTAATGACAAAAGGATGTTTTTGTGACTGGAAGACAGTGCCCAATATCCTCCCTCAGGGATTTGTCCTAGGTTCCGTAGTATTGGTCATTTATTTAAAGACATAGATGACCATGTGTGGATAGATATATAAAACTTGCGATTGACACAAAATTTACCCACAAATATTAGCCACGTGGTCAACAGTGAGTTTGAGTGTCTTGGGCTATAATAAGATGGAGGCGGGATGGTCAAATAGGCAGATAAGTAGGGTGGCCATTTCCAAATTTCCAAAAAGGAGGGCATTGCATACGGGGTCATAGGTTACCATATATATACAGTGCGTTTCAAAAACATTTATTTTTTTAATAAAATTTAAACTGTATTGCAAAAACAACAAATGCAAACAGATGATCACTTTAGTTAATTTATTAAATAAAAATTCTAATATAATACTTTTTTTTGCCTATATAAATCCAGCAAAAACCTAGCTATTTCATTATTAATCAGTGATTTTCTGCCAGAGCCCTTTTTCCTATTCAATGATTCATCATTCTGCATATTACATACATGTATTCATACAGTATAAATAAAGAACTGAAAGAAATGAATATTCATTTTTACTCCTGCTGAAGCAGGTATGCTAACCAAATTAACTTACTTCACAAACTAAAGGAAGTAGCCTACTTAGGCCTATCATGGACTGCCAGGTATGGATGTCTATTTTTTGTATTTCTGCCCTTTACTTGCCATCTCCAGGAGTTTTATGTTGGCCAGGAGTTTTTTGTACATGGCTGGGCATTCTTCTGAGAAGTTGTTACATATTTGGAGCTCTGCTGTGACTGAGTCCACTTGCAGACGGTTCCTCTCGTTTCTCCAAGCTGAGGTCATCATTGAAAAAACTCGTTCTGTGTGAGCATTGCTGCATGGAATAGAGAAGATATAAGCACTCACCTTCTTCAGGTTTGTAAAAGAGACCTCAGATTTACTGAACAGCTTGAGATAACGTTCTTCACTATGGCTATCTACCATCTCAGGAGTACTGATAATTGCCTCCACAATCCCATACTCTTCATATAATTCATCCAGATCAATATCTTGAAGGTTACAGGCCTTGACTGCATCACAGAATTCTCCAAAAGGTATGGCACTTGTTAGGCTCAATTTTGACACTTTGTTGTGAAAGCTGTTTTCAGAGAAGTCATAACTATCACTTAAGTACTTTATGACTCTTTCATAGAAAACAATGAAGTCTGCTTCACATTTCTTAGACACATCAGGGGTAAGCTGGCTAAGCTTAGTGTTCACTGCAAAGCCAAGAAAACAGTCCTTTTCTCTCAAGTTTGCTTTTCAGTTCAGCCATTAGCTTAAATACTGAAATTATGCTGGATGACTTGGCTTCTAGTGCTTCAATCGTGTCTGAGAACAATTTAAGAGTGTGACTGAGGAAGAAGAAATAGCTCTCTGACGATTCACAGGCATTTCCTTCATCTCCGAAGCACTTCCACAGTACCTTGGGGCACCCCTCCTCACCTCAACTCTGAAAATAACATTTTAGGACTTCCCAGCACTTAAGTATTCTGTCAATAGATGGCAAAAGAGAGAGTCATCTAGTCACAACATGCCGTAACAGATTACAATTATCAACATCCACGAATTCACACAATTCCTTTAACTGTGTTGTTCTTTTAGCTGAGATGCTGAAATGGTTGTACACTTTGAGCACAATATCTTCAACTTCAATTTGCAGTTTTCCTGTAGCAACTCTTGTTGCATTGTACAAAATATGGGCCAGACAATTTGCAGCAATGGTGTTCTTTTGAACCATTTTCAGTTTTTGATAAACACTGTTGTGTTTTCCATAGTTTACACTTGTATTGTCAGCAGTGTATGCAGACACTTTATTCAGTCCGGACCTGACGTCTCTAGTTTAACCAGGAGCTGATTTGTTATGTCCTCTGATGATTCATTGTTATCGCTGTAAAAGTCAAGTAACACATGTTGCACTCCCTTCTCAAAATGAAAGTATCTCAGAAGTATTGGGAAACACTTTGTTGCACCTTTGTTTGAAGCATCAGTTGCTACTGAAAAGGTCAATATACTCCACATGCTTTTGTACAGAATACGGTGCTGGAATATTTTCACAGTAAGAGTTTTAACAACACCAGGTTAAAGTCCAACAGGTTTATTTGGTAGCAAATGGTATTTGCTATCAAATAAACCTGGACTTTAACCTGGTGTTGTTAAAACTCTTACTGTGTTCACCCCAGTCCAACGCCGGCATCTCCACATCAAGAATATTTTCACACAGAGCTTTTGCTTTAGTTTCCCCACATGTTACACCTTTCACTATCAATGAGTCACTGTATATTTCTTTGTCAACTTTTACTCCCCAATCAACACTTCTGTATGACTGATGATATGATACACTTTACACAGTTCTGCAGCCAAGATTTTGTCATCTTGAGTTGATCGAGCTGGGGAGAAAAATGATGTGGAGATGCCGGCGTTGGACTGGGGTAAACACAGTAAGAAGTTTAACAACACCAGGTTAAAGTCCAACAGGTTTATTTGGTAGCAAAAGCCACACAAGCTTTCGAAGCTCTAAGCCCCTTCTTCAGGTGAGTGGGAATTCTGTTCACAAACAGAGCTTATAAAGACACAGACTCAATTTACATGAATAATGGTTGGAATGCGAATACTTACAACTAATCAAGTCTTTAAGAAACAAAACAATGGGAGTGGAGAGAGCATCAAGACAGGCTAAAAAGATGTGTATTGTCTCCAGACAAGACAGCCAGTGAAACTCTGCAGGTCCACGCAACTGTGGGAGTTACAAATAGTGTGACATGAACCCAATATCCCGGTTGAGGCCGTCCTCGTGTGTGCGGAACTTGGCTATCAGTTTCTGCTCAGCGACTCTGCGCTGTCGTGTGTCGCGAAGGCCGCCTTGGAGAACGCTTACCCGAATATCAGAGGCCGAATGCCCGTGACCGCTGAAGTGCTCCCCAACAGGAAGAGAACAGTCTTGCCTGGTGATTGTCGAGCGGTGTTCATTCATCCGTTGTCGCAGCGTCTGCATAGTTTCCCCAATGTACATGGTACATGGTACATGGAGAAAAATGATAACAATGATGACGTACCAGCAGTACGAGTGTTAACTTTATGTTTATCTGTGGTAGCGTGTGGTTCAACTGCCCTTTTTCCCTTCCTGCCAATCTCCACATCACAATGGCATAGTGTACAAAAAACATGTAAGTCATCTTTTCTGCTTTTAGCAATAAATCCAAATTCTTTGGCTTATTCATGGTTAAATATAGTCTTTCTTTTCGGCATTTCTTTAGGAGCTTGAAACAAGAACAAAAAAGTCAACCACTTTCCACTGCGGCCTTGGGCAGACTGACCCTCTCGGACGTGTTGATGTGGCCCGTACACTGCGGCTCATCAGCAGCGTTGACAACGGCAACTACATATAATAAAAATACGTTAACGGTTGTTAGAGCTTTCAGTTCCCACTGTTTTAAGTATATCTGAGGTAATTTATATAAGTTTTTTAGTCAGACCCAAAAAAAGAGGACAAATTAACGTCCGGCTTGAGGTGGCGCTGGACGGAAGACAGGGTGCTCAAAAACCAGACAGTCCGGCCTAAAGCCGGAGGTCTGGCCTCCCTACAGATAAGTGGCTGGTGTAATTTAACCCTGAAGAATGCGAGATGATGCACTTCGGAAGGATTAATATGACAATGAAGTATTCAATGAATGACATGACAGGAGGAAGTTCTGTGGAACAAAGGGACCTGGACGTGTTTGTCCATAGATCACTGCAGGGTGGTGAAAATTCATACGAGACACTTCATTTTATCAATCAAAGCATAGATTACAAAAACAGGGAAGTCATGTTGCAGTTGTAAAACTCTTTGATGAGGCTATAGTTGGAGAAATGTGTGCAGTTCTGGTCACCACATGATAAGATGGATGTGGGGGTGGAGAGGAGATTCACGAGGGTGCCGCCTGGGTTAGAAGATTTAAGTTATGAAGAAAGGCTGGACAGGTGTGGGTTATTTTTATTGGAGCAAAGAAGACTGGGGAGGGCGACCTAATTTAGGTGTGCATGATTATGAGGGCCATGGACAGAGGGGATAAGGAGCAGCTGTTCCCATTAATTGAAGGGTCAGAGAGCAGGAAGTTTGGGGAATGTGAGCAAAAGCTTTTTTTACTGGGAGGGAGGTGATGCCCTGAAATGTTTTTTTCCTGGGAGGCTGGTAGAGGTGGGTTTTCTCACATCCTTTATAAAGAACCTGGATGATCACTTGGTACATCATAACATTCACAGCTATGTGCCAGATATTGGTAAATGGGATCAGATGCGATGCTAGTTGTCTCTCTCGATGGGCTGAAGGGCCTCTTCTGTCCTGTATTATTCTATGAAAATTCTTGTTTAGCATTTTCACCACTGAATTTCCATCATATTTTGATGAATTAGTTCTCAGATATCAGAAGCTGGTTGGAACAAATGCTGATCTGCACAAATCTATCGCTGTAGTTTTGTTTTGACTTCACATCTTCTGAGGCAGAAGGAAGGGTTTTCCATTCCCAGCACGAGACATGAAAAGTTCCCACACAGTTCTAATGGAACTTTCAATAGTCCATGCAATTTTCCTCCCCTTCTGCCTACATACCAGTGGTGCGTACAATTCTCCATGTGTCTTATTCCATGTATTGCCTCATGGACAATTTTTGACTGCAATGTAATAGCATCCACCCCTCACACCCCTCATTCCTGTCTCTGCCAGGCATAAGGGGCAAATGGTATCGCTCAAGGTTTGGTTGAGTGTAATGAAAGGCAGGTCCTCTGTAACAAACAGATGCTTCAGTGATATCCGTTTATCCATCCTTAGTACAGGTGTTTCTCTCATTCAAATAATACCAACATTTAACGCTGACTATGAAACAGTAATCGCCAAACATTGTTTCTGATTCACACTAATGTGTGTATGTGCTGCCTCTTCCTGCCTCTTCCTGCAATGTCTGGTTATCATTGCCTTCTTTGTTACTGTGCACTGTCTCCAGTCCTTCACATTAAACTTCCAAATCCCATGGCACTTCAACACACCCACTCCACGTTGCATACTTATCTGATTCAGAATGGCACTAGTCCCAGTCCCGTTCAGTTCATGGCCATCAGAAACATCCGGTTGCTTTCTCTCCCAGTACTACAACCAATGCATCACGAATTAAAACCCACTTCCCCCACATCAATCTTCGAGCAAGACATTTAACTCTGACCTTGTTTGCTGTGTACCACTTTTCTCCCACCCCAAGTAATATGGCAGCAACTATTATATTTGGGGTTCCGCCTCTTCTTCAGTTGAGCCTCAGCTGTTCATATTTCCTCAATAGTCCCAACTCCGATCCAAATAGAGTCATAGAGGTTTACAGCATGAAAACAGGTCCTTCAGCCCAACTTGTCCATGCTGCCCTTTTTGTTTTAAACCCTTCGGCTAGTCCCAGTTGCCTTCATTTGGCCCATATCCCTCTATACTCATCTTACCCATGTAACTGTCCAAATGTTTTTTAAAAGACAAAATTGTACCCGCCTCTACTACTACCTCTGGCAGCTTGTTCCAAACACTCACCACTCTCTGTGTGAAAACATTGCCCCTCTGGACACTTTTGTATCTCTCCCCTCTCACCTTATGCCCTCTTTGGTGCAGAGTGTGAAAACAACCTGCGATTTCCCCTCCCAATCCAAGTTGCTATACCGTCTGGAGGAGAAAGCAATTTAGTATTTGAGACTCGATAAGGAATGATGTGGCTTTATTCACAAATTGCATTGTGAGGATCACAAAAGCAGTGCCTGAGTGTGTCACCTGATGGGAGGTTCAACTGAAGCATTCAAAAATCAAATAGACCATTACTGGAAAGTGATGAAACTGCAGTGGTCTTGGGAGAAGGTGAGTGAAGAGAACTAAATGAGTGGCACATTCAGAGAGTTGGGACAAACACGATGGGTTAAATTTTCTTCTTCTCTGCTGTCCTGTTTCTACATTTCTGTGATTTTTGTTTGCGTCTTTCTCTTCCCTCTTCCATTATCTCAGCCTCTGTGTTACTGCCGTCCGGTTCTGGTGGTTATCGTACGTCAGCGAAATGAAGTTGAACCAACATAATTGTCGGTGTTTCTTTGCTTTAAAAACATGTCCATCCTCCCAGCAGGAGCTTCATGATTGGATGCGTTCGTTGTTAGTCTGAAATTGGCAGCTTGGTAGAGACTGATTTGAATTAGTGTCCTGAGCTAGCTGCATGTCCGTCAGTGGGCACTACTCTCTGGCCGGGTAAAAGGCCAATTACCTGACGAAGGAGCAGCGCTCCGAAAGCTAGGGGCTTTTGCTACCAAATAAACCTGTTGGACTTTAACTTGGCGTTGTGAGACTTCTTACTGTGTTTACCCCAGTCCAACGCTGGCATCTCCACATTGGGTAAATGTCTGTCAGTGATGGAGCTTTCTGATTTGATGTGGCAGCCGTCAGTGAGGGGACAAAATGTACTGTGGCCATCAGCCAGCATCCCATTCTCAGATTGGCTGTCAGTAACTTTCCTTTATTCATTGAGGTAATTGGATATTTTGCTGCGGTCTTTATCTGCTTCCTAAATTTGTAAATGTGTCGGTGCAGCAATTTACAGACCCAGCATCAATCCGACTTGTAGCCACATATTCTGGATCAGTTACATTAATCTCTCACCACCAAATAGAACACCATTGTAATAAACTGAGACCAGAGGAGAATGAATGTTCTGGATATGCCGAAGAGTAAAACCATTGACTTCCTTCTGCTCTCAATCTCTGAGTCTCTATGATTTTCTCCATGACTCTGAACCCTCAGTCCCTTACTGACTGATGGGTCACTAAGAAGGGTCTGACTGTCAGAGCGTTAATCAATAGAATTAAACTGTTAAAACCTGCTCGAACCAATTAAATCCAATCCATCTTGGATCATTCCAATAGCAAAGGTTGACATGGATTGTGCAGAGTTGGGGAGCTATGATATTGGAGGCTGTGGAGAGCAGATCTTCAGAGTCAACGAGGTCAGCGAATATATTTGAAAACATCTTGATTTTTGGTCGTAGGGTCATGGTCCAGAGGAAGGTAGCAGGATGTGCCTGAGAGTTGGTGCTCAGGTCCGTGAGATAGAGGTCTTGCACACCAGAAACCACCTGTGAGTAGGTTTGATCATAAGGTTAGGGTTGGACATCAGGGAACAGTGTAAAAAAAGTCACAGGATAAAGGATGGAGTGCATGGGAGGGGCAGAGAAATTGGGAAAGCTATTGTCTTGCTGACAGATCTCAGTGAACACATCAAGAGTAGGTAGGGATCCAAAAGGTGGGGTCCAGGTACGGTGAATACTGGAGGTGGTTTGAAATAGAGAGAAAGTGTTAGATAATCAACGACCCCACACATCCTGGATCTACTCCTTTCCACCTTCTTCCATTGGGAAAAAAGATACAAAAGTCTGAGATCACGTACCAACCGAATTAAGAAAAGCTTCTTCCCTGGACCTACCATATATAAAGCTGATCTTACTCTACACCTGTGGTGAACCATAGATGGTTACCACTATGGGTACTTGTACATATGTTACTCTTGTTACTGTTGGGGTTAGGGTTGGGGTGTTCCACCTGTTATCATTGTTTATGTGGTACACTCCGTTCGGCTCCACCTTCTTACAGGAGTGTAAACGTCACTGCTACTTCCTAGTAGCCCTTAGTCTGGGATAGTATTGTTAAGTAGTGTGCTCCAATCTTGTTGTGAATAAAAGCCTTTATTCCCGGGTACGTCCTAGCCTCCCGTGTGAATTAATCGCGCATCAATTTTATTCACAAGAAGATACCGAAAATTTTGTTTGAGGAAAAATGGAGCAGATGCTGAAACCCGATCGGCTAACCTTGGATCTGCGTGCCGCTGGGGCGTCGAATACTTTCGACCATTGGTTGAAGTGCTTCGAGGATTACATTGAGGCCTCGACAGCAGTCCAGTCCAACGCCAACAGATTGCGGGTCCTCCACACCAGGGTGAGCGACACTGTGTATGCAACAATTCACGATTCCCAAAATTACAAAGATGCCATCGAATTACTCAAGAAGCTGTACAATAAACAGCCGAACGAAATTCATGCTCGTCACCTATTAGCCACTCGACGGCGGCAGCCCGGTGAAACTACGGGACAGTACCTGCGCGAACTACGGGACAGTACCTGCTAGCCAGAGCCTGCAACTGCAAGGAGGTGTCGGCTACTCAATACACCAACGATCTTATTCGGGACGCGTTCGTGGCGGGAATCGGCTCATCCTATATTCGCCTGCGGCTGCTAGAATAGGGTAACTTGGACCTGGCTAAGACGGTAGAATTGGCCGATGCAATGGAAATGGCCTCCAGAAGTCTCGAAACCTACCCCACCGACCACGTGGGAACATCGTGGCAAGCACAGCCACCGCCTCAACTGTACTCGGCGGCACCTCGGAACTGCACGATAATGCTCTCAACTTCAGACCTGATGGCTGCGGCAGCTCCTGGAGGCCCAGGGTGCTATTTCTGCGGATTGGCGAAGCATCCTCGCCAGAGATGTCCGGCCAGGACGGTGTTTTGCTCCGCCTGTGGAAGGAAAGGGCACTATGCAAAAGTGTGCCGAGCAAAGACCCCTTCCAAGCCCAGCAGTGCTGCGTGTGACTCCCCAGGATCCATCTCCTCGTCTCCGGCCTCGTCGATGTCTTCAGCCACGTGCGATCCACGGGCGCCGCCATTTCCTATGACGACGACGCAAGCCCTGTGCGACCTGCGGGTGCCACCGTTTTCAACATCATCGACCACGTGCGATTCGTGGGCGCAGCCATTTTGGTCGACACCGGCCGCAGAAGACCAGCAGGGGTCCTCCTCGTCGGCTATCTCAGCTGCCTGCAGTTACACTCGGGATCCAACAGTGGCGTCAATCATCCTGGACCAGGCCAAGCCTCACAGACTCGACAAGTCCATGATGGACAAAGAGGTAAACGGGCGCTTGGCGCATTGCCTGTTTGACAGCGGGAGCACGGAGAGCTTCATCCATCCGGATACAGTGAAACGGTGAGCTCTCCGTGTGCAAACTGTCAGGCAGACAATCTCCATGGCGTTGAGGTCCCGATCTGTCCTCATTCTTGGGAGCTGTGTGGTAACCTTATCGGTGCGGGGCACAGTCTACGAGAACTTCAGGCTCCTCGTGTTACCGCACCTTTGCGCTCCGGTACTCCTGGGGCTAGACTTTATGGTCCACCTGAAGAGTGTGACCCTGCGGTACGATGGGCCACTCCCTCCACTTTCAGTGGGAGAACAGCAGCCTCCAAATTGTCCAGCGCGCTCCACATGCGGTCTCTCAACACTCAAAATTACCCCGCCTTCCCTATTTGAAAATCTCGTGCCAGGCTGCAAGCCCATCGCGACTAAGAGCAGGCATTACAGCGCTGAGGATCGGATCTTTATTCGATCTGAGGTTCAGTGGCTCCTCAGGGAAGGGGTCATCCAACCTAGCACTAGCCCATGGAGAGCACAAGCCGTGGTGGTCAAGACTGGAGACAAGCCCCGGATGGTCATAGACTATAGTCAGACCATTAATAGGTACACGCAGCTGGACGTGTACCCTCTCCCGCGCATGTCTGACATGGTCAACCAGATTGCGCAGTACCGGGTGTTCTCCACCATCGACTTGAAGTCAGCCTACCACCAGCTCCCCATTCGCCCAGAGGACCGCAAATACATGGCCTTTGAGGCGGATGGCCCTCTCTACCACTTTTTAAGAGTCCCTTTCGGCGTCACTAATGTGGTCTCGGTCTTCCAGCGTGTAATGGACGGAATGGTGGACCAAAACGGGCTACGGGCTACCTTCCCGTACCTGGACAACGTTACTATCTGCGGCCATGACCAGCAGGACCACGACGCCAACCTCCAGAAGTTTTTACGCACTGCGTCTCTCCTGAACCTGACCTATAACAAGGAGAAGTGCGTATTCAGCAAGCACCGCCTAGCAATCCTCGGATATGTGGTGGAAAACGGGGTCATCGGCCCCGATCCAGACCGTGTGCGTCCCCTCCTTGAACTTCCCCTACCCACTAGCATTCAAGCACTGAGAAGATGCTTAGGCTTCTTCTCGTACTATGCACAGTGGGTCCCCAATTACGCGGACAAAGCCCGTCCGCTCATAAAATCTACCTCTTTTCCCCTGACAGCAGAGGCTCGCCTAGCCTTTGAAGGGATAAAAGCCGACATTGCAAAAGCCACGATGCACACTGTCGATGAGTCCATCCCCTTTCAGGTGGAGAGTGATGCATCTGATTTCACCCTGGCCGCCACTCTTAACCAGGCGGGCAGGCCCGTCGCCTTTTTCTCTCGCACCCTCCAAGGCCCTGAAATTCGGCACTCCTCTGTGGAGAAAGAGGCTCAGGCCATTGTGGAGGCAGTACGGCATTGGCACCATTATTTGGCTGGCAAACAGTTTACCCTGCTCACGGACCAGTGGTCCGTGGCCTTCATGTTCAACAACACGTTAAAGGGAAAAATTAAGAATGATAAAATCTTGAGGTGGAGAATCGAACTCTCCACCTACAACTATGATATCATGTACCGTCCGGGGAAGCTCAATGAGCCCTCAGATGCCCTGTCGCGTGGAACATGTGCCAGTGTGCAGGAGGACCGGTTACAGGCCCTCCACAATGATCTCTGCCATCCGGGGATCACTCGGTTTTTCCATTTTGTAAAGGCTCGGAATCTGCCCTACTCCATAGAGGATGTCAGGTCGATAACTCGAAGCTGCCAGGTATGTGCAGAGTGCAAGCCGCACTTCTACCAGCCTGACAGGGCACACCTCATTAAGGCCACTTGCCCTTTTGAACGACTGACTGTCGACTTCAAGGGCCCCCTTCCTTCGATAGATCGGAATGTGTATTTCCTCAAAGTGGTTGACGAATACTCCCGATACCCCTTTGCCATCCCCTGTTCTGACATGTCCTCTGCCACGGTCATCAAAGCCCTGCGGAGTCTTTTTACCCTGTTCGGCTACCCCAGTTATATCCACAGTGATAGGGGTTCGTCGTTTATGAGCGACGACTTGAGGCAATACCTGCTTTCTAAAGGAATTGCCTCAAGTAGGACTACGAGTTATAACCCCAGGGGTAACGGACAGGTCGAGAGAGAAAACGCTACAGTCTGGAAGGCTGTTTTACTGGCGTTAAGGTCTAGGGGTCTTTCAGTCTCCCGTTGGCAAGAGGTACTTTCTGATGCGCTCCA
Source organism: Mustelus asterias (assembly GCF_964213995.1). NCBI lineage: Eukaryota > Metazoa > Chordata > Chondrichthyes > Carcharhiniformes > Triakidae > Mustelus > Mustelus asterias. The sequence goes on along the minus strand of NC_135821.1, from coordinate 28,397,707 downwards.
TTCAATCCGGTCCCTCCTGTGTACGGCAACCAACGCTACCCCACATGAGCGGATGTTTACCTTCCCTAGGAAGTCTTCCTCTGGGACCTCACTGCCGTCTTGGTTGACGTACTCAGGACCTGTCCTCCTGCGACGGCATGTTAGGGCCCGCAAGTCCGACCCTTTGGTTGAACAGGTCCATCTCCTCCACGCCAACCCTCAATATGCCTATGTGGCATATCCTGACGGGCGAGAGGACACGGTCTCTATCAGAGATCTGGCGCCTGCAGGGGACCTGGAAACCCCCGTCACTCCCGCAACCCTGGTTAGGATTCCTTTGCCCATTCTCTCCCCTCCTGACATGGCGCGGGCAGCATCGGGACCTTAACTTAATCCTCTTACTCCCGTGTACAGCTTGCCTGAGTCCAGGAGATTGTCGCCACCTCGAGGTCCACAGGCGTGTGAGGAACTGGAGGAGTCACTGGACACCACCTTGGAGAGAGGGTCGTCACCACGGTCACCAGAACCGGCACTGGAGCCAGTGCTGCGGAGGTCGCAGAGACGGTGCGGACCTCCGATACGGCTGAACTTGTGAACATATGGACAGTTCGTATTGTCTCCTTACCCCACCGACCTTTGTTTTTTAAAGGAGGGGTGAATGTGGTGAACCATAGATGGTTACCACTATGGGTACTGAACCATAGATGGTTACCACTATGGGTACTTGTACATATGTTACTCTTGTTACTGTTGGGGTTAGGGTTGGGGTGTTCCACCTGTTATCATTGTTTATGTGGTACACTCCATTCGGCTCCGCCTTCTTACAGGAGTATAAAGGTCACTGCTACTTCCTAGTAGCCCTTAGTCTGGGATAGTATTGTTAAGTAGTGTGCTCCAATCTTGTTGTGAATAAAAGCCTTTATTCCCGAGTACGTCCTGGCCCCCCGTGTGAATTAATCGCGCATCAACACCCAAGCTATGACTGTAAAACTACCGTCTGCACCATCTCCTTTCCTTCTCCCCTATGTACAATATGAACGGTATGTTCTGACTCTATAGCGCGCATGAAACATTACATTTCACTGCATCACAATAAATGTGGAAATAATAAATCAGATTTAAAAACAACAGCAGGTCCTGACAACAGCCTTGAGTTTCTATCGATTTCAAACTCAAATATTCATAAAATTGCCAGTGAGAAACAATGGACCCATGATAATCTGTTCCTTTATCACCATCAGAAAATTACCAAAGGATTGAAGGACAGCATGCAGAGATTACGTGGTAGAAGGAGGCCCTTCACACAATCTCTCAGGTACCCAACTGCGCCAACAGCACAGCACTGATTCACAGGCTGTGTAAAGGTCTGACCAACATGAGGGCCACAAGTGATGTTTTCTTCCTCACTAGCTGATGTCTCCAGGTCTGCAGCGTTCAGCCCTGTCTTTAAGTGATAGCACACATCTGCTCCTTACTTTAACTTCTCGTAAATTCGCAGTCATTCTGGGAAATTCCTCCACCTGCCTGCCTATTGATTTTGAGTTTTCTGCCCCTCAGTTTCTGAATTGCTTTTCCTTTACTTCAACATTTTCGGAAAGATTCGTGCTTCTTGTTTACCTGGTTGCAGACTAAACTCGAAACTCCTGCTTCCCACTTTGAGTCTCTGGTTGCTTATCGAAAGTTGGTAGGAGTGTTTACTTGGGAAGCATCAATTACAGTGCAGACAAATCTTAACGTGAAACTGGATATATAAGTGTGTTGATGAAGGTAGGGCAGTTGATGTCATATACATGGATTTTAGTAAGGCGTTTGATAAGGTCCCCCATGGTCGGCTTATGATGAAAGTGAGGAGGTGTGGGATAGAGGGAAAGTTGGCCGATTGGATAGGTAACTGGCTGTCTGATCGAAGACAGAGGGTGGTGGTCGATGGAAAATTTTCGGATTGGAGGCAGGTTGCTAGCGGAGTGCAGCAGGGATCAGTGCTTGGTCCTCTGCTCTTTGTGATTTTTATTAATGACTTAGAGGAGGGGGCTGAAGGGTGGATCAGTAAATTTGCTGATGACACCAAGATTGGTGGAGTAGTGGATGAGGTGGAGGGATGTTGTAGGCTGCAAAGAGACATAGATAGGATGCAAGGCTGGGCTGAAAAATGGCAAATGGAGTTTAACCCTGATAAATGTGAGGTGATTCATTTTGGTAGGGCTAATTTAAATGTGGATTACAGGGTCAAAGGTAGGGTTCTGAAGACTGTGGAGGAACAGAGAGATCTTGGGGTTCATATCCACAGATCTCTAAAGGTTGCCACTCAAGTGGATAGAGCTGTGAAGAAGGCCTATAGTGTGTTAGCTTTTATTAACAGGGGGTTGGAGTTTAAGAGCCGTGGGGTTATGCTGCAACTGTACAGGACCTTGGTGAGACTACATTTGGAATATTGTGTGCAGTTCTGGTCACCTCACTATAAGAAGGATGTGGAAGCGCTGGAAAGAGTGCAGAGGAGATTTACCAGGATGCTGCCTGGTTTGGAGGGTAGGTCTTATGAGGAAAGGTTGAGGGAGCTAGGGCTGTTCTCTCTGGAGCGGAGGAGGCTGAGGGGAGACTTAATAGAGGTTTATAAAATGATGAAGGGGATAGATAGAGTGAACGTTCAAAGACTATTTCCTCGGGTGGATGGAGCTATTACAAGGGGGCATAACTATAGGGTTCGTGGTGGGAGATACAGGAAGGATATCAGAGGTAGGTTCTTTATGCAGAGAGTGATTGGGGTGTGGAATGGACTGCCTGCAGTGATAGTGGAGTCAGACACTTTAGGAACATTTAAGCGGTTATTTGATAGGCACATGGAGCACACCAGGATGATAGGGAGTGGGATAGCTTGATCTTGGTTTCAGATAAAGCTCGGCACAACATCGTGGGCCGAAGGGCCTGTTCTGTGCTGTACTGTTCTATTCTATTCTATATGTTATAGGTAACCAAAAGAGAAAATGCTAGAAAATCTCAGCAGTTCTGGCAGCGTCTGTAAGGAGAGAAAAGAGCTGACATTTCGAGTACAGTGACCCTTTGTCAAAGCTGTATATGTTATATGTGTATATGCTGCATATATTATTGTTTATATTATATATATATTAGCTGCATATATGAATATCCGCTTAACAGACACTTAAAAAGTAGTGTGAACACTTTCTTAATCCACTAATACAAAAACACACATTACATTTGCTTAGAAGTATACTTTATTACTAATCTCCATGAACAATATAATACATTTGATTTAACTCTGATTTCCAACACATCCCTATGGAAAGAAAGTTTCACAACAGTAAATATTTCTTTGCAATGGTGTTACATCTGCTTTATGCAAACTGATTATTGTGAATATGTTAGAAAACAATTTAAGAGAAAAAATAATTTTGTTATACAACTACACATGCCATATTGTATAATTTCAATGCTTTAATCAAAACAGTAAATGTGACATCATTATGAGAATGTGTAAATTATAGCAGCAAAATACACCAACTCTTGTTTGCTTCACCTCTTAGACTTTAATTCAACAAAAAGACAAGATCACCTACTAATCATCCTTTTTCATTATCTGTTGGCGTAATTTAATTGGCTAGTTTATTTTCTGATTTAAAAAAAATTTCCAGTTCAGATTAATGTATCATCCCTTTATTTATCAAAATCTGTCTTAATCATGGCAAAGTTATCATTGAGATTATTTCTTATTGAAAAGAGTTCAGCCATTCAACTCAGTTGTATCCCTGAATATTAATCATTTTATACTTTCTCCAGATGTTTCTCGCGTTTTTCCAGCATTTTGTCTTTAATTCCAGATTTTGAGCATATGCATTATTAAGCTTCCATTCTCGTTAAAACAAGTTCCTGCAAGCAGAGAACAGGGAGCTCGGAAAGATAATATAATGCAGAGATAATATAATGCAGGACCTCAAGGTTGTAATCCCATGATTGCTATCAGTGTCTCTCTCTGGCGAGTTCATGAAAACAAGAATATATGAGAAAAATGTTTGGCTGGAGAGTTTGTTTAGCAGGGTGAAATTTAAATAAGTATTGGAATTGATTTTGTGGGTGGTGTGACCTTTACAAGCTCGAGTGAGGTATGGACAGCGATAGAATGGCTACAACAATGATTTAACAACAATAATGGCAACCATGGCTTTAAAATGGCTATTCTGGCTGAGAGTGAAGCATGCTGGGAAACTTGGTCAATTTATGGATTAAAACCAGATGCATGTCATAAAGAGGCTCTGGTCTGGGAGCTGTGATCTGAAGCTTCCCAGATAAGGGAAGTTGTTTATGTTAACCGAGACACTGTGGCTTCGATTTATATGGCTGTTATGTATGGTGCATGTCAAATGAACTAAGCTTAATGGCATCATTCAAAGTAATTTCATTGGATGTTTGAGCCATGTGATAGATTTCTGGTTACACAATTGGCTGGATGACAGAGAAACTTCCAGAAGCCAGTGGAGAATTGTGGATAAAATACATGTGAGTCCTTTGTTTGCCAGCGATAACTGGAAGAGACGAACCATTGCAAAAAAGTCTTGTGCCCTGAAGGTAGCTTCAGAGAAGAAGATGATAGGTTCTACATTGAGGATATTGCTTGGCCAAGATTTTCCTGAACCCAGTAGTATCTATTTTCAGTTAAATAGTTAAAGGTGGTGTTTAGTGAAAGTTGATGTTCAGTTAAGGATGTACAAGGATGTTGCCTGGATTGGGTGGCATGCCTTATGAGGGTAGGTTGAGGGAGCTCAGTCTTTTCTCCTTGGAGAGACGAAGGATGAAAGGTGACCTGATAGAGGTGTACAAGATGTTGAGAGGTATAGATCGGGTGGATTCTCAGAGGCTTCTTCCCGAGGCTGAAATGGCTGCTACGAGAGGACACAGGTTTAAGGTGCTGGGGAGTAGGTACAGAGGAGATGTCAGGGGTAAGTTTTTCACTCAGAGGGTGGTGGGTGAGTGGAATCGGCTGCCATCAATGGTGGTGGAGGCAAACTCGATAGGGTCTTTTAAGAGACTTCTGGATGAGTACATGGGACTTAATAGGATTGAGGGTTATAGGTAAGCCTATATATAGGCCTCGGTAGGTAGGGACATGACTGGCGCAACTTGTGGGCCAAAGGGCCTGTTTGTGCTGTAGTTTTTCTATGTTCTATGTTCTATGTTAAAGTTAATATGTAGTTTAAGTGCAGTTTAAAGTTGGTGTTCTGAATTAAAGTTAATTAAAGTGTTAATGAGTTGCAACTGTTTATGTTTGAGTTGGTACTAGAAGTGTTAAATTCCAAAAATGAAATACTGTCCTTGTTTGCCTCATTAAACTGGAATGCTTGGAAGGTGTTTAAATTAAAGCTGTATAACAGAATGGCACCCCAGAGAGACCTTGATAATAGGACCTCGATAATACAGTTACCCCGAGATCGATCTTTCTTTTTTATTTGTTAAGTGATTAAAAGTGATCCAGGCATTTCATTTAGTGACACGAAACAATGGCACAACTGGTTTAGACAGGGAAGGTGGTGACCCTGTAGTCGGCCTTAAGGAGGAATAAAAGACCTATTATTGTGAGGGGGTAGATTGATTCACGTTCCTGATACACTAGGCATAAGAGGAGTAGGAACTATTTTTTTAGAGTGAACATTGTTCCTGGGCTAAGTGCCTGCCTTCCTTAGTTAATCTAGAAGTGAGATTTTGAAATAAGTTCAGTCTAGGTCGACCATAAGGCAACGCTAAAATCTAACTGTGGAGTAGAGAAGGGATGTTCATTGCACTCTTGATAGCTTAGAGGGACTGATTGATAAATTAGCAGGTGTTATACGTTTTTAGTCACTTCTTGTTCCCCCGGATTAGGCCTAGAGAAATGGGTAAGAATACTACAGTAAGTTTATTGGATCTGGGATCCGTGAGTCAGAGATATTTTATCGAGAGAAACAGAGATAAAGGAAAATGTTTGTTGAAATTGAGTAAAGTTATTGTGATTATTAGTTTAGAAGAGTTACAGAGTGAGATGTCAGAGGAAATTAAGTTAAAAGATTAGTTAGAAATTATGAGAGATAGTTGAGAAGTTAAGAGAAGAAAATGAGTAATTACGTGGAAAAGTTGGAAAAGCAGGAATGAAAGAAAGAGCTAAATATATTGCCTATGAGTCAGCTTAAAGTATATCAAGTGAGTGAAAAGAATCGAAGCTCTTATTATGCCAAGTTCCAGCAGGAGATTAATAAATTAAAATCTCAGTTGCCAATGCAGATAGGGATGTTGCTTGTATTTGGGACAATTGATTCTGAGGGAGATGGTGATTATGGCATGGGTTGTGGATTGTATCTGGAAAAGAATTCCCATTTTGACTGGGGACCCTCACCTCCTTTTCCGGAGGCACACAATTCCTCAGTAAATTTAGAGTTTGCCCCTGGTCTGATGAATCCTGTGACTGTTAGTCAGAAGGAGGGCATGGAATTATCAAGAGATGTTGTTGATTGGGAATGAATGAATGTTTTAAAGAATCCCACCCCCACCAATGGATAGTCTTGCGTTATTAGAAAATGCTGTGCCCATGAACCCCATTAAAACAGACCACTTAGTGTAAGGAGCTTAAACCCTCACTAACATTGCAGAGAACCCCAAGGGGTCCTTTTTTTTAAGGGGGGTATTGTGCAGTGCGGTGTTACAGAATTGAGAGAGAAAGGAGCTCTGTTCCCTTACCTTACCAGGGAAATATTGTAAATTAATTGGCAAGATGAAAAATTAATTGGAGAAAATCCAGAATTTGAGCTGATATTTGAGTAGTTTACGTATTTCAGTGTGTTTGTGCGGTCTGGATGCTTGTTGAATGTAGGTGGTTGTTTTTAGATTGAGAACAATAAAAAGCTAAATCTTTATAACAACCCAGCAGACCACAGGTCAAATGGATCTCCCAACTCAGTTGTTCACTGGTTAAGCTAGCTGTGCCGTCACAGGAGCCAAGTAATAAAAGTTCACCAACTAAATTATCAATCTAAGATGTTTAAGTCCTTTGTTTTAAAATGGATCCTTGGCTGAATATAGACGTATGCTGCCAGTTACTTAGGCTGGAATTGACATTTATCCAGCCTAGCGCCAGTCGATATGGGAACAGCATTAACGTTGTATTTAACCTTTCTGCTTGAGACAGCGTGGCTTCGATTTATATGGCTGCTATGTATGGTGCATGTCAAATGAACTAAGCATAATGGCGTCATTCAAAAGTAATTTCATTGGATGTTTGACCCATGTGATAGACTTCTGGTTACACAAAGCCTGCTTGTTCTAGTGGAGTATTTATTATGAGCAATAAATGCAATGCTTTGCACTTTGGTTTAACTTCAAAGGGTCTGAGAAAGTGTTAAAACTGTTATGTTTAAGATTTCTTGAATTTACCTTTGTTTTTGAGTTGATTACAGTTTGGAAGAAAGAATTCAGGCGACTGTTTTAATCATTTTTTTAAATTTTCTTTGAATGGTTTATTTTCATCCCAGTTTAAAATGTTGAGTTTGAATGAAAGAAAATGCTGCGGAATGAATATTGGAAGCTGCAACGTGCGTCTGTGTGGTTAAGTGGATATTTTTGTTATGTTGTTTGTTTTAATGTTCTTCCCCTAATTGTCATTTTACAATAGTGGGTTTGATACATAGTTTACAATTAAATGTGATTGGATTAAATTGAATTAAGAGAAATTTTTGAAATTCTTAAGTATAATCAATGGCCATGGTTGTGCTTAAGAGATGTGGAGTTGCCGGCACGAGTGCTCCGAAAGCGAGTGGCTTGTGCTACCAAATAAACCTGTTGGACTTTAACCTGGTGTTGTGAGACTTCTTACTGTGCTTAAGAGATACAGGATATAAATACATATATAATACACGTGTGGGAAGTTACTTTGAAAACTATTTTTTGGAAAGTGAATTGAAATGTTAAAATCAAAATACGCAAATTGGAGTTTGAAATAACCGATTTGAATTTTGAATAATCCTGGGTTCACATTGTGGTAAGAAAATATTTAAAGCTTGGAGGGAACCATAATGTTCTTTCCTTTTTCTTAGTTGAAGAGATTGAGACTTCATCACATTGGAATTTGTTTTATCTCTTTTGTTTTTTTTAACTGGCAGATATTTCACCGTCTTCTGTTCCTAATTTGGCGATTAAGAATTTAAATACATTGGAGATTATTAATTTTAATTTTGTTTCATTTTTTAAAATTGGACAGAGATTTCGAAGCCGAATGTATTTGTTTGTTGTGTTTTTGTTTTAAATAGATAGTTCGTGAATAACAAGGCTAGAAGCTTCAAGACTGCTTATCCCAACCCAGTGATAATTGAGACCTGAAGAGTTTACCTCATTCAAATTTTCTCACTGTTACCTTTTGAATTAAGGTGATTTGTTATAGTTACAGTTTCTGATATTTAATTGACTGAATAAATTGAGTGCATAAAATAGCCAACTCAGTTGCTTATAAAAATGTTACAAAACAACAATTCCGTTAATTGTAAATATAACATTTGTAACATGTTAATAGTTAGTTTGGTTGGATTTTGATACTAGCTGATTGGGAAAGAGTTTGGTCATGGTCTGTGATCCATTTTGCTGTATGCTCTCGGGTCAAGAGAAGGGACTGTGGACAGAGAAAGAATGGCTACAACAATGATTTTTCAACAATAATGGCAATCGTGGCTTTAAAATTGCTGTTCTGGCTGAGAGTTAAGCATGCTGGGAATTTTGGTCAATGGATAGATTAAAACCAGATGCAGTTCATAAAGAGGCTCTGGTCTGGGAGCTGTGATATGAAGCTTCCCAGATAAGGGAAGTTGTTTACATAAACTGAGACAGCGTGGCTTCGATTTATATGGCTGCTATGTATGGTATGCCAAATGTATGTCAAATGAACTAAGCATAATGGCGTCATTCAAAAGTAATTTCATTGGATGTTTGACCCATGTGATAGATTTCTGGTTACACAATTGGCTGGATGATAGAGAAACTTCCGGAAGCCAGCGGAGAATTGTGGAAAATGGACATGTGAGTCCTTTGTTTGCCAGTGATAACTCGAAGAAACCAACCATCGCAAGAAGTCTTGTACACTGAAGAATGCTTCAAAGAATAAGAAGATAGATTCTACTTCGAGGATATTTCTTGGCCAAGGTTTTCCTAAACTCGGTAGTATCTATTTTCAGTTAAATAGTTAAAGTTGATGTTCAGTTAAAGTTAATATGTAGTTTAAGAGTTAAAGTTCAGTTGAAAGTTGATGTTCGGTAAAGTTAAAGTTCAGTTAATGAGCTGCAACTTTTATGTTTGAATTGGTACTAGAAGTGTTAAATAAAGAAATAATTGAATTACTGTCCTTATTGGTCTCATTAAACTGGAATGCTTGGAAGGTGTTTAAATTAAAGCTGGATAACAGAGGCATTCCATCATGAATGGAACTTTTATCCTCACACAAGTATTCACAAACACTGCAAGGGGGAGTGTGGTGGAAAGATGGGAAAGACTGAACAAGAAATGGGAAGAGAATTCCAAGTGGACGATGAATATCTCTAGGCACTGCGACAAGGAATGTGCCAAAGATGAATTAAATTTATTTGCTGATACCCCTTCAGCCTGACCTATTGAATTAACAATCAAATGGAAATGTAGTTTCATGATCCCTGGGCAAAAATCTTGTTAGAAATTGAACATTGTTATGATTACTATTACTTCAAGTTCATTCGCACATTCGGAGTGGCCATCATCTCTATATTTGCAGGCCACCACACGTCGACATTTTAATCTTGTTCATTCACATCCTGCGTAACCACACCCTAAACTTGGCTCAACCCACAGGCTCTTTCCAGTAATATACTAACGTGGCGAAACCCTGCAAACTCCCACCCCGATAAATGTCCAGCTCAGAGTTGACTTGTAGCTGAATCTGGTCTATTCCCCCCGACGCTGAAGGTCGACTTGGGAGGACATCTCCACACCTCGCTTCCGGATTTCCCTTCGGCAATGGAGATAGACATTGATTGGATGGATGTAGGCCAAAGTTACCAGGACGATCATTGCTATGTTCAGCTGAATCAGAAAGGACATTACAAATAGGCTAAGCACACATACAGGGGAAGACAATCTCTAACATCCTCAACGCATCACAGAATAGGCAGTACAAATTCAGCGATTCATCCCATTGATCTCATTCCCTCCCCAAGCACCCCGCACGACAATTCATTTCACCATATTCCTGCATAATCAGTTGAATTTTTTTAAAATATTACCTTCCTAAGACAACCTCGGATTTTGAATATAGGGCAGGAAGTTGAAAATCATAAACAGATTTTAGAACAAAGAAAATTACAGCACAGGAACAGGCCTTTCGGCCCTCCAAGCCTGCACTGACCACGCTGCCCGACTGAACTAAAACTCCTACCCTTCTGGGGACCATATCCCTCTATTCCCATCCTGTTCATGTATTTGTCAAGACGCCTCTTAAAAGTCACTACCGTATCCGCTTCCACTACCTCGCCCGGCAACGAGTTCCAGGCACCCACCACCTTCTGTGTAAAAGTTCTGCCTCGTACATCTCCTTTAAACCTTGCCCTTCGCACCTTAAACCTGTGCCCCTAGTAATTGACTCTTCCACCCTGGGAAAAAGCTTCTGACTATCCACTCTGTCCATGCCTCTCATAATCTTGTAGACTTCCATCAGGTCGCCCCTCAACCTCCGTCATTCCAGTGAGAACAAACAAAGTTTCTCCAACCTCTCCTCATAGCTAATGCCCTCCATACCAGGCAACATCCTGGTGAATCTTTTCTGTACCCTCTCCAAAGCCTCCACATCCTTCTGGTAGTGTGGCGATCAGAATTGAACACTATATTCAAAGTGCGCCCTAACTAAGGTTCTATAAAGCTGCAACATGACTTGCCAATTTTTAAACTCAATGCCCCGGCTGATGAAGGCAAGCATGCCATATGCCTTCTTGACTACCTTCTCCAATTGCATTGCCACTTTCAGTGACCTGTGTACCTGAGAATTCTCTTTACATGAGAACTTTTCTCCTTCACGTGACCTCTGGTGCTTTTCTCTATAATGTTAAATGTATACTCTTTGAGTATTTACCCGTCTGCTTTTGGAAGCAATTCCCATTTTCTTTCTCTGTACAAAATTTTGAACAACTCCTCTTAAATACTAATTTCACAAGGAATCCAGACTCTCCGTAACATCAGTCCTTTCACCAGAAATAATTGCATTCACTGTTTTAAGTTTATTTATTAGTTACAAGTAAGGCTTGCATTAACACTGCAATGAAGTTACTGTGAAATTCCCCTAGTCGCCACACTCCAGCACCTGTTCGGGTCTATGCACCTAACCTGCACGTCTTCCAGACTATGGGAGGAAACCGGAGCACCCGGAGGAAACCCACGCAGACACGGGGAGAATGTGAAAACTCCACACAGACAGTGACCCAAGCCGGGAATTGAACCCGGGTCCCTTGCGCTGTGAGGCAGCAGTGCTAACCACTGTGCCACTGTGCTGCCCCGTCTTCTCTACTCGCTCTGCCATACTACCTCCCTCATGTATGTTGCCGAAACTGGAGAAATCAAATATCTACCCCACTTTTTGACGAACATGTGCCTTACATCTGATTCATAATAAATTACTTTTTGTGCTTGTGACAGTTTTGAAATAACATCAGAAGGAACAGAATGCCCTGACTGGGATGCAGGGAAGCTGGGTCGCACATTCAGTTCCAAGTACCAGATGCTGACAGAGAGGCAATTGTTGACGTTCAACGTGGTTAAATGTTAAACATCACCGGTCCTAGTCCCTCCATGCCGAAGCTATAAATACGAAATCCCGCCAATGCCTCTACTTTCTCAAAAGGTTAAGGAAATTCGGCCATGAATGCCGCCAGTGATGTTAGTGCACCTTTAAGATATTTTATATCATGATCACAGCCTTAGATGATGTCATTGTGAAAGGAGAGAAACATTGTGGGCAGGTAATGGTAGAACAGTTCTAGGTAGTGCAGGAAACTTTGATATAACAGATGCGTGGGCAGGGGAGGGGTGTTCCTTGAGGGTGAATAGACAGGAAGCAAGAGAGAGAGAGAAAGAATGAGCTTGATTTCCCTCGTCATGTCTGGATTCTGAAGTTGAATGGTGCAGAACCCCTCATGATTTGATTTATTTTTTGATTTGAATTATGTCACATGTGTTAGTGTACAGTGAAAAGTACTGTTTCCTGTGTACTATAAAGACAAAACATAGCGTTCATACAATACATAGGAAAGAAGAGAGTGTAGAATGTTACAATCATAGCTAGGGCGTAGATAAAGAACAACTTACTTTAAGGTAGGTCTATTCAAAAATCTAATGGCTGCCGGGAAGTTTCAATTGTGTTTTGGGCTGTACTGTTGGAGGCAATCTTAGCAGCAAGCTGAAAAATAGCTCTCTTTCTCTCCCTGTTTTGCTTTGAATGCTTTACTAGTTAGCTGAAAGAAAGGCTTGTTGCCATATTGCGGTAGTGTCTCTGGTGCTTTGGAACGCTATCTTGTCTTCAAACTGTTAGGAGTGAATCCAGAGAAACTGCCGAATTTAACCAATGGACTCAAATTTCTATTAGTCACGCTAACATTAGTCTGTGCTGTGTCAAACCTTTGAAAAGGGTCTTTTGTCTATGTGAGGTTTAGGTTTTTATTGGGACAGCTTCTTCATTAAGGGTTATACATTGTAGTGATTGTTTTGCTTCTTGTTTGTAATTGATAAAAGTTCTTGCTAATTTTCTTACTATACATGTTAACCATATTCTCAAATAAACTTCATTTGGTAAAAGCTCCCTTAGTGGGTTTTTTGAAAGAAGTGAAACATCTCATGCTTATCCTAGCCAAATTCAACATGGAAAACCTAACCTATTCAGGCAGGCTTAATAAAGCACTCTGGAATTTCTAACCTGAACCATAACACAAACTATACAGATGCACCACCGAAACATCCAGAAAGGATGCCATCACAGCTTGGTATGGCTGCTGCTCTGGCCAAGCCCGCAAGAAACTACAAAGGGCTATGAATGAACAAAGAACAAAGAACAAAGAACAGTACAGCACAGAAAACAGGCCCTTCGGCCCTCCAAGCCTGTGCCGCTCCTTGGTCCAACTAGACCAATCGTTTGTATCCCTCCATTCCCAGGCTGCTCATGTGACTATCCAGGTAAGTCTTGAACGATGTCAGCGTGCCTGCCTCCACCACCCTACTTGGCAGCGCATTCCAGGCCCCCACCACCCTCTGTGTAAAAAACATCCCTCTAATATCGGAGTTATACTTCACCCCTCTTACCTTGAGCCTGTGACCCCTCGTGAACGTCACTTCTGATCTGGGAAAAAGCTTCCCACCGTTCACCCTATCTATCCCCTTCATAATCTTGTACACCTCTATTAGATCTCCCCTCATTCTCCGTCTTTCCAGGGAGAAAAACCCCAGTTTACCCAATCTCTCCTCATAGCTAAGACCCTCCATACCAGGCAACATCCTGGTAAACCCTCTCTGCACTCTCTCTAATGCCTACACGTCCTTTTGCTAGTGCGGCAACCAGAACTGGATGCAGTACTCCAAATGTGGCCTAACCAGCGTTCTATACAGCTGCATCATCAGACTCCAGCTTTTATACTCTATACCCCGTCCTATAAAGGCAAGCACACCATATGCCTTCTTCACCACCTTCTCCACCTGTGTTGCCACCTTCAAGGATTTGTGGACTTGCACACCTAGGTCCCTCTGTGTTTCTATACTCCTGATGACTCTGCCATTTATTGTATAACTCCTCCCTACATTATTTCTTCCAAAATGCATCACTTCGCATTTATCCGGATTAAACTCCATCTGCCACCTCTCCGCCCAATTTTCCAGCCTATCTATATCCTGCTGTATTGCCCGACAATGCTCTTCGCTATCCGCAAGTCCAGCCATCTTCGTGTCATCCGCAAACTTGCTGATTACACCAGTTACACCTTCTTCCAAATCATTTATATATATCACAAATAGCAGAGGTCCCAGTACAGAGCCCTGCGGAACACCACTGGTCACAGACCTCCAGCCGGAAAAAGACCTTTCGACCACTACCCTCTGTCTCCTATGGCCAAGCCAGTTCTCCACCCATCGAGCCACTTCTCCTTGTATCCCATAAGCCTTAACCTTCTTAACCAACCTGCCATGTGGGACTTTGTCAAATGCCTTACTGAAATCCATATAGACGACATCCACGGCCCTTCCTTCATCAACCGTTTTTGTCACTTCCTCAAAAAACTCCACCAAATTTGTAAGGCACGACCTCCCTCTTACAAAACCATGCTGTCTGTCACTAATGAGATTGTTCCGTTCTAAATGCACATACATCCTGTCTCTAAGAATCCTCTCCAACAACTTCCCTACCACGGACGTCAAGCTCACCGGCCTATAATTTCCTGGGTTATCCCTGCTACCCTTCTTAAACAACGGGACCACATTCGCTATCCTCCAATCCTCAGGGACCTCACCCGTGTCCAAAGAAGCAACAAAGATTTCCGTCAGAGGCCCAGCAATTTCATCTCTCGTCTCCCTGAGCAGTCGAGGATAGATGCCATCAGGCCCTGGGGCTTTGTCAGTTTTAATGTTCCCTAAAAAACCTAACACTTCCTCTCTTGTAATGGAGATTTTCTCTAACTGGTCAACACCTCCCTCCGAGACACTCCCGGTTAACATGCCCCTCTCCTTCGTGAATACCGATGCAAAGTATTCATTTAGGATCTCACCTATTCCCTTGGGTTCTAAGCATAATTCCCCTCCTTTGTCCCTGAGAGGTCCGATTTTCTCCCTGACAACTCTTTTGTTCCTAACGTATGAACAGAATGCCTTAGGATTCTCCTTAATCCTTCCTGCCAAGAACATCTCGTGACCTCTTTGAGTTCTTTCCTACTCTCTCTGTATTCCTCCAGAGCTCCATCTGTTTTCTGTTGCCTGGACTTAACGTACGCCTCCCTTTTGAAGCCTGGTCCTTCATGGAAACCAGCCTTCCATCCATTGACTCTGTCTAAACTTCCCACTGCCTCGGAAAAAACATCCAGCATAATCAACGACCACCATGCACCCCAGACATACTCTCTTCGACGTCCCTCCATTGGGAAAATGAGGACACGTACTAGCCGACTCAAGAACAGTTTCTTCCCGGCAGCCATTAGATTTTTGAATAGACCTACCTTAAAGTAAGTTGTTCTTTATCTACGCCCTAGCTATGATTGTAACATTCTACACTCTCTTCTTTCCTATGTATTGTATGAACGCTATGTTTTGTCTTTATAGTACACAGGAAACAGTACTTTTCACTGTACACTAATACATGTGACATAATTCAAATCAAAAATGAATCAAATCATGAGGGGTTCTGCACCATTCAACTTCAGAATCTAGACATGACGAGGGAAATCAAGCTCGTTCTTTCTCTCTTGCTTCCTGTCTATTCACCCTCAAGGAACACCCCTCCCCTGCCCATGCATCTGTTATACTACCTAGAACTGTTCTACCATTACTCTATCACAGTTGATAGAAAGGCAAAAACCTCCAGATATCAGCAGATACTCA
The DNA here is from genome assembly GCF_964213995.1 of Mustelus asterias. Taxonomy (NCBI): domain Eukaryota; kingdom Metazoa; phylum Chordata; class Chondrichthyes; order Carcharhiniformes; family Triakidae; genus Mustelus; species Mustelus asterias. The sequence goes on along the minus strand of NC_135821.1, from coordinate 28,382,119 downwards.
CATAGAGGGGATCATTTTGTAGTGGACCCTGGATCAGAGAGGAGCACGGGTATTGGAGTAAAGAAACACACGCTGCAATAGCTAGTCCCAGACCATAGATCTTCCCAAAATGGCAGGGAGGGAACCTTTAAAAAACAAATTGACAGTGAAGCAGAGCTCATTGAATTACCTCCAGTCTGCAAACAGACTATAACCATACAAATAACACAGGCATCTTGTATTTTTATTTTTCCTGACATATCGCCCCATTATTTTCCACCTTATCTGTTACTTAAGCTTCACTACAAATGGATCTGTACAGCATTTATAAAGTTTTGCGTATTTTGAATTACAATTCTTCATGGCATGTCAATGTCAAATGTGTGTGGAAAGACTTGTTGAATCGTGGTTGCACCATCCTAAGCCAAATGTGGCGATTGTGGTCTGAATGAGATCCTTGCCTCTCAATCTAACAGGGAATGTTCCAGCTATTGTCATAGAACGTGCACAACCTCCCTTGGTTCCGTCAATTAACTTACACAATAGCGATGAAAGAGGAATAGCCACTGAACATAAATGACCGGTTGATCACTTGTAAGATAAAGGTAAGGTACTGGACTTCGAGCACTGGGATAGTAGCGGAGACTGAGAACAAGACACCCTGTGTCACAGTGATGGCGAGAGACAGTACGGCAGAGTTCATGTCAGCCAATCTCTGGGATGTGGCATTTCCTGAGAAACAACGATAAAATAATAAGTTATAGAACATAGAAAAAAATACAGCACAAACAGGCCCTTCGGCCCACAAGTTGCGCCGGTCATGTCCCAACCTACCTAGGCTTACATATAGGCTTACCTATAACCCTCAATCCTATTAAGTTCCATGTCCAAGGCAGGATGGTGAGTGACTTGGATGGGAACCTCCGGAAGGTAACATCTTTTAAGACAATATCATTTTTTTAAATATTTCCATTTCTTTTGGTGATGTTAATGCAACAAAGAATAGCAAGACAGCCTGAACAGAGAAATAAACATGATGCAATGTGAAAAGTTTCAAAGAACAGTGACCAAGTAGTAGGACATGGCATGTTTGTTCTTATCCTCCATACACTGCGTCTTATAGATTGTAACTGGGTAGATGACAAAAAAAGATCAAACTCTAAGATACTTGGTAGTGTGGATGAACAGAGGGATCTGGGTGTCCATGTGCATAGATCCCTGAAAGTTGGCACCCAGGTTGATAGGGTTGTTAAGAAGGCGTACGGTGTGTTAGCTTTTATTGGTAGAGGGATTGAGTTTCAGAGCCAGGAGGTCATGTTGCAACTGTATAAAACTCTGGTGCGGCCGCACTTGGAGTATTGCGTACAGTTCTGGTCGCTGCATTATAGGAAGGATGTGGAAGTGTTGGAAAGGGTGCAGGGGAGATTTACTAGGATGTTGCCTGGTATGGTGGGAAAATCGTATGAGGAAAGGCTGAGGGGTTTGAGGTTATTTTCGTTAGAGAGAAGAAGGTTAAGAGGTGACTTAATAGAGGCTTACAAGATGATCAGAGGATTAGATAGGGTGGATAGTGAGAGCCTTTTTCCTCGGATGGTGATGGCTAACACGAGGGGACATAGCTTTAAATTGAGGGGTGAGAGATATAGGACAGATGTTAGAGGTAGGTTCTTTACTCAAAGAGTAGTAAGGGCGTGGAATGTCCTGCTTGCAGCGGGAGTGGACTCGTCAACATTAAGAGCATTCAAATGGTTATTGGATAAGCATATGGATGATATTGGAATAGTGTAGGTTAGATGGGCTTTAGATTGGTTTCACTGGTTGGCACAACATCGAGGGCCGAAGGGCCTGTACTGCGCTGTAATGTTCTATGTTCTATGTTCTATGTACTCATCCAGAAGTCTCTTAAAAGACCCTATCGAGTTTGCCTCCACCACCACTGACGGCAGCCAATTCCACTCACCCTCCACCCTCTGAGTGAAAAACTTACCCCTGACATCTCCTCTGTACCTACTCCCCAGCACCTCAAACCTGTGTCCTCTCGTAGCAGCCATTTCAGCCCTGGGAAAAAGCCTCCGAGAATCCACCCGATCTATGCCTCTCAACATCTTGTACACCTCTATCAGGTCACCTCTCATCCTTCGTCTCTCCAAGGAGAAAAGACCGAGCTCCCTCAACCTATCCTCATAAGTAGAATGCTGACTATGGCTTGGAAGATTTTTCGAAATATATTAAATCCCAGTCTATGGGGATGGTGTGATCCTCTACCCCAAACATCCCAGACAGTAAAGCACACACCCACTTCTGTCATGGAACAGATGCATGATTAAGATGATGGGTGCGATTCCAGTCATGGTGGCTGTTGTGGCAGAGCATTGTGTCGAGCTATTTGAGTGCTGTTGAAGTTGCCGTTCGTGCAAGCCAAGGATTGCTCTCCTGAATGGATTGTGATATGCGCTTTGTCAAGATTTTGACACGTGTTACGGAATAGATTGTGATAAAAGCCTAAGTGTGGATTGTGCAATGAGGCTCCAGGTAAATTGTGATGTGACTCTTGTATGGATTGGAATATGAGTCTCAATGTGAATCGGAATCTGTGCTTTGACATATGAATTTCAGAAAGGATTGGGGGGATAAGTGTTTCAGTGTTGATTGGATGCATCTCAGTCTTGGGTTTAAAAGCGAGCCTTTGTGTGCATTTTCATTCTGGTCTCAGTGTGTCTTGGCAACCATAGAATCCCAACAGTGCAGAAGAAGGCTATTCGGCTCATTGAGCCTGCACTGACAACAATCCCACCCAGGCCCAACCCACATAACCCCACATATTTACACTTCTAATCCCCCTGACACTAAGGGGAAATTACTCTCCTGGATAGTGCCCTGACAGTTGTGAACAGACTTTGGAAATCAAATGGTGAGATAATCTCCAGATATAACCAGAATCTGACCTGCTGTTGTAGTTAAACTATTTACATGGAAGCTTCATTTGAAGCACATCTATGAGAAATTCCAGGAACTTATCATTAAGGCACTGAAGGTTAGTGATTTTTTTCAAGATCAGGAGGAAGTCGTTAGATTTTCATTTTTTCGAGATGATACTGGCCTTCTTCCAATGTGGTGTGAATGATACCTGCTTCGTTTGAACCCAGGCCTAAATGTTGGTCAGTTCCTGCTGCTTCTGGACTGCTAGAATATCGTGCTCGCTGGACAATGTGAACTGCAGAAATCATCATAGGCAGACTGATGTCTGGATGGAGGGGAGGTCATTGGTGAAAAAGTTGAACATATTTGGGCTGAGCTCAGCGCCTTGAGGCACAATTGAAGAGTTGTGTAAGGTCAAAGCATTGGCCAGATTCCAGTCTGATCAGTCATTTGAGAGATGGTCCCTGATCTCCTTTGGGATTCAAGTTTATAAAGGCTTCTTGATGTCACTTTCGATCAGATTCTGCCTTTCGAACAATTATGTTAACTTTAACATCACATCCTGATATTTATTTCCGCCCCAAGGTGGCGATAATTTCTGCAGTTCAGCAGCACTGCAAAACCCAGCATGAATAATAAAGTGCAGCCCTTTCCTTTGTAGGTACTACTTGGTAAAACTGACCAAGTCATTTTGCATCACATTGCTAATTTTTTCCTTTTCTTTCTGTGGCCATTACCACTGGATGGAGCAGTGAATTCTTGCACACAGCAGCAATGGGCGAGTGAGAGGCACGCAATTCGTTCACCTGAATATTTCAGAATCATTTCTCCAGCTCCCACACCGCCCCCCAACAAATTTTCCCAACTTGATGCAGTTAGTGTTAAGAATTAGGCTTTGAGCCTAGTGTCACGAGATCTGGGACAGGTCGTTCTGTGACTCAGGCTACCCTGGGCTATCAGCCACAAGACACCAAGTAACTGATACTTCTCCAGCTGGTGACAGTGGGCTACTCGGATTACCAGCACGGCAGGGGCAGTGAGTCAACAAGCTTCCTTTGCCAAGCTGGAGGACAAATCTGCAGCGATGGGGGTGGGAGGCATGAAACTCTGGAGCAAAGCCCCCTGCCCCCTCTCTGGGCAGTGAACTTGCTTTGCTCCACCTGGTGCAGAGCTCCGCCCCCAACCTAGTGTCAATCTAGCTCCTTTACAGAGAGGAGCATTCAATAACTATTAACTTCAAGGAACGCCGATAGAGGTTGGAAGTGACATTTCCCAGTGGCTGGATTCTTTGTCTCCCTCAGTCTCCAGTGCAAATGTCTACCAAGACATACAGCACAGCTGAAGTGAGGAGGTGGCAGATATTACCATGTCAGATTTCTACCAAGGAGTAGTTAGTCCGGTAATGCAACCTCTGTAACCCATCATAGCATCTCTGTATGAAAAAAGGGACTCCTACGCAGGATTGGCATGGGTTGCTCAACCTATGGGGCGTGTGGGTGAACTAAAGGGGGTGCAAATCTGGGTATCTCGGGCAAAAGAAGGTACAAGCGTTGGTATGTCACACTTTAGCAGCTGGAGGCAAGCTACAAGAGGGGAAAGATATGGGGTGATGCCTCAATATTCAAATAGATTCAAATGGATAGGCACATGGAGTACTTCGGGATGATAGGGAGGAAATAGCTTGATCTGGGTTTCAGACAAAGCTTGGCACAACATCGTGGGCCGAAGGGTCTGTTCTGTGCTGTACTGTTCTATGTTCTATGTTCTATTGCTAATGAGGAGCTTATGGACAGGCCATGGCTGTGGCACATGCCGGTTTAGTGGTTGTGTATTTGGATAGCTGGGCCAGCAGTCAATCTTCTTCTGGAACACATGCCATGATAAATGCAACCACTATCTTAGCAGGACAGTAGATTTTTAAAAAATTTTAATCAGTAAGGGAGTGCCGCTGGCTGCCAGGCCAACGAGTATCCTGACATCTCATCAAACATGGGTAAGGAAACCTTAGTGTCTTGCAGCGTCCCAGATGAGTATTACGTCATGTACAACATTACTTTGTGGAAGCTCTGAAATCAAGAAAATGGAAATTATACCCTGGTGATGTACTTTGGCAGGGCGTCTTGTTGCACCTTTGGTAGATATAGAATGGAATCCAGAGAATAAGAGAATCTTTGCTGTGCAGCGGCCATTTGGCCCAGCGAGTTTGCACTGACTCTCCGAAAGAGCATCTCAGCCAGGCCAAGCCCACACTCTATCCATGTATCCCCATCAGCACTATAAATTCGTATGTATTTTTTTAAAGAATCATCGAATCATAGAATCCCTACAGTGCAGAAGGAGGCCATTCGGCCCATCGAGTCTGCACCAATGATAATCCCACCCAGACCCCATTTCTGCAACCCCACACATTTACCCTGCTAATCCCCCTGTCAGTGGGATCAATTTAGCATGGCCAATCCACCTAGTTGCTTCTAGATGCAGAACCACGAAATTGTTCCTTTCATTTTTATTGCATTTTTTTTTGACTGCAGTGTGACATTCAGATTTAGAACATTAATGCTTTCTATTACTTTACCACTAATTTCAGCTATAGCCAGTTCTATTTCAAGAGTGATGGGCTTGGTCTAAGAGTGACCTGAGCACAGCTCAGGTGTCGACATCTCAGTGGAGCAGATCCCATATTCTCCAATCCTTTTGGCAGCGATCCGCCAATGTGAATCCACTTCTCACTCAACTGTCCTTGAGCCAAGTATTTCTTTTTTCGAATCTTATTTGGCTGGTGCCAATTGACACGTGTTTCCTCCCACAGTCTGAAAGACGTGCTGGTGAGGGTGCATTGACCTGAACAGGTGCTGGAATGTGGCGGCTCGGGGAATTTCACAGTAACTTTATTGCAGTGTTAATGTAACCCTTATTTGTGACTAATAAATAAACAAACTTTCAAGTTTGTTGTGAATCTAACCTACTGGGCAAGCGGGAATCTGTTTAACCTCCGAAACCTCCATCCCAGAACAAAGACTACCCCAGCATCAGTCATCGAGCTGCAGAACGCAGATGAAGGCTGTGCGTGTGCACATACAGAGAACAAATTACAAACCATCATGGACGCATTCACTGAGGCATTTGAAAGAATGGGCTTTAGAATAAACAGCTGGAAATCAAAGGTTCACTTTAACCGCCCCTGACCATCAAGGTGCACTGAGCCACTGGACAATGAAAATCATTTTGCACACCTCGTGAACCTCCTCTCCTTGCAGACTGAGATCAACGATCAAATCCAGCAATGACTCCAGTGCGCCAGTGCAGTCTTCGGACGCCTAAGGAACAGGTTGTTTGGATACCAAAGCCCCAAATCTAGCACTAAACTCACAGTCTACAGAGCAGCAGTGGTCCCTGTCCTGCTGCATGCATCAGAAACTTGGACGCTGTACACCATGCATCTGAATTCCCCAGAGAGATATCAGCAATGTTGTCACTGCAAAATGAACCCTCTCCTGTTCTGAGGTCAGGAGATGTTCTCTGAAGAGTGCACAATGCTGAGCTGGATTTAGGCACTGCAGCAGTTCAGTTCCAGATGCAGTAAGACCCGGACAATATCCAGGTTTTAGCTGACAAGTGGAAAGTGTAATTTGTGCCTCAGAAGTAGCAGGCAATGAATGGCTCCAAGAAGAGAGGATCTACTCATCACCCATGACACTCAATGCTCCAAACGTCGCTGAACCCCCCACTCTAAACTTCCCCGGGGTGTTTCCATAAATTAGGAACTGAATTGAGCTACACAACAAAATCCTCTGCCTGCAGAAGCACGTAAAAGGTTAGAAATCCTTTAGCGAGTAACTCACCTCCTGCCTCCCCAAATCCTGGCCACCACCTATAAGGCGCAAGTCAGGAGTCTGATGGAACAATCTTCACCTATCGAGATAAATGCAGCTACAGTGACACCCGAGAAGCTCCAAACCATCAAACAAAGCAGCTGCTTGATAGTTACCCCCTCCACAAAAAGAGTCAATCCCTCCAACTCTGACAAACGGAGTCAGACGTGTGTACAATCTACAAAATGCATTGCATCAACTCTGACAGTTCCCCCAGCAGCACATGGCAGTCCCACGACCAGTATCCTCTTGCAGGACAAGATCAGCCGAAATCTGCAAACCCCACCACATGGAGGCTCTTCTCCTCCGTGTCACTCCCCATTGTCGCTTGGAAATATCTCGTGGTTTCTTCATTGTCACTGGGCCTGCAATCTGGGGTTAACCGCAATGAGATCAATGAGCGTGTAATGATACCACAGCGTTGCTGCCGTTCAAGAAGGCAGCTCCCCATCACCTTGTAAATGGGATCAAGGAATGGACAATAAACACTGGCCGAGCCAGAGATGTCATACATCGTAAATGGATAAAAGCAAAACTCTATCGCAGGATAGAAAACAGCCTTCCGAATACGCAGTTGAGATGAATATACAAAGCTTTAATCTCGATGATTATCAGGTAGCTCTGTGATTATAATTGAGTTAATTGTGGCTCAGGAAAGCTGAATGAATATTCCTGTATTACCTGTGGCTTTGAAAGTACTGTGTGGCTAAATTGTTTTAGTTCTACTCTTTGGCAGAACTGAGTATTCATTCATAGATTATCCATAGCAATAAAAAACTTTGCTCTTCACACCTAGAATAAACAGTGCTGCGAGAACGAAATTATTCGCAATTTGAATAACAAGAGATGGGTGAGATCCTAAATGAATATTTCTCATCAGTATTTACTGTTGAGAAAAGCATGGATGTTAGGGAACTTGGGGAATTAAATATTGATGTCTTGAGGAGTGTACATATTACAGAGAAGGAGGTGCTGGAAGTCTTAAAGCGCATCAAGGTAGATAAATCTGCGGGACCTGATGAGGAATATCCCAGGACGTTGTGGGAGGCTAGGGAGGAAGTTGCCGGTCCCCTAGCCGAGATATTTGAATCATCGATAGTCACGGGTGAGGTGCCTGAAGATTGGAGAGTGCAAATGTTGCGCCTTTGTTTAAAAAGGGCTGCAGGGAAAAGCCTGGGAACTACAGGCCAGTTAGCCTCACATCTGTGGTGGGTAAATTGTTGGCAGGAATTTTGAGAGACAAGATCTACAGGCATTTAGAGATGCAAGGACTGATTAGGGACAGTCCGCATGGCTTTGTGAGTGAAAAATCATGTCTCTCAAATTTAATTGAGTTTTTTGAAGGGGTAATCAAGAAGGTAGATTTGGGCAGTGCAGTTAATGTTGTCTACATGGACTTTAGCAAGGCCTTTGACAAGGTACCGCATGGTAGGTTGTTGCATAAAGTTAAATCTCACGGGATCCAGGGTGAGGTATTTAAATGGATACAAAATTGGCTTATTGACAAAAGCCAGAGGGTGGTTGTAGAGAGTTGTTTTTCAAACTGGAGGCCTGTGACCAGCGGTGTGCCTCAGGGATCAGTGCTGGGTCCACTGTTATTTGTCATTTATATTAATGATTTGGATGAGAATATAGGGGGCATGGTTAGTACGTTTGCAGATGACACCAAGATTAGTGGCATGGTGGACACTGAGGAAGGTTATATCCAATTGTAGCAGGATCTTGATCAATTGGGCCAGTGGGCTGACGAATGGCAGATGGAGTTCAATTTAGACAAATGCGAGGTAATGCATTTTGGTAGATTGAACCAGGGCAGGACTTACTCAGTTAATGGTAGGGCATTGGGGAGAGTTACAGAACAAAGAGATCGAGGGGTACATGTTCATAGCTCCTTGAAAGTGGAGTCACAGGTGGACAGAGTGGTGAAGAAGGCATTCAGCATGCTTGGTTTCGTTGGTCAGAACATTGAATACAGGAGTTGAGACATCTTGTTGAAGTTGTACAAGACATTGGTAAGGTCACACTTGGAATACTGTGTGCAATTCTGGTCACCCTATTATAGAAAGGATATTATTAAACTAGAAAGAGTGCAGAAAAGATTTACTAGGATGCTACCGGGACTTGATGGTTTGAGTTATAAGGAGAGGCTGAATAGACTGGGACTTTTTTCTCTGGCGCGTAGGAGGCTGAGGGGTGACCTTATAGAGGTCTATAAAATAATGAGGGGCATAGACAAGGTAGATAGTCAATATCTTTTCCCAAAGGTAGGGGAGTCTAAAAGTAGAGGGCATAGGTTTAAGGTGAGAGGGAGAGATACAAAAGTGTTCAGAGGGGCAATGTTTTCACACAGAGGGTGTCTGGAACAAACTGCCAGTAGTAGAGGCGGGTACAATTTTATCTTTTAAAAGGCATTTCGATAGTTACATGGGTATGATGGGTATAGAGGAATATGGGCCAAATGCGGGCAATTGGGATTAGCTTAGGGGTTTAAAATAAAATAAGGGCAGCATGGACAAGTTGGGCCGAAGGGCCTTTTCCATCCTGTAAACCTCTCTCATTCTATGACTCTATGAATAGTTGAGGCTAGCAGTAAACTGCCAGTAAAATCCGATTACCTGAAAATCGGATTGTCAGAGTCTCCAGGTGTGTGCTAGCTGAGACTAGCTGAGGCAGAATAATTTAGGAAGTAAAGAGGGCGATGAGTAATGAAATGTCGCTTACCTGAGGCAGGATCTGACGATTGCTGTCTTCGCTTTTGCCAGTCCATGATTAGCCCATTCCAGGGAGCACATAAAATGCCACAAAGCTGCGTGAAGCCGAAGGCATTTGTCAACCTGCTTACTGAGTAGAGGGGGAATTAAAAAACAGCAGAGGGTCACAGAGGGAAAAGCAGGAAGAAAGGGACATAAATTCGTAAAATAAGAGCCAGGTATCAAGAGAGAAAGAGAGACATAGATAGACAGATAGATAGATAGACAGACAGACAGACGGACAAATAGATGTATAGATTAATAAATGGATGGATAAACAGACGGACAGAGAGAGACAGAAACAAGGACAGAGACAGAGCGAGAGAGTTAGGATTGCTGGTGTGAAATATCTCCTGACATGTGATTTTCAGTTTTCTTTCTCTACACTTTCTGCGTAAATGTGGGATTCAGATATGAATTCGGGTCTAAACGTCTGTCCAGCTTTTGGAATAGCTTTGATGCGAGGATCTGTGTGCATTAGAGCGGTGCTGCAATCAGTATAGCATCGTACATAAGGCTGTATGTCGTGTAAGTTACAAGGTCTGAGTGTGGTTTGTGACTTGGTGTAAGCATGGATTCGTGGTAAGAAGTCTCACAACACCAGGTTAAAGTCCAACAGGTTTATTTGGTAGGAAAAGCCACACAAGCTTTCGGAGCACTGTCCCTTCATCAGGTGAGTGGGAGTTCTGTTCACAAACAGGGCATATAAAGACACAAACTCAATTTACAAAATAATGATTGGAATGCGAGTCTTTACAGGTAATCAAGTCTTAAAGGTACAGACAACGTGAGTGGAGAGAGCGTTAAGCACAGGTTAAAGAGATATGTATTGTCTCCAGCCAGGACAGTTAGTGAGATTTTGCAAGCCCAGGCAAGTCGTGGGGATTACAGATAGTGTGACATGAACCCAAGATCCCGGTTCAGGCCGTCCTCATGTGTGTGGAGCTTGGCTATTAGTCTCTGCTCAGCGACTCTGCGTTGTCATGTGTCGTGAAGGCCGCCTTGGAGAATGCTTACCCGAAGATCAGAGGCTGAATGCCCGTGACCGCTGAAGTGCTCCCCCACAAGAAGAGAACGCGCTTGCCTGGTGATTGTCGAGCGGTATTCATTCATCCGTTGTCGTAGCGTACCATGCTGACGCTCCGACAACGGATGAATGAACACCGCTCGACAATCACCAGGCAAGAGTGTTCTCTTCCTGTTGGGGAACACTTCAGCGCTCACAGGCATTCGGCCTCTGATCTTCGGGTAAGCGTTCTCCAAGGCTGCCTTCACAACACACGACAACGCAGAGTCGCTGAGCAGAGACTGATAGCCAAGTTCCGCACACATGAGGACGGCCTGAACCGGGATCTTGGGTTCATGTCACACTATCTGTAACCCCCACGACTTGCCTGGGCTTGCAAAATCTCACTAACTGTCCTGGCTGGAGACAATACACATCTCTTTAACCTGTGCTTAACGCTCTCTCCACTCACATTGTCTGTACCTTTAAGACTTGATTACCTGTAAAGACTCGCATTCCAACCATTATCATGTAAATTGAGTTTGTGTCTTTATATGCCCTGTTTGTGAACAGAACTCCTGCTCACCTGACGAAGGAGCGGCGCTCCGAAAGCTAGGGGCTTTTGCTACCAAATAAACCTGTTGGACTTTAACCTGGTGTTGTGAGACTTCTTACTTGGTTTTTTGACTCAGATTGCTTTGTGATATATTTCTCAGCATGGATTGTGATATGCGCTTTGTCAAGATTTTGACACGTGTTACGGAATAGATTGTGATAAAAGCCTAAGTGTGGATTGTGCAATGAGGCTCCAGGTAAATTGTGATGTGACTCTTGTATGGATTGGAATATGAGCCTCAATGTGAATCGGAATCTGTGTTTTGACATATGAATTTCAGAAAAGATTGCAGGGATAAGTGTTTCAGTGTTGATTGGATGCATCTCAGTCTTGGCTTTGAAAGTGAGCCTTTTGTGTGCATTTTTATTCTGGTCTCAGTGTGTCTTGGCAATCATAGAATCCCGACAGTGCAGAAGAAGGCTATACGGCCCATCGTGCCTGCACTGACAGCAATCCCACCCAGGCCCAACCCACATAACCCCACATATTTGCACTACTAATCCCCCTGACACTAAGGGGAAATTTAACATGGCCAATCAACCAAACCTGCACAGCCTTGAACTGCAGGAGGAAACGGGAGCACCCGGAGGAAACCAGCACAGACATCGGGAGAAAGTGCAACCTCCACGCAGTCGCCCAGGTCCCTGGTGCTGTGAAGCAGGTAATGGCTAACCACCATGCCACAATGTGTCAATGTTGATTCGAAATTGGCCTCCCTTTGAGAATTAAGATTTAGAATGAGATTGGTTTGCCATACGTTTCTCGCTGGAGATTGGGAGTTGCACTTTAACATTCATTGACATATGGAATCTTACTTTAGAATGGGACATACTGCTCAGTTTTGAATTGGGGCATAAATCGGTGTTCCAATTGGGATTCGGAGTTTAGATGATTTGCTACAGTATAGATTTGAATGTGTCTTCCTATGTGCTGAGGTATAAGTCTCTGTCTGTGTTGATTACAGGTTCCTGTGAGTATTGGGATATCAATTTCAGTTTGGATTGGAATGAGTCTCAGTGTGGACATTGATTGGAGACGCAGTGTGGATTGTGGTTTCTCTCTCAGTGTGATATACGTCTCATTGTGGATTGTACTTTGTCTCAGTGTAGATTGTAATATGAGTCAATTTATGGATTAGGATATAGGACTCCATGGATCGTGTGTTGTGAATCAGAATTGATTTGTGGTTTGGTTTACATTGTCTATTTTGACAAGAATTGTATTTGGAATTTAGATGTGAGTCTCAGCGTGGTTACTGATAGGGTCTCACTGTGGACTGTGATATGTGTCACAGAAATTGGGAAATGAGTTTCAGTGCCCATCTTCATTTGGGTGTGAATCTCAGGGTGGATATGGATGTGAGTCTTAGCATGTTATTGTGATATCTATATATTTATGGATTGCGACATGAATCACAGTGCAGATTTTAATTTCATTCTCTGACTGGGTGAGGTACCAATCTCCCAGATGACTTGTATGCATATCTTGGTGATGACTGATATTATCCAGTGCAAATTAGATGAGCGGTGCCGTTGTAGATATGATCTTACATTTCAAACCAGGTAGGTTCATAGCTGCAAAAAAAAATCTTTAGGTGGCAGGTTGGAATGATCAAAGATAAGGGATCAGTGGAACAGATAAACTCCCTTAAAAACAGAAACCACACAGGCAGGTGTAGTCAAATTGGCACGAAACAGTAGATTCATAAACAGAGACAGATCCTAACAATCTTCCAGATGTAAAGACAGTCAGAACCACAGATAAACTGGCCAGCAAACTGAACAACAGTCAGTGAGACATGCACTCATGCCGGTAGATGTGAAAGTAGACACATATACAGATGCACATAGGCATAGACAGGCAAGCCTATAGACATAAGCACAGGAAAACTTTCAAACAAAATGACAGACATACAGACAATTGAACAGAGAGGCAGAAATGGGGACAGGCACATGACAATTTCTTCTGATAAGCAGGTATATGAACATAAATTGTCAGAGATAGACTGTGCTCTCCCCCAATAGACACCCCACAACCCCACCACCCAAGTCACCCCGCCCCCAACTCCCACTATCAAGATACACACTGGGCGAGGGATGGACGGTGTTACCCACAGCAATTGAGACACAAGGGCAGGACAACATATTAATGTGCACTTACTGTGTCAACAGGCAGACAGTCACAAAGGTTCTCAGGCAGAAAGCACACACAGCCAAACACAAATACCCATGACCTTTCATGCCTGGAGATGGCACCACAAACTTTGCCCTAAAAGAACCATTTCCTATTTACTCCCAATCCCCCTGCTCCTGACATCTCTATTTCTTTGCCGTTACGTCCCTTGCAGTTTCTCTATTTACCCTCAAATTCCATCACTGCCCACACTCCCCGTCCAGCGGGACATCCATAGCTCCGTTCACAGTTGGTCTATTCTAATTCCCTTGCCAAGATTCTTCTCCCCAGTTTCCCGTTGACATCATCTTCTCTACTTTCGACCAAGAACGTTCTATTACCAAACGTTGTGTCTCCTTCACACATAATATAACTGGCTTTGTCTACCCCTCTTCCTTCCTTTAATGCTTAAAATTTTCCCTTTAATCCAGGACAAACACTGGACCCTCTCCATTTACTAACTTATCTATTTGCATGTCCTTCTTCTAATAGTGTTTTATCTGTTCCTGTTCCTTTTCAGTTATCATCATCTCATTATGCATCGCCTCTCTCCCTCTCCTAATTCCCATTCTCCTCTCTCTCTTTAAAACTGTCATCCATTCCCCTTTCTCTACTTTTCCCAATCTCTCAGCCAGTATTACAATTTATACACTCCCCACTGCACAATGAGATCGCCGAATCCTCAGTGTCTATTACCTTCTGCAATGTCACCATTGGTGGCCATTTGGATCGTGGGGTTGAGTGTTCCAATGAACAGGAGCATTCGGAGCTGCATGACTGAGAGCCAGATCAGGTGCGTGAAGAATATTTTGGAGAAGACACAGCTTCTGAATGACGGAATTTGATCCTCACTTGCTACTGAATCTGGAGCTGCAGAGGCAAGCAGAGATTGCGTGTTAAACAGAACAAGCTGTGGCCAAGAACCCCCGGCTATCAAGACCTGCGAAGGTACCACTGAGCAGAAATTTATTTAACCAACCATAGTGTGGTTACAACAGGAGTAAGAAGTTTCACCACACCAGGTTAAAGTCCAACAGGTTTATTTGGCAGCACAAGCTTTCGGAGTCTCAAGCTCCTTCATCAGGTGAGTGAGGCGTTGTGTTCACAAACAGGGCATATAAAGATACCAACTCAATTTACAAGATAATGGTTGGAATGCGAGTCTTTACAGGTAATCAAGTCTTAAAGGTACAGACAATGTGAGTGGAGAGAGGGCCAAGCACAGGTTAAAGAGATGTGTATTGTCCCCAGCCAGGACAGTTAGTGAGATTTTGCAAGTCCAGGCAAGTCGTGGGGGTTACAGATAGTGTGACACAAACCCAAGATCCTGGTTGAGGCCGTCCTCATGTGTGTGGAACTTGGCTATCAGATTCTGCGTTGTCATGTGTCATGAAGGCTGCCTTGGAGAATGCTTACCCGAAAATCAGAGGCTCAATGCCTGTGACTGCTGAAGTGTTCCCCGACTGGAAGGGAACACTCCTGCCTGGCGATTGTCGAGCGGTGTTCATTCATTCGTTGTCATAGCGTCTGCATCGTCTCCCCAATGTACCTTCGTGCAGATGTTCACGAAGCTGGCTCATTGTCTCATTCTCAAGGTCAATCACGGTTAGGCAAGGAACATCCTTTCCTGCAGCGTATCAGGTCGACAACGTTGGCCGAGTTGCAAGAGTATGTACCGTGTACTGGTGGATGGTGTTCTCACGTGAGATGATGGCATCCGTGTCGATGATCTGGCACATTTTGCAGAGGTTGCTGTGCATTTACCAGGATGCTGCCTGGTTTGGAGGGTAGGTCTTATGAGGAAAGGTTGAGGGAACTTGAGCTTTTCTCTTTGGAGCGGAGGAGGTTGAGAGGAGACTTGATAGAGGTTTATAAGATGATGAGGGGGATAGATAGAGTGAACGTTCAAAGACTATTTCCTTGGGTGAATGGAGTGGTAACTAGGGGGCATAACTATAGGGTTCATGGTGGGAGATATAGGAAGGATGTCCGAGGTAGGTTTTTTACTCAGAGAGTGGTTGGGGTGTGGAATGGACTGCCTGCAGTGATAGTGGAGTCAGAAACTTTAGGAACATTTAAGAAGGTATTGGATAGGCACATGGAGCACTTCGGGATGATAGGGAGGAAATAGCTTGATCTGGGTTTCAGACAAAGCTCGGCACAACAACGTGGGCCGAAGGGCCTGTTCTGTGCTGTACTGTTCTATGTTCTATGTTCTATGTTTTACAACAGGAGATCAGCGTCTGTGAAATCGGTGGACCAAGTTTCGATATATTAGCGGCAGGTGGGGAGGGGGGTTGGGGGAGGGGGAGTCATTCTGCAGTGTGGGAATCATCCAGAAAAATGCTTTAGATGCAACCCATCTGCATCCATCTACTCATTGAATGGCAGAACAGATTTGAAGGTATGATTGTTCAATTCCTGTTCTTATTTCTTTCGGTCCCAAGTTATCTCTATTTTCCCGGATGAATGTAGTTCCAGTAACACTCCAAAAT
The DNA here is from genome assembly GCF_964213995.1 of Mustelus asterias. Lineage (NCBI taxonomy): Eukaryota > Metazoa > Chordata > Chondrichthyes > Carcharhiniformes > Triakidae > Mustelus > Mustelus asterias. The sequence goes on along the minus strand of NC_135821.1, from coordinate 28,366,310 downwards.
GTCATCACTATCCAAAGAGAAGCTGCTTGCTTGATTCTCGCCCGATGCGGCGCTGAACCAGGCATTTGAGGCTTCGGCATGATCTGTGATCTAAAAGATGCACAGCAGCAAGTTATAAACCCGCGTTCAAACCTAGAAAACCTGCAGTCCAGAAAAACAAGGGCAGCAGAATTCTGGGAACAACAAATCTCCAGTTCCCACACTGAGACTCGCGGAACGGCATTCCCCGTTGACCGTGGGCGCGATCTTATGAGCCTCGGGTGGCCGTGCCGGTAAATCATTATCATACCGTGCCGGTATAATAAAAGCTGGGTGGGGGGAATTAGACCGGGAAATTCTGGAGAATGGAACGGGTTAAATAAGGGATTGTGGTGACAATGGAGCGCTGAAGCAAAGGAGAAGTAACCTATGATAAGGAGTGTGAATTGCAAGCAGACCGAAGTGTAATCGTGCAGAGAATGGAAATTGGAAATTTGGAAGCAAAAATTGGGAAGTTAGGAGATTGAGAAGCAAATATAATCAAAGAATCACAGAGGGATTGAATAATGCTGAGCAGAGATGGAAAGGGGCTGGCATTGCTGGGGCTGTGATTATTAGATCTTTTGTGGCGGCTAATTGGAAGATGAGAGAAAATGCAGAGGAATTAGATAAGAGAGGGCAGGGGAGAAGGTCCCACCTTCTTGGGCAGTGACCTGTGCATTCAAATCACCAATCGGCTCCATCGTCTGTGGTTTCCCCCAGTTGCATCGTCCACTCTCTTCCAGCTGATGGCCAGCACGTTCTTTCGATGCTTCGTGCGGCTTGTTATCCTGTCCAGTATTGCTATCTCCCCCACTGTCTGCTCGCCTTTGCCTCAGGATCCCTTTCTCACAGCAGAATGGCTGCAATCTCAATTTCTCGCAGCTAACTCTGTAAAATGAAATAAAAGCAAGATTTTCCTGGAGAAACACACTGTGCCCTGAAAGTATCGGCACAATCTAATTCCTTGGAACAGAAGGATGTGCGGAATATCTGTTCCGCTAGTTACAAAAACTGCCATCAGTGGAGCAGTGGTAGCACGAACATTGGAATAGAACACGCAATGTGGCATAGTGGTTAGCACTGCTGCCTCACAGTGCCAGAGACCCGGGTTCGATTTCCGGATTGGGTCACTGTCTGTGAGGAGTCTGCACATTGTCCCCTTATCTGCGTGGGTGGGTTTCCTCCCACAGTCCAAAAGACATGCTGGTTAGGTGCATTGGCCACGCTAAATTCTCCCTCAATGTACCCAAACAGGCGTCTAAAAGTACAAGTTTATTTATTAGTCACAAGTAAGGCTTACATTAACACTGCTGTGAAGTTACTGTGAAATTCCCCTAGTCATCACACTCCGGCACCTGTTCGGGTCAATGCACCCTAACCAGCACATCTTTCAGACTGTGGGAGGAAACCGGAGCACCCGGAGGAAACCCACACAGACACAGGGAGAATGTGCAAACTCCACACAGACAATGACCCAAACTGGAATCGAACCCGGGTCCCTGGTGCTGTGAGGCAGCAGTGCTAACCAAGGGATTTTCACAGTAACTTCATTGCAGTGTTAATGTAAGCCTACTTGTGACAATAATAAATGAGCTTTTAAAGAGATGTGGCACGGAATCTGTGGTGCAAGAAAAGCGGCAACAGCAGGAATGACTGGAACTGTGACCAAGCCATGGGACAAACAGAGTGCAAAGGAGAGCCCTGCAGGAAGTGGAACAACACATATACAGTATAAAATGCAGTATTTTCCTGGTTAATGTGTTAAAATACCCTGTTCCAAACCAAAGAAAACAATACCCTTTTCCAGTCTGTCCAACACTAACAGAATCTTCTACGTGCCAATTCATTCATCTAAATCCCAGTAAATACAAATGCTGCCAACGCAATCTCTCTTCATCCGCCAATCTGCCACCCCAGAATTCAGTATGGTGAAAAATCATTGTACTCTCTATCCTTTCTAAGATAAGGGGACAAACTCTGCATGAATCGCTCCAGGCCTCATTCACCTGGGTCCTTTAAAAATGCAGTAAGACACACTTGCTCTTGTAACGAAGACCAAAGCATTATTTTCCTTTCTGACTGCCTGCTTTATCTGCATACCTCCTTTCAGTGCGTGCCCCACAACCACACCCCCACTTCAGCATTTTCCAAACTACCACCAGATTTAAAAAGAAATTGCCATTGTGTTTCTCTGTTGGAAGTGGGGAATCCACATTTTTCCACATTAAACTGCATTTGCTATGTGTTTGCCCATTCACTCAACTATAATAAGTCACATTGAAATATCGCAGAGTCCTTCTCGCTACTCACATTTACACCAAATCTTCCGTCATCAGCAAACGTGGACATAGGACCTTTGGTTTTCTAGTATAAATCAAGGATATATTGTTTAAAATCTGGGGCCCCCACACTGTTCATTCAGGACACCAATCACCACTGCCTGCCACTTCGAAAATGATTCATTTTTTAATATTCCCTCCATCAGATCTGCTGAGCAATTCTCAATAAATTACCCACAAGAACATGCACTTTAACTTCACACACTAACATCTTACAACTGAATCAAAAGCTTTCCAAATGCAACCCATACACGGCTCCCCCTTCCGTCTGATATTGTTGACATCTTGAAATGTAGAAATCATAGAAACCCTACAGTACAGAAAGAGGCCATTCGGCCCATCGAGTCTGCACCGGCCACAGTAACTCCAGTATGTTTTTGAAATATTGTTTCCCTTTCGGAAATAGTTGCTGACTTTGTCCAATCACTCTGATATTTTCTCAGTGTCCTGTTATCACATTCTTTATACCAGACTGCAGCAGATTCCCTACAACAGTAAGAGTTATTCAGTAAATCGTGCTCAATGAGAGTAAAACATCTAAGATTGTGTTTGCAGGCGAACGCTTGTCCAGTGCCTCTGCATCACGCCGATTACAGACAGCTGAAACTGAATGGTGTTAGGGATGTTTAGTTAATCATGGAGATGCACTGCTTACCAACCTGCAATCACACTGGCACTGATGGTACCAATCAGCTGATCGTTACGAGTGTCATGCACTTTTGGTATAGATATTGCGGTGTAGCAAATAAGAATGGAGAGCTGGTGCATGAAATTATTTGGGGGCATGTGGGAACTATGCAGATAGACGGATTTGATTTGATTTACTATTGTCACATGTATTAACATACAGTGAAAAGTAATGTTTCTTGTGCACAATACAGAGAAAACATACCATACAGAGAGAAGGAAACGAGAGAGTGCAGAATGTAGTGTTACAGTCATAGGTAGGGTGTAGAGAAAGATCAACTTAATGCGAGGTAGGTCCATTCAAAAGTTTGACAGTAGCAGGGATGAAGCTGTTCTTGAGTCGGTTGGTACGTGACCTCAGACTTTTGTATCTTTTTCCGACGGAAGAAGGTGGAAGAGAGAATGTCCGGGGTGCGTGGGGTCCTTAATTATGCTGGCTGCTTTGCCGAGGCAGCAGCAAGTGTAGACAGAGTCAATGGATAGGAGGCTGGTTTGCCTGAAGGATTGGGCTACATTCGCGACGTTTTGTAGTTCCTTGCGGTCTTGGGCAGTTGGTGGGCTTTCTTAACTATAGTGTCGGCATGGGGGGACCAGGACAGGTTGTTGGTGATCTGGACACCTAAAAACTTGAAGCTCTCGACCCTTTCTACTTCGTCCCCGTTGACGTGGACAGGGTAGACAGGGATGCACATGAAACTGTCTCCCAGGCAAGCATCCAGAACGATGCAGGACTGAAAGGGCAGTGACAGAGTGCTTCGAGTGACTTGATGCCAGTGCACAAGGAACAGTACACAAGGAACAGTAGGGTGGTACGGTAGCACAGTGATTTGCACTGCTGCTTCACAGCTCCAGGGACCTGGGTTCGATTCCCGGCTTGGGTCACTGTCTGTGTGGAGTTTGCACATTCTCCTCGTGTCTGCGTGGGTTTCCTCCGGGTGCTCCGGTTTCCTCCCACAGTCCAAAGATGTGCAGGTTAGGTTGATTAGCTATGCTAAAATTGCCCTTAGTGTCCTGGGATGCGTAGGTTAGAGGGATTAGTGGGAAAATATGTGGGGATATGGGGGTAGGGCCTGGGTGGGATTGTGGTCGGTGCAGACTCGATGGGCCGAATGGCCTCTTTCTGTGCTGTAGGGTTTCTAAGATTCTAAGTACTGGGACCCTTATTGCTTATTGCACACGTCAATGATAAGGATGATATTTTGGGGGAGGTGGGGCCGGGGGTGGGTGGATAAGCAAGTTTGTAGACGACACCAATATTGGTAGGGAGGTCAGTAGTGAAGCTGGCTTCACTGGCTGTAGGTTACAGGAAATTATTGATGGGTCAATCAGATGGACAGAGCAGTGGCAGATGGTGGTTAAGTTTGAGGTGATGCACTTCGGAAAAAGAAACAGGACGAGGGAATACTTAACGAGTGGCAGGACACTGGGTAGCTCAGAGAAACAGAGAGATCATGGAATACTTATTCACAGATCCCTGAAGTCGGCAAAGCACGTGAATAGGATTCATAAGAATGTTTATGGGACACTTGTTTTCATCAGTCCTCGTACAGAGTATAAAAGCAAAGAGGTAACATTGGACTAATACAGAGCATTGGTTAGGCCGCAGCTGGAGTACTGTGCCCAATTCTGGTCACCTCATTATGGAACCATAGAACCATAGAAAATTACAGCTCAGAAACAGGCCTTTTGGCCTTTCTTGTCTGTGCCGAACCATTTTTTGCCTAGTCCCACTGCATATCCCTCCACACCCCTCTCATCCATGAACCCATCCAAGTTTTTCTTAAATGTTAAAAGTGACCCCGCATTTACCACTTTATCCGGCAGCTCATTCCACACTCCCACCACTCTCTGCGTTGAAGAAGCCCCCCCCAATATTCCCTTTAAACTTTTCTCCTTTCACCCTTAACCCATGCCCTCTGGTTTTTTTCTCCCCTAGCCTCAGTGGAAAAAGCCTGCTTGCATTCATTCTATCTATACCCATCAAAATCTTATACACCTCTATCAAATCTCCCCTATTATAGGAAGGATGTGATAGCACTAGATGGGGGTACAAAGGAGGTTCAACAGGATGTTGCCTGGGATGGAGCATTTGGGCTATAAGGAGAGACTGGATAGGCTTTGAGTGTTTTATTTAGAACAGAGAAGGCAAGCGGTATGATTGAGCTGTATACGATTGTGAGAGGTAGAAACAGGGTGACTAGTGTGCAGCTGTTCTCCTTGATTGAAGGGTCAGTCACAAGGGGATATAATGTTAGGGTACTGTAATAAGTCTTCAGAGGCAGTAGTCCCAAAATCCCTTTATTTACAAACACTAACAGCAGTACGGAGTGCTAGTAGTTAGTAGTCTATTTCCAGGGGTGTCAGAGGAACTGACACTTCCGGTTAAGTACAAGGCAAAGACTCCCTGATTGCCCCATCAATTGGATCTTTAACCAGGGAGTCCATATTCCATAGGCCAACCTCAATGACCTGGATTGAAGTAATTGCACTCCTTCTCCCCCAAGTTCAAGGAGTCCCCGTGGTCTGAGCACCTCACAAGTCTCTTCCTCTGTTCCAGCACCGGGTCCGTATCCTCCAATTCGGCATCCGACGTAGGAGTGTACCTACTAGGCGCCCGTCTTTTCCACCATGAGCGCCAGACGGCCGGTTCATCCTCTGCTGCAGGCAACAGCCACGGCTTCGTCCACTGTGTCCAGCACGGATGTCAGAGAGGTGGGGATGGCCATTCGGGGAAGACTCTCCTCGATCCTTGGCCTGCTGGGCTAAGTCAGCTCTAAGAGAGGTGATGAATTCGAGGCCCACACTTGGTCTTGGTGCTTTCTTAAGATGGCCTCTCCCACGTGTACCCGGTAGGATACAGGTCCCACCCTGGACTCGGACCATTACTGCTATCCTTGTGGGACCATTTGTGAAGTTCCTCATCCAGACTTTTTCACCAGTGTTGAAATGCCTCTTCCGGCGACTGTTGTCATGGCCCCTGCAATAGGCCTCTTGGTGCTTTTCCACCTTCCCACCCAGATTTAGGAATAGCAGGCTCAGCCTGGTGTGGAGTCGTCTGCCCATGAATAGTTCTGCCAGTGCTATTCCCATGGTGGTGTGTGGGGTTGCCCTGTAATCAAACAACCAGTGGGAGAGTTTGGTGTCTATAGACACCACTAGCTGCTTCTTTAACCTGGCTTTTAAAGTCTGGACAGTTCTCTCCGCGAGCCCATTCGACGCTTGATGATGTGGTGCTGTCTTGATGTGTCACATCCCACTCGACTTCATGGATCTGGTGAACTTTTAGCTGCTGAAAACCGATTCTTTGTCTAACATCAACAACTTGAAATTCCGTGTGCCAAAAACGAGGTGTGCAGCATCTCGACGGTTGTCACTGTGTTTGCCGAATAACATAGAACATAGAACAGTACAGCACAGAACAGGCCCTTCGGCCCACGATGTTGTGCCAAGCTTTATCTGAAACCAAGATCAAGCTATCCCACTCCCTATCATCCTGGTGTGCTCCATGTGCCTATCCAATAACCGCTTAAATGTTCCTAAAGTGTCTGACTCCATTATCACTGCAGGCAGTCCATTCCACACCCCAACCACTCTCTGCGTAAAGAACCTACCTCTGATATCCTTCCTATATCTCCCACCATGAACCCTATAGTTATGCCCCCTTGTAATAGCTCCATCCACCCGAGGAAATAGTCTTTGAACGTTCACTCTATCTATCCCCTTCATCATTTTATAAACCTCTATTAAGTCTCCCCTCAGCCTCCTCCGCTCCAGAGAGAACAGCCCTAGCTCCCTCAACCTTTCCTCATAAGACTTACCCAGTAATAATGCCCAGAGCTGGATCCGGGCTGATGCTATTGGTGGCACCGCTTTGTCCTCTGTGAGCAAACCCAGCAATGGTTTGTGATCATGAATTTCCGCCCAAATAGGTACTGGTGGAATTTCTTTCCTGCAAAAATTACGGCCAGTCCTTCTTTGTCGATCTGGACGTGCATCCGTTCCACTATTGCTAGGGTCCTGGAGGCACATGCTACTGGCCGTCCCTGTCTGTTTTGCCATCTGTGTGTCAGAACTGCACCAACACCACATGGAGACGCGTCACAAGTGAGCACCAGCTCTTTCCTGTGGTCATAATGCGCTAAAACATTTGCTGAAGAGAGCTGTTGTTTGATTTTCTTAAAGGCCAGGTCTTGGTGGGCAGATCATTCTCTCTTTTTTAATAAATGGTGTAGGGAATCCAAAATCCTGTTTTGTATGAATTTCCCATAGTATGTCACCAGTCCTAAAAACAACCGTAACTCCTGGATTGTGCCGGGGGCCGGGGCATCTTTTATTGCCTGATCCTCCAGGGGATGTAGGTCTGACCTATCGACTTGATAACCCAGTTTGGTTACTTGCGGTACTGAAACAACACATTTCTCCCTCTCTAAGTGCACACCCACTGCTAAAAACCTTCTAAGGACTTCCTCCAGCTTCTGCAGGTGTTCTGCCCTCGTTTTACCGGTGATGAGGACAAACCAGGTAAATGTCGACCTGTGGTAACCCTTGTAGTATGTTCTGCATCATTCTCTGAAATATCGCACAGGCTGACGATACCCCGGAGGGTAATCTTGCAAACTGAAAAAGGCCCTTCAGTGTATTGATTGTGGAGGATTTTTGTGAATCTTCGTCCAGCTTCAACTGTAGGTATACGTGACTTATGTCTAGTTTAGAGAATAAGAGTCCTCCTGCCAGCTTTGTGTACAGGTCCTCAATCCGGGGAACTGGGTATTGATCAAGTTGTGAGTAATGATTTATTGTCTGTTTAAAATCTCCAGAAAGATAAAGTGAGCCGTCTGACTTTAGAATAGGCAGCACGGGTGTCGCCCATTCCTCAAACTGGACCGGTTTTATTAACTTTCCGCCCCAATCTTTTGATTTCCGTGTCCACCTTTTCCCTTAATGCGAGTGGTACCGGCCGGGCCTTGCAAAGTTTTGGGACTGTGCCTGGATCGCCCTGTAATGTCGCTTTGGTTCCTTTAATTGTTCCTCGTCCTTCTCGAAAAACCTCTGGGATTTAAGCAGGGCTTCACTCAGGCAACCATTTTCCAACTAAAAATATGTTTACCCAGCCTAAAATAGTTTATTTATTAATGTCACAAGTAGGCTTACATTAACACTGCAATGAAGTCACTGTGAAAATTGCCTAGTCGCCACACTCTGGCGCCTGTTCGAGGGAGAATTTAGCATGGCCAATCTGCCTAACCTGTACGCCTTTCGGACTGTGGGAGGAAACCAGAGCACCCAGCGGAAACCCACACAGACATAGAACATAGAACATAGAACAGTACAGCACAGAACAGGCCCTTCGGCCCAAGATGTTGTGCCGAGCTTTATCTCGGGGAGACACGGGGAGAACGTGCAGACTCTGCACAGGCGTGACCCAAGCCGGGAATCGAACCTGTCCCTGGCACTGTGAGGCAGCAGTGCTAATAATCACTCTGCCACTGTCCAGTCTAGTAGGATCTCCTTCAGCCAATTTTTGTCCCAATAGGCTCAGTCCTGAATCTTCCACCACCATCAATGGTAGCCTAATCTGTTGCTTTCCATAAGCAACAGGCACATGGGTTGTGCCCAACACTCTCAGTGGTTCCCCTGTATAATCCATCAGTCTTGCCGAAGTCTCAGTTAGGGATAAGAGTTGGAATCCAGTGCGAATTTTATTGAACTGTTTATTGAACTGTTTCTCCTACCACGGATACAGCTGCGCCTGCGTCGACTTGTATTAATTTTGGATGTCTGTTCAGTCTTATGGATAATTTAATAGGTTCTGATTTGATCATTGCTATGCAACATAGTTGTTCCTCGTCAGAGGTAGGTGGAGCTTCTGGGCTGTGCATTCTCCTGTACCCCGGCCTACGTGTCGTTTTCCAAAATGTCGGTTTTGAAACTTTGTTTTTCTTTTCCGACTCTGGATACTGGCAACAGTTGCAATATCTTGCCGGGTGATATTCTGCAAGGGATGCAGTTTGTCTAGTCCTAATTCGGCCTTGTTTAGGAGTAGCTTTGTGGGCCGACCTGGGTTCCCTAATATCTGAATCCTTCCTGAGGGCGGCTATGTAGTTGCCTGGCCCACAATGGTGGTTCCTTAACTCAGGTGCACGGCTGTGGGCCTCTACCTCCATCAGAATATCCTGTAACTCATGCGCTCTCCTCGCCGCTTTTTCCAAGGACAAAGTCAGCTGTACTGCTTGTTTACAGTCCAGCTGGGCCTCCTCCAACAGACGTTTTTGTATGGTCATATTATTGATTCCGCACACCAATCGGTCTTGGAGCATCTCATGTAATGTCAACCCAAATTCGCAAGCCTCTGCTGATTGCCTTAATCTCATCAGAAAACTAGAGGCTGATCCCCCCGTCTCTCGGAATGCTGAGTAAAACCGGTGCCTTCGCAGGATCAGAGGTGGCTTAGGGTCATAATATTCTTTTACTAAGTCTGTCAATTCCCAGAAGGGTTTTGTGCCCGGTGCCTCTGGAAAGGTAAAACTGCACATAACAGTGAAAGCTGATGGTCCACAAGCGGTCAGCAAAATAACCCGTTGCTTTTTATCTGAGACTACGTCGTTAGCTCTGAAGAAATAACTCATCCTTTCTACATATTGGGCCCAGTCTTCCACAGCAGAGTCAAAAGACTCCAATTTCCCAAATAGAGGCATGTTTGCCAGGCAATGGCTGACCTCCAATGTGTAGCGGCTGATAGCAAACAAGTTCCTTCGGGTCATTCATTTTTCATCCTTGCCACTGTAATAAGTCTTCAGAGGCAAAATTCCATTCACCAAAGTCTCTTTATTTACAAACTCTAACAGCAATACTCAGAGTGCTAGTAGTTAGCAGTCTACCTCCGGGTGTGTCAGATGAACTGACACTCCCGGTTAAGTACAAGGCAAAGACTCCCTGACTGGCCCATCAATTGGACTCTTAATCAGGGAGTTCATATTCCGATAACTCAACCCCACTTGCCTGATTGAGGTTATTACAGGTAAGGGGCAGGAGATTCAGAGTAGATTTGAGCAAAAAAGTTCTCAATCAGAGAGTTGTGGGAAGCTCAAATGCACTGCCTGGGAAGTTAGTCGAGGCCTGACAACTTAACAGCTTTAAAAACAAAATGGATGAACACTTGAACTATCATATTCCTCAAGGATATGGGCGAAGTGCAGGAAAATAGGATTAATGTGCTGTTGTTATAGATAATTTTGTTTCAGGCTTGATGAGCTGAAGGGCCTTTTCTGCTCTGTGTGACTTTATAACTATGACTCTTTTACAATGACTATGAATCCAGCAGGTAACTAATTCCTGTGTTCGTATTGCTCTACATGAAACAACTCCGACTCAGAATTTTAGACTGCAGTCTATGATTCATTCTGGATTGTTTGTTAAACTTTATAGTGAAGCTAAGAGCTCCTTGAACAGTTGCCATGATTTAAGTCAACAGTTTTCAACCCATTGACCTTGCTGATCAATCAATAAACATACCAAAGAGTGACTATATATTCCAGGATTTTATTGACATTTACCTACATGTTATTCCACATATAAAACACCTCTAGTTTCCACGAACGGATTCCAGACTCTTAACCACTCCAATATATCACATTTACTAAATATAGACCTTAACGGACGACTTGATGAAATTACAACCCATACCTCATCGTGGGTATAAGTTCATTTATAAGAAAACTTTTTGCAATAGGCGACTCAATCCAGATTGCAACTTTTCTCAGGCGTCTGATTGTCAATATATGAACTTCATCTGAAAGCTCGGATTAGATTCCAGCTTTTATGTTAATTGGAACCATAGGATCATTGAAAATTTGCAGCAAAGAAATAGACCATTCAGCCCATATTGTTCATTCCAGCCTGACGACACCCAGGTGCTTTTTCTAATCCCACCTTCATGCACCCAGCCCAAAGACCTGTAACTTACAACACTTAATGTGCAGGTCTCGGTACTTTTTAAAAGAGTCAGGGTTGCTGCATCCACCACCAACTCAGGCAGTGAATTACAGACACTCAACCTCCTTTGCATAAAACGTTCTTCCTCATGTCCCCTCTATACCTAATTATCTTGAATCTATGTTTCCTGATTCTAGAATTCTCCAACAAGGGAAATATTTTTATCCTGTCCATTCTATCTCTTCCCCTAATAATTGTAAGTCACCCCTCAGTCTTAATTGTTTCAAGGAAAATAACTCCAATATATACACTCTCTCCTCATAGCTACACTTTTCTAGCTCTGGCTACATTCGTGTAAACGTCCTCTGCAGTCTCCAGAGTAATTACCGCTTTCCAGTTATATGGTGACCAGAACTGCACAGAATTCTCCGTGGTGGCCTCACCAGTCTGCTGTTCAATTTCAACATTATATCCTTACTTTTATATTATATACTTCTGCAAATGAAGGTTAGCATTCCATATGTCTTCTTTACAACCTTGTCATCTTGAACTGCTGCCTTTAGAGACCTATGCACTTGCATGCCAAGATATCTCATGTCATCTACACTTCTTATTTTGTCTTCACTATAACTGTTTGACCTAAATGCATTCCCTCACAGTTCTCTATGTTAAAATCCATCTGCCACTTTATCACCCAATGCACTGACACATCAACGTTGTTTTGCAGATTAGAGCTATCTTGTACACTATCTACTACTTGGCCGATCTTTGTGCCATCTGCAATTTTTTTCAGTTGTGTCCCCAAATTCACATCACATCATTAATATGTAACAGAAATAGCAAGAGTCCAACACCAAACCCTGTGAAACACCATTTGAAACAACTTTCCATTGGCAAGGACATCCATCGGACATTACCCTTTGTTTCCAGTTACTGAGACAACTTTTTATCACGTTTGCCACATGAATCTGTATCCCATTGGGTTTCATTATTTTTTGACCAATAGGCCGTGCGGGTCATTGTCAAATGTTTTTTTTAAACTCCATGTGCACAAACATTGATTGCACTACCTTCATCAACCCATCTTGTAACTTCCTCAAAGAAATCAATCAGGTTTGTGAGGCAAGACCATCCCTGACAAGTCCATTTTTACATGACAATTAATCCTGTCTTTCAGTCTTGATTCTACCAATTTGCCCACCATCGAGTTAACTCGCCTATAATTATTTGATATTTCCTTCTATCCCTTTAAACAATGGGACTAAGTTTGCATTTCTCCAGTCCTCAGGTACCTCCACTGTATCATCCTCAGAGCATCTGCTATCTCCTCCCTGAATTCCTTCAGCAGATTCAGAAACAGTCCATCTGGTCCTGGCGACTTATAAATTTTCAAGGATTGCAACCCTTCGAGTAGTTAAAAAAAACCATAGAAACATAGAACAGTACAGCACAGAACAGGCTCTTCGGCCCATGATGTTGTGCCGAGCTTTGTCTGAAACCCAAATCAAGCTATTTCCTCCCTATCATCCCGAAGTACTCCATGTGCCTATCCAATAGCTTCTTAAATGTTCCTAAAGTTTCTGACTCCACTATCCCTGCAGGCAGTCCATTCCACACCCCAACCACTCTCTGAGTAAAAAACCCACCTCGGACATCCTCCCTATATCTCCCACCATGAACCCTATAGTTATGCCCCCTAGTTACCACTCCGTTCACCCGAGGAAATAGTCTTTGAACGTTCACTCTATCTATCCCCCTCATCATCTTATAAACCTCTATCAAGTCTCCTCTCAACCTTCTCCGCTCCAAAGAGAAAAGCCCAAGTTCCCTCAACCTTTCCTCATAAGACCTACCCTCCAAACCAGGCAGCATCCTGGTAAATCTCCTTTGCACTCTTTCCAGTGTCTCCACATCCTTCTTATAGTGAGGTGACCAGAACTGCACACAATATTCCAAATGTGGTCTCACCAAGGTCCTGTACAGTTGCAGCATAACCCCACGGCTCTTAAACTCAAACCCCCTGTTAATGAACGCCAACACACTATAGGCCTTCTTCACGGCTCTATCCACTTGAGTGGCAACCTTCAGAGATCTATGGATATGAACCCCAAGATCTCTCTGTTCCTCCACATTCTTCAGAACCCTACCTTTGACCCTGTAATCCACATTTAAATTTGTCCTACCAAAATGAATCACCTCGCATTTGTCAGGGTTAAACTCCATTTGCCATTTTTCAGCCCAGCTCTGCATCCTATCTATATCTCTTTGCAGCCTACAACAGCCCTCCACCTCATCCACTACTCCACCAATCTTGGTGTCATCAGCAAATTTACTGATCCACCCTTCAGCCCCCTCCTCCAAGTCATTTATAAAAATTACAAATAGCAGAGGACCAAGCACTGATCCCTGTGGCACTCCGCTGGTAACCGGTTTCCAGTCCGAAAATTTTCCATCCACCACCACCCTCTGTCTTCTGTTAGATAACCAGTTACCTATCCAATTGGCCAAACTTCCCTCTATCCCACACATCCTTACTTTCTTCATAAGCCGACCGTGGGGGACTTTATCAAACGCCTTACTAAAATCCATGTATATGACATCAACTGCACTACCTTCATCTACATACTTAGTTACCTTCTCAAAAAATTCTATCAAATTTGTGAGGCAAGACTTGCCCTTCACAAATCTGTGCTGACTATCCCGGATTAAGCTGCACCTTTCTAAATGGTCGTAAATCCTATCCCTGAGGACCTTTCGCATCAACTTACTGACCACTGAAGTAAGACTAACCGGCCTATAATTACCAGGGTCATTTCTATTCCCTTTCTTAAACAGAGGAACCACATTCGCCACTCTCCAGTCCTCTGGCACCACACCCGTGGACAGTGAGGATGTAAAGATCAATGCCAAAGGCTCTGCTATCTCATCCCTTGCCTCCCAAAGACTCCTAGGATATATTTCATTAGGCCCAGGGGACTTATCAACTTTCAGTTTATTCAAAATTGCTAGTACATCTTCCCTCCGAACATCTACTTCCTCCAGCCTATCAGCCTGTGACACCCTCTCTTCCTCAAAAACATGGCCCCTCTCCTTGGTGAACTCCGAAGAAAAGTATTCATTCATCACCTCAAGTTCCATGCTTTATATGATTATCCCATCCAATATCTCAGTGTTTCTCTTGGATGACTAAACCTGAATAATTTGAGACAAAATATTGATTTAAAACCCTACCCACAGCCTCTGCATCCACACAGAAATTCCCTTCTTCATGTCTGATGGGTCCCACATTTCACTAATTAAATTTTCATCATTAATTTATCGGTGAAACATCTCTTATTCCAGTTGTTAAACCATTGGAACAATTCGATTAGATCCAGCTTGCAATTTGCACTGGACTATTTCCTATTCGGTATGTCAAGCAAAGCTGAACTCCCCCTATTTGGTATAAGCGATTTAACTGATACTTTATGTAGCACAAAGCTTATCAGAGTCCTCATACACATTCCAGCCTGTGCCAGTCTGTAAAATATGCACCTATATGTCAAACACGCAGCACAACGATCAGAGCTGAATATGTAACTGTATTCGACACAATAACATACCCGCCATCCCCCGGCCAATCCCCAAAAACCTTGATTAGATAACAGCCTGAACTTCAGTTCCCTGTGACAGTGATTCCACCGAAAACCTGCAGGTTAGAACATAGAACATAGAACATTACAGCGCAGTACAGGCCCTTCGGCCCTCGATGTAGCGCCGACCAGTGAAACCAATCTAAAGCCCCACTAATCTACACTATTCCAATATCATCCATATGTTTATCCAATAACCATTTGAATGCTCTTAATGTTGACGAGTCCACTCCCGCTGCAGGCAGGGCATTCCACGCCCTTGCTACTCTCTGAGTAAAGAACCTACCTCTGACATCTGTCCTATATCTATCACCCCCCAATTTAAAGCTATGTCCCCTCGTGTTAGCCATCACCATCCGAGGAAAAAGGCTCTCACTATCCACCCTATCTAATCCTCTGATCATCTTGTATGCCTCTATTAAGTCACCTCTTAACCTTCTTCTCTCTAACGAAAACAACCTCAAGCCCCTCAGCCTTTCCTCATACGATCTTCCCACCATACCAGGCAACACCCTGGTAAATCTCCTCTGCACCCTTTCCAACGCTTCCACATCTTTCCTATAATGCGGCGACCAGAACTGTACGCAATACTCCAAGTGCGGCCGCACCAGAGTTTTGTACAATTGCAGCATGACCTCATGGCTCCGAAACTCAATCCCTCTACCAATAAAAGCTAACACATTGTAAGCCTTCTTAACAACTTTATCAACCTGGATGCCAACTTTCAGGGATCTATGCACATGGACACCCAGATCTCTCTGTTCATCCACACTACCAAGTATCTTGTCATTAGCCCAGTACTCTGTATTCCTGTTACTCCTTCCAAAGTGAATCACCTCACTCTTTTCCACATTAAACTCCATTTGCCACCTCTCAGCCCAGCTCTGCAGCTTATCTATGTCCCTCTGTAACCTGCCACTTCCCTCCGTACTGTCTACAACTCCACCGACTTTGGTGCCATCCGCAAATTTACTAATCCATCCTTTTACGCCCTCATCCAGGTCATTAATAAAAATGACAAACAGCAGTGGCCCCAAAACAGATCCTTGCGGTACACCACTAGTGACTGAACTCCAGGATGAACATTTCCCATCAACCACCACCCTCTGTTTTCTTTACAGCTAGCCAATTCCTGATCCAAACCACTAAATCAGCCTCAATCCCATACGTCTGTATTTTCTGCAATAGCTTACCATGGGGAACCTTGTCAAACGCTTTGCTGAAATCCATATACATCACATCAGCCGCTTTACCCTCATCCACTTCTTTGGTCACCCTCTCAATGAACCCAATAAGGTTTGTGAGGCATGACCTACCCTTCACAAAACCGTGCTGACTATCCCTAATCAAATTATTCCTTTCTAGATGATTATAAATCTTATCTCTTATAATCCTTTCCAAAACTTTGCCCACAACAGAAGTAAGGCTCACCGGTCTATAATTACCAGGGTTGTCCCTACTCCCCTTCTTGAACAAGGGGACAACATTTGCTATCCTCCAGTCTTCTGGCACTATTCCTGTAGACAATGACGACACAAAGATCAAAGCCAAAGGCTCTGCAATCTCCTCTCTAGCCTCCCAGAGAACCCTAGGATAAATCCCATCCGGCCCAGGGGACTTTTTACCCTTTCCAGAATTGCTAACACCTCCTCCTTATGAACCTCAATCCCATCCAGTCCAACAGCCTGCATCTCAGTACTCCCCTCAACAACACTGTCTCTCTCCTGTGTGAATACCGACGAAAAATATTCCCATTGGTGAATAATTCACCTTAGGTTGATGATAAACGTTGTGGTGAAGGTGATTATTGTTATTATTGTATTTATTATTCTAAATAACATATGTCAAACACCTGATATGTTTTATTGAATTCCAGTTCGTAGTATAATCCGACTGAACCTCTTTTATGAATGTAACCATTTGACCTGTTTGCTTAACTATCAGCCTGTTAGTCAGTTCCATGTATGTGTTATTACTTTGGTAAATCACCCGAGAGGTCCATTCAATTTAAAACTATACCTCACACCATGGACATGATTTTTCTATATATTTTACAAAATAACAAGATGCTTCAACTGATTTTTATTTTGCTATCTGTAACAAACTTGCAAGGGTCTACTCTTCAATGCAAAAGAACGCCAGGTCACCCAACGTCTCCGAGCCCCCAGTTCGAATACAGACTTAGAAATGTTCCAAGGCAATTGGCAGTTCCATGCTTAGAGAAACTCTTAATCCATCCATAAAATTACAGACTGTAGCACACTTCTGCGTATTCATTACTAAATGACAAGATTCATCCCACGCTGTATCATTAAATTGGGTATCAGTTTCTAATTAGTTCTTGCATATTGTTTAATCCTCATTTAGTCCCTAGACGACCTCGGTGAGATTCCTGTCTGAAACTCACTCGAAATTAACTGCTGTCCTATATCTAACCCTTCAAATACCCTCCGTACATATTGGACCTTAGCTGCTTCATCCCCTAGTCCTTACCCATAGGTGTACCCTTCCGGTAAAAGGTAGGGAATGTGTGTCCTGGGAAGCAGGATAAATGTCCTGAGGATGTGGATGGAGCTCAGTGCGCTGATGATCGAGAACGTCGGCAGCAGGGAAAAACCATGCTCGTGCAGAACCTGCAAATACACAGGGTTCGAGGCGTAATAAATTAGGGTGTTAGAAGTTAGCACAACTGATGACAATAAAATATTTTTCCTTTTTCGTTCTAATTCCAACACCCTCTCAATTTCTACTATTTCTGCTCACTGCCACGTGAAAAGCAATTTGTGATTAATAAGTTTATTGTACGTTTATTTTAAAAGGAGTTGACGTGGGGTTGAAAAGGGGAATCTGTGGATAGAATGGACTTAGATATCCAGAATGCATTTGATAAGTGGCTAAGGCAATAGTTATTCTGTCACATAAGATGTAGTGGTGTAGGTTGAAATATCTGATATGGATTGAAGATTAGCTGGCTAACAGCAAACAGGGAGTTGTCATAAATGGTCATTTTCTGTTCGGCAGGACGCCACGAGTGGTGTTAAACTCAATATTTTTCAATTCATGTAAATTGCATGGAATGAAGGTATGGTGGCTAATTTTCCAAAGATAGGGAGGAAATTAAATGTTGAAGAGGACATGAGGAGGATACTTGCAGATATGGACATTCTTTACGAGTCGGTAAAAGCTGGGAAATAAAGTACAATGTGAGCAAATGCAAACTTGTCCCTTTTGGCACAACTGATTAAAAGACACTTAATATCTAAGCAGTGAAAAAAATCAGATCTCTGGGGTGCAGAAGAATCTGCTTTTCCAGGTGCATGATTGACAAAACACTGGTACAGCAGGGAAGTAACCATTATAGTTAATTAACACTGTTTAGAAGAGTAAGAGATGATTTGATCGAAACATTTCAATTCACGAAGAGTATTGACACTCTAGACATGGAGGCAATGTTTACTCTTGTTGGATAATCTAGAACTAGAGATCCCTGTTGAAAACTCTGTAAAAAGAATGAGGAGATTGTATTCTCACAATGAGTCTTTCCAACTCTCTTCTATTTTAAGGTTTATCTAGATACACGTATGAATTGCACGAGTGTTAATTGTTACGTGGGTGTGGTTTGGAGCGGTGCAGAGGGCAGACCTCACAGCGTCAGGGACCCGGGTTCGATTCCCGGCTTGGGTGACTGTCTGTGTGGAGTTTGCACATTCTCCCCGTGGGGTTCCCCTGGTGCTCCGGTTTCCTCCCATAGTCTGAAAGACGTGCTGGTTAGGTGCATTGACCCGGACGGGCGCCAAAGTGTGGTGACTAGGGGAATTTCACAGTAACTTCATTGCAGTATTAATGTGAGCCTTACTTGTGACGAATAAATAAGCTTTAACTTTAACTTTAATTTTAACAGAAATGTGGGTTTGAAGTTACAATGAGTCACAATCAAATCGTAAAGCAGAGCATACTCGCTGGACTGAGTGCCTTACTATTGCTCCGAATGGATGTGCTCATATGCCTTCCCCATCGGCATTCTGATCTCTCCCTCCATCTATTTTCTCTCATTCGAAATTTCCTTTATGTCTATGCCTTCTTCCCTTGCATCCCCTTGATTCCTTTTAACACATGCACTTCTCCCTCCTCTCTGGACGCTCCATATCTCCCTCTCATCTGTCCCTCATTTCTCTTCATTCGCATTATCTGGGTGTTTTTCTCCATTGCAACCCACCGTCTCGCCCACAGTTCCTTCCCCTACAGTTCTCCCCTCTATATTCCCTGTTTTATTCACCAGGCCCTCGCCTCGTGAACCCAGTTCTCCAGCACCACGATCTCAGTGCCACTGCTTTTAATTTATATCTCTCCTGCGCTGATGTCCCTTGGTATCTGGATGTCAAAGTCTAGGATTCTCTTTAATGCACCTATTCCATCCCACACTGCCCCCTTATTATTGCTGACGGATTTCTGAACGTTACAGCATTTAGAAAATGACATTTGACCCACTGCGCTTGTGTCAGCCATTTTAAAGAGATAATCCTATTATCAGATACCCAGCCTGCATATATTTTCCCTCTCGTAAAGAACTGTTGAAGGTTTTCACTCATCTCACCTTAACTAACAGAAATATGAGTGACGAGGAATCAAATGCACCATTGTACAGAGCGATAATTGTAGAACGTCGGTTTTCAAATAAGTTTCCAACCTACAAATCAGATCAGATAATCAAAGATTTCTGGAAAACATGCAGCACAGAAGAAGGCCATTCGCCCAATCCTTTACGTGTCATTGATCCAATAGCTACCAGTCTAATCCATGCAGTTACAATACTTATAATATAATGCATTATTTTTATCATTACAGAAAACCACTAAACACAGTAATGTAATTGGTGAACAAATCAACTGATATATAGATAAATAAAATGAAAATTGTTGGAAAATCTCAACAGGTCTGGCATATCTGTGGAGAGCAACATTGAAGTTTCACAGTCTGTGTGCCTTCTACAGTGCTGAAGATCAGAATAACTGTAATGCATTTTCTACCGTTTAAGAAGAGTTTGTGCAGGAAGAGTGATCCAATACAGCACATCAAATGACAGGAGGGACAAGTGAAATGTTACATCACCTAAAAGGCCTTGAGTGATGAGGGGGAGGACGTAAAAGGCCAGGAGTGTGCTGTGGGAAGGGGATAGTTGGCGTGATGGATGGTTGGGGAGAGGGGAGTGGTTTAGTGATTGAGGGGGCCAATAGAGGCCATTGGGGTGTGCAGATACAACACTGTCAAACAACAGCGGTGAACATTCAGCTCCCTGTGAGTTGGTAATGTGAGTTGGTAATGTGACTATGTTTATTTTCCTCTGCAGAAAGATGGCAAATCTTAAACATCCTCTCACTAATGCCAATTTTTGTGTCCTCCTTTGGTCCTGGTGCACAAAAATGCATCTCTTCGCCTGCTCCACTCAGCGAGAGTGAAGCACTCTCTCAGTATATTCCTTGCTTTTCAACACAACATAACTTCCTTACCTGCATGTTTGTGATGAGTAACAACAATCCACCTGTGGCCAATAGAATTAGAGCAGGGAACAGCAACGCTGAAGAGGCTAAAACAGATGGAGGGAGTGAGAATGAGAAAGCTGAAGGACTTTCATTGATACAGTAGTGTTCACGAATTCAGGATATCCCAAGATTATAATTTTATAGAAGTCTATCAGTCTCCCCTCAGCCTCCGCCACTCCAGAGAAAACTTTGTCCAGCCTCTCCTTACAGCTGATAGCCTCTAATCCAAGCAGCATCCTGGTAAACGTCCTCTGCACCCTCTTCAAAGCCTCCACATTCTTCCTGTAATGTGGCGACCAAAATTGAACGCAACACTCTAAGTGTGGCTGAACCAAAGTTTTATAAAGCTGCAACATGACATCCTGATACTTTTACTCGATACCCCGACCAATACAGGTAAGCATGCCATATGTCTTCTTTATCACCCCATCCAATTGTGTGGCCACTTCCTGGGACTATGGACTTGAACCCTAAGATATGTCTGTACACCAACACTGCTCAGGGTCCTGCCATTAACTGTATACTTACCGTTACCATTCGATCTGCCAAAATGCAGCATCTTACATTTACCTGGATTAAACTCCATCTGCCATTTCTCTGCCCATATCCGCAGCTGCTCTATATCCCGCTGTATCATTTATCAACCATCTACTGCGCCCACAACTCCACCTATCTTTGTGTCATCTGCAAAGTTACTAATCCATCCATCTACATTTCATCCAAGGCATTTATATATATCACAAACAGCAGAGGTCCCAGTATGGATCCCTGCGCAACACCATTAGTTTAATTTGCTACCAAATAAACCTGTTGGACTTTAACCTGGTGTTGTGAGACTTCTTACCGTGTTCACCCCAGTCCAACGCCGGCATCTCCACATCACAACACCATTAGTCACAGACCTCCAGCCAGACAAAAAAACTTCCACCACAACAGTCTGATTTCTAGGGGCAAGCCGATTCTGAATTGAAACGACCAAGTCACCGTGGATCTCATGTAGCTGAATCTTCTGAATGAGCCTACCATGAGGGACCTATGGAAAGCCTTACTAAGATCCATTTACACAACACCCACTACTCTACACTCATCAATCACCTTCACCTCATCCTCGAAATAATCAATAAAATTAGTTAGACATGTCCTGCCCCGCAGTAAATGGCTGGAATTTTAATGGACGCTCAGAGAACAGCATTTTCAGTTGGACTCAGGCGCGATTGTACAAACCTCGGGTGGACGTGCTGGTAAAATTCCACCCTTGCTGACTTTCCCTAATTAGGCCATGCTTTTCCAAATGCGCATAAACTCTATGCATAAGAATCCTCTCCAATAGCTTCTCAAACACTGATGTGAGACTCACCAGTCTATAATTTCTTGGATTATCCCTTTTCCTTTCTTGAACAGGGCAACAACTTTAGTAACTCGCCAGTCCTCCAGGACCTCTCAAGTGGCTCGCGAGGATACAAAGATGTTTGTCAGGGCCCCAGCAATCTCCCCTCTTGATTTTTGCAATCACCAGGAGTAGATCCTATTGGGCCCTGTGGACTTAGCTACATTAATCTACATCTACAAGACACCCAACACCATTTATTTCTTAATCTCAAAATGCCCGAACATATTCGCGTGCTCCACACTAATTTCACTGTCCTCATGTCCTATTCCTTGGTGAGTACCGTGGCAAAGTACTCATTTAGGATCTCACCCACATCCTCTGCTTCCAAGTGCAATTTCACCCCTTTATCCTTGAGTGGTCCTACCCTCTCCCTAATTATCCGCTTCTTTTTAAGGAATGTATAACGTGCCTTGGGATTCTCTTTAACTTTACTTCCCGAGGTCATTTCTTGGCCCCTCCTTAGTCTCCTCATTCCCCGCTTGAGTTCATTCCTGCTTTCCTTATGGTCCTCATGGGCCCTGTTCCATTTTAGCTTCCTAAAAATTACATGTGCTTCTTTTTCTTTCCTTTCACTGAATGCGTAACCTCCCTCATTATCCACAGGTCTTTTACCTTCCCATGTTTATCCTTTCTCCTTATTGGAACAATGCCAGTTTTGAACTCTGATCAGTAGGTCTTTAAACAACTCCCACGTGTCAATTGCAGAATTGGTCAATATCGACTGTTCCAAATTTACTCTCCCTGCCCAACTCTGTTGTAATTTGCCCTTCCCCAATTTAGTGCCTTTCCACAACTCTTCATAGGTAGCTTAAACCTTAAGGAGTTGTGATCATTGATCAAGTCGTACATAATTGTGAGGGACCATGATCAGATAGATAGGAAGAAGTGTCACCCTCACTAACTGTGGGCATAGATTTAAGGGATGGGTAGAGCATTTAGAGGGGATTTGAGGAAGGCTTTTTTCACCCACAGGGCAGAATTGAACCCAAGTCGCGAACCAGTATGCAACCGCTTTGCCCTTAATGTAAGAGGAGGAATGTTGGATAACCGAAACACACTCAGCCAGGTTAATGAACTTGATTTTGTTGTGCTTTAAAATAACCAAGGGAGCAGGCAGCAGTGGTCCTGTTAGATACATGCTACTTGTTTATTTTATCAAAAAAGTTAGATGCAACGCCCGCGTTCTGGAAGTCAAGGAATGTATTTCAAATATTTAAGAAGTATGAGAGAACATGTCCAGGGAACTATAGCCCAGATTATTTAGCTGACGAAGGGTCATGCAGACTTGAAACATTAGCTCTATTCTATCCCCAAAGATGTTGCTAGACTTACTGAAATTTCTGACAATGTTCTGTCTTAGTTTTGTTCGAACTTCACGTACAACAAATTTACCACATTACCGTGAAGGAGGGCATATAAAACAAGTATTATGAAATGAAACTGTATTCTTCTCTCCTTGTAAACCTTGCCAACAAGCGATCGAACTGCTCAGCATGATGGGAATTAGGGGTGGCATGGTGGCACAATGGTTAGCACTGCTGCCTCACAGCGCCAGGCATCTGGGTTCAAATCCGGCCTCAGGTCACTGTATGTGTGGAGTTTGCACATTCACCCCGTGTCTGCAAAGGTTTCCTCCGGGTGCTTGGTTTCGTCCCACAGTCAAAAGATGTGTGGGTTAGGTTGATTAGCGATGCTAAATTGACCGTAGTGTCAGTGGGATTAGCAGGGTAAATATGAGATTATGGGAATAGGGCCTGTGTGGGATTGTGGTTGGTGCAGACTCGATGGGACGAATGGCCTCCTTGTGCACTGTAGGGATTCATTGTTCCACAGGAGCAGGCTGAGGGTAAGGGAGTTTGTTTCTGCATTTGATTTATTTATTTATTCTTCAGTTAAATTTGTGTTAAAAATCGGAGGGTTTTTTTTCCAAAACAGGAAGTAGGCCCCGGAGAAGCATGGGAAGGTTTTTGGAGGGTTTAAAAAGGGCTTACCTTGGCGGTTTCAGCCTCATTGTTCCACAGGAGCAGGCTGAGGGTAAGGGAGTTTGTTTCTGCATTTGATTTATTTATTTATTCTTCAGTTAAATTTGTGTTAAAAATTGGAGGTTTTGTTTTCCAAAACCGGAAGTAGGCCCAGGAGAAGCCTGGGAAGGTTTTTGGAGGGTTTAAAAGCAGGCCGCACTTTTGAGCGGGCAGCAGAGTAAGCAGGGAGCAGAGTGTGAGCTGTAAGGGCTTTGGCTCACAGGGCTTCGGGGGAAAGGGCGAAGCGGGGTAGGTTTTTTTTCCATTCCTATAAAGGAAAAGGGTAGCTATGAGTGATAGGCCAGTTTGTTGCTTTCGGTGTGGGATGTGCGAGTTCCCGGAAACACCTAGCCTCCCGGAGGTTCACATTTGCGCCAGGTGCATGGAACTGTAGCTCCTGAGGGACCGCGTCAGGGAACTGGAGCAATGGCTTGATGACCTCAGGGAGAATGAGAGACAAATAGACATGAGTTATAGGCAAGTAGTTACACCGGGGCCTCAGGGAAGACACGTGGGTCACAGTTAGGAGGAGTAAAGGTCATAAGGGTAACGTACCAGAGAGTATTCCAGTGGCTGTCTCTCATAATAGGAAGGACTCGGCGACAGGTGTGAGAGGGGAGGGGAGTGAGCAATTAGAGGAGGGGTCACCTGTGGTTGTCCCCCTCCAAAACAAGTATATAATTTTGGATAGTGTGGAGGAGGATGACTCTCCAGGGGTAAGCCACAGTGACCAGGTCACTGGCACAGAGTCAGGCTCTGTGGCCCGGAAAGGAAAGAGAGGGGTTAGGAGAGCAATAGTGGTGGGGGACGCGTCGGTTAGAGGCACGGACAGGCGATTCTGTGGGTACGAACAGGACTCCAGGATGGTAGTCTGCCTACCTGGTGCTGGGGTACTGGATGTCTCCGAGCGGATAGGAGGCATATTAAAAGGGGAGGATAAAGAAACGGATGTCATTGTACACATTGGTGCAAATGACGTAGATAGGAAGAGCAGGGGGATCCTACGAGAGCAATTCAGGGAGTTGGGAAATAGGCTAAAAAGTAGGGCCTCCAGGGTGGCCACCTCTGGGCTGCTCCCAATGCCTAGGGCCAGTGAGGCTAGGAATAGGGAGATAGTACAATTGAACGCTTGGCTAAAGGACTGGTCCAGGAGGGAGGGCTTCATATTCCTGGATCACTGGGAAGTTTTCAAGAGAGGAGGGCACCTGTACAAGAAGGACGGGTCACAACTAAATTGGAAGGGCACGAATATCCTGGCTGGGAGTTTTACTAGTGCAGTTCGGTTGGGTTTAAACTCATATGGCAGGGGGGTGGGGATCAAAAAATTAGGTCTACAAGTGTAGAGGCGGGGGACGAGCTTGGGGCCAGGACAAGGCTGGCAAAGAAGAAGAGCACTCTGGGGGAGGATGACCTCACTGGGCCTGGAGGTCTGGAGTGCATCTACTTCAATGCAAGGAGCGTAGCAGGTAAGACAGACGAACTTAGGGCCTTAATGCTTACGAGGAATTTGGATGTGGTTGTGGTGACAGAGACTTGGTTGAAAGAGGGACAGGACAAGCAACTGAATATTCCGAGGTACAAGTGTTTTAGGCGAGACAGAGGAGGGGCCAAAAGAGGTGGGGGAGTAGCAGTATTAGTTAGAGAGCATATTACAGCAGTGCAGAGGGAGGACAATTCAAAGGGGTCGTGTAACGAGTCACTCTGGGTGGAGCTCAGAAACAGGAAGGGCGCAGTCACTATGTTGGGGGTATACTACAGGCCCCCAACAGCCCAAGGGAAGTGGAAGAACGGATATGTCAGGAGATAATGGATAGGTGCAGGAAAAATAGAGTTGTTGTCGTGGGAGACTTCAATTTCCCTGGTATAGACTGGAAATCGCGTAGGGCTGGGAGTCTGAATGGGGAGGAATTTGTAAAATGCATACAGGAAGGTTCTTTGGAACAACATGTAGACAGCCCGACTAGAGAGGGGGCTATACTGGACCTAGTACTGGGGAATGAGCCCGGTCAGGTCTTCAAAGTTTCGGTAGCGGAACATGTGGCAAATAGTGACCACAATTCTGTTAGCTTTAGGATAGTGATGGAAAAGGATGAGTGGTGTCCCAAGGGTAAGGTGTTGGATTGGGGAAGGCTAACTTTAGTGGGATTAGGCAGAAATTGGCAGCTGTTGATTGGGAGAGGCTGTTTGAGGGTAAATCCACATCTGGCATGTGGGAGTCTTTTAAGGAACAGTTGTTAGGGCTGCAGGACAGGCATGTGCCTGTAAAAAAGGATAGGAAGGGTAGGATTCGAGAACTGTGGATAACCAGGGAACTTGAGGGATTGGTCAAAAAGAAAAGAGAGGCGTACATTAGGTCCAGGCAGCTAAAAACGGAGGGAGCTCTGGAGGAAGACAAAGAAAGTAGGAAAGAACTCAAACGAGGAATTAGAAGGGCTAAAAAGGGTCACGAAATGTCCTTGGCAGACAGGATTAAGGGGAATCCTAAGGCATTTTATTCATACGTTAGGAACAAAAGGGTTGTCAGGGAAAAAATCAGACCTCTCAGGGACAAAAGTGGGGAATTATGCTTAGAGCCCAAAGAAGTAGGGGAGATCCTAAATGAATACTTTGCATCGGTATTCACAAAGGAGAGGGATGTGTTGACTGGGAGTGTCTCGGAGGGGAGTGTTGACCTGTGAGAGAAAATCTCCATTACAAGGGAGGAAGTGTTAGGTTTTTTAGGGAATATAAAGACTGACAAATCCCCAGGGCCTGATGGAATCTATCCAAGGCTGCTCAGGGAGACGAGAGATGAAATCGCTGGGCCTCTGACGCAAATCTTTGTCTCGTCACTGGACACAGGTGAGGTCCCAGAGGATTGGAGGATAGCTAATATGGTCCCGTTATTTCAGAAGGGTAGGAAGGATAACCCGGGAAATTATAGGCCGGTGAGCTTGACGTCCATGGTAGAGAAGTTGTTGGAGAGGATTCTTAGAGATAGGATGTATGCGCATTTAGAAAGGAATAAACTCATTAACGATAGTCAGCATGGTTTTGTGAGAGGAAGGTCATGCCTCACTAACCTGATGGAGTTTTTTGAAGAAGTGACTAGAATGGGTGATGAGGGAAGGGCCGTGGATGTTGTCTATATGGACTTTAGTAAAGCGTTTGACAAAGTCCCTCATGGTAGGTTGGTGCAAAAGGTTGGATCTCATGGGATAAAGGGGGAGGTGGCTAGATGGGTGGAGAACAGGCTTGGTCACAGAAGACAGTGGGTGGTAGTGGAAGGGTCTTTTTCCGGCTGGATGCCTGTGACTAGTGGTGTTCACAGTAAGAAGTTTAACAACACCAGGTTAAAGTCCAACAGGTTTATTTGGTAGCAAAAGCCACACAAGCTTTCGAGGCTCTGAGCCCCTTCTTCAGGTGAGTGGGAATTCTGTTCACAAACAGAACTTATAAGACACAGACTCAATTTACATGAATAATGGTTGGAATGCGAATACTTACAACTAATCCAGTCTTTAAGAAACAAAACAATGGGAGTGGAGAGAGCATCAAGACAGGCTAAAAAGATGTGTATTGTCTCCAGACAAGACAGCCAGTGAAACTCTGCAGGTCCACGCAACTGTGGGAGTTACAAATAGTGTGACATAAATTCTGATTCTAGGATCGCATGATAAAGACTCAGGAGGAAAAAAGCAGAAATATTTATGTGAAATAGTGTGACATAAACCCAATATCCCGGTTGAGGCCGTCCTTGTGTGTGCGGAACCTGGCTATCAGTTTCTGCTCCGCGACTCTGCGCTGTCGTGTGTCGCGAAGGCCGCCTTGGAGAACGCTTACCCGAATATCAGAGGCCGAATGCCCGTGACCGCTGAAGTGCTCCCCAACAGGAAGAGAACAGTCTTGCCTGGTGATTGTCGAGCGGTGTTCATTCATCCGTTGTCGCAGCGTCTGCATAGTTTCCCCAATGTACCATGCCTCGGGACATCCTTTCTTGCAGCGTATCAGGTAGACAACGTTGGCCGAGTTGCAAGAGTATGTACCGTGTACCTGGTGGATGGTGTTCTCACGTGAGATGATGGCATCTGTGTCGATGATCCGGCACGTCTTGCAGAGGTTGCTGTGGCAGGGTTGTGTGGTGTCTTGGTCACTGTTCTCCTGAAGGCTGGGTAGTTTGCTGCGGACAATGGTCTGTTTGAGGTTGTGCGGTTGTTTGAAGGCAAGAAGTGGGGGTGTGGGGATGGCCTTGGCGAGATGTTCGTCTTCATCAATGACATGTTGAAGGCTCTGGAGGAGATGCCGTAGCTTCTCCGCTCCGGGGAAGTACTGGACAACGAAGGGTACTCTGTCCACTGTGTCCCGTGTTTGTCTTCTGAGGAGGTCGGTGCGGTTTTTCGCTGTGGCGCGTTGGAACTGTTGATCAATGAGTCTAGCGCCATATCCTGTTCTTATGAGGGCATCTTTCAGCGTCTGGAGGTGTCTGTTGCGATCCTCCTCATCCGAGCAGATCCTGTGTATACGGAGGGCTTGTCCGTAGGGGATGGCTTCTTTAACGTGTTTAGGGTGGAAGCTGGAGAAGTGGAGCATCGTGAGGTTATCCGTGGGCTTGCGGTACAGTGAGGTGCTGAGGTGACCGTCCTTAATGGAGATGCGCGTGTCCAAGAATGCAACCGATTCCGGAGAGTAGTCTATGGTGAGCCTGATGGTGGGATGGAACTTGTTGATGTCATCATAGAGTTGTTTCAGTGATTGTTCACCATGAGTCCAAAGGAAGAAAATGTCATCGATGTATCTAGTGTATAGCACCGGTTGAAGGTCCCGTGCGGTGAAGAAGTCTTGTTCGAACCTGTGCATGAAGATGTTGGCATATTGAGGTGCAAATTTGGTCCCCATGGCTGTTCCGTGTGTCTGGATGAAGAACTGGTTGTTGAAGGTGAAGATATTGTGGTCCAGGATGAAGCGGATGAGATGTAAAATTGCATCTGGAAACTGGCAGTTGTTGGCGCTGAGCACTGAGGCCGTTGCAGCAATGCCATCGTCATGGGGGATGCTGGTGTAGAGTGCTGAGACATCCATTGTGACGAGGAGCGCTCCTGGTTCAACTGCTCCATGTGTGCCGAGTTTCTGTAGGAAGTCCGTCGTGTCGCGACAAAAGCTGGGGGTTCTTTGTACAATGGGTTTCAGGATGCCCTCGACATAGCCGGAGAGGTTCTCGCACAGGGTCCCATTGCCCGATACGATGGGACGGCCGGGTGTGTTTGCCTTGTGTATCTTCGGGAGGCAGTAGAGATCTCCAACGCGGGGAGTACGTGGGATGAGAGCACGGAGGGTGTTCTGAAGGTCCGGATCAAAGGTCTTGATCAGAGTGTTGAGTGGTGTTCCGCAGGGCTCTGTATTGGGACCTCTGCTGTTTGTGATTTATATAAACGATCTGGAAGAAGGTGTAACTGGGGTGGTCAGTAAGTTTGTGAACAACACGAAAATGGCTGGACTTGCAGATAGTGAGGAACATTGTCAGAGGCTACAGAAGGATATATAGATAGGCTGGAAATTTGGGCAAAGAAATGGCAGATGGAGTTCAATCCAGATAAATGCGAAGTGATGCATTTTGGTAGAACTAATGTAGGGGGGAGCTATACGATAAATGGCAGAACCATAAAGGGTGTAGATACGCAGAGGGACCTGGGTGTGCAAGTCCACAGATCCTTGAAGGTGACGTCACAGGTGGAGAAGGTAGTGAATAAGGCATATGGCATGCTTGCCTTTATAGGGCAGGGCATAGAGTTGGGGTCTGATGTTGCAGTTGTATAGAGCGTTGGTTCGGCTGCATTTGGAATACTACGCCCAGTTCTGGTCGCCAGACTACCAGAAGGACATGGAGACTTTAGAGAGAGTTCAGAGGAGGTTTACCAGGATATTGCCTGGTATGGAAGGCCTTAGTTATGAGGAGAGATTGGGTAAACTGGGGTTGTTCTCACTGGAAAGACAGAGGATGAGGGGTGACCTAATGGAGGTGTATAGAATTATGAAAGGCATAGATAGGGTGAACGGTGGGAAGCTTTTTCCCAGGTCGGTGGTGACATTCACGAGGGGTCATAGGTTCAAGGTGAGTGGGGGGGGGGAGGTTTAACACAGATATCAGAAGGACGTATTTTACACAGAGGGTGGTGAGGGCCTGGAATGCGCTGCCAGGCAAGGTGGTAGAGGCGGACACACTGGGAACGTTTAAGACTTATCTCGATAGCCACATGAACGGAGTGGGAATGGAGGGATACAAAAGAATGGTCTAGTTTGGACCAGGGAGTGGCGTGGGCTTGGAGGGCCGAAGGGCCTGTTCGTGTGCTGTATTGTTCTTTGTTCTTTTGTTCTTTATACAGCAATTGATGGACCAAATTCTTTTGACACAATGCAGTACAGAGAGAACAGTTCTCCTTATCAGCTTGAGTCATGCAGCTGGAAGTTAATCAGGGCTTTGGTGCATGAGCTCATGGTTAACGAGGTTGGTACAGTTTCTAAAGCTGATCATGGCACTGGACATAGGTAAGGGAGTTGACTCCTCTTACAAATTTAAATTTGCAGCTGATAACAATATCCTTGAATCTACCGGTTTACATAGTTACGTTTCCTAGTAACGAGGGAAGAACTTTCAGATGCCATGAACTAATGACCTCCTAATTTTTTTTATTCATTCATGGGACATGGGCTTCGCTGGCTGGCCAGCATTTATTCCCCATCCCTAGTTACCCTTGGAGGCCAGTTGAGAGTAAACCACATTGCTGTGGGTCTCGAGTCACATGTAGGCCAGACCAGGCAAGGACGGCAGATTTCCCTCCGCAAAGTACACTAGTGAACCAGATGGGTTTTTCTGATAATCAACAATGGTTTGATGGTCATCAGTAGATTCTTAATTCCAGATTTTTTTTATTGAATTCAAATTCTACCATCTGCTGTGGTAGGCAGTCATACCTGAGTCCCCAGAACATTAGCTGAGTTTCTGGATTAATAGTCTAGCGATAATAAGATAATAAGAGACTCCTGGATGAGTACATAGGACTTAATAGGATGGAGGGTTATAGGTAGGCCTAAAAGGTAGGGATATGTTCGGCACAACTTGTGGGGCCGAAGGGCCTGTTTTGTGCTGTAGTTTTTCTATGTTTCTATAATACCACTAGGCCATCACCTCCCCATCGCCTCCTGCTACAGGTAGAGTGTTATTGGCTAAGGTAATAAATGTGCAGTATTGTAATTTGACCCTCCAGTTTGGGTGACAAGCTGGGCAGGGAATTGAAGTGTTCAGAAGAGTATATCGATCTCACACTTGTCCTGATATGGCAGAAGGGGTAACTGGTGCTTGCCGATTATCTTTTCTCCTGATGCATGGATTAGCAATAAACTTCTTTTCGCTCTTTAAATAAATGCTGTCTTTTGTGGTCTCTGTACTGGTTGAATTCAGCTGAGTACAAGACCCCCCCCCCCACAGAGGGACATCCCGGAAAATTCCTCTTACATACCGTCATCAACATTCTCTTGAAAATCATCATTAAATCCAGCAGTGTAGTTAGAGTGACTTTCCTTTCATAAATCTATATAATTTTATTTTCTTAATTAATGTACATTTGTCCAAAAATCCAACATTTGTCCAATTTGCCTGTTAATATTATCCCAAATGATAGCTTTCAAAAACTTCACCAGTACAGAGGTTAAATCAATTTGCCTGCAGCTGCCCAGCTTTACGCTATATAATTTCATATCAGTGTATCAACGACATTGCTTGAGGGTACTTGAATTAAAGGGAATTGGAAAATTCTGGCCACTTCCTAGGGAACATAACCACTCATTTGTCTCATCATCTATGAATGAGTTTCCTCTCACCTTTCTACCCCATCTAAATTATGTGCTGCCACTCTATCATCTGATTCACCTTTACCAAAATCAGCTACTGTTTCTTGCAGAATTGGCTTCCTTTCCAGTATTACCCGCTCAACATCTATTCGCTTGGTAATTACAGATGCCAACATACGTTTGATGCATCAGCGACATGCAACATTTGTAAATGAGGGTAATCCAAATAATGATGCGAGGGACAAGGATGGGCTAGGGCTTTATGCTGAATGTGTTAGCGAAGGAAGATCCAGTCAACAGTAGATTCATTTGGTCAAATCAGACGCTTCAATGATGTATGTATCTGGATGTGGTCCATGTGTGTGTGAGAGAGGGAGAGATTATACCTGTCTGTCTGTGAGAGAGATAGAGAAATAGAGAGGCATAATATGTGAGTGTGTGTAAGAGAGACAGTATGTGTGAGTGTACATGATTGAGTGTGTGTGTGTGAGAGGTAATATACATGTGTGTGTCTGTGTGTGTGTGAGAGAGAGGTAATATACATGTGTGTGTCTGTGTGTGTGAGAGGTAATATACATGTGTGTGTCTGTGTGTGTGTGTGTGTGAGGGGTAATATACATGTGTGTGTCTGTGTGTGTGAGAGAGAGGTAATATACATGTGTGTGTCTGTGTGTGTGTGAGAGGTAATATACATGTGTGTGTCTGTGTGTGTGTGAGAGGTAATATACATGTGTGTGTCTGTGTGTGTGGGGGGGTGGGGAGGGGGGGGAGAGAGAGAGAGAATTTGAGGTTCTGTGCAGACCATTGCCTTAAGTGTTTTTTTTTAGCTCTTGAGAGGCAGAGAAGATGTTCTGGAGGGAATTGGAGCAAAAAATACTGCAGACCCTCAATTAGATTTGATTGCTGCAATGTTTGGTCTCTCTCTCTCCATCTCCATCTCTTTTTCTGGGAAGACATTACAGGGAAGGGAACTTACCAGCAGTGGAGAAGGCGATCATCAGCGAGGCTGTAGTGTACAAAGATCTGGGGAGGATTAAAAAAAAACTTTAAACCTGCAATCATGTGGCAACTTTAAACATATCAATGGGAAGAGGATAAGCAAAGGAGGGAGTAGAGCCCATTAGGGATCAAGGGGGAAAGCTGTAGGTGGAGGCAGAGGACATTGGTAGGGTGTTAAATGAATATTTGACATCTTTCTTCACTCATGAGAGTGAGGAGGCAGTATATGGATGTGGGACATGTGTGTGTGTATGTGAGAGAGAGAACTCAGGGAGGCAGTCAGTGAGGCTCTAGAAAATTATCATAGGGAGTGACAAGGTATTGGGTGTATTGGTGGATTTAAAAGTGGACAAATCACCCGGTCCGGATGAATTGTGTCCCAGGCTATTGTGAGAGGCAAGGGATGAAATTGCAGGGGCTCTGACCCAAATTTTTAATTCCCCCCAGGAGGTGTGAGGTGATGCACTTTGGAAGGAGTAATTTGATGAGGAAGTATACTGTGAAAGGTCTGACACTGGGAAGTTCCGAAGAACAAAGGGACCGTGGCGTGTTTGTCCATAGATCTCTGAAGGCGGAAAGGCAGTTTAATAGGGTGGTGAAAAAGGCATATGGCACACTCGCCTTTATCAATCGGGGTATAGATTACAAAGCAGAGAGGTCATGATGGAGTTGTATAGAACTTTGGTGAGGCCACAGCTGGAGTACTGTGTGCAGTTCTGGTCGCCAGATTATAGGAAGGACATGAATGCACTGGAGGGGGTGCAGAGGAGATTCACCAGGATGCTGCCTGGGTTGGAACATTTAAGTTATGAAGAGAGGTTGGATAGGCTTGGGTTGTTTTCGTCGGAGCAGAGAAGACTGAGGGGTGACCTGATTGAGGTGTTCAAGATTATGAGCGGCATGGACAGGGTGGATAGGGAGCAGCTGTTCCCCTTAGTTGAAGGGTCATTTGCAAGGGGACACAAGTGAAAAGTGAGGGGTGGGAGGTTTAGGGAGGATGTAAGGAAAAACTTCATTACTCAGAGGGTAGTGACGGTCTGGAATGCGCTGCCTGGGAGGGTGGTGAAGGCGGGATGCCTCACATCCTTGTAATTTGACATCCTTTAAAAAGTACCTGGATGAGCACTTGGCACGCCATAACATTCAAGGCCATGGGCCAAGTGCTGGCAAGTGGGATTAGGTGGACAGGTCAGGGCCTTTCATGCATCGGTGCAGACTCGATGGGCCGAAGGGCCTCTTCTGCACTGTAGTATTCTGTGAGTCTGTGCGACCACCAGTCATGCTCTTCTCTGCTCCTCAGTTCCATGCGCTGACTGTTCTTCAGTGCCTTTTACGGCCTTAAACATTGCTAAACCGCTGCACAGCCAATGAAGTTTAGATAAATAAAAACACTGAGACTTCAAAGCCACAATGGGATACTATGGGGGAATTTAGCATGTCCTATCCACCTAAACCTGCACATCTTTGGAGTGTGGGAGGAAACTGGACCATTCAGAGGAAAGCCACGCAGACACAGTGAGAACCTATAAATTACACACTGACAGTCACCCAAGGCTGTAATTAAACTGATGTCATTGCTGCTGTGAGGCATCAGTGCTAACCGCCGTGCCAGCATGCCTTACTGATTACTTTTTTCATCAATAATTTATAATTAACTTGTTTGAATCTCAGATTCAGCATTAAATTGGATTATTGGTAATGCAATCTAGGAAGTGTGTCAACATGGGGAACACAGGAAATAGGAGAATGAGTCCAAAGGTGTGCGGGTTTGGTTGATTGGCCATGCTAAATTGACCTTAGTGTCAGGGGATTAGCAGGGTAAATATGTGGGGTTATGGGAATAGGGCCTGGGTGGGATTGTGGTCAGTGCAGGCTCGATGGGCCGAATGGCCTCCTTCTGCACTGCAGGGATTCTATGAGTAGGCCAAACAGCCAGTCAAACCTTTTCCCTAACACAGTGAGATAATGGCTGATCTTCCACCACAACACCATTTCCCCACGTTATCATCCGGTTTTAGTTCCCTCCACCATCTACAAATCTATCGATATCTGTCTTGAACATTGAGACTCCACGATAGGAAATTACAACAAAAGCATCAGTCTCTGGCTATTCCAATCGAGACCTTGGAGATGTTGAGAGACTTTCTTTGCCAGAAACATACTAGGGACACCAAACTTCTATTCAGCTGTTTCAAATACATAAGAGAGGATGGAAGACATGACGAACGTTATTGAGACAGACTGTTCTGAATGTTTGAAGATAGTTTATCCAGGATCAAGTAAAGCAAGAATGGAAATGATCAGCCACGCTCAACTCTGAAAGCAAGTGACAGAACTTTTTATTCCCCATTATCCCATAAGAAATCGCAACAGGAGGAAGCCATTTGGCCCTCAAGCCTGATCCTCCATTCTTCACTTCGCATTCCTCTAATTTCCCCCTCCATCATTATTCCCTTACTGTTCAAGAAATTATGTATCTCAAAATTAAATGTACCCAAGGATCAGCCTCAACAACTCTCTGATGCAAGTGGTTCCAAAGAATCACAATCCTCTGAGAAAACAAAGTTATCTTCATCTCAGTCTTAAATTAGCATCCCTTTATTCTGAGACTATGTCCTAGATTCTCCCATGAGGGCAAACATCCTCTCAGCATTTACCCTGTCAAGCTCTTTAAGAATCCGGTATGTTTCAATGAGATCACCTGCCATTCTTCTCAATTCCAATGAGCAGATTCCCAACCTTTCCTCATAAGAACGTTCCTCCAAACTGAGATCAACCTCGAGAACTTCATTTGAGCAGCCTCCAAAGAAATAATAGATTTCTTTAAATATGGGGACCAAAAGTGCTCACAGTTGTTTAAATGTAGTCTCACTTGTAACTTGCGCATTTGCAGCAAAACTACATTAAGATGTAATAGCAGAACTTTTGGAAGAACATAATCAAATCAAGCAGTGTCAGCCTGCTCTTATACTCCTTGATATAAGGCCTAACATTCCATTAGCCTTCATGACTACCTGCTGCACCTGAGTGTTAGCTGTCTGTTAGTAGCCTGAAGTCTCTTTCTGAAGCACCTTTATAGAACATAGAACATAGAACAGTACAGCACAGTACAGGGCCTTCGGCCCTCGATGTAGTGCCGAGCTTTGTCCGAAACCAAGTTCAAGCTATCCCACTCCCTATCATTCTGGTGTGCTCCATGTGCCTATCCAATAACCGCTTGAAAGTTCCTAAAGTGTCCGACTCCAATTTCACAGCAGGCAGTCCATTCCACACCCCAACCACTCTCTGCGTAAAGAACCTACCTCGGACATCCCCCCTATATCTCCCACCATGAACCTTAAAGTTATGCCCCCTAGTAACAGTTACATTCACCCGAGGAAATAGTCTCTGAACGTCCACTCTATCTATCCCCCTCATCATCTTATAAACCTCTATTAAGTCGCCTCTCATCCTCCTCCGCTCTAAAGAGAAAAGCCCTAGCTCCCTCAACCTTTCCTCATAAGACCTACCCTCCAAACCAGGCAGCATCCCGGTAAATCTCCTCTGCACTCTCTCCAATGCTTCCACATCCTTCTTATAGTGAGGTGACCAGAACTGCACACAATATTCCAAATGTGGTCTCACCAAGGTCCTGTACAGTTGCAGCATAACCCCACGGCTCTTAAACTCAAACCCCCTGTTCATAAACGCTAACACACTATAGGCCTTCTTCACGGCTCTATCCACTTGAGTGGCAACCTTCAGAGATCTGTGGATATGAACCCCAAGATCTCTCTGTTCCTCCACATTCCTCAGAACCCTACCTTTGACCCTGTAATCCACATTTAAATTAGTCCTACCAAAATGAATCACCTCACATTTATCAGGGTTAAACTCTATTTGCCATTTTTAAGCCCAGCTTTGCATCCTATCTATGTCTCTTTGCAGCCTACAACAGCCCTCCACCTCATCCACTAGTCCACAAATCTTGGTGTCATCAGCAAATTTACTGATCCACCCTTCAGCCCCCTTCTCTAAGTCATTAATAAAAATCACAAAGAGCAGAGGGCCAAGCACTGATCCCTGCGGCACTCCGCTAGCAACCTGCCTCCAATCCGAAAATTTTCCATCGACCACCACCCTCTGTCTTCCTATCCAATCGGCCAACTTTCCCTCTATACCACACCTCCTTACTTTCTTCATGAGCCGACCATGGGGAACCTTATCAAACGCCTTCCTAAAATCCATGTATATGACATCAACTGCTCTACCTTCATCTACACACTTAGTTACCTCCTCAAAGAATTCAATCAAATTTGTGAGGCAAGACTTACCCTTCACAAATCCATGCTGACTATCACGGATTAAGCTGCATCTTTCCAAATGGTCATAAATCCTATCCTTCAGGACCTTTTCCATTAACTTACTGACCACCGAAGTAAGACTAACCGGCCTATAATTACCAGGGTCATTCCTATTTCCTTTCTTGAACAGAGGAACAACATTCGCCACTCTCCAGTCCTCTGGCACTATCCCCGTGGACAGTGAGGACCCAAAGATCAAAGCCAAAGGCTCTGCAATCTCATCCCTTGCCTCCCAAAGAATCCTAGGATATACCCCATCTGGCCCAGAGGACTTATCGACCCTCAGGTTTTTCAAAATTGCTAATACACCTTACCTCAGAACATCTACCTCCTCCAGCTTATCAGCCTGTATCCCATTCTCATCCTCAAAAACATGGTCCCTCTCCTTGGTGTGCACTGAAGAAAAGTATTTATTCATCGCCTCTCCTATCTGTTCTGACTCCATGCACAAATTTCCACTACTATCCTTGACGGGACCTAACCTCACCCTGGTCATTCTTTTATTTCTCACATAAGAGTAAAAAGCCTTGGGGTTTTACTTGATCCGACCCGCCAAGGACTTCTCATGCCCCCTCCTAGCTCTCCTAAGCCCTTTTTTTTAGCTCATTCCTTGCTACCTTGTAACCCTCAAGCGACCCAACTGAACCTTGTTTTCTCATCCTTACATACGCTTCCTTTTTCCTCTTGACAAGACATTCAACCTCTTTTGTGAACCATGGTTCCCTCACTCGGCCATTTCCTCCCTGCCTGACAGGGGCATACCTATCAAGGACACTCAGTATTTGTTCCTTGAACAAGCTCCACTTTTCATTTGTGCCTTTCCCTGACAGTTTCTGTTCCCATCTTATGCTCCCTAATTCTTGCCTAATCGCATCATAATTACCCCTCCCCCAATTATAAACCTTGCCCTGCCGTAAGGCCCTATCCCTCTCCATTGCAATAATGAAAGACACCGAATTATGGTCACAATCTCCAAAATGCTTTCCCACAACCAAATCTAACACTTGGCCTGTTTCATTACCCAGTACCAAGTCCAATGTGGCCCCACCTCTTGTCGGCCTATCCACATATTGTGTCAGGAAACCCTCCTGCACACACTGTACAAAAACTGCCCCATCCGAACTATTCGACCTATAAAGGTTCCAATCAATGTTTGGAAAGTTAAAGTCACCCTGTGACCTCCACACCTATCCATAATCTGCTTTGCAATTTCTTCCTCCACATCTCTATTACTATTTGGGGGCCTATAGAAAACCCCCAACAACATGACCGCTCCTTTCCTATTTCTAACTTCAGCCCATATTACCTCACGGATGACAGTAGGCAGATGCCCCTCGAACTGCTTTTCAGCAGCCGTTAAACTATCCTTGATTAACAATGCTACTCCTCCACCTCTTTTACCACCTTCCCTACTCTTACTGAAACATCTATACCCCATAACTTCCAACAACCATTCCTGTCCCTGTTCTAACCATGTCTCCGTAATGGTCACAACATCATAGTCCCAAGTACCAATCCCCGCTCCAAGTTCACCTACCTTATTCCGGATGCTCCTTGCATTGAAGTAGACACACTTCAACCCACCTTCCTGTCTGCTGGTACACTCCTGCGACCTTGATACCCTCCTCAGTACCTCACTACACTCAACACTGGCTTCTGGACTACAGCTCGTTTTCCCATCCCCCTGACAAATTAGTTTAAGCCCCCCTGAAGAGCCATAGCAAATTTCCCTCCCAGGATATTGGTGCCCCTCTGGTTCAGGTGCAAACTGTCCTGTTTGTACAGGTCCCACCTTCCCCAGAATGTGCTCCAGTTATCCATGTAACTGAAACCCTCCCTCCTACACCATCCCTGCAGCCACGTGTTTATCTGCACTCTCTCCCTGTTCCTCAACTCGCTAGCACGTGGCACCGGCAACAAACCAGAGATGACAACATGGTTTATCCTGGCTCTCAGCTTCCACCCTAGCTCCCTAAATTCCTGTTTTAAATCCCCGTCCCTTCTCTTACTTATGTTGTTGGTACCGATGTGTACCACGACTTGTGACTGTTCCCCCTCCCCCTTAAGGATCCTGAAAACACGGTCTGAGACGTCACGGACCCTGGCACCTGGGAGGCAACATACCATCTGTGAGTCTCTTTTGCTGCCACAGAACCTTCTATCTGTCCCTCTAACTATCGAGTCCCCAATAACTATTGCTCTCCTGCTCTCTCCCCTTCCCTTCTGAGCCACAGGGACGGACTCAGTGCTGGAGATCCGGTCACCATGGCCCACCACTGGTAGGTCCCCCCCCCCCCGCCTCCCCAACAGTATCCAAAGCGGTATACTTGTTCCGAGGGGAATGACCACAGGGGATCCCTGCACTGACTGCTTCCTCCCAGCCCCTCTCACCATCACCCATCTATCTTCATACTTCGGAGAAATTACATCCCTGAAGCTTCTATCTATGACCACCTCTGCCTCCCGAATGATCCGAAGTTCATCCAGCTCCAGATCCCTAACACAGTCTTCAAGGAGCTGGAATTGGATGCACTTCCTGCAGGTGTACTCAGCTGGGACACTATTGGTGTCCCTCATCTCAAACATCCTCTCAGAGGAACATTGCACTGCCTGCACTGACATCCCTGCTAACTTCCCTTACTAAGAAACGAAAGAGAAAAAAAAGCTTACCTGCTCTCACTCCGAGTCCTTTTCTTTAGGTTAGAGGAGGGGGGAGGGTGGGAGAGACTAAAATTGATGAAACCCAAACAAACTGAGATTAAACCCAAACAAACTGAGATTAAACCCAAACAAACTGAGATTAAACCCAAACAAACTGAGATTAAACCCAAACAAACTGAGATTAAACCCAAACAACTGAGATTAAACCCAAACAACTGAGATTAAACCCAAACAACTGAGATTAAACCCAAACAACTGATATTAAACCCAAACAACTGAGATTAAACCCAAACAACTGAGATTAAACCCAAACAAACTGAGATTAAACCCAAACAAACTGAGATTAAACCCAAACAACTGAGATTAAACCCAAACAACTGAGATTAAACCCAAACAAACTGAGATTAAACCCAAACAACTGAGATTAAACCCAAACAAACTGAGATTAAACCCAAACAACTGAGATTAAACCCAAACAAACTGAGATTAAACCCAAACAACTGAGATTAAACCCAAACAACTGAGATTAAACCCAAACAACTGATATTAAACCCAAACAACTGAGATTAAACCCAAACAACTGAGATTAAACCCAAATAACTGAGATTAAATCCAAACAACATAATACTCAATCTGTCAATTTTTTGCCCACTTAATTATCTATCAATATCTTTTTGTAAACTGATTGTATCCCTTTCAGAACTTGCCTTTCTGCCTATTTTAGTGTCCGCTACAAATCTGGCTAAAGTAAAGTCCTCCTACTTATTAATAAATATTGCAAAAAGTTGTGCTCCCAGCACTGATCTCTTTTGGAGCCTTAAAATTTACAGGTTGCCAAGCTAAAAAACAATCCCTTATCCCGACTCAATGTTGCCTGTCTTTTACCCAATTCTCTATTAATGTCAATATACTGCGTCTGACACCATGGACTCTTATTTTCTAACCTAACTGTCTGTGACATCTGTTGAAAACCTTCTGGAAGTCCAAATATGACGAATCCACTGATTCCCTTCTATGTACTACTGTGATATTTGCTTGAAAAGTATAATAAATTAATCAGACATGATGTCCTTCCATGAAGCCATGCTGACTC
This sequence comes from Mustelus asterias, assembly GCF_964213995.1. Taxonomy (NCBI): domain Eukaryota; kingdom Metazoa; phylum Chordata; class Chondrichthyes; order Carcharhiniformes; family Triakidae; genus Mustelus; species Mustelus asterias. The sequence goes on along the minus strand of NC_135821.1, from coordinate 28,325,828 downwards.
TACTTGGTTAGATTATGATTTTACAAGCGTGCTGCTATTACTTCCTTATTTAGTGATTCGAGTATTTTTCCAACACTAGATGGCAGGCTACAGTTATAGTTAAAGCTACAGTTTTCCACTTTTTATCTCCCTCACTTTCGTAGTAGGGGTGTAGCGTTGACAGTTTTCCAATCATTTAGTATTTCTAACCAATGCATCTACTATCTCTGTAGCGAATTATTTTAGGAATCGAGGATGCAAGCCAGTGGACTTACCTGCCTTTCGTCTTTGTAGCTTGTCTAATACTACTTACCTGGTGGGGTTGATGGTACTTAATTCATCCCTAGTATTCTTTTGTATTTATGGGATATTCAAAGAATCTTTCACCATTAAGACTGATGCATAATATTTGTTTTACTCCTCTGCCATAGAAAATAGAAACCAGAAACAGGGGTAGGCCATTTGGCCCTTCGAACCTGCTCTGCCATTCATTTTGATCATGGCTGGTCAACAAATTCGATCTTCTGATCCCCCCTTCTCCCCATATCCCTTGATCCTTTTATCCCCAAGAGCTATATCCTATTTTCTTTCTTGGAATCACAAACAGTTCTTGTCCCAACTACTTTCTGTGGCAGTAAGTTCTACAGATTCAGCACACTCTGGGTGGAGAAATTTCTCCTCACCTCAGTTCTAAAAGGTTTACCCCTTATCCTCAAACTATAACCCCGAGATCTGGACTCCCCACCAACGGGGTCATACTTTCCAAACCTACCCTGTCTAGCTCTGCCAAAATGTTATAAAGTTTCCATATGAGATCCCCTCTCACTCTTCTGGATTCCAATGAATGCAGTAACTTAATTGCAGTGTTAATGTAAGCCTACTTGTGACACGAATAAAATAAACTTTTAAACCTTAACTGACTTTGTCTCTCCTCATATGGCGGAACTGCTATCCCAGAGATCATCCTGGTAAACCTTTGCTGCACTCCCTCTATAGCAAGGACATCCTTCCTCAGATAAGGATATCAGACATCAGACGTTGGCTTTGTCAAAGGCAGATCATGCCTCACGAGCCTGATTGAATTTTTTGAGGATGTGATTAAACACATTTATGAAGGAAGGGCAGTAGATGTAGTATATATGGACTTCAGCAAGGCATTTGATAAGGTGCCCCATGCAAGGCTTATTGAGAAAGTGAGGGGTCATGGGATCCGAGGGAACATTGCTTTGTGGATCCAGAACCGGCTTGCCCACAGAAGGCAAAGAGTGGTTATAGATGGGTCATATTCTGTATGGAGGTCGGTCACCAGTGGAGTGCCCCAAGGATCTGTTCTGGGACCCTTACTCTTTGTGATTTTTATAAATGACCTGGATGAGAAAGTGGAGGGATGGGTTGGTAAGTTTGCTGATGACACAAAGGTTGGAGGTATTGTGGATAGTGTGAAGGGATGTCAGAAGTTGCAGTGAGACATTGATAGGCTGCAAGACTGGGCAGAGATGTGGCAGATGGAGTTCAACCCAGATAAGTGTGAGGTGGTTCATTTTGGCAGGTCAGATAGGATGGCGGAATATAATATTAATGGTAGGACTATTGGCAGTGTGGAAGATCAGAAGGATCTTGGGGTCCGAGTTCATAGGACGCTCAAAGCAGCTGTGCAGATTGAGGCTGTGGTTAAGAAGGCGTATGGTGTACTGGCCTTCATCAATCGAGGTCAGACCCCACTTGGAGTATTGTGCTCAGTTCTGGTCGCCTCATTACAGGAAGGATGTGAAAGCCATAGAAAGGGTGCAAAGGAGATTTACAAGGATGTTGCCTGGGTTGAGGAGCATGCCTTATGAGGATAGATTGAGTGAGCTCGGCCTTTTCTCCTTGGAGAGATGGAGAATGAGGGGTGACCTGATAGAGGTGTATAAGATGTTGAGAGGTATTGATCGAGTGGACAGTCAGAGGCTTTTTCCAAGGGCTGAAATGGTTGCCACAAGAGGACACAGGTTTAAGGTGCTGGGGAGTAGGTACAGAGGAGATGTCAGGGGTAAGTTTTTCACTCAGAGGGTGGTGGGTGTGTGGAATGGGCTGCTAGCAACGGTGGTGGAGGCGGATTCGATAGGGTCTTTTAAGAGACTTTTAGATAAGTACATGGAACTTAGTAAGATAGAGGGTTATAGGTAAGCCTAGTAATCGCTAAGGGAGGGACATGTTCGGCACAACTTTGTGGGCTGAAGGGCCTGTATTGTGCTGTAGTTTTTCTATGTTTCTATGTTTCTAGAACCGCACACAATATGCCAAGTGTAGCCTCACCAATGCCCTGTACAATTATAGTAAAACATGCCTATTCCTATAGTCAAATCCTCTTGCTATGAAGACAAACGTACTATTTGCCTTTTTACTGCCTGCTGTACTTGTACTCACTTTAGGCGATTGATGTGCGAGGACACCAAGTTTTCGCTGAGTATCCAACTTTCTATTTGCACCCATCCGAATAATAATCTATTTCTATTATTGCTTCCCAAGTGGATAACCTCACATTTATCCACATTATACTGCATCTTCTATGCATATGCTCACTCACTCAGCCTGTCCAAATCACACTCAAGCATCTCTGAATTTTCCTAACAGCTCACCCTCCTACCCTACTTTGTATCATCTGAAAGCTTGGAGAAAATATATTTAGTTCCCTCTTTCAAATCATTACTGTACAATCTGAATACTATGGGTCCATGCACAGATTCCTGCGGGACCCCACTAGTCACTGCCTGCCGATCAGAAAAAGGCCCATTAATGCCAACTCTTTGCTTCCTATCCACTAAGCAGTTTACCATCCATCTCAAGACACTACCCGCAACCCCATGCACTTTAAATTTACATGGTAGTCTGCTATGTGAGGCCTTGTCAAAAAACTTCTGAAAGTCTGAATAAACCACATCCACCAATTCTCCGCTGTCTACTCTAATAGATTCATAAAGCATGATATTCCCTGTCTAAATCCATGCTGACTTTGTCTGATTATACCACTGCTTTCCAAATGCTGAGTTAGGAAAACCTTCATAATGGACTCTAGCAACTTCCCCTGTCTTGACATTAGGTTCACTGTATTTTAGTTCCCTGTTTTCTCTTTACCTCTGATTTTGAATAACGGGCTTACATTAGTTATCCTCCAATCTGTAAGAATTTTGGAAAATCACCACCAATGGATCTGCTATTTCCAGGGCCACTTCCTTAAGTTCTCTGGGATCAACATTATCAGGCCCTTGAGATTTATCCACCTTCAATCCCATCAATTTCCATAAAACCATTTCTCTACTAATATTGATTTCCTTCAACTCCTCAGTAAAACATGTTTCAATCATAACTTCTGGTAATTTATTCATGTCCTTCCTTTGTGAAGACAGAAGAAAAGTATGAATTTACCCCCTCAGCCATTTCTTTATTCCCCGTTATGAGTTTTCCACTTTCTGAATTTAAGTGGCTACATTTATTTTTGTCAATCTGTTTCTCTTTAAATATCTATAGGAACCTTTAGTCACTTTTTATGTTCCGCGCGAGCTTACTTTCATAATCTATTTTCTCCTTCTTAATCAATCACTAGGTCATCCTTTGCCGAAATTTAAACTCCTCAAACTCTTCAGGTTTATTGTTTTTTCTTGCCAATTTGTACACTTCTTCTTTGAATCTAAAGTTATCTCTAACTTTACTTGTAAACCATGGTTTGGCAGCAGTTCCCTTACCATTCTTGCACCAATTAGGAATAAATAACTACTGGATTTCAGCAATTTCCTCTGACCCTTTAACTGCAGACTCCCTGGAATCTTCCTGTTTCCTCTAGCTTGTTTAAGTAGGTTTTTTTTGGGGGGAGGGGGGGAGATTGATATTCGGAGGCCTGCATTTTTTTGTACAGTTTTCTGTAGTTTGTTTAAGTAGCTTTGGCTTTTTTGGTTTGTATTATGCAGTTGGGGAGCTGCACCTTTCCTGTCCAGTTTCCTCCAGTTTGTTTAAGTAGCTGTTATTTTTGTTTATATTGTGCTGTTGGGGTCTGCTTTTTTCCTGTCTAGTTTCCTGTAGTTTGTTTAATGAGCTGGTTTTGTTTTGGTTTATATTGTGCTGTTGGAGGCTGGCATTTTCCAGTCCAGTTTCCTTTAGTTTGCTTTTGTAGCTGTTATTTTTTGTGGGTTTATATTGTACTACTGGGACCTGCATTTTTCCTGTTCCATTTCCCTTTAGTTTGTTTCAATAGCTGTGTTTTTGTTTGCTTTATGTTGTGCTGTTGGTAGCCTACATTTTTCCTGTCCAGTTTCATCCAGTTTGCTTATATAGTTGTGTTTTTATTTTGCTTCATATTGAGCTGTTGAGGGCCTGCATTGTTCCTGTCCTGTTTGATGTAGTTGGTTCAAGAATCTGTTGTTTTATTTATATTGTGCTGTTGGAGCCTACAGCTTTGGTGCCAAGTTTCCTTTATTTGTCCTGTCCAGTTTGTCTCACGTGATTAAGAGCTGTACTTTTTGGTTTTATTGTGCTATGGAGGTCTGCATTTGTCTTGTCCAGTTTCCTGTAGTTTCTTTCAGCAGTTGTTTTTTCCCGTTTATATTCTGCTGTTGGGGGCCTGCATTTTTCTTCTCCAGCTTTCCATTTCTAGTCCTGGCAGAGTTGATCTAAACTGTTTTTTCTCCTGCTCCTTGTGCCATCTGCTGTGAATTCAGCTAAAACACTTAAGTGGCAAGACCCATTGCTAAGCAACATATCATTCTTTTACCAAGCTCGTGTTTACTTTCCCTGTCGTAAGCGATCTCAGCATGATGCGCCACATTGATAGGGGACGAAGAACTCTGATATATGCAAACACCATTGTTTCTTTTATGAATCTAATTAGAATTCTAATCTTTCCTACACAAAAGCACTAAACTTAACCGAGGCAAACATGTACTGTATTGCTAATATTTAACAAGCAAGTTATAGATCGCTACTGCTGTTTCACATGGGTATACAAATACCCATGCGCACACATAACATAGACAAACACACACAAACACAGTTACATTCGCGCACATTGACATACACACACGCACACACAAGATCACTGAAACACGCATGCCTTTCATGGTTTCCAGTATTGCTCTCTGGACAAACTAGAGAGAGTAAGAAGTTTAACAACACCAGGTTAAAGTCCAACAGGTTTATTTGGTAGCAAAAGCCACACAAGCTTTCGGAGCTCGAAGCCCCTTCTTCAGGTGAGTGGGAATTCTGTTCACAAACAGAGCTTATAAAGACACAAACTCAATTTACATGAATAATGGTTGGAATGCGAATACTTACAACTAATCAAGTCTTTAAGAAACAAAACAACGTGAGTGGAGAGAGCATCAAGACAGGCTAAAAAGATGTGTATTGTCTCCAGACAAGACAGCCAGTGAAACTCTGTGGGGGTTACAAATAGTGTGACATGAACCCAATATCCCGGTTGAGGCCGTCCTCGTGTGTGCGGAACTTGGCTATCAGTTTCTGCTCAGCGACTCTGCGCCGTCGTGTGTCGCGAAGGCCGCCTTGGAGAACGCTTACCCGAATATCAGAGGCCGAATGCCCGTGACCGCTGAAGTGCTCCCCAACAGGAAGAGAACAGTCTTGCCTGGTGATTGTCGAGCGGTGTTCATTCATCCGTTGTCGCAGCGTCTGCATAGTTTCCCCAATGTACCATGCCTCGGGACATCCTTTCTTGCAGCGTATCAGGTAGACAACGTTGGCCGAGTTGCAAGAGTATGTACCGTGTACCTGGTGGATGGTGTTCTCACGTGAGATGATGGCATCTGTGTCGATGATCTGGCACGTCTTGCAGAGGTTGCTGTGGCAGGGTTGTGTGGTGTCATGGTCACTGTTCTCCTGAAGGCTGGGTAGTTTGCTGCGGACAATGGTCTGTTTGAGGTTGTGCGGTTGTTTGAAGGCAAGAAGTGGGGGTGTGGGGATGGCCTTGGCGAGATGTTCGTCTTCATCAATGACATGTTGAAGGCTCTGGAGGAGATGCCGTAGCTTCTCCGCTCCGGGGAAGTACTGGACAACGAAGGGTACTCTGTCCACTGTGTCCCGTGTTTGTCTTCTGAGGAGGTCGGTGCGGTTTTTCGCTGTGGCGCGTTGGAACTGTTGATCAATGAGTCGAGCGCCATATCCTGTTCTTATGAGGACATCTTTCAGCGTCTGGAGGTGTCAGTTGCGATCCTCCTCATCCGAGCAGATCCTGTGTATACGGAGGGCTTGTCCGTAGGGGATGGCTTCTTTAACGTGTTTAGGGTGGAAGCTGGAGAAGTGGAGCATCGTGAGGTTATCCGTGGGCTTGCGGTACAGTGAGGTGCTGAGGTGACCGTCCTTAATGGAGATGCGTGTGTCCAAAAATGCAACCGATCCCGGAGAGTAGTCTATGGCGAGTCTGATGGTGGGATGGAACTTGTTGATGTCATCATAGAGTTGTTTCAGTGATTGTTCACCATGAGTCCAAAGGAAGAAAATGTCATCGATGTATCTAGTGTATAGCATCGGTTGAAGGTCCCGTGCGGTGAAGAAGTCTTGTTCGAACATGTGCATGAAGATGTTGGCATATTGAGGTGCGAATTTGGTCCCCATGGCTGTTCCGTGTGTCTGGATGAAGAACTGGTTGTTGAAGGTGAAGATATTGTGGTCCAGGATGAAGCGGATGAGATGTAAAATTGCATCTGGAAACCTGGCAGTTGTTGGCGCTGAGCACTGAGGCCGTTGCAGCAATGCCATCGTCATGGGGGATGCTGGTGTAGAGTGCCGAGACATCCATTGTGACGAGGAGCGCTCCTGGTTCAACTGCTCCATGTGTGCCGAGTTTCTGTAGGAAGTCCATCGTGTCGCGACAGAAGCTGGGGGTTCTTTGTACAATGGGTTTCAGGATGCCCTCGACATAGCCGGAGAGGTTCTCGCACAGGGTCCCATTGCCCGATACGATGGGATGGCCGGGTGTGTTTGCCTTGTGTATCTTCGGGAGGCAGTAGAGATCTCCAACGCGGGGAGTACGTGGGATGAGAGCACGGAGGGTGTTCTGAAGGTCCGGATCAAAGGTCTTGATCAGAGTGTTGAGTTGACGGGTGTGTTCTTTGGTCAGATCTGCAGGTAACTGTCTGTAGTGTTCCTCGTTGTTTAGTTGTCGGTACACTTCTTTGCAGTAATCCGTTCTGTTCAGTATGACGATGGCCCCTCCTTTGTCTGCTGGTTTGATGACAATGTTGCGGTTGGTCTTGAGAGCGTGGATGGCGTTACGTTGTGCTTGGGTGATGTTCGGGGCTGTCTTGTGAGTGCAGCTGATGAATTTGGTGTTGACGCACCTCCTGACGGCTTGGGCATACATGTCAAGTCGAGGGCAGCGGCCTTCCGGAGGAGTCCAATTCGACTCTTTCCTCTTCGGATGCACTGCGGATCTCTCTGTCGGCTGTTCCGGTTCATTGGCTGTCTCATTGTGTTCGTTGTTGGCCTCTTGGGGTTTGTGGAAGAACTCCCTCAGCCTCATTCGCCTGATGAATTCCTCTGTGTCTGCTGCGAGACTGATGGGGTCTATTTTGGTGGTGGGGCAAAAATTAAGCCCTCGGCTGAGAACTTCGATTTCATCTGGTTGAAGTGTGTAGTCGGACAAGTTGACAATGGACTTTCCTGCAGTGGTACTGTTTTCTACTGTGGTACCGGGGGAGGCTTGGTTGCTGCTGGTGGTGATGCCGAGTTTCTCAAGTTTCCTGTTCTTGGTGTGCATGTAGATGGTGTAGTTCCTTTGTCTCGTCTGCTTGGCAGAGTTTCGCAGCTGGTCTGCATCCTGAGCGCAAGTTGAGAATATGGACTCTATCTTGGTTTCCAGGCTGCGGCGTTTGCTGTAGAGTTGGTGTATGAGGTGGTTGAGGAGGGTGAGAGAGGTGCGACGGCAAAGTCTCTCAGCGTAGTCTGTGTTATAGGTTGAGCTGAGTGGGTTCGTGATCCGTAGTCCTATCGGTATTTTGTCTGCTTTCTTGCATCTTTGTAGAAACTTGATGTCTGTGTCGATATGCGCGATCTTCTTGGAGATCCTCTCCACTTGGAGTCGGCAGTTTGCGGTGTCGATGGTAGTCATGATGTGGAGATGCCGGCGTTGGACTGGCGCTCCGAAAGCTTGTGTGGCTTTTGCTACCAAATAAACCTGTTGGACTTTAACCTGGTGTTGTTAAACTTCTTACTGTGTTTACCCCAGTCCAACGCCAGCATCTCCACATCAAAACTAGAGAGATGCAGAGATTCACTGTAAATTCCTGATAGTTTTTGCAGTTCAGTACCTTTAGCTAGAAAATGATTTGTTCTGTGCACCTTCTCCACTGCCCTATTAACTGACCTCGATATTTTCAATTATGTAAGGCTATGCACCTGCAGTCCCTCAGCTATATGAATCTGCTTAGAACTGTTCATTTTTACCTTCCTGGCACTCACTGTTGATTCTCACAAACTGCAGCCTTCACTTTTTACAATGATTACCCTCATCCACGTCGCTGCTTAATTCACAACTCTCTGTACCCTCTTTAAATCGTGTCCATCTCACTATTTCCTAAACTGAGGAGTTGCTTAGATTATTTTCAAACATCAACTTTGTGTTGTCTCCAGCTATTTTCCATATTTTCGCAACAGCTGGATAAACAATGATCTACCTTAAATCTTTCTGGAAAGCCATTATATTGCTTCATTCGATCCATTAAGCTGATGCTGCCTACAGTAATGTTGGGCTCCGTACTGCCCTACATTAACTGAGCAAATAAATCATGTGATGTTGTATCAATCATCTCATAATTGATCACAGGTAAACATTGAAACGTCTTCCTCAACAAGCCAATGCTTTCACATCTGCTCCACGTCCTACCCCACCCTGGCTCCTGTTCTCCTTCTCACTTTACTCTTGTCTGCCTCCTCTTTCTGCACGCCAATGGGCTCCCAAAGTACAACCCTCCTCCGACACCTTCCTCCTGCCACATGCCCCCAGATACCTCTCCCACCATTCTCCTTCCACCTTTGTTTTGTCGACAGCTCCCAATCCTCCGTCAGGACTTCGTTTTATTCCCTGTTCTCCTCCTCATCCCTCCAAAGGCTGCCAACCCTCAAGGTTGTAGAAAAGGTTGGGGACTTACATCGCCAAGATTCGGCTTGCCATGGTACCCAAGTAGTCAAATAGCAATCCATTAGGGAAGGCTAGAAAGCTAAAAGTGAAAGAGGCGATGGTGAAGACGAGTGCGAAACGTTCGTCCTGCAGTTCGCAGCCCACTGAGGGAGGAATAACAAGAAAACGGTGAAAAGGAACGTTAATGCAGGGCGGTTAAAAAGAAATTTATACCACCCTCGCAACAGCAGGAAGTTGCAAAGCTGTTTTCAATGGGGAACATGTGCTTTGACCAATCCTCAGAAATTCTAGCAGCCCTTCCATGCTGAACTGCATCTATCCACCTGTGTCTACCCACCTCGATCATAATCCTCTCTCTCCTTCAGCCCGTCCCCCTCACTATCCAACCCCACCCCTCTGTCTCACGCCATCCACATTCATTCCTGACGCGCACCTTAGGTCCTCATTCCAATGCTTCCTGCCCCTATTCCTCTTCTATCCTCCCCGAAACCCTCTTTCTATTGCACAGTGCCCCATTCTGCCTCTCCAGTTTTTTCGTGTCCAACGCTTTCGCCTTCAGACTTTGTCCCCCGCTTACTCTTACCTGCGCCCTCAATCCTTATTCTTCTATCATCTCCCATTCTGCTCCTTTCACTTTCAGACGTTATTCCTTGCATCTCCATCCTCTCTTCTAATTCAACTCTCACAAGCTTTTTCGCCATGCTCCTTGATACCACTCCCCTCATTTTCCTTCTTGAATTTACCAACCCTCACTGGCATCCACACCGCCCTGTCAATGATGCACTTTTCACTTGCTCTTACTCACTCAATCTGCATTCCTCTGACAACATTTGCCCCATTGCCCTCTCTCCCATCCTCCACCTTGTCCCTCTCGTTCGTTTTCATTCTGTCACCATGATACTTTCCCACCTTCACCTTTTGCTCGTCCTCTAACCGCCTCTCACACTCACCTCCACATGCCCACATGGTTTATATGGATTTTAGCAAGGCATTCGATAAGGACCCCCATGCAAGGCTTCCAGAATAAGTGAGAGGGCATCGGATCCAAGGGGCTGCTGCCCTGTGGATCCAGAACTGGCTTACCCAAAGAAGGCAGAGAGTGTGTACAGATGGGTCTTTTTCTAAATGGAGGTCGGTCACCAGTGGTGTGCCCAGGGATCTGTTCTGGGACCCTTGCTGTTTGTCATTTTCATAAATGACCTGGATGAGGAAGTGGAGGGATGGGTTGGTAAGTTTGCCGATGACACGAAGGTTGGTGGGGTTGTGGATAGTCTGGAGGGATGTCAGAAGTTACAGAGGGACATAGATAGGATGCAAGACTGGGCGGAGAAGTGGCAGATGGACTTCAACCCAGATAAATGCGTAGTGGTCCATTTTGGCATGTCAAATGGGATGAAGGAGTACAATATAAAGGGAAAGACTCTTAGTACTGTAGAGGATCAGAAGGACCTTGGGGCCCGGGTCCATAGGACTCTAAAATCAGCCCCGCAGGTGGAGGAGGTGGTTAAGAAGGCGTATGGTGTGCTGGCCTTTATCAATCGAGGGATTGAGTTTAGGAGTCCAGGGATGCAGCTATATAAGACCCTCGTCAGACCCCACTTGGAGTACTGTGCTCAGTTCTGGTTGTCTCATTACAGGAAGGATGTGGAAAAGATTGAAAGGGTGCAGAGGAGATTTACAAGGACGTTGCCTGGATTGAGTGGCATGCCTTATGAGGATAGGCTGAGGGAGCTCGGTCTTTTCTCCTTGGAAAGATGTAGGATGAGAGGAGACCTAATAGAGGTATATAAGATGTTGAGAGGCATAGATCGGGTGGACTCTCAGAGGCTTTTTCCCAGGGTGGAAATGGCTGCTATGAGAGGACACAGGTTTAAGGTGCTGGGGGGTAGGTACAGGGGAAATGTTAGGGGGAAGTTTTTCACACAGAGGGTGGTGGGGGAGTGGAATCGGCTGCCGTCAGTGGAGGCAAACTCAATCGGGTCTTTTAAGAGACTCCTGGATGAGTACATGGGACTTAATAGGATGGAGGGTTATAGGTAGGCCTAAAAGGTAGGGATATGTTCGGCACAACTTGTGGGGCCGATGGGCCTGTTTTGTGCTGTTGTTTTTCTGTTTCTTTCTATGTTTCTAACTCATTACTATAGACCTACCCCCTGTGTATACCGTCGCCCCTCTGCCCAGTCCCTTACCCACCCTCTCGGTCTCCCTCCCCTCTTCCCATCACTCTTCTTTCTCCCACATCTCCTTTCCAGTTACACTCACGCGATTGATTTCTCTCCCTTTGCATTTAAAAAAAATGCTCACTCCTCTTGAATTTCCACTGTTCCTGAGACGCCACACAATTCATGTCTCACTGTTTCCCTCCCACTCCCTTTTCTTCTCGCTCCTTCTCTCAAAATTTTCCCGGACACCTGTCCACATTCTTCTCTCCTTCTAATCCTCTTGTCATTTTCATTGCCTTTCCTGACCTTCGGCCTCTTTCGCTCCACCTCCCTCGATTCTCCTTCTGTCCATTTATGTGCACCTTTCTACTTCAATCCTCGTCCCTACCTTGTCCATCGGATTTGTTTACCATTCCATCTTCGTAGCTTTCCAACATAACGGTTCAGTAATTTTCTTGCAGCCGAGATTTCTGTCACCCTGCACTGATCACCTCTATATCTCCCTCCCCCCGTCTATTCGCCGCCACATGTCCTTCTGGCTCTACCCCTCTGTTTATCTCCCTCTCTCTTTTTTATCGTCCCTCCACTGTTGATCTCCGCACCCCCCCCCCTCCCCCCACTCACGCTCTCTCTCTCGCCCTCTTTCTCACACACACACAGAAGCACATTGTCACTCTCTCTCGCTTCATCACGCTCTCACATCCACCCACACAGACACATTGCCGCTCGGTCTATCTCGTTCTCTCACGCACATTGATATAAAAGCAAAATGCTGCGGATGCAGGAATCTGAAACAAAAACAGAAAATGCTGGAAAATCCCAGCAGGTCTGACAGCATCTGTGGAGAGACAATAGAGCCAACGTTTGGAGTCTGGATGACCCTTCGCCAACTCTGACGACGCTTATCCAGACTCCAAACGTTGGCTCTATTCTCTCTCCACAGATGCTGTCAGACCTGCTGGGAATTTCCAGCATTTTCAGTTTTCGCACAGAAACAATGCCATTCTCTCTCTCTCTCTCTCACACACACACACACTCGTGCAGACACATTGTCGCTCGGTCTATCTCTTACTCTTTCTCTCACGGACACACTGAAGCACATTGTCGCCCTCTCTCATTCTCGCACACACACACAGGCACTGCGTTTCTCCCTCCCGCTCTCCCACACAGATATTGTCACTCTCGCTCTCACACGTGCGCATTGTCGCTCTCCCTCTCTTTATGCTATCTGTTCTGTAGCTCCAACATTCTTCGCAATATGCTGCTGTATTTTTTATCCATGTCTGTGCAATAACCCACACCCACAACATCTTCCACATCTCCAGACTTACCTGTGGCATTGTTCACGGCGACGGCACTTGAGTTTTCCAGGGGATTACAGAGGTCGAGGAAGTATTCCTCCTTTTTCAACACGAAGACCAATGAGGCCCAGCCGAAGGTCACACCCGTGAAGCAGAGACACTCAAACAGCCCAGTGGCGAAGGTGAGGAACCGCTTGCAGCTCTGTCCGAAAGTATTTATTCGGCCAGACTCCTTGAAAATCCCCTTCCATATCATGGTAGCCTCCTATTCCTTTGTATTACAGGAGGAAAAAAAACCTCACAATTTTGCCACATTATTCCTCACCAGAGGACTTCCCAAAAACTGACAATGGAATAATTTGCCTAAGAACACCGTAGGAAAGCAAACAGCCAATGTGGAGGGAAACATTGTAGGAAACAGCACTATGGCAATGCTCTATCACTTGGTCCGTTTGAATGTTGATGAGGGGTTAATATTGGAGCCAGAGAATAAGGGAGAGATCTAATTCCAACAGCATCCGTTTTAACTTTCACCCCCAACTGCAGGCAAGAGAAGCATACGACAAATATGCTCTGAAACAGATGATTGAAGTGTATACCTCGTCATTCACCCGTCCCCCCTGAAAATGTAACTGTTCTTCATTTATGAAGAAACAGAATTGTAGCTCGCCCTGAATGCTGGGTGATTTGCTAATCCCTTCAACAAGAACTGTTATTTAGATTGTTTTCCAGAGAAAGGCAAAAGAGGGGCGATGAGGAGAAACAACGATGCCAGATGCTGCCAGACCTGCTGAGATTTTCCAGCATTTTCTCTTTTGGATGAAAGAACTCCCACTTATCCTGCAGAAAGTGAGTCTAAGAATAATACCCAGCTCTAAGAAAAGGCAATTAAGAGAGCACGAAAGCAATGATCATTAAAGTGACGGAGGAAGTGAGGATAAGGAATAGGTCGATGGAAGTTCAGAGTTGCGCTGAAAAAGCGGGAGCTAATTGTTCCCAGAACAGGCCGCTAGTCTGTCGCAAGGGGCTTATGGTTTGAGGGTAATTGCACGATATCACCAAAGCAACCCTCACACCCAGACACACAAACAGAGGCAAACAAAGGGGCAAATTAGCGTGGCCAATTCAGCTAAACAACACATCTGGGGCGGCACGGTGACTCAGTGGTTAGCACTGCTGCCTCACAGCGCCAGGGACCCGGATTCAATTCCGGCCTCGTGGGGGTGGGGTGTGGGGGGGCGGGTGACTGTCGTTTGCAAATTCTCCCTGGGTGTGCGTGGCTTTCTTGGGTGCTCCGGTTTCCTTCCACAATCCAAGGATGAGCGGGTTAGGTTGATTGCCCATACTCAATTGCTCCTTAGTGCCACGGAGATTAGGGTAAATCCGCGGGGTTACAGGGATAGGGCTTGGGTTGGACTGTTGTCGATGCAGGTTCGATGGGCCGAATGGCCTCTTTCTGCTTTGTCGGGATTTTATGATTATAGGATCTTTGGACGAAGGGAGGAAACCAGAGCACCGGGGGGAACTCGCACAGGCACGTGGAGAACGTATAAACTCCACACTGACCGCAATAATACCCGGGTGGGGCGCTGTCCCCCTCTGTGTAGAGGTTCAGAATGTTAGATAGATTATTGGAATGCGCGAAGCATGACAACAATATTAATTTTGAGGGAATAATAAGAAGCGAGGGAAGGACAGATAGAAAAAGGATGGTAGAAAACAGGAACAGGAAAGGTCCATTTGCAGTTTGGCGCGTGTTCCGCCATTCAAATTGACCAATGATGAGCATTTATCTGAAAGCAGCACAGAATCAATCTCTCCTTATAGCCCGTGACGCCTTTACAGTCGAGAAAAATATTTCCTTGTTAAATATATTCCGTGAACGCTTCAACACTCTGCAGGTCCCTCACGCTCATCTAAGGGCGACATAGTGTTTCGCACTACTGCCTCAGAGCGCTAGGGGTATGGATTCAATTCCGGCTTTGAGTGAGGTCTGTACGTTCTTCCCGTGTGGGTTTCCTCCGGGTGCTCCGACTTCCCCCCACAGTCCGAAAATGTGCAGGTGGTTAGGTGGATTGTCCATGCTAAATTGCCCCCTGGTGTCCAAAGGTGGGTAAGTTTGGTGGATTAGCTATGGGGCACGGGGATAGGGCGGAGGAGAGGGCCTGTGTGAGATACAATGTAAGAAGTCTCACAACACCTGGTTAAAGTCCAACAGGTTTATTTGGTAGCACAAGCCACCGGCTTTCGGAGCGCTGCCCCTTCATCAGGTGAATGGGAGATCATCACCTGATGAAGGGGCAGCGCTCCGAAAGCTAGTGACTTGCGCTACCAAATAAACCTGTTGGGCTTTAACCTGGTGTTGTGAGACTTATTACTGTGCTTACCCCAGTCCAACGCCGCATCTCCACATCATGAGATACACTGTCAGTTGGTTCAGACTTGATACGCTGATACCTTCTGCACTGTCGGAATGTTTTGATTCACTTTCTGAAATGGCCACCCCGTATCCTGAGGTGGAGACTGCTTGCTCTTGGTCCAGAACCAAAGGAAACAACATCCTTGCATCCAGTCTGGCCAGTTTAGTCAGGATTGTAATGATTTCAATTCGATCTATTTTCATTATTTTAAATTCCAATGCCCAGTAGAACTAATATCACTTCAAAGGGCAATCCTAACTTCCTAGCAATCAATCTGAGTTACCTGCGTTACACTCCTATGAAAAGGTCGGCGGACCAGAGCCACAGCGAACACAATGATTGTATAACTACTGACGCTGGATTTTAAAAGAACAGCAGAGAATTTTCGAAATATTCAACTGGTCTGGTAGGATCTGTTGGGAGACAAAACAGAATTGGCGTTTCGAGTCCTTTTGATTCGTTATCAGAACTGAAGAGAACGGTAATGCGTTAGAGGATTGTTTCTGCACTGAGACAATATATGCATTGAATTTTAAAAAAAACAGAGTTTAAGATTGGAGGGGAAAGGTCACAGACTAAAGTTTGTGAACTCAGTGTTGAGTGCTAAATGTTGTAACATGCATAATCGGAAGGTGAGATGATGTTCCTCCAGTTTGGGTTGAACGTCAATGGGTAACGAGCAGGCCAACCACGGCCATGTTGGCATGGGAGCAACATGTTCAGTAGAGTCATAGAGGTTTACAGCATGGAAATAGGCCCTTCGGCCCAACTTGTCCATGCTGCCCTTTTTTTTTAAAACCCCAAAGCGAATCCCAATTGCCTGCATTTGGCCCATATCCCTCTATACCCATCGTACCCATGTAACTATCCAAAGGCTTGTTAAAAGACAAAATTGTACCCGCCTCTACTACTACCTCTGGCAGCTTGGTCCAGACACTCACCACCCTCTGTGTGAAACAATTGCCCCTCTGGACATTTTTGTATCTCTCTCCTCTCACCTTAAACCTATGCCCTCTAATTTTAGACTCCCCTACCTTTTGGAAAAGATATTGACTATCTAGCAGATCTGTTCCCATTCATTATTTTATAGACCTCTATAAGATCACCCCTCAGTCTCCTACGCTCCAGAGAAAAAAGTCCCAGCCTCTCCTTATAACTCAATCCATCAAGTCCCGGTAGCATCCTAGTAAATCTTTTCTGCACTCTTTCCAGTTTAATAATATCCTTTCTATAATAGGGTGACCAGAATTGCACACAGTATTCCAAGTGTGGCCTTACCAATGTCTTGTACAATTTCAACAAGACGTCCCAACTCCTGTATTCAATGTTCTGACCGATGAAACTAAGCATGCCGAATGCCTTCTTCACCACTCTGTCCACCTGTGACTCCACTTTCAAGGAGCTATGAACATGTACCCCGAGATTTCTTTGTTCTGTAACTCTCCCCAACGCCCTACCATTAACTGAGTAAGTCCTGCCCTGGTTCAATCTACCAAAATGCATCACCTCGCATTTGTCTAAATTAAACTCCATCTTGCCATTCGTCAGCCCACTGGCCCAATTGATCAAGTTAAAGTGGCATGTTCTGCAAAGCGAATGCGCAGTCTGCTCTTCAGTTCCCCAGTGCAGGGCAGACCTCAATGGAAACAGCGAACACAACAGAACACATTGAATGAAGTCAAAGTGCTCTTTTGTTGCAACGAACCTCAAGTACAAAGTGCCGCTTGAACTGCCTATTGTGCCCACATGCTGGCTTTCAGCGTAGGGTGTACAATACCAACCAGTTCGCAATTTCCCGAACTATTACAGTTTAAGAAATACCCTGGTGTACAGTTATTCCCTTTCAAGGAGGAAGACTTCACATTTATCCACGTTGTGATGCAACTGCCTTGTATTTGTCCACTCACTCAAATTCTTTAAATCACACGGATCCCTTTAAAATCCTCCTCAGCTGTCCCATTCTCGCCAAATTTCGTACTGCCTGCTAACTTGTAAATTATTGATGTAAACGATGAATCGCCGAGGAACAAGCACTGGCCCTTGCGGGTTCGCACTGGCAGTGCATGCCAGCCTGCAACAGTGCCATTTGTTCATCCTCCCTGTTTCCTGTCTGCTGACCAATTCTCAATCCATGTCAATGTATTAGCTACCAACCCCACTTGATTTAATTTTGAAAACCAATTTCCAAAATGTGAGTCTATTAAAAGTTTTCTGAAAATGCTAATACCCCATACCCATTTGTTCTCCCTTCGCTTTTCAGCTGGTCACGCCTTAAAAGAATCCGACTCGGGTTGCCCAATATGTTAACACTTTCTACAATAAAATGTCAAGTGTTCCAATCCCGTTGCAATGTTATTCTCTCCCGTTAACACATCATTCATTTTTTCTGCTATTGATGTGTGGCTTGCAAGACCCTAAATCACAGTTTAGCCACTCAATCTGTTTTCTTATTCGTACATTTGTTATCGTAAATTATGTTGAGAAGTTAGATGTAGAGAGGATGTTCTCCCTGGTGGTAGCATCTAGTAGAAGTGCACCTGCTTGCAAAATAAGGGGACCATCATCTAGCATGACGATAAGGCGATTTAATTCACCCTCAGAGGTTCTTTTGAAATGCATTTGCTCAAAAGACAGTGGAAGCAGAATCTTATAATTGATTAGCAAAAGTTAATAGATCCCAGACAAGCAAGGGGGTGACTGATGTTCTGGGTAGGAAACAGGTTACATTTATATCAACTATGCCTGTTGAATGGTAGTCATGATGTGGAGATGCTGGCGTTGGTTGGTTGTTGAATGGTAAAGCAGCCTCGAGGGGCCGAATGGATTAGATCTGCTTCAACTTCGTAATTCTGCATGTAACAAAGAGATAGAGACAAAAAAATAATGGGACAGAAATGAGAGTGCGCATGGGGCAGGGATGACTGACTAAGCAAAGGGAAAAAGAAAACGGGAGAGAAAGAACATGTAGGAGGGTAAGAGGGTGGCGCTGGCTGGCTGGGGGTTGAGAAAGAAAGGGTAGTCTGAGGCAGAAGGCAGGTTGCAACATGGACATTTCTCTCAAGAACCTGACACGTGGACGATGGGGAATAGTGTGGTGAGTGCCACCATGCCAACATCCTCAGGGTCGAACTTTATGTTTACAGCAGCAGACCTGTGCGGGGCAGAGGGCAATGCCCACGTTGTCCGCAGGGGCGGATATAGGCCGGAGCACAGGGAGGGAGCATTGACAAAAGATCGTACAAGAGGAAAGGCGTTCAGTCCATTGGAAAGAGCAGTGAACACGCCTGGGAGTGGAGCCTGACACCGGGGAGAGGGTACACTGACAGTAGCAGGCGGAAGGGTAAGTGGCCAATCCATGCCGCAGTGGAAGATGACCTTCTCCGTCATGGTAGGCTAAAGGGGCCTATCAACATCGCAAGCTGAAAGTAGAACAGGGGAGATCTACCTTTAAACAACAAGATGGAAAATGGGATTGCCGTTGGACAGAGGGCCTGTAGTTAGCATTGTTGCCTGTGGAGACGCGCCCGTCACCAGGGTTGGGGCAGTGGGAGGGCATCATGTTCAGGGGAAAGGAGAATGGGCGGAGGGCGGCCGGGGAGTCAGGCCCATTGTAAAGAACGTGGAGAGAGAGTTGATATGCCAATCCCCGGAGATCCAGTAAGAGAAGAGAGGTTAGACCGCAGGACAGGGCGAGGGGGGAGCGAACGGTCTCTGGAGCGAGTGTTCCGACCCAAGCAGGGGAGGACGGGGGGGGGGGGGGGGGAAGGGAAGGGGAGGGGGGGCGGAGGGGGTAGGGGGGGCGGAGGGGCTCCTCCTGGGACCGAGAGGCCGATTGGAGAGACTGGTCTTTCCCCGGTTGGAAGGGCCTGTGGCTGATATAACTTGCTTGTCTCAGGGAGAGATGCCCATTTTGAGGATAGATGCTTACTCCGAGGAGGGGGACACAATCCCCGGCCTGGTATGTTTGTCCTTCAACAACCAGAAGCATTTTCCTCTGTGATCATATTGGCTCCAACCAATGGACAGTTTCTCCTGATTCCCACATTTCCCGTAGATGGGATCGAAATTAGTTTCCCGACATTTTTTCGTTCTATTGTGCTGTATCACGCAACAGATCATCTCACTAAAGGTAGCCATTAATTCATTTGAGGACATTTCATTCCCTTCTGAAACTGTCGGTTGAATTTTGTTTACTGACCTTTATTTTTCGGTGCTCCCTCTCTCACATCTCACTGCCTGAAACCATTCCTCCTTTTCCAGATCCTTGTTCCATTTAAAACAGTTTCACTTATTTCTTGCTGACAGCTGCAGATTGGAGTGTCTGTGTTTGTTGGAAACCAATCATTCAGGCTATGATAGTTGTTGATGTGGATGTAAGGGTATGTTTCTGCAACAGTTGTTTCGTCTAAAATGACCAGACAAACCTGCGTGCAGGCTGCCTCAGACACCTAGCCCCACCCCCCTGCTACAGCAAATGTAACAGAATGCGAGGGACTGAGAAGCACGTTCACCTTTTGATTTGATTTGTTTATTATTGTCACATGTATTAACATACAGTGAAAAGTATTGTTTCTTGCACGCTATATAGACAAAACGTACCGTTCATACAGAAGGAAACGAGAGAGTGCAGAATGCAGTGTTACATTCATAGCTGGGGCGTGGAGAAAGATCAACTTAATACATGATAGGCCCATTCAAAAGTCTGACAGCAGCAGGGAAAAAGCTGTTCTTGAGTCGGTTGGTACGTGACCTCAGACTTTTGTATCTTTTTCCCGATGGAAGAAGGTGGAAGAGAGAATGTCCTCGGTGCGTGGGGTCCTTAATTATGCTGGCTGCTTTGCCGAGGCAGCAGGAAGTGTAGACAGTGTCAAAGGATGGGCGGGTGATTTGCGTGATGGATTGGGCTACATTCACGATCTTTTGTAGTTCCTTGCGGTGTTGGGCAGAGCAGGAGCCATACCAAGCTGTGATACAACCAGAAATAATGTTTTCTATGGTGCATCTGTAAATGTTGGTGAGAGTCATAGCGGACATGCCAAATTCCCTTAGTCATCTGAGAAAGTAGAGGTGTTGGTGGGTTTTCTTAACTATAGTGTCGGCAAGGGGGGACCAGGACCAGTTGTTGGTGATCTGGGATCTGGACGCCTAGAAACTTGAAGCTCTGGACCCTTTCTACTTCATCCCCGTTCATGTAGACAGGGCCTTTGCGCTTCCTGAAGTATTGTAGCCACTTCAGACATTAATCGCCAACTCGCTCCCCACCAATCACAGCTCTTTGCGGGGGTCAATCGCCGAGTATTTTCGGTGAATGAAGAGAGGGAAGAATGAGTGTGTGATTGGGAGCAGCCACAGACACAGGCAGCAATGTTTTCTCGATCGGAATTAATTAAAATGTGTTTTCTCTGAAATGTTGTTGCTTAGTGATCCTCGGCCGGAATTGTGCAAACACGTTTCCAATTGTGTGCTACACATATTGATGAATTTAGGCTAAAGCGTGTGTCTTGCAGATTGAGCAGTATATTTGCAGGCGCCATTGCTACAGTCAACACCTCTCCGCAAAATCCCAGGTCCACAGCCCACCCCATCACATGCTCTCAGGATTCTGCTGATATCAATGGTTGAGGCTCCTGCTGGGTTCCTACTAGGTTCTCTAACAAGCTTAATGAACTGAATGTCCGCCAGCGGTCCTTGTGCATCGAGCTCTGGATGCTGAATGCCCTCTCTCTTCCCATGTGACATTGTAAAGGACAGAATAATCTCCCTCAATGACCCTGTTACAGTGCCGAGGTGCCGAATGATTTTATCCCATTCCATTGGGTGGCTGAATGGATTATTCTACTTATGGACATACGTGGGTGCAGCTTCTGTATATGCTGCGATGCAACTTTGTATCTTACTATCTTCATCTGGGTGTACATGTGCATTTGGGTTTGTGTGAATTCACAATTCACTTCAACACACTTTCCTAAAATTGGAAATTCGAACCAGTACAATAAAAAAGGCAACCTATTCACGGGAGGAACACCACCGACAGGTCTCACCACTGCAACCGCCCCCCCGCCCCCCCGTCCCCGTCACACGCACCTACTCGAATTGTAAATAAGTGTTTTTTCATTACAATTTCTAGTTTAGCGTCCTGTAATTTCTTTCCTAACAGCAAAGCAGTTGTACCTAATACGCAAACACTTTACTCTTTCTAGACGAGAATAAAACAATGGACTGTATGAGAATAGATCGTAGTCATGATGTGGAGATGCCGGCGTTGGACTGGGGTGAACACAGTAAGAGTTTTAACAACACCAGGTTAAAGTCCAACAGGTTTATTTGGTAGCAAATACCATTAGCTTTCGGAGCGCTGCTTTAAGGAGCAGCGCTCCGAAAGCTAATGGTTTTTGCTACCAAATAAACCTGTTGGACTTTAACCTGGTGTTGTTAAAACTCTTACTGAGAATAGATCAGCAGGTGACATAAAGGTGACGGTGAAAGACTTTTGCAAATTTCTCAGAGTGGTCAATGTGAAAGCTTAGGGTCAATTATTTAATCTTCTCCTTCAGGCTTGGCTAATATCTTGATGAAATCCTTCACAATGCCCTGCATTGAGGAAGGAAATCGTGAGAAATTATAGTGCCCAGTATCAGACAACAATCTTCCTCCTAACAAGGAGTAATCAAAAAATAATTGGCGTTAACTCCGTGCTCTGTTTTTCCCACAATTTCTCACTTGCGGAGAATTCTGGATATCATTTTACTGGCCTTACCGAGATTTGAAACAGAGGGTGATTGTTTGAAAAGGAAATGATTTCAAAAATGCCCTCGGCAGACATAGTGGCTTCCAAGCAAGCACTCGCGTCACCGTGAAGAGCAGGCAACGTGAGCAGTCTGCTTCGAATTTAGTCAGTGCCAGATAATTGTTAATTAATAAGGTGATAACTTGAGAAGTTCCAGTCGCAAAGTGAAATCCGAGTACCTTAACGTACTGGAATTGTCACTGATAGGCTGGAGATATATCTTTACCTATTAGAAACAATCACTTTCGAGGAGGTTGGATTTATTTGAAGCGGGACCTGACAGCTATCCTTCAAGTTGCACGATTTATTTTGTTTTTATTCCATTTCAATCAAATCAAAGTCCAATTCAAAGTCTCAGCAAGTGAGACATTCCCGATCCAAGCTGACAAGACAGGGCTCTCGCCTCCTGTCTTGGGCTTGATCTACACGATCCAAGCTGATTGGAGTCGGCATCGCTCCTCTTCCAAGGCTTGATCTCATTTGCATTGGAGCCAAAAGGCCGAGATGCCGCTTTTAAAAATTGCTTCAAATGAAGCTAAAATGTAACCTAATGACTTCAACCAAGTGCAGCATGTCGATACTACACTTGATCTTAGCCTTAAAGTTACACAATATTCTTTCAGAAGAAATCATAGAATCATAGAAACCCTACAGTGCAGAAGGAGGCCATTCGGCCCATCGAGTCTGCACCGACCACAATCCCACCCAGGCCCTATCCCCACATATTTACCCGCTAATCCCTCTAACGTACGCATCCCAGGACTCTAAGGGGCAATTTCTAACCTGGCCAATCAACCTAACCCGCACATCTTTGGACTGAGTGGTTTTGCTTTAAGAAGATTAACCTAGCTTGAAAGGGCAGCTTGCTTCAAGAGAGGGAACTATAAAAGGGAAAGGCTTGAATTAAGAGGGGTTGCTGCTCTTTAATAAGGCCTGGTTCTACCAAGATGGTAAGAGTTTTAACAACACCAGGTTAAAGTCCAACAGGTTTATTTGGTCGCAAATGCCATTAGCTTTCTGAGCGCTGCTCCTTCGTCAGATGGAGTGGAAATCTGCTCTCAAACAGGGCACAGAGACACAAAATCAAGTTACAGAATACTGATTAGAATGCGAATCTCTATAGCCAACCAGGTCTTAAAGATACAGACAATGTAAGTGGAGGGAGCATTAAGCACAGGTTAAAGAGATGTGTATTGTCTCCAGACAGGACAGCCAGTGAGATTCTGCAAGTCCAGGAGGCAAGCTGTGGGGGTTAATGATAGTGTGACATACACCCAACATCTCGGTATAGGCCGTCCCCATGTGTGCGGAACTTGGCTATCAGTTTCTGCTCAGCGACTCTGCGCTGTCGTGTGTCGTGAAGGCCGCCTTGGAGAACACTTACCCGAAGATCAGAGACTGAATGCCCGTGACCTCTGAAGTGCTCCCCCACAGGAAGAGAACAGTCTTGCCTGGTGATTGTCGAGTAGTGTTCATTCATCCGTTGTTGTAGCGTCTGCATGGTTTCCCCAATGTACCATGCCTCAGGACATCCTTTCCTGCAGCGTATCAGGTAGACAACGTTGGCCAAGTTACAAGAGTAGGTACCGTGTACCTGGTAGATGGTGTTCTCATGTGAGATGATGGCATCCGTGTCATCTACCAAGATGGACAGTGTTTTTTTTTGTTTATATCCAATCCAAAGTCCAAATCAAAGTCTCAGCAATTGAGACATTTCAGATCCAAACTGACAAGACAGGGCTCTCACCTCTTGTCTTGGGCTTGATCTACATGATCCAAGCTGATTGGAATAGGCATTACACCTTCTCCAAGGCTTGATCTCATTTGCATCTTAGCCAAAAGGCTGAGATGCCGCTTTTAAAAATTGCTTCAAATGAAACCTCAGTGTAACCTAATGACTTCAACCAAGTGCAGCATACCAAAACTACACTTGATCTTAGCCAAAAGGCCAAGAAGCGATGGACAGTCACTTCCATCCATCGAGAAGGGATGGACCGTGTTAATTTAAATGGGGTGACCCTGCTATACACCGGTTATGCGTAGTGTAGTTGAGGTGGCTTTGTGTTCTGAGGAACAATCATTCTTTAAGACTGAATTGCCAGAAGAAAAAGTGTGTTTTAGATGGGATGTTTGATTTTTCTTTTATTTTCGAGTAATACGGCTTCATTAATCAATACTTTAAAATGGGCAAGTTGTAAAAGGGCCTTGTTGTTTGTAGAGGATGTATTCCAATTTGAGAGGGTGGGATGGCCAATTGAAATGACTTAAGGACGATGAAGTAGACTCTATGGATTAGGGGGCACAGTGCAGACAAATGGGAACTTAGATATCTTTAACTGAGAATAGAAACAAGGAAAGTTTTTTTTTGCTGGGGTTAGGGAAAGTGGGATTGGAAAATTAGGAGCTGCTGTATTGTCTGCAGGACTAAAGAGAAAGCCTCAGTTCTGGCAAAACCACGTTTCAGATTTCTGATGCTTTCTGTCTCCAGGCAGTTGAGTGATAATCCTGGACACGAAAGCTGAATCCAAGGGGTGGCGATAGAGAGAGAATCATAGAATCCCTACAGTACAGAAAGAGGCCATTCGGCCCATCGAGTCTGCACCGAACACAATCCCACCCAGACCCTACCCCCATATCCCTACATATTTTACCCACTAATCCACGCATCTCAGGACACAAAGGGCAATTTTTTTTTAGCATGACCAATCAACCTAACCCGCACATCTTTCGACTGTGGGAGGAAACCGGAGCACCCGGAGGAAACCCACGCAGACACGAGGAGAATGTGCAAACTCCACACAGACAGTGACCCAAGCCGGGAATCGAACCCAGGTCCCTGGAGCTGTGAAGCAACAGTGCCGTGGGAGAGAGAGAGAGAGAGAGGTGGGAGGTTTGGGTGAAAGGGGAGGAGCTACTCAGTGGCTCTGGAAATTCCACATGCTTTCTCAACAGTGCAAGTTCCCTGAATTTTTGTCCGTTCTGAACTGAGCAGAAGGGAGCAGGAGAAATGTGGTCCTCGGTGTATAGAAGGGATAAACAAGTAAGAAGTCTAACAAGTTTAAAGTTGTGTCGCGCATATCGACACAAACATCAATTTTCTACAGATTTTAACCTGGTGTTGTTAGACTTCTTACTGTGTTTACCCCAGTCCAACGCCGGCATCTCCACATCATGACAACTATAGAAGGGATACCCAGTGCAGCTCTCCCTTTAAAGTGACCTTCGTACAATGCAGCTCCCTATCAGATTTAACTTAAAACAGTGCAGCAATCCATCTGTATAGACCTCCCAGATTTCCTCTGCACTGAACATCTGCCACTGCAGGTCTCCCACATAACTGACCTTACAACACTGCAGCACTCCCTCAGTGCTGACCCTCCAACAGTGAGGTGGCCCTTCAGTACTGATGCCCTAAGACGCCAGTGCTCCCAGAGCACTTTGACAATGCAGCAGCGCCCTTGTACTATCTCACTGACATTGGAACACTCCCTCAGTAATTGAACCTCCGACAGTGCATTACTCCCTCAATAGTCACACCCTGACACTGCAACTCTCCCTCTGTGCTGCCAAGCAACAATGCAGCACTAAATCAGAACAAAGCTGCGACAGACCTGTTCTAACACCCTGGCATTACAACTCTCCCTCAGTACTGGCCACCTAATGGTTCTGTTGTCCGTGTGTAGGAAGCCTCTGAACTTGCGGGACACCCTCTTTACTGAAGCCCTGCTAATGCTCCTGCTCCCGCTACACAGTCCCTCCGGTTTTCATTCCACAACTAAATTGCCAGGAAATGTAGATCCTTAAACCCATCATCATCACCATGGCAGAATATGATGCCAGCTTCTGAAAGACCGTTTCCCTGTTTTCCTGACAGTTATCTCAATTCTGAGGTCACCGGGCAAGCAATACCGCATGGGCACATCCGTAATCGTATGTGCCAGCTCTTCATCGCCGCAGCTCGCACTGTCCGAATAGTCACGTTTAGTCTCAATGTCTGTGTTTCCATTCTTATGTCTCCATTGTTTGACTCACTCTCCCTCGATCTCATAGTCACTACCTTTCTAACTCTCTGCCTCATTCTTTGATTGTCTTTATCTTCCGCTGCTGCCCCCCCCCCCCCCCCCCCCCCCGCGCCCCCCGCCCTCCTTCTCTGTCCCTTTTTCTTTCTCTCTCGGCCTCTGTCTCTCTATCTATCAGTCTGACTTATCGATCGCTGTTTCCTCTTTCGTCTGTTTCGCTCTCGTTCTCTGGCTCAATCGCTCTGTGTGGCTCTATCTCATAATAAAACGCGTAACTCGTTAATATAAGAACTTGGGTTACAAAACTAAGATGTTTCCAAACTGAAATACTATCCCTTTAAAACTACTGAAAATCCGTCATTCGCCAAATTACATTTCCTTCCCACAAATCCTTTCGTCTCTGTCTATCATCTCTCCAGATGTGGAAATGCCGGCGTTGGACTGGGGTAAACACAGTAAGAAGTTTAACAACACCAGGTTAAAGTCCAACAGGTTTATTTGGTAGCAAAAGCCACACAAGCTTTCGGAGCTGCAAGCCCCTTCTTCAGGTGAGTGGGAATTCTGTTCACAAACAGAGCTTATAAAGACACAAACTCAATTTACATGAATAATGGTTGGAATGCGAATACTTACAACTAATCAAGTCTTTAAGAAACAAAACAACATGAGTGGAGAGAGCATCAAGACAGGCTAAAAAGATGTGTATTGTCTCCAGACAAGACAGCCAGTGAAACTCTGTGGGGGTTACAAATAGTGTGACATGAACCCAACATCCCGGTTGAGGCCGTCCTCGTGTGTGCGGAACTTGGCTATCAGTTTCTGCTCAGCGACTCTGCGCCGTCGTGTGTCGCGAAGGCCGCCTTGGAGAACGCTTACCCGAATATCAGAAGCCGAATGCCCGTGACCGCTGAAGTGCTCCCCAACAGGAAGAGAACAGTCTTGCCTGGTGATTGTCGAGCGGTGTTCATTCATCCGTTGTCGCAGCATCTGCATAGTTTCCCCAATGTACCATGCCACGGGACATCCTTTCTTGCAGCATATCAGGTAGGCAACGTTGGCCGAGTTGCAAGAGTATGTACCGTGTACCTGGTGGATGGTGTTCTCACGTGAGATGATGGCATCTGTGTCGATGATCTGGCACGTCTTGCAGAGGTTGCTGTGGCAGGGTTGTGTGGTGTCATGGTCACTGTTCTCCTGAAGGCTGGGTAGTTTGCTGCGGACAATGGTCTATTTGAGGTTGTGCGGTTGTACAACTCCCCTCCATCATTGAGGATGGGGATATTTGTGGAGCCTCCTCCTCCAGTGAGTTGTTTAATTGTCCACCACCATTCAGGACTAGATGTGGAAGGACTGCAGAGCTTAGATCTCATCCGTTGGTTGTGGGGTCACTTAACTCTGTCTATCACTTGCTGTTTTTGCCTTTTGGCATGCAAGTAGTCCTCTTTGGTAGCGTCACCAGGTTGATACCTCATTTTTAGCTATGCCTGGTGCTGCTCCTGGCATGCCCTCCTGCACTCTCCATTGAACCAGGGTTGATCCCCTGGCTTGATGGTAATGGTTGAGTGGGGGATATGCCAGGCCATGAGGTTGCAGATTGTGCTGGAGTACAATTCCATTGCTGTTGATGGTCCACAGCGCCTCATGGATGCCCCGTCTTGTGTTGCTAAATCGGTTCAAAATCTGTCCCATTTAGCATGATGATAGTGCCACATAGCACAATGGGGGTTATTTGCAATGTGAAGGCGGGACTTCGTCTCCACAAGAACTGTGCTGTCTGTTAAACATGTGCAGTATCCGTGATGCGCTGTGTTAGTGCACTGTATCAATGATACACTATTAATTGTGTACTTCGGCAATCATGCCATTTATTTTGAATGACTGTATTCATGATGCTCTGTATCAATGATGCATGTTCATCAATGAGGCAGAGTAATAATAATTACGCACTGTGCGAATGATGTTGCCCTATTGCAATGATAAATTTATAAACTTCCCTAGTGCAGGAGGGAAGGATTCAGATACCTGGATAATTGGGGCTCATTCTGAGGTAGGTGGAACCTCTACAAATGGGATGGTCTTCACCTGGACCAGGGGGGTACCAATATTCTGGGGGGGAAATTTGCGAATGCTCTTCGGGAGGGTTTAAACTAATTCAGCAGGGGGATGGGAACCTGAATTGTTGCTCCAGTGTACAGGAGGATGTGAGTGGTGAGGTCATGAATAAGGTTTCAAGGTCGCAGGAGTGTACCAGCAGGCAGGAAGGTGGTTTGAAGTGTGTCTACTTCAACACCAGAAGCATCCGGAATAAGGTGGGTGAACTTGCAGCATGGGTTGGTACCTGGGACTTCGATGTTGTGGCCATTTTGGAGACATGGATAGAGCAGGGACAGGAATGGTTGTTGCAGGTTCCGGGGTTTAGATGTTTCAGTAAAATCAGGGAAGGTGGTAAAAGAGGGGGAGGTGTGGCATTGTTAGTCAAGGACAGTATTACGGTGGCAGAAAAGATGTTTGATGAGGACTCGTCTACTGAGGTAGTATGGGCTGAGGTTAGAAACAGGAAACGAGAGGCCACCCTGTTGGGAGTTTTCTATAGGTCTCTGAAAAGTTCCAGAGATGTAGAGGAAAGGATTGCAAAGATGATTCTGGATAGGAGCGAAAGTAACAGGGTAGTTGTTATGGGGGACTTTAACTTTACAAATATTGACTGGAAACGCTATAGTTCGAGTACTTTAGATGGGTCAGTTTTTGTCCAATGTGTGCAGGAGGGTTTCCTGACACAGTATGTAGATAGGCCAACAAGAGGCGAGGCCACATTGGATTTGGTACTGGGTAATGAACCAGGCCAGGTGTTAGAGTTGGAGGTAGGTGAGCACTTTGGTGATAGTGACCACAATTCGGTTATGTTTACTTTAGCAATGGAAAGGGATAGGTATATACCGCAGGGCAAGTGTTATAGCTGGGGGAAGGAAATTATGATGCGATTCGGTGAGATTTAGGATGCATAGGATGGGGAAGAAATCTGCAGGGGATGGGCACAATTGAAATGTGGAGCTTGTTCAAGGAACAGCTACTGCGTGTCCTTGATAAGTATGTACCTGTCAGGCAGGGAGGAAGTGGCCGAGCGAGGGAACCGTGGTTTACTAAAGAAGTTGAATCTCTTGTGAAGAGGAAGAAGGAGACTTATGTAAAGGTGAGACATGAAGGCTCAGTTAGGGCGCTTAAGAGATATAAGTTAGCCAGGAAGGACCTGAAGAGAGAGCTAGGAAGAGCCAGGAGGGGACATGAGAAGTCTTTGGCAGGTAGGATCAAGGAAAACCCTAAAGCTTTCAATAGGTATGTCAGGAATAAAAGAATGACTAGGGTAAGATTAGGGCCAGTCAAGGACAGTAGTGGGAAGTTGTGCGTGGAGTCCGAAGAGATAGAAGAGGCGCTAAATGAATATTTTTCGTCAGTATTCACACAGGAAAAAGACAATGTTGTCAATGAGAATACTGAGATACAGGCTATTAGACTAGGCAGGATTGAGGTTCATAAGGAGGAGGTGTTAGCAATTCTGGAAAGTGTGAAAATAGATAGGTCCCCTGGGCTGGATGGAATTTATCCTAGGATTGTCTGGGAAGCTAGCGAGAGATTGCAGAGCCTTTGGCTTTGATCTTTATGTCGCCATTGTCTACAGGAATAGTGCCAGAAGACTGGAGGATAGCAAGTGTTGTCCCCTTGTTCAAGAAGGGGAGTAGAGACAACCCTGGTAATTATAGACCAGTGAGCCTTACTTCTGTTGTGGGCAAAGTTTTGGAAAGGATTATGAGAGATAGGATTTACAATCATCTAGAAAGGAACAATTTGATTAGGGATAGTCAGCACGGTTTTGTGAAGGGTAGGTCGTGCCTCACAAACCTTATTGAGTTCTTTGAGAAGGTGACCAAAGAGGTGGATGAGGGTAAAGTGGTTGATGTGGTGTATATGGATTTGAGCAAAACGTTTGATAAGGTTCCCCATGGTAAGCTTTTGCAGAAAATACGGACACATGGGATTGAGGGTGATTTAGTGGTTTGGATCAAGAATTGGCTAGCTGTAAGAAAACAAAGGGTGGTGGTTGATGGGAAATATTCATCCTGGAGTTCAGTTACTAGTGGTGTGCCGCAGGGATCTGTTTTGGGGCCACTGCTGTTTGTCATTTTTATTAATGACCTGGATGAGGGCGTAGAAGGATGGATTAGTAAATTTGTGGATGACACTAAAGTCGGTGGAGTTGTGGACAGTGCGGAAGGATGTTGCAGGCTACAGAGGGACATCGATAAGCTGCAGAGTTGGGCTGAGAGGTGGCAAATGGAGTTTAATGCGGAAAAGTGTGAGGTGATTCACTTTGGAAGGAGTAACAAGAATACAGAGTACTGGGCTAATGGTAAGATACTTGGTAGTGTGGATGAGCAGAGAGATCTCGGTGTCCATGTGCATAGATCCTTGAAAGTTGACACCCAGGTTGATAGGGTTGTTAAGAAGGCATACAGTGTGTTATCTTTTATTGCTAGAGGGATTGAGTTTCGGAGCCATTATGTCATGTTGCAGCTGTACAAAACTGGTGTGGCCGCACTTGGAGTATTGCGTACAGTTCTGGTCGCCGCATTATAGGAAGGATGTGGAAGCATTGGAAAGGGTGCAGAGGAGACTTACCAGGATGTTGCCTGGTATGGTGGGAAGGTCTTATGAGGAAAGGCTAAGTGACTTGAGGCTGTTTTTGTTAGAGAGAAGAAGGTTAAGAGGTGACTTAATAGAGGCATACAAAATGATCAGAGGATTAGATAGGGTGGACAGTGAAGGCCTTTTTCCTCGGATGGTGATGGCTAGCATGAGGGGACATAGCTTTAAATTGAGGGGTGATAGATGTAGGACAGATGTCAGAGGTAGGTTCTTTACTCAGAGAGCAGTAAGGGTGTGGAATGCCCTGCCTGCAACAGTAGTGGACTCGTCTACATTAAGGGCATTTAAAGGGTCATTGGATAAACATATGGATGATGTTGGAATAGTGTAGGTTAGATGGGCTTTAGATTGGTTTCACAGGTCGGCGCAACATTGAGGGCCGAAGGGCCTGTACTGCACTGTAATGTTCTATGTTCTATGATGCATTGTTTTAATATTGACATGACGTCTCCTACGTGCCTTCAGGTATTGTCCATGTATGTATATTACATTTTCTATCAATAGTGGGTGGATGAATGGACGGACTGACGAACGGGAGGACAGAGAGATCGATGGATATATAAGGAGAGCGGTAGGGGGAGAAAGTCCCGAAAATGGGTGATGTCAAGATAACGAAGACATGGAGATGGACAGCGCATTCCAAATTTGGTGGTATGTGTGCTTTCCTACTTCTTTCAGAATAAATATCACTTGTTCAAGTTTTCTGTTTACACATCAATACGTTCTACTGATGAAATAACTTGACAATAAATGTCCAATGTCGGCTCCTACATTGAGCTCTTAATGACCAGGATTGGATTTGCAGAGCTAGCATGCTACTGTCTCAGTTCTGCAGCAACCTGTTTTCCAGATCCTCATCTTAACCTTATTGTCTATGCCAAGGTTTAAATCCAAACACAGTTATTCACAGTAATACATCTCTGTATTAACCCGCAAATGAAACAGCACATAAGTACATTTGGCCCATCTGGCGTGTGTTGGCTTTTGGGTAGAGCTATGCAATTAACTGCCAATTTGACTGTATTCCTTCTCCAGAAAGCTGTAAATGTTTTATTTCCAAATATTATCCCTGTCACTTTGAGCATTTCCAATTTAATCCAGATTGTGAAACAATAACTCTTACCCAGTTAGTGGTGAAAACTTTAAACTCGCTACCACCTGGTCTGGTTGTGCTGAACAGTATGATGTAAATCGGGATACCTCCCCTGAGCCAGAAAGCACAGATTGTTCGTAAATTATCTGCATTCTGTGTGCTCGGGTTACCGAGGAAGATAGTAGAGCTGCGAGAACGAAATCAGAGCTATGGAGAGAGCAAGTATGGGAGAGTCATAGTCAGGAAGAGAGAGGAAATAAGACAGATGATCCGAGAGGTAGGGAATAGAATCGAAGAAAGTTCGGGCGGCACGGTAGCACAGTGGTTAGCGCTGCTGCTTCACAGCTCCAGCGACCTGGGTTCGATTCCCGGCTTGGGTCACTGTCTGTGTGGAGTTTGTACATTCTCCTCGTGTCTGCGTGGGTTTCCTCCGGGTGCTCCGGTTTCCTCCCACAGTCCAAAGATGTGCGGGTTAGGTTGATTGGCCATGCTAAAAAAAAATTGCCTCTTAGTGTCCTGGGATGCGTGGATTAGTGGGTAAATCTGTGGGGGTTATGGGGGTCGGGCCTGGGTGGGATTGTGGCCGGGGCAGACTCGATGGGCCGAATGGCCTCTTTCTGTACTGTATGGTTTCTATGATTCTATGAAAGTGGACAGCGGGAATGGGAAGGAGAGGTGGGGTACGAGATAGGCGCAGGAGAGAGTGTTTTGAAAGAGATGTATGCAAACTGAGACGCGTTGCTTCAGAAGGCAGAGTGATTTGAAGATAGAGAAAGGCAGTGGAGATTTGAGAGGTATGTGAAAAGGTAAAGAATGGAGTAAATGTCAGGGGAAGTCGGTGGATTGCCCCAGCAGAGAACCAGCATGGATAGAACAGGCCGAATGGCCTCCTTCTGTGCGGTAACCAATCTATGATTTGATGATGCTACTGACAGCATTTGACCGTTGTACTGCTGTGTCGCGGCTGGGAAGCGGGCGGGGTGAGAATGTTTAGCAAGGGGTTCAAATGTCCACTCAGTCGGCGGGAACGGATAAATAAATGAACAGCTTTTTCGAGCCGATTGGTTACAAATCTGAGAATTAAAAAAAAAGTAATATCTGGTTTCAGTTCCTGCTAACTTCTTGTTCACGGGAGATGTTGAAATATTAAAACTTTGAAGCAAGCTACACAGCAAGTTTAAATAGGGGCCGATTATCTGTGAGTACCTGAACAAAGAGGTGGAATTCAGTTCAGCACATTCCAATGCGGAATGTAATGCGTCTCCCAGGCAACTCTGTGATCATGTTCAACACTCCCTTCTCAACCATAATATATTCAAAGAAGACGTTACATTTGTATGACGCCTTTACTCATTATATGGCCTTTCAGCGTTTCAGAGATAATGTAGTCCGCGAGTACACTTCAATCGGACGATTGTTTAAGGTTTTTGTGATGATTTATGAGCATAAATATTGACTGAGAATAAATCACCAGATTTTCCTCAAAAAGATGCCATGGGTTTTTATGTAATCCGGACAGGTATCCTGTTCTAAATTTCCATCCAAAGCCAGCACCTCCTGAAATCCACCATTCCCTGATACTGCAGTCTTGTCGCATGCCACCTGCGCTACTGTAGCTCTCCCTCTGCACTGACCCTCGCCCGCCCAGCCCTCCCTCCGCACTGACCTCGCCCGCCCAGCCGTCCCTCCGCACTGACCCTCGCCCGCCCAGCCCTCCCTCCGCACTGACCCTCGCCCGCCCAGCCCTCCCTCTGCACTGACCCTCGCCCGCCCAGCCCTCCCTCCGCACTGACCCTCGCCCGCCCAGCCCTCCCTCCGCACTGACCCTCGCCCGCCCAGCCCTCCCTCCGCACTGGCACAACGTTGTTGATTCTTAACGGCCTTCCGAAATGGCCGAACAAGCCATCAAACCGCTACAGGAGAGTTTAACAGGAAATTAAAAATGGATGGAGCGCCCAGCATTGACTTGTTTACTGGAAAGTACAGTGGCACAACTAGCCTTTAGACATGGAGAGTCTTCCTTACTAGCATCTGCAAGTCTTGCCCTAAACATGGAGATGTGCTCCATATTCCATTGAAACAACAACTTGACAATGAATCACGGGTCCTTCCCGCTGGCTGTTCATTTTTTTATCCGTTCCCGCCGACTGAGTGGACATTTGAACCCCTTGCCAAACATTGTACCTCCCACCCCGCCCACTTCCCAGCCGCGACACAGCAGTACAACGGTCAAATGCTGCTGGTAGCATCATCAAATCATAGATTGGTTACCGCACAGAAGGAAGCCATTCGGCCTGTTCTATCCATGCTGGTTCTCTGCTGGGGCAATCCACCGACTTCCACTCCCCTGACATTAACTCCACTGTTTACCTTTTTCACATAACTCTCCAAATCTCCACTGAAACCCATGATTACCCGTCCATCCAGCAACCTCCCAGGCATTGCTTTCCAGTTAGAACCATAGAACCATAGAAAATTACAGCTCAGAAACAGGCCTTTTGGCCCTTCTTGTCTGTGCCGAACCATTTTATGCCTAGTCCCACTGACCTGCACTTGGACCATATCCCTCCACACCCCTCTCATCCATGAACCCGTCCAAGTTTTTCTTAAATGTTAAAAGGCATTTACCACTTTATCCGACAGCTCATTCCACACTCCCACCATTCTCTGCGTGAAGAAGCCCCCCCTAATGTTCCCTTTAAACTTTTCTCCTTTCACCCTTAACCCATGCCCTCTGGTTTTTTTCTCCCCTAGCCTCAGCGGAAAAAGCCTGCTTGCATTCACTCTATCTATACCCATCAAAATCTTATACACCTCTATCAAATCTCCCCTCAATCTTCTACGCTCCAGGGAATAAAGTCCCAACCTATTCAATCTCTCTCTGTAACTCAGCTTCTCAAGTCCCGGCAACATCCTTGTGAACCTTCTCTGCACTCTTTCAATCTTATTTACATCCTTCCTGTAACTAGGTGACCAAAACTGTACACAATACTCCAAATTCGGCCTCACCAATGCCTTATATAACCTTACCATAACACTCCAACTTTTATACTCGATACTCCGATTTATAAAGGCCAATGTACCAAAGGCACTCTTTACGACCTTATCCACCTGTGACGTCACTTTGAGGGAATTCTGTACCTGTATTCCCAGATCCCTCTGTTCAACTGCACTCTTCAGAGTCCTACCATTTACCCTGTACGTTCTACTTTGGTTTGTCCTTCCAAAGTGCAATATCTCACACTTGTCTGCGTTAAATTCCATTTGCCATTTTTGAGCCCATTTTTCTAGTTGGTCCAAATCCCTCTGCAAGCTTTGAAAACCTTCCTCACTGTCCACTACACCTCCAATCTTTGTATCATCAGCAAACTTGCTGATCCAATTGA
Organism: Mustelus asterias; assembly: GCF_964213995.1. Taxonomy (NCBI): domain Eukaryota; kingdom Metazoa; phylum Chordata; class Chondrichthyes; order Carcharhiniformes; family Triakidae; genus Mustelus; species Mustelus asterias. The sequence goes on along the minus strand of NC_135821.1, from coordinate 28,290,853 downwards.
CCACATTATCATCCAGATCATTGATATAGATGACAAACAACAATGGACCCAACACCGATCCCTGCGGCACACCACTAGTCACAGGCCTCCACTCAGAGAAGCAATCCTCCACAACCACTCTCTGGCTTCTTCCATTGATGTGGAGATGCCGGCGTTGGACTGGGGTAAACACAGTAAGAAGTTTAACAACACCAGGTTAAAGTCCAACAGGTTTATTTGGTAGCAAAAGCCACACAAGCTTTCGGAGCTCTAAGCCCCTTCTTCAGATGAGTGGGAATTCTGTTCACAAACAGAGCTTATAAAGACACAGACTCAATTTACATGAATAATGGTTGAATAATAGGGAATTCTGTACCTGTATTCCCAGATCCCTCTGTTCAACTGCACTCTTCAGAGTCCTACCATTTACCCTGTACGTTCTACTTTGATTTGTCCTTCCAAAGTGCAATATCTCACACTTGTCTGCGTTAAATTCCATTTGCCATTTTTCAGCCCATTTTTCTAGTTGGTCTGAATCCCTCTGCAAGCTTTGAAAACCTTCCTCACTGTCCACTACACCTCCCATTATTCATGTAAATTGAGTCTGTGTCTTTATAAGCTCTGTTTGTGAACAGAATTCCCACTCACCTGAAGAAGGGGCTTAGAGCTCCGAAAGCTTGTGTGGCTTTTGCTACCAAATAAACCTGTTGGACTTTAACCTGGTGTTGTTAAACTTCTTACGGTGTTCTTCCATTGAGCCAGTGTCTTATCCAATTTACTACCTCCCCATGTATACCTAGCGACTGAACCTTCCTAACTAACCTCCCATGAGGGACCTTGTCAAAGGCCTTGCTGAAATCCAGGTAGACAACATCCACCGCCTTCCCTTCATCCACTTTCCTGGTAACCTCCTCGAAAAACTCTAATAGATTGGTCAAACATGACCTACCACGCACAAAGCCATGTTGACTCTCCCTAATAAGTCCCTGTCTATCCAAATATTTGTAGATCCTATCCCTTATCACACCTTCCAATAACTTGCCCACCACCGACGTCAAACTTACTGGCCGATAATTTCCCGGATTTCTTTTGGAACCTTTTTTAAACAACGGAACATGAGCCACCCTCCAATCATCCGGCACCTCCCCCGTGAATACTGACATTTTAAATATGTCTGCCAGGGCCCCTGCAAGTTCAACACTCGCTTCCCTCAAGGTCCGTGGGAATACCCTGTCCGGTCCTGGGGATTTATCCACTCTGATTTGCCTCAAGACAGCGAGCACCTCCTCCCCTTTAACCTGTAAAGGTTCCATGGCCTCCATGATAGTTCTAGACTATCACTGAATAGCAATATGTTTTTCCTCATGTCACTGTTGCTTCTTTTGCCCGTTGCCTTTAATCTGCACCGTCTGGTTCCCGATCCTACATTCAAAGGGAACAGTTGCGCTATTTACTCTGCCCAGAAATGTCATTCATGATTTTGAACACCTCTTTCGAATTTCATGTCAAACTTCTCTTCGCCACGGAAAATAGTAACAACTTATCCACTAAACTGAAGTTCCTCAGTAACATTTCCTTCACTCGTAAATGTCCTGAGGCATGGTGCTCACAACCGGACATTATCCTCCTGCGGTTGCAGGGCCAGTATGTTATGAATGTTCATGGCGACTTCATTGCATTCCCATTTAATGTCACAATTTATAAAATCTATGGCCACCTAACCTGCACACATTTGCGACTGTAGAAGAAATCAGAGCACCCGAAGGAAACCTAGGTGAAAACATGAAGAGTGAAGCCAGGCTTGAATCGAACTCGTGTCTCTGACAATGAGCCAGCCACTGTGCCGCCGTTCCATTCTATAATCCTCCTGTAATCTATCACCCCTTACTTACGAAGAAAGTATATACCTCTGCTATAAAGATATTCAAAGACCCTGATCCGTCACATTTCCAGGACGAGGGTTACACTGACTTACGAAACTCTGGTGAAAAAACACTTAATCTCCGTTTGGAGTGGGGGACACACTTTATTTGAGCCAAGTCTCTGCATCCACTGACTGTTATCCCTGGTTCTGGATGCCCTCACCGTCGGGAAATCCTCCTTCCATCTACCCTGTCTAGTCCTGTTAGAATTTTATAGATTTCTATGACATCCCACCTCATTCTTCTGAACTCCAGTGAATACAATTCTAAATTACTCAATCTCTCATTATGGTGAGTGAAACCACTCCAGAAATGCGTCTGGTAAACCATCACTGCACTTCCTCGGCAGCAAAGACATTCTTCCTCAAATAACGAGACCAAAATTATGCACACTATTCTGGGTGTTGCCTCACCAAGCCCATGTAGAATTAGATGAAGAAATCCCTGCTTCTATTTTAAAATTCTCTTGCTATGAAGTCAAACATAACATTTGTCTTCTTTGCTTCCTCCTGTAGCTGCATGCTTACCATCAGCCAAAGATTGCAAGCTGCAGAGAATGAAAGACAGGGAATTGAGATAAGTGTTGAGAGGCATAGATCGAGTGGACTCTCAGAGGCTTTTTCCCAGGGTGGAAATGGCTGCTACGAGAGGACACAGGTTTAAGGTGCTGGGATATAGGTACAGGGGAAAGTTAGGGGTAAGTTTTTCACACAGAGGCTGGTGGGCGAGTGGAATCGGCTGCCGTCAGTGGTGGTGGAGGCAAACTCAACAGGGTCTTTTAAGAGACTCCTAGATGAGTACATGGGACTTAATAGGATGGAGGGTTATAGGTAGGCCTAAAAGGTAGGGATATGTTCGGCACAACTTGTGGGGCCGAAGGGCCTGTTTTGTGCTGTAGTTTTCTATGTTTCTATGTTTCTAAGTGTAGGAGCCCAATAGAATAAATCTCAATCAATAACCCAGCACTTAATTAAAGGAATTTAATTCATCCACTCTTCTGTCAATCTAACAATGGCATGTCATAGAACATAGAACAGTACAGCACAGAACAGGCCCTTCGGCCCACGATGTTGTGCCGAGCTTTATCTGAAACCAAGATCAAGCTATCCCACTCTCTATCATCCTGGTGTGCTCCATGTGCCTATCCAATAACCGCTTAAATGTTCCTAAAGTGTCTGACTCCACTATCACTGCAGGCAGTCCATTCCACGCCCCAACCACTCTCTGCGTAAAGAACCTACCTCTGATATCCTTCCTATATCTCCCACCACGAACTCTATAGTTATGCCCCCTTGTAATAGCTCCATCCACCCGAGGAAATAGTCTTTCAACGTTCACTCTATCTATCCCTTTCATCATTTTATAAACCTCTATTAAGTCTCCCCTCAGCCTCCTCCGCTCCAGAGAGAACAACCCTAGCTCCCTCAACCTTTCCTCATAAGACCTACCCTCCAAACCAGGCAGCGTCCTGGTAAATCTTTCATGCACTCTTTCCAGCGCTTCCACATCCTTCTTATAGTGAGGTGACCAGAACTGCACACAATATTCCAAATGTGGTCTCACCAAGGTCCTGTACAGTTGCAGCATAACCCCACGGCTCTTAAACTCCAACCCCCTGTTAATAAAAGCTAACACACTATAGGCCTTCTTCACAGCTCTATCCACTTGAGTGGCAACCTTTAGAGATCTGTGGATATGGACCCCAAGATCTCTCTGTTCCTCCACAGTCTTCAGAACCCTACATTTGACCCTGTAATCCACATTTAAATTAGTCCTACCAAAATGAATCACCTCACATTGATCAGGGTTAAGTTCCATTTGCCATTTTTCAGCCCAGCTTTGCATCCTATCTATGTCTCTTTGCAGCTTACAACAGCCCTCCACCTCATCCACTACTCCACCAATCTTGGTGTCATCAGCAAATTTACTGATCCACCCTTCAGCCCCCTCCTCTAAGTCATTAATAAAAATCACAAAGAGCAGAGGACCAAGCACTGATCCCTGTGGCACCCTGCTAGCAACCTGCCTCCAGTCCAAACATTTTCCATCCACCACCACCCTCTGTCTTCGATCAGATAGCCAGTTACCTATCCAATCGGCCAACTTTCCCTCTATCCCACACCTCCTCACTTTCATCATACTCTCATCATGTCCTTCAATTAATCATATTTTGATACCTTCAAATATTGATCTGTCATTTGTCTGTCCGTTTTACGCAAGATCTCTCCCAAAAATGGCTTCTTATGATTCAGTGTTTCTCTAACCAGTTTAAACCAGCTCTAATACCAAAAGACACCTTTATCTGGATAATTTACTTTGTTGCATAATTGTGCTGATATCTTTCATGAATACATCTTTCATTTTACTGGCATGTTACAAATGCATTTCTTAGAGACATTATTAAGATGTTAGTTAAATATTTTGTATTATTCTCAAACCACATATTAAAACATTAACTGCTAATTATCCTCATGTTGGGTATTTAGAATTAATCAGAATTCTCAACTACAAGTGACCAGAACTGTATACAGTATTCCGAGTGTGGCCGTATCAATGTCTTGTACAACTTCAACAAGGTGTCCCAATTCCTGTATCCCTTACTACCTCCAAGTGTAGAGGATCTCCAAGAAAACTCCAAGCGGAGAGGATCTCCAAGAAGACTCCAAGTGGAGAGGATCTCCAAGAAGACAGAATTCCCATTCACCTGAAGAAGGGGCTTGGGGCTCCAAAAGCTTGTGTGGCTTTTGCTACCAAATAAACCTGTTGGACTTTAACCTGGTGTTGTTGAACTTCTTACTCCCTTACTACCTCCACAGCTCCAGCTGGCACAGGAGTTTACTTGACATGACAATTCAGAAAGTGAGGTGGGACCAAATGAAGCTGCTGTTTGGTGAGTAAGTCCTGTTGGGTATTTCCAAACTATATTAAATTGCAATTCATTGCTCAGGCAAGTCTTCACTTGCTAGTCTTTACAGGATGGCAGCCGGGAAACCTCACAACATCAGCAGGAGGGCAGGGAGCAGTAACCGGTGAGCTTATCAATCTACTGTGGTGCGGATTCATGCTTATCATTTACGTGGCACTTAAATTGGAACAGCAATCTCCCGCAGCATCAGTCTGAGGGCAGGCTCAGAGTAACAGGTAAACACACTTTTGAAGGAACACAGAGAAGAGAATGTTCAGAGCAGCTCCTGATGATGTCATTGTTTTACAAAGTGAGAAGTGCTCCGGATTAGTGGTAACCTGACAATTACATCCTTTCTTTTCACAGTAAGTTCATTGCAGTGTTAATGTAAGCTGACTTCTGACACTAATAAATAAACTTTTAACTCTTACCGAACAGATTCAGAACGGATTTGGATTTTTGCTAGTTGGATAATGTCTGTGAAATTCACTGAGATATTAGCTCAATGTAGACATTAGAAACAGAGTAAAACAATATCAAATTATTACAAAGTAAATAAAGTAGAAATTCAGAGCCAGGTGATTTGTTGTATCTGTATGATGTGGGAGCGTGTGCACCCCATTGTGGTATCTCATGACAATATCTGTAGCAAGTGTGGGTTTGCTTGAGGAACTCCAGCTCAGAGTTGATGAGCTGGATTCTGAGCTTCGAGCACTGCGACACATCAGGGAGGGGGAGAGTTACCTGGACGCTGTGTTTAAGGAGGCAGTAACAACTCTTTAGGATTAGCTACATCAAATTCCGGCAGTTCTCAGGGGCAGGAGATTGTGACTGCGAGCAACGTAGGTAGAGGGATCACGGAAGTAATGTTAAAGGAGCCTTAGCTTGTCTATCAGGTTTCGGATTATTGCACCCTGTGTGGACGAGAGCAGGGGTTGTAAGGATGATGATGAATCTAAGCACAGGACCATGAGAGCCATTCAAGAGGGGCGGGAAAAGAGAAATGTAGTTGGAATTGGAGCTAGTATAGTCAAGGGAATAGACACTGTTCTCTGCGGCCAGGATAGAAAGTCCCGAAGGCTGTGTTACATGCCTGGTAAGAAGTCTCACAACACCAGGTTAAAGTCCAACAGGTTTATTTGGGAGCAAAATCCACTAGCTTTCGGAGCGCTGCCCCTTCATCAGATGAGTGGGAGTTCTGTTTACAAACAGGGCATATAAAGACACAAACAGAGTCGCTGAGCAAAGACTGATAGCCAAGTTCCGCACACAATGTAATTGTGTATTTGTAATTGTAATTGTAATTTGTAATTGGAGGTAATTGTGATGTGTGCGGAACTTGGCTATCAGTCTCTGCTCAGCAACTCTGTTTGTGTCTTTATATGCCCTGTTTGTGAATAGAACTCCCACTCGAGCGGCAAGCGCTCCGAAAGCTCGTGGATTTTGCTACCAAATAAACCTGTTGGACTTTAACCTGGTGTTGTGAGACTTCTTACTGTGTTTACCCCAGTCCAGCGCTGGCAAATCCACATCATTACATGCCTGGTGGCCGGGTTCAGGACATCGCATCAGGACTGCAGAGGAATTTAGAGTGAGAGGGGAAATATACAGTTGTTCTTGTCCATGTGGGTACCAACGTAGGTAGAAACAGAAAAGAGGTCTTGCTGATTGGATTTGCGCAGTGAGGGACCAAATTAAAACAAATTTAAAAATTAATCATCTCTGGATTTCTACCTGAGCCACGAGCTAATTGGAACAGGATCAACAAGATTAGGCAGGTAAATGTGCGTCTTAAAGATTGGTCTGGGAGAAGTGGGTTCAAATTCATGGGACATTGGCACTAGTACTAAGAAAGAAACGAGTTGTTTCGATGGGATGCGCTTCATTTGAATCATGCTGGGAGTCCTGGCGAACCACATATCTAGGGCAGTAGATAGGTCTTTATAATGAATAGTGGCGGGGGAGAAGGTGGGTGGGGCAGTTTTCAACTGCATGTTCGACTGCATTCAAAATTACGAAAAAAATGTTCAAGGGTAGGAGAGCTGAGGAGAGGATATTAAAGTCCCCAGAACAAATAATAGGACAGAGTGTTCGGAAAGGGTTAGGAATCTAACTTCAGGCACAGTAGATAAGGGGATGACTATGAGAAGGGGGCAGTTAATGCAGGACTGAGGGGGTTGTATTTTGAATGTGCGCAGTATGCAAAATAAGGTAAATGAGTTTGTAGCACAGATTGCAATTGGCGGGTACGATGTTGTGGGCATCCCGGAAACGTGGCTGTAAGGGGATCAGGGCTAAATAACCAAGGATGCACATTCTATCAAGAAGACAGGCAGATGGCTAGAGAGGGCGAGGTTGCCTTGTTAATAAGAAATTAAATTAAATCGATAGCAAGAAGCAATATACAGTCAGAAGATGTTGAATCTGTGTGGGTAGAATTGAGGATACGCAAAGGTAAAATGACCCTGGTTGGATTTACGTACAGGCCTCTGAGCAGTAGTCAGGGTGTAGGCACCAGATACACCAGGAGATAGAAAGGCAGAAAACAAAGGCAACGCTACAGTGATCATGGGGGGGGGGGGGGCTTCAATATGCAGGTGGACTGGGAAAGTCAGGTTTGTAGTGGATCCTGAGAAAAGGGATTCGTGGAGTGTTTAGGAGATTTATTTTGGAGCAACTTGTGCTAGAGCCCATTGGTGAACAGGATTTGCATTGAGGCAGACTTGATAAGGGATGTTAAGGTGAAGGGACCCTTAGGAGCCAATGACATAAGATGACAGAATTCACCCTGTAGTTTGAGAGGGAGAACTGAAAACAGATGTAAAGGAATTATAGTTGAGTAAATGTAACTATAGAGGCATGAGGGAGGAAGTGGCCAGAGTTGTTTGGGAGAGGAGCCTAGCAGGAATGATGGTGGAAGAGCAATGGCAGGTGTTTCTGGGAGTAAATCGGGAGACACAGCAAAATTTCATCACAAGGAAGAATAAGCATACTAATGGGAGGACAGAGCAACTATGGCTGACAAGGGCAGTCAGGGACAGCATAAAAGCAAAAGAAAGAAATCATACAATATAGTGAAGGTCAGTGGGAAACCAGGGAATTTGGGAATCTTTTAAAAACCAACAGAGGACAACTAAAAAAAGCAACAAGAGTTGAGGGGGAGGGACGGGGAGATGAAATATGAGGGTAAACTAGCTAGCCAGTTGTATAAAAGAAAACGGCAATAGTTATTTTTAGATATATAAAAGTTATGAGGAGAGATTGGGTAAACTGGGGTTGTTCTCCCTGGAAAGACGGAGGATGAGGGGAGACTTAATAGAGGTGTATAAAATTATGAAAGGCATAGATAGGGTGAATGGTGGGAAGCTTTTCCCCAGGTCGGTGGTGACGTTCACGAGGGGTCATAGGTTCAAGATGAAGGGGGGGAGGTTTAACACAGATATCAGACGGACATATTTTACACAGAGGGTGGTGGGGGCCTGGAATGCGCTGCCAGGCAAGGTGGTGGAGACGGACACACTGGGAACGTTTAAGACTTATCTAGACAGCCATATGAACGGAGTGGGAATGGAGGGATACAAAAGAATGGTCTAGTTTGGACGAGGGAGCGGCGCGGGCTTGGAGGGCCGAAGGGCCTGTTCCTGTGCTGTATTGTTCTTTGTTCTTTGTTCTAAAGGATAAGAGAGAGGCAAGAGTGGACACTGGACAACTGGAAAATGACACTGGATAATAACTGGAAACGACAAGTAATAATGGGGAACAAACAATAACGTCACTGTCCACCTGGAAAATACCGTCAGATCGCTCTGGTCCAGCAGGCCTTTTCGAATCCAAAATAGAAAATGCTGGAAAATTTCAGCAGGTCTGGAAGCATCTTTGATTTGATTTGATTTGATTTATTATTGTCACATGTATTAACATACAGTGAAAAGTATTGTTTCTTGCGTGCTATACAGACAAAACATAGGGTGGAAAGGAGAGGGTGCAGAATGTAGTGTTACAGTCATAGCTAGGGTGTAGAGAAAGATCAACTTAATGCAAGCTAAGTCCATTCAAAAGTCTGACAGCAGCAGGGAAGAAGCTGTTATTGAGTCGGTTGGTACGTGACCTCAGACTTTTGTATCTTTTTCCCGGAGGAAGAAGGTGGAAGAGAGAATGTCCGGGGTGCGTGGGGTCCTTAATTATGCTGGCTGCTTTGCCGAGGCAGCAGGAAGTGTAGACAGAGTCAATGGGTGGGAGGCTGGTTTGCCTAATGGATTGGGCTTCATTCATGACCTTTCGTAGTTCCTTGCGGTCTTGGACAGAGCAAGAGCCATACCAAGCTGTGATACAACCAGAAAGAATGCTTTCTATGGTGCATCTGTAAAAGTTGGTGAGAGTCGTAGCTGACATGCCAAAATTCATAGAAATCATCGAAACCCTACAGTACAAAAAGGGGCCATTCGGCCCATCGAGTCTGCACCGACCACAAACCCACCCAGGCCCTACCCCCATATCCCTACATATTTACCCATTAATCCCTCTAACCTACACATCTCAGGACACTAAGGACAATTTTTAGTATGGTCAATCAACCTAACCCGCACATCTTTGGACTTGATAAGATGATTCCTTAGTCTTCTGAGAAAGTAGAGGCGTTGATGGACTTTCTTAACTATAGTATCGGCATGGGGGGACCAGCGCAGGTTGTTGGTGATTTGGACACCTAAAAGCTTAAAGCTCTCTACCCTTTCTACTTTATCCTCATTGATGTAGACAGGGGCATGTTCTCCTTTATGCTTCCTGAAGTCGATGACAATCTTCTTCGTTTTGTTGACATTGAGGGAGAGATTATTGTTGCTGCACCAGTTCACCGGATTCTCTATCTCATTCCTGTACTCTGTTTCGTCATTGTTTGAGATCCGACTCACTACGGTGGTGTCATCAGTAAACTTGAAAATCGAATTGGAGGGGAATTTGGCCGCACAGTCATAAGTGTATAAGGAGCAGAGTAGGGGCTGAGAACACAGCCTTGTGGGGCACCGGTGTTGAAGATGATCGTGGAGGAGGTGTTGTTGCCTATCCTTACTGATTGTGGTCTGTGAGTTAGGAAGTTCAGGATCCAGTCACAGAGGGAGGTGCTGAGGCCCAGGCCACGGAGTTTGGAGATAAGTTTTGTGGGAATAATAGTGTTGAAGGCTGAGCTGTAGTCAATAAATAGGAGTCTGATATGGGTGTCCATGTTATCTAGGTGTTCCAGGGTTGAGTGCAAGGCCAGGGGAATGGTGTCTGCTGTGGACCTGTTGTGGCAGTAGGCGTACTGTAGTGGATCCAGGTAGTCCGGGAGGCTGGAATTGATTCGTGCCATGAGTAACCTTTCGAAGCACTTCATAATGATGAATGTCAGAGCCACCAGCCAATGGTCATTAAGGCATGCTGCTTGGTTTTTCTTAGGTACCAGGATGATGGTCGTCTTCTTGAAGCAGATAGGGACCTCAGATTGTTGTAAATCAGATTGCTGCATCTGAAAGGAGAGAAAAGAGCTGACGTTTTGAGTCCAGAGGAGCAGCTTTGACAAAGGGTCATGCGGACTCGAAACGTCAGCTCTTTTCTCTCCTTACAGATGCCCATGTCTTAATTGGCAACCGAATTATTCACAGTGAGGCATCACTGAGCAATCCGAGAAGTAAACAGCACGGATGTCCATTTGGCCCATCACACAGATGTTGGCTTTTGGACAGTGATAGCCAATTAAGTGGAGGGTGGCACAGTGACACAGTGGTTAGCACTGCTGCCTCACAGTGCCAGGGACCTGGGTTAGATTCCAGCCTTGGGTCACTGTCTTTGTGGAGCCTGCACGTTCTCCCCGTGTCTGCGTGGGTTTCCTCTGGGTGGTCCGGTTTCCTCCCATTGTCCAAAGATGTGCTGGTTAGGTTGATTGGCCATGCTAAATTGACCCTAGTGTCAGGAGGATTAGCAGGGGTTACCGGAATAGGGCCTGGGTGGGATTGTGCCGGTACAGACTTGATGTGCCGAATGGCCTCCTTCTGTATTATAGAGATTCTATGATTCTATTGGCCAGTTTGACTCTGCTCCTCCAGAATTTTGCAAACGTGTCATTTGCAAATAATATCCCTGTCTTTGAGTTACGATTATGAGAGGAGCAGTTATTGAATCTTTTGCCATCGTCCATTCAGGCAGCATGTTCTGATCACAACATCCCAATAAATTATTTAATCTTATCTTCATTCTCAATGGATGGTTTATGAATTGTTTGCGTTCACTGTCTCCTCGGGTTACCGAGGTAATGGAGATATGGAGATAGAAGGGGGAGGGAGGGGAAGTTGGAGAGAGAATGAAAAATGTACTGGGGCTGTGAGAGTGAAAGCGGAGATATGGGGGAGAGATAGGATAGGAGAATGACTGTGAGAAAGAGAGAGGAAATATGTTGATGGTGGAGGAGAGAGGAAAGAGAAGCGAAGAAAGTGGAGTGAGGGACAGGAGGAATTGGTAGAGATGGAAGATCATATGTGGGGGATAGGAGAGAGGGACAGGAGAGAATAAATTACGAGTAAAGGAGAGAGAAATATGCGCAAACATTGAGAGGGTTGCTTCAGGAGGGAGAGAGATTTAAAGGTAGCGAGAGGTTGATTGTGGAAGGTGTGTGAGGCTGTAATGTAAGAATCGGTCTCAGAATTCCTTAAAGTTAAATTTTGATCTCAGTGCCTGCAGACATCTGGTTTATTGAAAATGTTCAAATATTCAAGCTATGAAGCAAGCGACATAACAAAGTTTGAACATGCAGATTATCTCTCTGCATCTGCATAATGATGTGCAGATGCTGGCGTTGGACTGGGGTAAACACAGTAAGAAGTCTCACAACCCCAGGTTAAAGTCCAACAGATTTATTTGGTAGCACAAACGGGGCGGTACGGTAGCACAGTGGTTAGCACTGCTGCTTCACAGCTCCAGGGTCCTGGGTTCGATTCCCGGCTCGGGTCACTGTCTGTGTGGAGTTTGCACATTCTCCTCGTGTCTGCGTGGGTTTCCTCCGGGTGCTCCGGTTTCCTCCCACAGTCCAAAGATGTGCAGGTTAGGTTGATTGGCCAGGTTAAAAAAAAAAAATTGCCCCTTAGAGTCCTGGGATGTGTAGGTTAGAAGAATTAGCGGGTAAAATATGTGGGAGTAGGGCCTGGGTGGGATTGTGGTCGGTGCAGACTCGATGGGCCGAATGGCCTCCTTCTGGGACTTCGATGTTGTGGCTATTTCAGAGACATGGATAGAGCAGGGGCAGGAATGGATGCTGCAGGTCCCGGGGTTCAAATGTTTTAGTCGAAGGAGGTAGAAGAGGGGGAGGGGTAGCATTATTGGTCAGAGATTGTATCACAGTGTCAGAGAGGAGGTTTGATGAGGACTTATCTGTTGAGGTAGTATGGGCGGAGATTAGAAATAGGAGAGGAGAGGTCACCCTGTTGGGAGTCTTTTATAGACCTCCTAAAAGTTCTAGAGAGGTTGAGGAAAGGATTGCGGAGTCAATCCTGCTTAGGAGTGAAAGTAATAGGGCAATTGTTATGGGGGATTTTAACTTGACTAATATTGACTGGAATTGTTATAGCTCTAGCTCGTTAGAGGGGTCAGTTTTTGTTCAAAGCGTGCAGGAAGGTTTTTTGACTCAGTATGTAGACAGGCCAACTAGAGGTGAGGCTATATTGGATCTGGTGCTGGGAAATGAGCCAGACCAGGTGCTAGACTTGGAAGTTGGTGTGCATTTTGGTGATAGTGACCACAATTCGGTTACGTTCACCTTAGTGATGGAAAGGGATAGGCATGAACCTCGGGCCAGTGGTTTTAGCTGGGGGAAGGGTAATTATGAGGCTATTAGGAGAGAATTAGGAAACATAGGTTGGACTAGGAGATTACAGGGACTGGGAACGTCCGACATGTGGAGTTTTTTCAAGGAGCAGCTACTGCGAGTCTGTGATAGGTATGTCCCTGTCAGGCAAGGAGGAATTGGTAGGGCTAGGGAACCGTGGTGCACCAAAAAAGTTTCTTTGTTGGTTAAAAAGAAAAAGGAGGCTTATGTTCGGATGAGACGTGAGCACTCGGGTAGTGCACTAGAAAGCTTTAGATTGGCTAAGAGGGAGTTGAAGAGCGAGCTTAGAAGGGCTAAAAGGGGACATGAGAAGACTTTGGCGGATAGGGTTAAAGAGAATCCTAAGGCGTTCTATAGGTATGTCAAGAACAGAAGGTTGGTTAGGGCAAGTTTAGGGCCAGTTATAGATGGCAGAGGGAAGTTATGTGTGGAACCGGAGGAGATTGGTGAAGCATTGAACCAATATTTCTCTTCGGTGTTCACGCAAGGGGACATGAATATAGCTGAGGAGGACACTGGGTTGCAAGGGAGTAGAATAGACAGTATTACAGTTGATAAGGAGGATGTGCAGGATATTCTGGAGGGTCTGAAAATAGATAAATCCCCTGGTCCGGATGGGATTTATCCAAGGATTCTCTGGGAGGCAAGAGAAGTGATTGCAGAGCCTCTGGCTCTGATCTTCAGGTCATCGTTGGCCTCTGGTATAGTACCAGAAGATTGGAGGTTAGCGAATGTTGTCCCATTGTTTAAGAAGGGGAACAGAGACTTCCCCGGGAATTATAGACCAGTGAGTCTCACTTCTGTTGTCGGCAAGATGTTGGAAAAAATTATAAGGGATAGGATTTATAGTTATTTGGAGAGTAATGAATTGATAGGTGATAGTCAGCATGGTTTTGTGGCAGGTAGGTCGTGCCTTACTAACCTTATTGAGTTTTTTGAGAAAGTGACCAAGGAGGTGGATGGGGGCAAGGCAGTGGACGTGGTATATATGGATTTTAGTAAGGCGTTTGATAAGGTTCACCATGGTAGGCTTCTGCAGAAAATGCAGATGTATGGGATTGGGGGTGATCTAGGAAATTGGATCAGGAATTGGCTAGCGGATAGGAAACAGAGGGTGGTGGTTGATAGTAAATATTCATCATGGAGTGCGGTTACAAGTGGTGTACCTCAGGGATCTGTTTTGGGGCCACTGCTGTTTGTAATATTTATTAATGATCTGGATGAGGGTATAGTTGGGTGGATTAGCAAATTTGCTGATGACACCAAAGTCGGTGGTGTGGTAGACAGTGAGGAAGGGTGTCGTAGTTTGCAGGAAGACTTAGACAGGTTGCAAAGTTGGGCCGAGAGGTGGCGGATGGAGTTTAATGCGGAGAAGTGTGAGGTAATTCACTTTGGTAGGAATAACAGATGTGTTGAGTATAGGGCTAACGGGAGGACTTTGAATAGTGTGGAGGAGCAGAGGGATCTAGGTGTATGTGTGCATAGATCCCTGAAAGTTGGGAATCAAGTAGATAAGGTTGTTAAGAAGGCATATGGTGTCTTGGCGTTTATTGGTAGGGGGATTGAATTTAGGAGTCGTAGCGTTATGTTGCAACTGTACACAACTCTGGTGCGGCCGCACTTGGAGTACTGTGTGCAGTTCTGGTCCCCACATTACAGGAAGGATGTGGAGGCTTTGGAGAGGGTGCAGAGGAGGTTTACCAGGATGTTGCCTGGTATGGAGGGGAGATCCTATGAGGAGAGGCTGAGGGATTTGGGATTGTTTTCGCTGGAAAGGCGGCGGCTAAGAGGGGATCTTATTGAAACATATAAGATGATTAGAGGTTTAGATAGGGTGGATAGTGATAGCCTTTTTCCTCTGATGGAGAAATCCAGCACGAGGGGGCATGGCTTTAAATTGAGGGGGGGTAGTTATAGAACCGATGTCAGGGGTAGGTTCTTTACCCAGAGGGTGGTGAGGGATTGGAATGCCCTGCCAGCATCAGTAGTAAATGCGCCTAGTTTGGGGGCGTTTAAGAGATCCGTAGATAGGTTCATGGACGAAAAGAAATTGGTTTAGGTTGGAGGGTCACAGTTTTTTTTTTTAACTGGTCGGTGCAACATCGTGGGCCGAAGGGCCTGTTCTGCGCTGTAATGTTCTATGTTCTATGTTCTATGTTCTGCACTGTAGGGTTTCTATGATTTCTATGATTTCTATAATGGTATTTGCTACCAAATAAACCTGTTGGACTTTAACCTGGTGTTGTGAGACTTCTTACTGTCTGCATAATGAGGCACATTTCAATTTAGCACGTTCCAATGTGGATAGTATTTCGTCTCCCAGACAACTCTGTGATTCTATTTTATACTCTCTTCTCAACAGCAATATGTAGAAAGAAGTATATAACGTTTTTGCACAGCACATGGCCTTTCAGCGTGTTTCAAAGGCAAAGAGGAGACTTAATGGGTACAATTGATCCAGACAATCAGCAGCTGTGATGATGTTTGGGGATAAATATTGACCTGCTAATTGAGTGTTGACCTAGATTTTACGTTATCCTGACAGAGATGCTGATTCATACTTCCACTCAAAGGTAGCAATCCACCAATCCCCGATGCTGCACTCCTTCACACTCACCCTGCACCACCACTGCAGCTCAAGCTCTGTCACCTTTTGTTCTTCCTGCCAAAACGGAAAATTTCAAATTGTCTCACATTATATTCCATTTGGCAAGTCATTGATTTAATCTGTAAATGTTTGAGGTTCCAGCGCTGATCGCTGTGGCACTGCTGAATACATTTTGCTCCCTGAAAAGTCCCATTTACGCCTACTCTGATTCCTGGTGGCCAGCCAATCTTCGATCCATGCCAATATGTTGCCCCATTTAATATGAAGCTTTATTTGTGCATTTTTACAGCCAGGTCTCGCTGTTCCAGCACGCCTTTTAGAATTCTACGATTGATTTTATATATAGAGTCATGGTCACACTGGCTGAGTTCTACCTTACAGATAATGTCTCAAAACTCTCCATCGCCATTCTGGGCCAGAGCTTAGCCATCAGTAGGTCAGAGCCATGAATGTTGCAGCCAAGCACATCACTGCCGGGAAGGAGAGAGCTGCCTTGGGAATCCTCAACGTTAATTCCGGGTGCATGTTGGCCCATAGCATAAGATCAAACATAGGCAAGGAAATGTACTGTTTATTATCAGCTACCACCCTCCCCCCAGCTGATAAATAACCACTTCTCCATTTTGATCATCACTTGGAAGAAGCACTGGGGTTAAGAATGACACTGAAGGATAATCTGAGTGGGGAAATTTAATGTGTGACAGCAAGAGAGACTGAGTAGTCCAAGCTCTGACTGAGCTGAAGGACATGGCAGGCAGAGTAGGCCTGAGGCAGAGTGTGAGATAATCAACAAGAGAGCAAAAGCCTGCCTCATCTCGCCCTCAGCTATTTACCAGCTACACAAAAGTCAATCAAAGACAAAATGTTTAGAAGGAACCACCACGCAGTGAAGAGGGAATCCCATCTTCCCACTGAGTACATCATCAGTTCTGATGTGCTGCACCACAATTATGCTGAACGAGATCAAGTGAGGTTGTAGCATCGTGGCATTTCTGCTAGATGAGTAATCCGGAGAAACAAGCTATTAATCTAGGGGAGGCTAAAAACAGAATATTCTGGGAAATCTCAACATTTCTGGCAGTAACTGTGGAGCGAGGACAGAGCCAATGTTTCAAGTTTGGACAAATCTTCGTCAGAGCTGCATCCAGACTTGAAACCTCAGCTCCGTTCTCTCTCTACAGATGCTACCAGGCCTGCTGAGGTTTGTCGGCATTTTCTGTTTTTCATTCAGTTCCAAGGTCAGCAGTGCTTTGTGTTTATCTTAATGCTCCAGGGAGAGTGTTTGAATCCAACAGTGGCAGATGGTGAAATTTAAATACAAAAATAAAAACAAATCTTGAATTAAAAGACTAATGATCATAAAATCCCTACAGTACAGAATGAGACCATTTGGCCTATCGACCCTACACCGACAACAATGCCACCCAGGCCTTATCACCGTAATTACCCTGCTAACACCGATGGCATTAAGGGGCAATTTAACATGGCCAATCAACCTAATCCACACAACTTTGGAGCGCGGGAGGAAATCAGAGCACCCGGAGGAAACCCACGCAGACATGGGGAGATTATACCAACTTCGCACAGACAGTCACCCAAGGCCAGAATTGAACCTGGGTCCCTGGCGCTGTGAGGCAGCAGTGCTAACGGCTGTGCCAGCTTGTCACCCATGAAAAGATTGAGGATTCTCACAAAACTTGTTTAGTTCAATAATGCCGTGCAGTGAACAAAATTTGTCGTCCTTACCTTATTCCAAAGGATTAAGAGAAAATTATAGTACCTTAAACCTGGGCTTACATGAAGTGAATTGCATTGCCCGCAACAGGGTTGTATCGAGCCATAAACTGCAGCGTTATGAAATGTAATCATCCTGATAAGCGGAGAGGATTCTATCACATGCCTCACTTTGGTCTTGTAGATGGAAGAGTTACATATCGTGGAACTCCCAGCCTCTGACTTGCTCTTTGAGCCACAGTATTTATATGGCTGGTGCAGTTCAGAATATGCTCAATGGTAAGCCGCAAAATGTTGATATGTGTTAATTCAGTGATGGCAATTCCATTTATTGCCAAGGAGAGATGGTTCCATTCTCTCTTGCTGGAAATGGCCATTGCCAATCATTGTTCTAGCTGAATGCCAGCGGCCAGTTAACTGGTCTAAGACTGAATTTTATCCTCATTCCATTTCATATGTGGTGTCGTCCTTGATCACATGTGAATATTTCACTTTCTGACCTTAGGGTAGAAGGAAGTTCATTGTAGAAGATGATGGGGCAGAGGAAGCTTCGGTGCCGAACTCATTTTGTAATGGCTTTAATGTCATCATTCAACTACAGCCATCTTCTAGAAATGTGCCGAACCAGTGTAATTTTTTTCCCTTGATCCCCAAAGTTTCCTCATATAGGCTTTAAACTGTGCCCTAATTTTGCCACAACTCCTGCTTTGTCTCCATATTTTGAAGCAGCTAGTACGAGCTGGTTTATCTTGATTAACTCTCATAGCGCTGTAGGCTTTTTGGCTCATCATGTCCGGAAAATATGTATCCATTTACCTTTCCAAATTGCTCTTTGAATATGTCTTCCAGCCATTCCAGATCACAAGAACTCACTGCGGAATGACACACATTCCACACGAGAACATTTTGTGCCAATTACTTGTTAATGTGGTTTGAGTTCCTCATGTAGGTGGACATGCGAGATTTTTTTTCTGAAGTTACTTGTGTTTGAAACTTGCCCTGCCTGTTCAGGTGCTTGTAAAGAAGGAGCGAAGATTGTTGTTGGAAGTATGCCGATCTGCAGTGCGAGATGTGCCAAAACCAGTACCACACCCCAAACGTTCAGTTCAAACACCAGTTCCTCTGGAGGAATCAGAGAGTTACAAAAAAAGGGAGCAATTAATATGCATAATATGGGAATAGTCTCACACGGTGCTCCCACTGCAATAACACTCGCCTACACAGAAATCACAAAAACCCTACAGTGCAGAAGGAGGCCATTCGGCCCATCGAGTCTGCACCGACCACAATCCCACCCAGGCCCTACCCCCACATATTTTTACCTGCTAATCCCTCTATCCTACGCATCTCAGGACTCTAAGGGGCAATTTTTTTTTCACCTGGCCAATCAACCTACACAGGCAGGTTGGGCACCACTAGTATCGGTCCAGCTGGCAGATGTTGGGCTTTCCTATCGATGCCCATTGCGAAGGTGACTCCAGCACAGAGCACCATATGGATATTGGCGCATTACCTGGTCTCCAATGCCTCACTGAGATTCACACAGGCACAGAAAGACACTCTCCTTCCCACTCGACTTGAAAAACTAACCAGATTCAGGCAGAGTTTTAATTCCCATTGAATCGCAATCACAGAAATAAGATTGCTGTCACTGGAACCATGATACGGAGCAAAATGTTCAAAACTATGAAGGCAATGGAGTCTTTCCATCTCTTTTGATCTATGGTTTTGCTGGTCCACTATTTCAGTGCCTATCTCGTTCTATTTTTCACTTTCTGTCTTTCTCCCGAGTACCGGTTGATTGGAAAACGGCTAATGTTACGCCGCTGTTTAAAAAAGGAAGGAGACAAAAGGCGGGTAACTATAGGCCGGTCAGCTTAACGTCTGTAGTAGGGAAAATGCTGGAATCCATTATTAAAGAGGAGATAGCAGGGCATCTGGATAGAAATGGTTCGATCAATCAGACGCAGCATGGATTCATGAGGGGAAAGTCGTGCTTGACGAACATGTTGGATTTTTATGAAGATGTGACGAGGGCGGTTGATGGAGGAGAACCGGTGGATGCGGTGTTTTTGGATTTCCAAAAGGCGTTTGATAAGGTGCCCCATAAAAGGCTGCTGAAGAAGATTAGGGCACACGGAGTTGGGGGTAGTGTGTTAAAGTGGATTGGGGACTGGCTATCCGACAGGAAGCAAAGAGTCGGAATAAATGGGTGTTTTTCTGGTTGGAGGAAGGTAACTAGTGGCGTGCCGCAGGGATCGGTACTCGGGCCGCAACTGTTTACCATTTATATAGATGATCTGGAGGAGGGGACGGAGTGTAGGGTAACGAAGTTTGCAGACGACACAAAGATAAGTGGAAAAGTGAATCGTGTGGAGGACGGAGAAGATCTGCAGAGAGATTTGGACAGGCTGAGTGAGTGGGCGAGGATATGGCAAATGGAGTATAACGTTGAGAAATGCGAGGTTATACACTTTGGAGGAAATAATAACAAATGGGATTACTATCTCAATGGAAACAAATTAAAACATGCTACCGTGCAAAGGGACCTGGGGGTCCTTGTGCATGAGACGCAAAAGCCCAGTCTGCAGGTACAACAGGTGATCAAGAAGGCAAATGGGATGTTGGCCTATATTGCGAGGGGGATAGAATATAAAAGCAGGGATGTCTTGATGCACCTGTACAGGGCATTGGTGAGGCCGCAGCTGGAATACTGTGTGCAGTATTGGTCCCCTTATATGAGGAAGGATATATTGGCATTGGAGGGAGTGCAGAGAAGGTTCACCAGGTTGATACCGGAGATGAGGGGTTTGGATTATGAGGAGAGGCTGAGGAGATTGGGTTTGTACTCGTTGGAGTTTAGAAGGATGAGGGGGGATCTTATGGAGACTTATAAGATAATGCGGGGGCTGGATAGGGTGGAGGCGGAGAGATTCTTTCCACTTAGTAAGGAAGTTAAAACTAGAGGACACCGCCTCAAAATAAAGGGGGGTCGGTTTAAGACAGAGTTGAGGAGGAACTTCTTCTCCCAGAGGGTGGTGAATCTCTGGAATTCTCTGCCCACTGAGGTGGTGGAGGCTACCTCGCTGAATATGTTTAAAGCGCGGATGGATGGATTCCTGAGCAGTAAGGGAATTAAGGGTTATGGGGATCAGGCGGGTAAGTGGTCCTGATCCACGACAGATCAGCCATGATCTTATTGAATGGCGGGGCAGGCTCGAGGGGCTAGATGGCCTACTCCTGCTCCTATTTCTTATGTTCTTACAGAATTAGTCTCCTTGACTCTCTCGCTGACAGTCTCTTTTCAAGATCCGAATTGAACAGAAAGACAGCATCTTCTATAAAGAGAGGGGATGAATTGTTCTGATGCAGGCAGATTCAGGTGTCCTTGTGCAGATGTTACAAATATTAAGTTGCAGTTCTACCCAAACAATCAAGGAAGGAAAGAGAATGGTGGCGTCTGACGCAAGTGAAATTCTGTACTTGACTGCCTTAAATGAGAGAGGGACAGACAGACGAAAACTACGTTGAAGAGGTTCGGCGAGTAAATTCTAGACTTTGGGGTTCAGGCTCAAGAAGGCGGGACTTCACACGAATGGTGCACTGATCGGAACTGGGGATGCGTAAAAGGCCAGAACCTGGAGGACTGTCCAGTTGGAGAAGATTACGGAAATAGGCTCAGTCTGAGATGCTTTAGGGGTTACATAGATAGGGAGAGTTGCAGAAACTGGAGCAGTTACAGAGATAGGTAGGATTGAAAGGGCTGGGGAAGGTTACAGAGATATCGCGAGATCGAGAGAGTGGAAGACGTTAAGGAGATAGGGTGGGTAATGGGTGTTCAGCTGGTTGTAAGGGCTGAGGAAGGTTACAGAGATATGGAAAGATCGAGAGGTTGGGAGAAGTTAGGGAGATCTGGAGGGTATCAGTGCGTCAAGAGGTAAAAGCCATAGGCGGTTGTAGGAATTGTGGAGGTTAGAATGATTTGGACGTTTGCAATGGCTGGAGACAGGGAGTGTGGTAGGGCCTGCAGGACCATAAGCTGAGAAGGATAGTTTTGGGAGCTGTAGCAGGTTACATCGATAAGGAAATTTCGAAGGAGTGGAATAGGTTACAGAAATAGGGATTTGTTTAGATTTTGGAGGACGTTACATAAATATAGCGGGTTGTTGACGCTGTAAGAGGCAATGGAGATAAGGAGGACTGTAGGAGCATATCTAGCTTAAATAGATTGGAAGGTCTCAATTGACTGGCGGAGGTTACAGAAATAGGGCTACACGATATGTTTGAAGTTTATTTATTAGTGCCACAAGTGGGTTTACATTAACACTGCAATCAAGTTACTGTGAAAATCCCCGAGTCTCCACACTCTGGTGCCTGCTAGGGTACACTGAGGGAGAATTTAGCATGGCCAATGCAACCTAATCATCAGAATATGGGAAGAAACTGGAGCACTTGGAGGAAACCCATGCAAACACAGGGAGAACGTGCAGACTCCGCACAGAGCCAAGTTGGGAATTGAACCCGAGTCCCTGGTGTTGTGAGGCAGCAGTGCTAACCACTGTGTCACTGTGCCGCCCATGCCTCTTCCGATATGAAGGAGATTAAAGTGAAAAGGATGGTTAGAGGGCATGTAAGATTTTACAGAGTTATGGGGAGTTCGACGGGCTGGAAGAGGTTGGTAAAATATTGAGGTTTGTAGGGACTGGAGGTGGTTACAGAGGTAAGGAGGGTTGTGGGAAATTGATAAGGTGGCAAAGATAGAAACAATTTTATGGGCTGGAGCAAGTTACATGGATTAGGAGGGTGTGTGTTGTAGGTGGGATTAAATCATTAGTATAATACTGACTTGGAGTTAATGGTCTGAGAATAAAGAATGGTTTAATAAGAGACTATCAGTGTAAAAGGCATAGAACCATAGAAAATTACAGCTCAGAAACAGGCCTTTTGGCCCTTCTTGTCTGTGCCGAACGATTCTTTGCCTAGTCCCACTGACCTGCACTTGGACCATATCCCTCCACACCCCTCTCATCCATGAACCCGTCCAAGTTTTTCTTAAATGTTTTTCTTAAATTTTCTTAAATACCACTTTATCCGGCAGCTCATTCCACACTCCCACCACTCTCTGTGTGAAGAAGCCCCCCCCTAATATTCCCTTTAAACTTTTCTCCTTTCACCCTTAACCCATGCCCTCTGGTTTTTTTCTCCCCTAGCCTCAGCGGAAAAGCCTGCTTGCATTCACTCTATCTATACCCATCAAAATCTTATACACCTCTATCAAATCTCCCCTCAATCTTCTACGCTCCAGGGAATAAAGTCCCAACCTATTCAATCTCTCTCTGTAACTCAGCTTCTCAAGTCCCAGCAACATCCTTGTGAACCTTCTCTCCACTCTTTCAACCTTATTTACATCCTTCCTGTAACTAGGTGACCAAAACTGTACACAATACTCCAAATTCGGCCTCACCAATGCCTTATATAACCTTACCATAACACTCCAACTTTTATACTCGATACTCCGATTTATAAAGGCCAATGTACCAAAGGCACTCTTTACGACCTTATCCACCTGTGACGTCACTTTTAGGAAATTCTGTACCTGTATTCCCAGATCCCTCTGTTCAACTGCACTCTTCAGAGTCCTACCATTTACCCTGTACGTTCTACTTTGGTTTGTCCTTCCAAAGTGCAATATCTCACACTTGTCTGCGTTAAATTCTATTTGCCATTTTTGAGCCCATTTTTCTAGTTGGTCCAAATCCCTCTGCAAGCTTTGAAAACCTTCCTCACTGTCCACTACACCTCCAATCTTTGTATCATCAGCAAACTTGCTGATCCAATTGACCACATTATCATCCAGATCATTGATATAGATGACAAACAACAATGGACCCAACACCGATCCCTGCGGCACACCACTAGTCACAGGCCTCCACTCAGAGAAGCAATCCTCCACAACCACTCTCTGGCTTCTTCCATTGAAAGAAGTCTCACAACACCAGGTTAAAGTCCAACAGGTTTATTTGGTAGCAAATGCCATAAGCTTTCGGAGCGCTGCCCCTTCGTCAGATGGAGTGGTTATCTGTTCTCAAACAGTGCAAACAGACACAGAAATCAAATTACAGAATACTGATTAGAATGCAAATCTCTACAGCCAGCCAGGTCTTAAATGTACAGACAATGTGGGTGGAGGGAGCATTCAACACAGGTTAAAGAGATGTGTATTGTCTCCAGACAGAACAGCCAGTGAAATGCTGCAAGCCAAGGAGGCAAGCTGTGGGGGTTACTGATAATGTGACATAAATCCAACATCCCGGTTTAGGCCATCCTCATGTGTGCGGAACTTGGCTATCAGTTTCTGCTCAGCGACTCTGCGCTGTCGTGTGTCGTGAAGGCCGCCTTGGAGAACGCTTACCTGAAGATCCAAGGCTGAATGCCCGTGACTGCTGAAGTGCTCCCCCACAGGAAAAGAACAGTCTTGCCTGGTGATTGTTGAGCGGTGTTCATTCATCCGTTGTCGTAGCGTCTGCATGGTTTCCCCAATGTACCATGCCTCAGGACATCCTTTCTTGCAGCGTATCAGGTAGACAACGTTGGCCGAGTTGCAAGAGTAGGTACCGTGTACCTGGTAGATGGTGTTCTCATGTGAGATGATGGCATCCGTGTCGATGATCTGGCACGTCTTGCAGAGGTTCCTGTGGCAGGGTTGTGTGGTGTCGTGGTCACTGTTCTCCTGAAGGCTGGGTAGTTTGCTGCGGACAATGGTCTGTTTGAGGTTGCGTGGTTGTTTGAAGGCAAGAAGTGGGGGTGTGGGGATGGCCTTCCATTCTTCCATTGAGCCAGTGTCTAATCCAATTTACTACCTCCCCATGTATACCTAGCGACTGACCTTCCTAACTAACCTCCCATGAGGGACCTTGTCAAAGGCCTTGCTGAAATCCAGGTAGGCAACATCCACCACCTTCCCTTCATCCACTTTCCTGGTAACCTCCTCGAAAAACTCTAATAGATTGGTCAAACATGACCTACCACGCACAAAGCCATGTTGACTCTCCCTAATAAGTCCCAGTCTATCCAAATATTTGTAGATCCTATCCCTTATCACACCTTCCAATAACTTGCCCACCACCGACGTCAAACTTACTGGCCTATAATTTCCCGGATTTCTTTTGGAACCTTTTTTAAACAACGGAACAACATGAGCCACCCTCCAATCATCTGGCACCTCCCCCGTGAATACTGACATTTTAAATATGTCTGCCAGGGCCCCTGCAAGTTCAACACTAGCTTCCCTCAAGGTCCGTGGGAATACCCTGTCCGGTCCTGGGGATTTATCCACTCTGATTTGCCTCAGGACAGCGAGCACCTCCTCCCCTTTAATCTGTAAAGGTTCCATGACCTCCCTACCTGTTTGCCCTATTTCCGTAGACTCCATGCCCGTTTCCTCAGTAAATACGGATGCAAAAAAACCATTTAGTATCGCCCCCATCTCTTTCGGTTCCATACACAGATGGATTAAAGAACAGCAATATGGGGTGGCATGGTGACACAGTGGTTAGCACCGCTGTCGGGGACGGAGGTTCAATTCCAGCCTTGTGTGACTGTCTTTGCAGAGTCTGCACATTCTCCCCATGTTTGCATGGGTTTCCTCCGGGTGCTCTGGTTTCCTCCCACAGTCCAAAGATATGCAGGTTAAGTGTATTGGCTGTGATAAATTGCCTCTTAGCGTTAGAGGATTAGAAGGGTTAATGCATGGGGTTACGGGGATAGGGCCTGGATGGGAGTGTGGTCGGTACAGACCCGATGGGCTGAATGGCCTTCTTCTGCACTGTAGGGATTCTATGAACAAGTATTGCTCATTTCAACATGTATTTTTTCTTAGAATGTATTTTGTAACACTTCAGTCAACACTTCAAGGTGCAGCAAGGTCAAATGGCTTGAGGCACTCAGAAGGGAACCGCATTTTTGTAGAACTGTTGAATGTTGACATTTTTATCAGTAGATGTCAGGAAATAAATGGTTTCATATGCCAGACCAATGAATAGGACTGCACAAAGTCATGCTGTTAACACATGTGCAGCCAGACAACAGCAATTTCTTAGGGTTTGTCTTATAGTGACGTGAATATAAATCTGTGGGAATATTAACTTTAACCTTTGCTGTGTTACTGGGAAACCAAGGGAGGTAGCATCCGAAATTAAGGATAAATAAGATCTCATGTGATCAACATGTAAATTGTTATTGGCTGCAGTTGGTGACAGGGATGGTTATTGACTGATTTGTGTTAATGTTTACTAGATTATGCCCACCTGAAAGCTGGGAAATAAGATTCTGATAATTGTATAATTGGCCTTACGAAGGCATTGTATTTTAGAATGATATTGGGTCCTAGTGGGGTGCTGAACCATCTAATATCATTCTCCCATTTGATCAATTAGTCAATAAGGTCACAACTTTGAATCAGGACACTGAATTCAAGAGTGTTATATTTGGCTTAAGTTTTAATAATTCGTGGTCTCAAAAGAAAACCCCATCAACAACATTGGTGCTGCGAACAGGGTGATATCACTGGCTTCGGGTGGCAGAATGGGACTCCTAAGAGGGGGATGTTTTATTTTACCATCCCAAGTCATTAGAAGAATGCATGTCGGGCCATCAGGGCTGTTAGATGACTCGCCCGAGTCAATGTGAGGGGTGTCACTGGGATTTTTCTGGTGATTAATTTCCACTTTGTCGTGTCACTGCATAGCAAACTGTGCTCAAAGAGGAGGGAGGGGCGTGGACGGACATACGCCACCGCCCTGCTCAGCAGAGTGGAAAGCTGAGGAGTGGGGGAGGACATGAGAGGTTGGTTGCACTCAGTACAAAGGACTGGGTGAAAAAGATCCCAGAACGCTCCACCCAGCAGAGCTAAAAGCTATGCAATGGTTAAGCACGAGAGAGGGAGCCGCACCAAGAGTTGACGGAGGTTATCGGCGCTAGAGGTCATTGCAGAAGGACAGGATAATCATAGAATCCTGCAGTGCAGAATTGCGCTGCAGTCCATTCAGCCCATCAAGTCTGCACCAACCACAATCCCATCCAGGCCCTATCTCCATAACCCCATGCACTTACCTTAGCTAGTCCCCCTGAAACTAAGGGGAATTTAGCATGGCCAATCAACCTAACCTGCACACCTTTGGAGTGTGGGAGGAAACCAGAGCACCCGGAGGAAACCCATGCAGTCATGGGGAGAATGTGCAAACTCCGCATAGACAGTGACCCAAGGCCGGGAATTGAACCTGGGTTCCTGGTGTTGCGAGACAGCAGTGCTAACCACTGTGCCACTGTGCTAGTTAGTGCTAAGTGGTGGTTGGTGAAATAGAAAGTAGTTAGACCACTGGAAGGAATGCTCGAGGTCCCCGTGGGAGACAGGAGAGTAGTGAGTGCCTCAAGTGTTTTGAGAGTGGGACTGTAGATGGGATTTAACAGTAGAAGGGACTAGGTAGATTAGGAATTAGTTATAAGAATCAACTTAACATCAGATAAACAGCTGTTTTATATAAGTAACTGAATTATATTAACATTTTTAAGATGTTATAATCTTTATATGCAAAAAATGTTGAATACTCATTCAAGGCCAATGTGCAAGATAAATTCGAACTCAATTGAAAGATGTAGCAAATTAGTAAACAGGCTAAGAAACATAAAGTATGAAATATTCTGGGATGAAAGGCAGACAGCAGATCAATATCGGATACAAGAAAACTAGTTAGGAAAATTGCCAACACATTATAATTCGTAGTTGAGAATTCTGATTAATTCTAAATACCCAACTTGAGGATAATTAGCAGCTCATGTTTTAATATGTGGTTTGAGAACAATATAAAATATTTAAGTAACATGTTAATACTATGTCAGTAAAATGAAGGATATATTCATGAAAGATATGGCTCAGATAATAGATCTGATAGAATGCGAAGGGACAACCATCTTGCAGTATGTAAGAACATAAGAAATAGGAGTAGGAGTAGGCCATCCAGCCCCTCAAGCCTGCCCCACCATTCAATAAGATCATGGCTGATCTGAAGTGGATCAGTTTCACTTACCCGCCTGATCCCTATAACCCCTAATTCCCTTACCGATCAGGAATCCATCTATCCGTGATTTAAACACATTCAACGAGGTAGCCTCCACCACTTCAGTGGGCAGAGAATTCCAGAGATTCACCACCCTCTGAGAGAAGAAGTTCCTCCTCAACTCTGTCCTAAACTGACCCCCCTTTATTTTGAGGCTGTGCCCTCTAGTTCTAGTTTCCTTTCTAAGTGGAAAGAATCTCTCCATCTCTACCCTATCCAGCCCCTTCATTATCTTATAGGTCTCTATAAGATCCCCCCTCAGCCTTCTAAATTCCAACGAATACAAACCCAATCTGCTCAGTCTCTGAAAATGTAGATGACATTTTGATAGCCTCGGACAGCCAGACAACACATTGCTTGACCCTCAACAGGGTAATCCAGGCAATCCAAGATGCTGGACTTCAGTCAGACCACAAAAAGACCAAGCTGGGGCAGGAAAATGTGACATACTTGGGGTTTGTTATTTCCCAGGGCAAGAAAGAGATTCTGGAAGACAGAAAGAAGGCTATGTTGTGCCTGCAGAGACCCCATACTGTAAAAGGGGCACGAAAGGTGTTGGGACTTTTTAATTATTGCAGGGATTTTGTGGAGGATAATGCTGGACGTGCCAAACCTTTCCAGTACCTGATTAAGGGAGAGAAAGCTAATGGTGAGTAAGTAGTATGGAGAGACTTAGAAGCGCAGGCTTGCTCAGGGTTAAAACAGGCCATGGTGAGAGCCCCAGCTTTGGGACTTCCAGATCTCACTGAGCCTTTCCACATTTTCTGTCAGGAGAATGACAGAATGCAAGCTGCAATAGTCACCCAACGACATGGAGGCGGATCAAGACCCATGGGGTATTACTCTGCCCAACTAGACTCAGAAGCCAGGGGAATGCATCGATGTGTGAGAACACTTGCATGCACTTCCTGTGGGGTGATTGTATCAGAGCCACTCACCCTGATTGGAAAAATAATTCTCCACAGTCCACACACAATCGTCCAGCTTTTAGCAGCAGGGAGGTTAAAAGGGGTTTCTAATGGAAAATGTTCAAAGTGGAAGGCAAATATTTTGCCAGGAGGCAAACATGTAGAGATCAGTAGAGATGTATGAAAAAATCCTGCAGGACGAATTACAGTGCTAGGAACGGAACATGACTGTGTTGCAGATGTCAATGAAGGAGAGAGTGACGGTTTAGCAGAAGAACCACTCACAACTGAAGGGGTGATGAACCTATATGTAGATGCAGTAAGTAGTCTCACAACACCAGGTTAAATGCCAGGCACTCACCTGATGAAGGGACAGTGCTCCGAGTGCTACCAAATAAACCTGCTGGACCTTAACCTGTTGTGAGACTACTTACTGTGCCTACCCCAGTCCAATGCCGGCAACTCCACATATACGTAGATGGGGCTAGAAAGAATGTCAATGGTGAAATCCGCATCGCATGGGCGGTGGTGAATGATGAAGGGACAGTGATTGCAGGAGAAAAAATAATTCAGCACAAGTAGCAGAGTTGTTAGCTTTAACCAATGCTTTAGAATGGGGTGCAGGAAAGTGGGTAAACATGCTTACAGTCGATATGCATTTGCGTAGTCCATGACTACATGACAGCTTGGGGTAGAGGGGATTTGTTACATCTAGTGGGGGGCATATCCAGCATGAACATCTAATCAGGAATTTACCTCAAGCAGCCCACAGTCCCTTAGAAGCAGCAGCAATAAAGGTACAGACACACAATTTGGTTTATATACATATTAACATGTATAATTATATAGACTCACACTCACACATACAAACACACACATTATTGATTTATAAATATTTTGCCAATGAGCAGGGATTACTGCATAGAAAAGAAAATATTAGCATTGTTTTAAATCTGAAATTATAACAGGAAAAAGCACTAAACAGGAATGACAACATCTCACAGGACAGAAATTGAGTTAACGTTTCATGATCAATAGGACTTTACTTTGGAACAGAGGAGTCTAAAAACGTGAAAGGCATAAGGGGTCCATGGAGCAAAATACACGGTCCAATATATTTAGAAGGTGGGGAGATTTTAAAGCAAGGATGTAATTGGGTGGGTAAGTTGTTGGAAGGTATTTTGAGAGACAGGATCTACAGGCATTTAGAGACACAAGGACTGATTAGGGACAGTCAGTATGGCTTTATGAGTGGAAAATCATGTCTCACAAATTCGATTGAGTTTTTTGAAGGGGTAACCAAGAAAGTAGATGAGGGCAGTGCAGTTGATGTTGTCTACATAGACTTTAGCAAGGACTTTGACAAGGTAGCGCATGGTAGGTTGTTGCATGAAGTTAAATCTCACGGGATTCAGGGTGAGGTATCTAAATTGATACAAAATTGGCTTCTTGATAGAAGCTAGAGGATGGTTGTAGATGGTTGTTTTTCAAACTGGAGGCCTGTGACCAGCGGTGTGCCTCAGGGATCAATGCTGGGTCCACTGTTATTTGTCATTTATATTAATGATTTGGATGAGAATATAGGAGGCATGGTTAGTTAGTTTGCAGATGACACCAAGATTGGTGGCATAGTGGACAGTGAAGAAAGTTATTTCCGATTGCAATGGGATGTTGATCAATTGGGCCAGTGGGCTGACGAATGGCAGATGGAGTTTAATTTAGACAAATGCGAGGTGATGCATTTTGGTTGATTGAACCAGGGCAGGACTTACTCAGTTAATGGTAGGGCATTAGGGAGAGTTACAGAATAAAGAGATCTCGAGGTACATGTCATAGCTCCTTGAAAGTGGAGTCACAGGTGGACAGAGTGGTGAAGAAGGCATTCGGCATGCTTGGTTTCGTTGGTCAGAACATTGAATACAGGAGTTGAGACATCTTGTTGAAGTTGTACAAGACATTGGTAAGGTCACACTTGGAATATGTATACAGTTCTGGTCACCCTATTATAGAAAGGATATTATTAATCTAGAAAGAATGCAGAAGAGATTTACTCGGATGCTACTGGGACTTGATGGTTTGAGTTATAAGGAGAGGCTGGATAGACTGAGACTTTTTTCTCTGGAGTGTAGAAGGCTGAGGGGCGATCTTATAGAGGTCTATAAAATAATGAGGGGCATAGATCAGCTAGATAGTCAATATCTTTTCCAAAAGGTAGGGGAGTCTAAAACTAGAGGGCACAGGTTTAAGGTGAGAGGGGAGAGATACAAAAGTGTCCAGAGGGGCAATTTTTTCACACAGAGGGTGGTGAGTGTCTGGAACAAGCTGTCAGAGATAGTGTGGAGGCGGGTACAATTTTGTCTTTTAAAAAGCATTTGGATAGTTACATGAGTACAGTGGGGATAGAGGGATGTGGGCCAAATGCGGGCAATTGGGATTAGTTTAGGGGTTTAAAAAAAAAGGGTGGCATGGACAAGTTGGGCCGAAGGGCCTGTTTCCATGCTGTAAACCTCCATGATTCTAATTGAATTCAGGCCAACTGTGTTTGTAATTATTGTACTGAATCAAATTATTTGTATCGAATAAGTGTAAATGGGAGTACAAAATCTAGCTCAGCCTCAAAGCAATCATGAAAACACGATACACATTGTGTCCTGTGGTAGGACCGGCAGGGACAAAATAGAGGACAACGTTTTTCATCTTAATGTTGAGATGAGCACTATTTACATTGAGAAGGCCTCATCAGATGATGAGCTTTTTTTAATTCATTCTTGGATATAGGAGTCGCTGTCTGTTCAGTATTTATTGCCCAAGGGCAGTTGCCCGAGGGCAGTTGAGAGTCAACCACATTGTTGTGGATCTGGAGTCACATGTAGGCCAGACCAGATATGGATGGAAGATTTCCTTCCCTAAAGGACCAAGTGTTTTTTGTTTCGATAATCAGCAATGGTTTCATGGTCATCAGTAGATTCTTAATTCCAGATTTTCTTTTTATTATTGAATTCAAATTCAACTATCTGCCATAGCGGGATTCAAATCCGGGTCCCCAGAACATTGGCTGAGTTTCTGGATTAATATTTTAGCGATAATACCACTTCGCCATCACCTTCCATCAAGCTGGGGCGGCACGGTAGCACAGTGGTTAGCACTGCTGCTTCACAGCTCCAGGGTCCCGGGTTCGATTCCCAGCTCGGGTCACTGTCTGTGTAGAGTTTGCACATTCTCCTCGTGTCTGCGTGGGTTTCCTCCGGGTGCTCCGGTTTCCTCCCACAGTCCAAAGATGTGCGGGTTAGGTTGATTGGCCAGGTTGAAAAATTGCCCCTTAGAGTCCTGGGATGTGAAGGTTAGAGGGATTAGCGGGTAAAATATGTGGGGGTAGGGCCTGGGTGGGATTGTGGTCGGTGCAGACTCGATGGGCCGAATGGCCTCCTTCTGCACTGTAGGGTTTCTATGATTTCTATGATTTCTAAGCTGCTTCTTACTTCGGCACAGGGTTGGATCAGTTGAACATTTACACACGCAGGGGACAGAAATGTGTGCATGAGAGCAACATAGTGAAATCAAATGGCATGCAACTTTCAGATCAGGTCATGTTTGCCAACTTAATGCACATGTTCTGCAAGGCGGTCAACATCTGCATCTGGTCACCTGGAAGTAGAGGGAACTGCATTGAGGGCAACACATACAATTCATTAAACTTAAACAATTGCAATTACGTTGCTGCTTCACCTGCAAAGAATGTTTGTAAACTTGAGCAGTGAAAGGAGAAGGTGAAAATATTTATCTGACTCAGCTCCTAGTGTTGCGCAGAATAGTGCACTTCAAGGTGTGAGGTGATGGGGTTATAGTTAAGAAGGGTATGGCCAAAAGAAAGGTCCCTTCAGCATGATCAGCAAGGAGGGGAGGGGCATTTCGTGCTAGCATCAGATGATCTAGCAAAAATGGTGCAGCGTCACTCTTTTTAAACAAAGTCTATGTGGGTCAAAAGTGAAGAAAAGGGGTTCTGCGATTGTGGACCTCTGAGGGAGCAAGTGCAGGAAACTTGTGGGACACAGTGGAAAGCCCTATAAACCATTATGGACCAGGTGGCATATGTTGTGGGTGAGCCATGGATGAGATAAAGATAGGCAAATCGGCGGAACGAGTTGGATTGCAACATTACCAGTACATATGAGACAGGGATAGGAAAGTAGTATGGAACGTAGCCCTTATACATACATCGTGTTATGGTCAATACTACCCCCGGAGTCTTCATTGTGAATTACTCAGTCATGGTAACTTCAATACATATCAAGGGGGTGTTGAGAATCTCTCTTTTTGCGATGGTCATTGTCTGACAGTTCCCTGACATGAGTGTTACTTACTACCTGATGCCCAAGCGTGATCTTGTCCAGGTCTCATCGTTGTGGATGGTTTATGCTTTAATATCTGATAGGTGGCAAATGATTCTGAATATTATGTGACTCTGACGGAAGGGTGATCATTCATGAAACTTTTCAAAATGGCTGGTTGTGGACGGAGAAAGAACGACTACAACAATGATTTTAACAGCATTAATGGCAATATTGGCTTTAAATAACAATTCTGACCGAGAGTTAAGCATGCTGGGTTTTTTTTTAGTCAAGCTACAATCAAACTCAGCTGTAACCTGTAAAGTTGATGTTGCTGTGATCTGGCCAATGCGCTGTGACCTGAAACTTCTGGTGTCCACCAAATATGGCAGAATGTTTGGGTCAGGCCAGACTCTGTGGTTTCCTGCCATACCCATAAATGGGTTAAGGCAATGTGACCTACATGACATTTGAACTCAGAATTATGGAATTTTTCTGTGAGTAACTCCTGGTCAGAGACAATCTGATTCCAGTTACATCAGTGGGTAATACATTTTGAAAGGTCTAATACAGATGGGAAATATACAGTAAATGGCAGAACCCTTAAGAATATTGATAGGCAGAGGGATCTGGGTGTACAGGTACACAGGTCACTGAAAGTGGCAAAGCAGGTGGAGAAGGTAGTCAAGACGGCATACGGCATGCTTGCCTTCATTGGCCAGGGCAAGTCATGTTGCAGCTTTGTAGAACCTAAGTTAGGCCGTACTTGGAATATAATGTTCAATTCTGGTTGCCACACTACCAGAAGGATGTGCTGGCTTTGGAGAGGGCCCAGAAAAGATTTACCAGGATGTTGCCTGGTATGGAGGGCATTAGCTATGATGCCCTCCATACCATGGTCATCATGGTATGGAGGGCATCATAGCAATTACATTGCTGCTTCAGCATAGGGTAGAAACTTGGTTTGTTCTCACTAGAATGACGGAGTTTGAGGGGCGACCTGATAGAAGTCTACAAGATTATGAGGGGCATGGACAGAGTGGATAGTCAGAAGCTTTTTCCCAGGATGGAAGATCAATTACTAGGAGGCATAGGTTTAAGGTGCGAGGGGCAAGGTTTAAAGGAGATGTACGAGACAAGTTTTTTTACACAGAGGGTGGTGGGTGCCTGGAACTCGCTGCTGGGGGAGGTAGTGGAATCAGATATGATAGTGACTTTTAAGGGGCATCTTGACAAACATGATGTGGAGATGCCGGCGTTGGACTGGGGTAAACACAGTAAGAAGTTTAACAACACCAGGTTAAAGTCCAACAGGTTTATTTGGTAGCAAAAGCCACACAAGCTTTCGGAGCTGCAAGCCTCTTCTTCAGGTGAGTGGGAATTCTGTTCACAAACAGAGCATATAAAGACACAACCTCAATTTACATGAATAATGGTTGGAATGCGAATACTTACAACTAATCAAGTCTTTAAGAAACAAAACAATGTGAGTGGAGAGAGCATCAAGACAGGCTAAAAAGATGTGTATTGTCTCCAGACAAGACAGCCAGTGAAACTCTGTGGGGGTTACAAATAGTGTGCCATGAACCCAATATCCCGGTTGAGGCCGTCCTCGTGTGTGCGGAACTTGGCTATCAGTTTCTGCTCAGCGACTCTGCGCCGTCGTGTGTCGCGAAGGCCGCCTTGGAGAACGCTTACCCGAATATCAGAGGCCGAATGCCCATGACCGCTGAAGTGCTCCCCAACACGAAGAGAACAGTCTTGCCTGGTGATTGTCGAGCGGTGTTCATTCATCCATTGTCAAATGCATGAATAGGCTGGGAATAGAGGGATATGGTCCCTGGAAGGGTAGGGGGTTTTAAATCAGTCAGGTGGCATGGTTGGTGCAGGCTTGGAGGATCAAGGGAAATAATTAAGTGAAGTGCAATCCAACTACTGAGGAATTTGGTTACAATAATTTGTACGATACTGCAGTGGCAGGTTGGAATTGTCTGCAGTGACTGAAATTGTGGCATACAGTGAATATGACAGTCAGATGCTATTACGAAGGGAATATGATTAATTGACCATTCAAATTGGAAGGCAGTCACAGGAGTTGGAAGCAATGAATGAAGAGCTTGATTCAGTGACTGTGAGTGCTGATGTTCAGTAACTAAGTTGACTTGAATGTATTGACTGAGTCGAGATAGCTCATGAAGGAAAGGGAAGCACTGCCCAAGCTTGTGTCATGGCACTAATGAGACGCCACTCAATGTAATGGCTGCTGGTGTTAGGATGAAATTCCTGAGGGAAATTACCTACTGCATTTAAGGAGGATCTGATGATTTGAATGTGATAATGACCATCGGAAGATAAATGTGACTTTGGAGGTAATTGGCTTCATTGTTTGATTTGGAGGCTGTTCATTGAATCGGATGAACATACAAATGTAGAAATATATACATAGGCTATTCAGCCCGTCAATTGTTCTCTTCGGTTTTTATAAGATCATGGCTAATTTGAAAGTAACCTGGCATGTGAATCCCGTCTAAAGGCAATCCTGTCGCTTGCATGCTAACTAAATGTCTCCCAGTTCTACCTTAAAAATGTTCAAAGTCTCTCTCCTATAAGGTTTTGAAGGAGAGAGTTCCAAACACATGTTACTCTGTTCACCTCATCTCCCTTCAAAACATGCGGCCCCTTATTTTTAACTAGTTATATCTAGTACTAGATTGGTTACATCCTCTACATCGACGCTGGCAGGACCCCACATAACCTTATATATTTGAAATAGGACGCCATTTGACCTTCTAAACTCCAGTAGATACAGTCTATGCAATTTTTCCTCATAAGGTAACCCAGCGATTTCACGTATTATTTTGACAAACCTTCCTCATTATCTTTCAACTTATTTAGATCATTTCTTAAATACGTGAGCATTACTGTTCACAGTGCTCCCAATTTTGTCTCACTACAGCCTGTACAACAACTGAAGCATAAAACACCCGTTTTTGTATTCAACTTACCTCACAATAAATGATAACATTGAATCAGCTTTCCTTCTCACTTACTGTAGCTGTATCCCCATCTTTTAGGATCAATGCACAAGAACGTTCAGGTCAATTTTCACCTCAGAGCAATGCATTTGGATAATTTGTTTTGTTTTCTCTGACAAAATGGATAATTCTATCTTTCCACATATTACAATCCATTTGCACGATCTTTGTCTAATAATATAACCGAGCTATTTCAGCTTGTAGCATCCTGATGATCTTTTCACATCTGACATTTCTACATATATTTGTGGTCATCAGCACATTTGGCAAGCATCCATTCAATCCCTTCGTGAAAGGTAATAACTATTCTTTATATAACAGTTATTAAGTTATTATATAAACCATTATTATTGTAAAGAGAGGGACACCTGGAAGGTAGATATAGAATCCCTACAGTGCAGAAGGAGGCCATTCGGCCCATCGAGTCTGCACCGACAACAATCCCACTTCGGTAATGACATTGATGTGTTGTCACCGGTCCACTGTCACAGAGAAATGCTCTGTGAGGTCCGTTCAAATCCCATCATCAGCGGATGAATGATATTCTAATTATATTCAAACAAACAGGAATTAAAGGTCTAATGATTACCAGGAACCCGATTTTCCAAAAAAATCTTGTTCATGAATCTTAAAATCATAGAATCATATGCGTAATAATTTGGGGTGGCACAATGGTTAGCACTGCTGCCTCAAAGCGTCAGGGACCCTGGTTCGATTCCAGACTCGGGTCACTGTCTGTGTGGAGTTTGCACATTTTCCCTGTGTCTGCGTGGGTTTCCTCCGGCTGCCCTGGTTTCCTCCCACAGTTCCAAGATCTGCGGGTGAGGTTGATTGGCCATGCTAACTTGCCCCTTAGTGTCAGGGAGATTAGCAAGGCAAATCCATGGGGATAGGGTCTGGGTGCCATTGTTGTAGGTGCAGGCTCGATGGGCCGAATGACCTCCTTCTGCGCCATTGGGATTCTATGAATGTGCTTTAGGAAAGGAAGCCTCACACCCTTGTTTGAACTGACTGTGAATCCATATCCACAGCAATGTGCCTGACTCTTAAAAGACGTCTGAAATTCCTAGATATCCACGGACTTCATTGCAAATTGGGGATATGCCATTAATGCTGATTCAATCAGCGACGTCCATAACCCATGAATAAATAAATGAGAAGGATATGGACCGGGATTACACCAGGAGCTGAGATCGAGAGTTACGCTGAGTTTCGCTTTTAGATAAATCATAGTGCAATTAAAATAATTGCAATCTAATTTGTTGCAAGCGTGTCTATTTGCAATTGCGATTGTTCTGTTAAGTTGCCATGTTCACAATCGTTCAGAATTATGCTACTTTCTATATAATCATCCTTATGCGAGTGAAGTGCCCGTGTTTTGAATCACGTGGTTACTGTGAATGATCCCCGGCAAACAAGCAGGAAATCGGTCACGTTATTCACCCAGTTGAATGACTCGGTATAATTTAGCAAGTCCCTGCTCGGATCCTCGACCTGCTAGCAGTTGATATACAGTTCTGTGTCAGAAACGTGAAGGTGTTGACATGTATTAAATTATCTGTGCGTCTCCTGCTAGCAATTCCAACAAAAGTGTATTCCTCTGAGCTTGGATGCTCTGCAATGCATCTTAACTGACTTATTCTATCCAATAAGATGCCATAGCGAATCGTATTTCTGAGTTAAATGGCTACGAAGCAAGTTTTGCTGCTGTTGACTTGTTAACAATATCTGTGGCAATTCAGAGGGAGCTTGTGCAGCCAAAACTGCCTTAAATATATTCAACAAATTATTCTTAATGTCCTAGCAATTAATTTGCTGCCATTTTTCGCCACCATCCTGAGATTTTCTCTGAACTTCGACTGGGTTAGAGCATACATACAAGTGCTCGTGCAACAGTTCAGAACCTTGAGCATGCGGCCAATTTGATTAATGATAGCGAATGGGTCGTTGTGGTCCTTGTAAGTGTAGGTATCAGTGATTCGTGAGAACAGAAAGAGTCCCACAGTCATCATCCAAAGCAGTATGAAGCTCCCTGATGCGGCAAAGAGCAAGACCATGGCTCTTCTCCGACTCTGCAACTCGGGGTCACTCGATTCCTTGCCATCGCCCCGCAATCCTCGTCGGACCCGACTGGCTGTCAGAATATATCTGACCGTCAGAACATTAAGCAGAGTCACGGCGATGTAGGGAGCCAAAGGGGTTAAAATAGTCTGCATCAAATAGAATGCTCTCCAGGCAGGGACAAAGTCTATGTCAGGATTGAACAAGCATCCAAGGAGCTGCTTTTTGTGTACAAATAAGGGTCGAATCGTGAAGTAGTATGGTAGATTCCTAGAATAAGACAAAATGTAAATGGCACCAACAATCAGAGCAGCTGATTTCGGTGTACAGTACAGTCTTCTGAACTTCTGGCAGCAGATAACAACAAAACGGTCAAATGTGAAGGACACCGTCAGCCAGACTGAACAGTCAATCACAGAAGCGATAATGATGGTGTTGAAGCGACACACTAAGGTGTAAATGTAGAATACTGGGAAACGATGGACGAGAATTTGGCTGTATAGGACATAGAATATGAGGACCAGCAGGTCTGCCGTTCCCATGGCAACCAGGTAGATGGTGGTGCTCTTGGACAAACCGCAGTCTCGGAGTTGGAGAGTCAGGATTGTCAGCACATTGACTGTAATACAGAAAATATTGGGTACATTACATTGAAACAGAGCAATAATTAAATCTGATTTTATAGAAAATTCAATCATAGGAAATTATTTTTATTCACTTTTTTGCTTTGCCCAATATCCCGGTCTCCAAAGATCATTGCAGTCTCTTCACTGGATAGTTTTAGCTTAATGGTACATGTTTAGAAGATGTAGATAAGGAAACTTTAGGAAAGAGAGAGATTGATATTTTGATGAGATTATATAGAAAGATTGACACAAAGATAATATGAGCAGGTGTAGGTCATGGAGCCCTTCGGGCCTGCTCCAACTCCATTCCTATGAACATCGCTGATCATCCTGCTCGTAAGCCTCACCTCACCATTCCCCATACACTGTCATCCAAATCGCCCACGCCTGTGTCTAACTCCTTCCTTAAAACATACAGTAGTTTTATTAGTTTCTGTGGTAGCGAATTCTACAATGTTAACACTCACTTCTTCTAATGTCAGTACTAAACTGTAAATCTCGTATCGTCAGACTGTGACCCCCGATTCTGGACGCATCCAGCATTGGGGACATCCTTACTGCATCTGCCCTGTCTAATCCTGTTAGAATTTGTTGGCTGTCTATGAGATCTCTCCTCGTTCTATCGAATTCCAGCAATTGCAATCGTAACCAACTCAGTATCTCTGCAAACGTGAGTCCTGCCGCTCCAGGATCCGTCTGACACACCTTCCCTGCGCTTCCTCCAGAGCAAGAACATCCCTCCTCAGATAAGGAGACCAAAACACAATTTTCCTAGTGTGGCCTCACCAAGGTCCTGCGTTTTTGCAACAACATATCCCTGCTTCTCTGCTCGAATTATATTGTTAATGAAGGTCAACGTACTATTTCCCTTCTTCACCGCCTGCTGTACCTGCAAACTGACCTTCAGGGATTGTTGTACGAGGACATCCAGCTCTCATTGCACATTCCCCTTTCTGAATTTACTCATATTCTGAAAATAATCCGCCTTCATGCTTTTCCAACAAAACTATATAACCACATTTATCAACATAAGATTGCATGCACTGTGCATTTATTCAACTTGTCTGCATCAAACAAAACATATCTGCATCTTCCTCAGAGCTCATCCTCCGACCCAGCTTTTTGTTATCTGCAAATGTCCATTTAATTTCCTCTTCTAAAATATTAATATATATTGTAAATACCTGGAATTTTAGCACTGATCTCTGCTCCATTAGCCACTGCCTGCCGTACAGAAAAAGAACAACGGAAATTCCCTGCGCCTTGTTTCTTGCCTGCCAGCCAATCTTCTATCCATTTTAACACACTACCCCCAATCCTGTCTGCTTTCATTTTACACGCTAATCTCATATGCGCAACTTTGTTGCAAGCCTCCTGAAAGCGCAACTAAACCATGTCCACCATCTCCTTCTCATCAGATCTGATCATCAAATGCTCGAAGAATTGCACTAGAATTGGAAAGCACACCTTTTTCCTCAATGCATGCTGACTCTGTCTGTTTCTACCACTGTTTACCAAGCGTTGTGCCAAAACACCTTTGAAAATGGACTCTAGAATTTTCCTCACCTCCAACGTCAGGCTGACTGGTCTATAATTTTCCTTATTCCCTTTGCGTTCCCTTTTAAATACTGGTGTTAAATTAATTCACTTCCGAGCTGCCAGAACTGTTCCAGAGTCTATTGCATCTTGGAATATGACCACCAACGCATCCATTATTTCTAGGGCTACTTGGTGAATTAATCTGTGAAGTAGCTTATCAGGCGATGGGGATTTATTGGCATTCAGTCCACCACACCGTGTGCATGTTATACCAACTTCCTTCAGTTGGTATGATAAGAACATAAGAACATAAGAAATAGGAGCAGGAGTAGGCCATCTAGCCCCTCGAGCCTGCCCCGCCATTCAATAAGATCATGGCTGATCTGACGTGGATCAGTACCACTTACCCGCCTGATCCCCATAACCCTTAATTCCCTTACCGATCAGGAATCCATCCATCCGCGCTTTAAACATATTCAGCGAGGTAGCCTCCACCACCTCAGTGGGCAGAGAATTCCAGAGATTCACCACCCTCTGGGAGAAGAAGTTCCTCCTCAACTCTGTCTTAAACCGACCCCCCTTTATTTTGAGGCTGTGTCCTCTAGTTTTAACTTCCTTACTAAGTGGAAAGAATCTCTCCGCCTCCACCCTATCCAGCCCCCGCATTATCTTATAAGTCTCCATAAGATCCCCCCTCATCCTTCTAAACTCCAACGAGTACAAACCCAATCTCCTCAGCCTCTCCTCATAATCCAAACCCCTCATCTCCGGTATCAACCTGGTGAACCTTCTCTGCACTCCCTCCAATGCCAATATATCCTTCCTCATATAAGGGGACCAATACTGCACACAGTATTCCAGCTGCGGCCTCACCAATGCCCTGTACAGGTGCATCAAGACATCCCTGCTTTTATATTCTATCCCCTTCGCAATATAGGCCAACATCCCATTTGCCTTCTTGATCACCTGTTGTACCTGCAGACTGGGCTTTTGCGTCTCATGCACAAGGACCCCCAGGTCCCTTTGCACGGTAGCATGTTTTAATTTGTTTCCATTGAGATAGTAATCCCATTTGTTATTATTTCCTCCAAAGTGTATAACCTCGCATTTCTCAACGTTATACTCCATTTGCCATATCCTCGCCCACTCACTCAGCCTGTCCAAATCTCTCTGCAGATCTTCTCCGTCCTCCACACGATTCACTTTTCCACTTATCTTTGTGTCGTCTGCAAACTTCGTTACCCTACACTCCGTCCCCTCCTCCAGATCATCTATATAAATGGTAAATAGTTGCGGCCCGAGTACCGATCCCTGCGGCACGCCACTAGTTACCTTCCTCCAACCGGAAAAACACCCATTTATTCCGACTCTTTGCTTCCTGTCGGATAGCCAGTCCCCAATCCACTTTAACACACTACCCCCAACTCCGTGTGCCCTAATCTTCTTCAGTAGCCTTTTATGGGGCACCTTATCAAACGCCTTTTGGAAATCCAAAAACACCGCATCCACCGGTTCTCCTCC
The DNA here is from genome assembly GCF_964213995.1 of Mustelus asterias. NCBI lineage: Eukaryota > Metazoa > Chordata > Chondrichthyes > Carcharhiniformes > Triakidae > Mustelus > Mustelus asterias. The sequence continues at coordinate 28,249,720 of NC_135821.1, read as the reverse complement.
ATCAACCGCCCTAGTCACATCTTCATAAAAATCCAACATGTTCGTCAAGCACGACTTTCCCCTCATGAATCCATGCTGCGTCTGATTGATCGAACCATTTCTATCCAGATGCCCTGCTATCTCCTCTTTAATAATGGATTCCAGCATTTTCCCTACTACAGACGTTAAGCTGACCGGCCTATAGTTACCCGCCTTTTGTCTCCTTCCTTTTTTAAACAGCGGCGTAACATTAGCCGTTTTCCAATCAACCGGCACTACCCCAGAATGCAACGAGTTGATGAAGGGGATAGATAGAGTGAACGTTCAAAGACTATTTCCTCGGGTGGATGGAGCTATTACAAGGGGGCATAACTATAGGGTTCGTGGTGGGAGATACAGGAAGGATATCAGAGGTAGGTTCTTTACGCAGAGAGTGGTTGGGGTGTGAAATGGACTGCCTGCAGTGATAGTGGAGTCAGACACTTTAGCAACATTTAAGCGGTTATTGGATAGGCACATGGAGCACACCAGGATGATAGGGAGTGGGATAGCTTGATCTTGGTTTCAGATAAAGCTCGGCACAACATCGTGGGCCGAAGGGCCTGTTCTGTGCTGTACTGTTCTATGTTCTATGTTCTAGTTCCGCCTTCTAACCAAATCTTGTGTTTCCCGACATATCTGGTATGTTATTTGAACCAACCTTTGCAAAGACAGAACCAAAATATGCATCTTGTTAGAAGAACATAGAACATAGAACATTACAACGCAGTACAGGCCCTTCGGCCCTCGATGTTGCGCCGACCAGTGAAACCGATCTAAAGCCCCTCTAATCTACACTATTCCAATATCATCCATATGTTTATCCAATAACAATTTGAATGCTCTTAATGTTGACGAGTCCACTACTGCTGCAGGCAGGGCATTCCACGCCCTTACTACTCTGTTGGTCAGCCATTTCTTTGTTCTCCACCATAAATTCTCCTGTCTCTCTCTGTAAGGGACGTACATTTATTTTCACCATGCTTTTTCATGAAGAAGGCAGGGTGGAAATCCGTATGAAACAGAATCAGTTGGAACAGTGGCACTGCATGACCAATTTCACCACTCTATAATTTTGTTATATACCGAGACAATATCAGCCTTTGTTAATGTAATTACAACTGTGATAAAGTGCTGAATATCTGCTGTAAGGAGATCTCACATTTATCTATGAGAGAATAACATATTGGAATCACATTTTTGGGATTTTAGCAGCAGACCGCTCTGTGTTAAGGAGACATCTCTAAGATCCCATTCAAATCTGGGTCGCGCTCTGTTAAATAATCTTCCAGACTCGAAATTTTAGTCAGTTCTCTCTCTACAGATGGTGCCAGACCTGCTGATATTTTGCAGCATTTCCTGTTTTCATTCAACTCCAGTGTGAGAACTTTGGAGGTTTTTTCAGTTGAGTTGCACAATGTTTAAAATTTCCTTGCATGTTATTGAGGTGAGAAATCAGACCCAAATTTCTGGCATAACCCAGTGAACAAGCTAAAGTGCGGTTAAATTTGGAATAAACTATCAGTTTCAAAACAGAATGGCCTGTGTTAAATAGACGTGATGTGGAGTCACAGCTCTTACTGTCAAAGTCCAATCACTACCCCTCACTTAACTTCAACCCCTTACTCGCACAACCATCCACCTCCCATACTTCCCCAACCACATCACATACAAACCAATAATATCGGGCAGGTTCAGTGTAAATTTGAGGTAATATGGCAAAAATGGAGCAAATACATTCTAAACTAACATTCCATTTCTCGCTCTGACTAGGCTGAGTTCAACACAACTTTAGATTGTTCCCTACATTTAAATAAAATCTGATAGAGTGCCAGTCCAGTATTGTACCAAATTCTTTTTGACAAGTTAAATAAATGTTGGTTCCATGAAACTTCAAATCTGCTGCTTTTTAAACAAAACTCAGATATTTAAACTATATGTATGATGATGCTGAAAGACAAAGCAGTTGATCGGTACTTTAATTAACATCACCATGAAGAAGCGTGGAACAGCAATCTACTTAATGTTTGTTCTTCATTGCACTCTGTGCTGATCAATAACTCATTGATCCACCTCCAGAAAGTCACCAAATCAGCTAGTTTGCGTAAATCGGCTCGATGTTCCACAACCAAACCCAATCCAAGATTACATCCCCAGGAGTTTAAAATCAGAGTGTTCTGACGACAGGCCTTCTCCTATTCAATACCACGACATCAAGTGTGTATTTTGGACTTGGAGGTCAAGAGCAGACCAATTTAAAATGCGATCAACAGTGTGATGCTTTAGTCCAGGTTTAGAGCAAGAGAACTCGTAAATAACACACTCTGGTCATTGAACCCGAATCATGGAGGCGATAAATATACACGATGTGGAGATGCCGGCGTTGGACTGGGGTAAGCACAGTAAGTAGTCTCACAACACCAGGTTAAAGTCCAATAGGTTTATTTGGTAGCACGAGCGTTGCCCCTTTATCAGATGAGTGAAGAGTTCAGTTCACAAACAGGGCATATATAGACACAAACTCAATTACAAGATAATGGTTGAATTACCTTAACAGGTAATCAAGCCTTTACAGGTGCAGACAATGTGAGTGGAGAGAGGGTTATGCACAGGTTAAAGAGGTGTGAATTGTCTCCAGCCGGGACAGTTAGTGAGATATTGCAAATCCAGGCAAGCCGTGGGGGTTACAGATAGTGTGACATGAACCCAAGATCGCATTCCAACCAATATCTTGTAATTGAGTTTGTGTCTATATATGCCCTGTTTGTGAACTGAACTCCCACTCACCTGATGAAGGGGCAACGCTCCGAAAAGTCGTGCTACCAAATAAACCTGTTTCCTTAAAAGAGGCCAAATAAACCTGTTGGACTTTAACCTGGTGTTGTGAGACTACTAACCATAAATATACACATAATGGAAACAAAAACAGCACAAACTTCATCACCGTCAGTGGATGCCAATTTGAAGTAACCATCCTACCTGGTATACCAGAAGCTACGAGAGTATAATAGAAAATATTTCCAATTAGCAAAATTGGAGGAGCTTGCCCCATGCTGTATCTCAGTGTCCGTTTCTGGTGTTACAACACGCGTATCCTTTCAAATGGAACCCTTACTTATACATCAGACAAACCTCCAGTGAGGCAATTAGAGAGGCGCTGTCGGATATTAGTTACAGCGCATTGAACCAACAGGAAGATGAATCTAAATTTAACATGATATTTCTCGAGGAATCGGTTTGTTGAAATTGAAACCTTACACGAGGCAGTATCTATGGATTTCCAAATGAAGGTCTTTAAACTTGCAAATCGCATTATTTACTGTCATTGCTATGTCATATCAGAAGGTTTGGATTTGTAAAGCAAATGGCATTCTTTTGTCAAACAGTTGGAGAAAACGTGGACAAAGTAACTCTTTTTGTTACACATACTGAAATTAAAATCAAGCATGTTAATTAGTTAGAAACAGGCAGATAGAGATTTGTACTCATGTACATAGGTTGTACGGTGTCGTAACGCAATATTAGTTGCCTGATATCCCAGCTGGAAAGCAGTATTGGACAGTGTGATGCGATTCACTTTGGTTTGAGAAAAATCAATAAAATATGTTCTGAATTTGAAAGATTCAAAGTGATGAAATTCTCAGTATATGGCTTTGATCTAATGCATTGCAATGGATGGACTTCAGGCTCAGACAAGCGTTAGTCATCATATCAAAAATAAAACAGTCAGGCTAATCGTATCAATAATCACAGTCACAGCATTGTAATCGACTCGGGCGCTGCCAGGCTCTCTGCTGAAGAAAAGCTCAATGCTCGGATTCTTAGTCACCAGCTCCAACTCCTTCTAATACTGGGAAATTCAAAATGACAGTCAGTACACTCAAATGCTTTCTGTCACCGCAGCCTTCCCCCTCTGACACACACGTCAACTTTCTCTGGACATCCATCAAAAATGGTACCCTTGCCTATGAAGCCACAATGGCACAATGTCTGAAATTCAGGTACCCCCCTGCCCTCTGTCAAAATATATCATTCCCGGCAATCAATGCAACTGTCATTCCTCAGCCATTATATTGCATTACGCTGTGTCACTATACCTGACCCCTCTCAATTGATTTGGAAATTCGTATCAGGATAAGCTCACTTGCTGCATCGGATTTGTATCTGCCCCTCCCCCCCCCCCGCCCCCCGCCCTCCCCTCCGGTCTAACATCAGTCACTGCAAGACATTCCCCTCAGACGTATCATTCCCTGTCTATTTCGCACTGCATCCCACATCCCGCAGTCTTAATGCCACGCATTACAGACTATGGTTCTTCAGTCAATTCATCCAACCATCCCTGCAACCCAATTTGACACAGTCACTGCACCTCGTCACAGTCAGTCACATCTCCCCATCCAGGAAAGAGGGCACCAACGCAACAAACAATCTATTTCACGAGAGGTATCTTCATATGGCACTCTTTTGCTGATGTTTGAAGTTATCTTTTAAGTGCCATATGTGAGGGCATCAATTATCATTGTCGGTTGTACATTTTCCGATTGGCGAGATGTAGTAATAAGTGATTTGCTGCAGGAATCATCGCCGGGATCTCCGCTGTTATTTATCCCTCAGGCAATATAATAACTTATTATGACTGTTAATAACTGGTAAAAACTGTTCTTTATCCCTCAAGACATTGTAAATGCCGGATGTGACCACTCGTATGTAGCCTGAATTGTATGGGAATCATCTCAGTTACTCTGTCTCCTTTTCTTGCATCATGTCTGATAATTTACATTGTTGAGTTTTTCCTCCTAGCGGTAACCTTTCTTAATCTCACACTGTATTCTTTGTTTTCGATTCGATCCTTCCTCATTGAACAGTTTTTGCCTATTAAATCTCTAATTTATTTGGAATACATCGCGACTGGATTTGCTCCAGCAAGACTATTGAGTTCTCTGAAAAGCCTAAATCTTCCAGGACTTCTCCTTGACCATATTACAGTCAAGCCTACGAGCAAACTGGAGAAAGATATTTGAAGTTAATATCAGTTTATAATGCTTATTATGAACAAAACAAGAACACATTTTTCATTTTCGCTGACTCTTTTACATTATCCATCAAAATAAAGCACCATTGCCCTTTCGTCCATTTGCTAGGATTTGAAATCCACATCAGCTGTATCAATTACGCATTGCTCAGTGCTCCCTTTCCTCGGATCACTGGAAACTGCGATGTAACATTCTAATAATAACGCTTAAAATTCTAACTCAAGCTCTCTGCAGAAAGTTCTGTTCAGATTAATTTTATTTGATAACATTTCTCAAAATTTCTGCTCACAATCGAACTCGCTGTTCCCCGTTCAAATTTATTCTACAGTTAGTCTGATACCCCAGCTCCAGAAGGTCCCATACAATTCAGGCTGCATACCAGTGGTCACATCCGGCATTTACAACTCCCCACCGTATCTGTCGGCTCAGGTTGCGAACATGGCAGACGGAACTTTCATTCATTCTGGTTTAGTTCACTATGTTGCCTAACTTTTTCACCTCCCCCTGCGGGTGTCTCTCTGTATCACTATGCTTAGCTTTATCTCTATCTCCTTCTGTTGGTCTCTTTCTGTAACGTTGTGCTCAGATCGCTCTACATTACTGTGCTCACGTCGTTGTACACCTATGCTAAGGAACAAACGCCCTTTTCTGTAGACCTCTGTGCGATTCTGTCTGTTTTATTACATGATGTGGAGATGCCGGCGTTGGACTGGGGTGAACACAGCAAGAGTTTTAACAACACCAGGTTAAAGTCCAACAGGTCTATTTGGTAGCAAATACCATTAGCTTTCGGAGCGCTGTTCCTTCGTCAGATGGAGTGGAAATGTGCTCTCAAGCAGGGCACAGAGACAGAAAATCAAGTTACAGAATACTGGCTGTCCTGTCTGGAGACAATATACATCTCTTTAACCTGTGCTTAATGCTCCCTCCACCCACATTGTCTGTATCTTTAAGATCTGGTTGGCTGTAGGGATTCGCATTCTAATCAGTATTCTCTAACTTGATTTTCTGTCTCTGTGCCCTGTTTGAGAGCACATTTCCACTCCATCTGACGAAGGAGCAGCGCTCCGAAAGCTAATGGTATTTGCTACCAAATAAACCTGTTGGACTTTAACCTGGTGTTGTTAAAACTCTTACTGTTTTATTGCAGTCAGTTTTTCAAGTTCTTATGATGATACCAGTTACTATCTCTAGATTCAGTATGGCATTTCTCTGTGTCTCTCTGTTGGTTCATCTCTGCACCATTGCCGCAACACGTGCAACTCTCTATATGGTCGCGCTGTAAGACTGCATTCAGTCACAACTTAACACATCCCCATCTGCTGTATCATCTTTGGGTCACTTCACTTAGCTTCCTATCTTTATATCTGTGCGTATGTGTGTGTGAGAGAGAGATAAAGAGTAGAGTTGTGTGGTGTAGCGGAGTTATCTCTCTGCAGCTTAACTTTGTAGTTTTTTTTCATGTAGACTATGTAACTCGTAAACAAAACATGTCTAGTTTGGGCATCCATCCCTTGACAAAAATCTGAAAATAAAACTTGCACTTTGGAAATATTTGGATTTAACTGAAAAATGAAAAAGAAGGATAAAATGCAACTGAACTCGGAACTGAAATGTATTTTCTGTCTCTGATAACCTGCTTGACCTGCGTGTTCATGAATCTATGGAACTTTTATCAAGGCCCCTCCAAAAGCTGACTGATTTGATTTGCGGGAAGGGTATGCAGCAAATCATGAATCTTTTTTAAGATCATTGTGATTGCGGCTCACATGCGATTGACCGCTTAGCCCCCTCTGCAGTTTATCAATTGGTGGTTTATATAAAATCACCAACCCCAGGTTTAATATTCATTATTAATACAACATGGTCTGCAATTTGTGGACCGAATTTCCAGAAACCAAATCCATTACGGTATCCTGGAATAAAGAAGATGTCACTGTAAACAACCTTTCTGATACACTTCCGAGCGCTATGTGTTCCTGCAACGTCCCCTAGTCAATGTGGACACAATTGCTCATAAATCTCATTCTACGAGATTCTTGGAAACTGCTTTGCGCTTACAGAATTTAATTCAGAGCTAATACTGCCTTGTCCTGCTCTCTGCTTCCATATTTATTTATGGGTCAGTGATATTTCTCTGTAATATGTCTAGCTTCGGATGTAAGTTCCGTAAGTCCTTGTGACACTTTTTCCAAGACTTAAAGTGTTACTTTCACAGGATAAACCAGCTCCCATTGAATATGTGGAATATACAACTTCAGTGACAACAGTCAACAACAACTTGACCATTATTATTGCAAGTGTTCTGGATCCAAGTGACACGATAGTTATTGAGAACGAATCAGTGTCCCACTGACGTGAGAATGATAATTGAGCGGGGCAATAATTAATACCAGCGCCTTGCTAATGGTTCATTATCCCTCCCCTGAAAATCCTCTCCCCCTTTTACATCACATATCTACAACTTCCCCACTAGTGCCAAGTGCATCTTCCAATACACTTTTTCCATCATATGCTCTCACAATGCTGTGTGTGCTTTATCACACAAAATCCCCTTGTGCAACTCTTTTATTTGTGTTCTCTTCCCCGAAGCACCTTGTGCATCATCCCCTCATTTTCTTTTCAACCTCGTATATGAAACACACGTCAACTGTATATTTTCTAACAATCCCCATTCCTTGTGCGCCTGTTAAATGCTCCCATTATACAGATTGCATATTATTATCTCCCACCTTACCTTGAGTGAATGGTAAATGCATCATTAACTGGCAATTCATGGTATCCCCTCGCTGTGCCTGGATGCAACTTCTAAATCACGTTGTCGATGTATATTGCTGTTAAATCCATTTCATCCTCGGGAATTGATTAAAATTGTTACCTTTGTTAAATTGAAGTGATAGTTTAGCATCTCATTTAACTGCTTTTTTTCAATATACCCTGGGCCACTGCATCAGTCCATCTCTTTGCGTGGCAACTCAGAAGTTGCAGTATAAATCCCAATACCTGAATGAACCAATGCAGGTAGACAGACACATACCCCAAAAGGTGCCTTCATGTCCAAATGGAATGAACACTGACCATGAAAGATGAAATTCACCGAGGTAAATATTCTATCAATTTCTTTTAACCTCCATATCTGGAACTCTGAGGCTCTCGGCACTGCTGTGAACTTGGAGTTTGCTTCTACCTCCGCAATACAGTGTAATCCGAAAATATTGAACAGCAGAATAAGCACGAAGAGAAACACTTGGAATAGAATGTGATAAAGGCACTCAATTGATACTCAGGCAAAAAAAGAGTTATCAAAGAATAAAGGGCAACACAGGAACAGGACATTCGGCCCTCCAGGTCTGTGCCAATCATGATGCCCTAATTAAACTAAAAATAAAGCCGTCTGTCTTTACTCTTTCCGTATCTCTCTATTCTCTCCCTGTTCATGTACCCATCCAGACGCCTCTTAAATTTTGCTAAGATGCCTACTTCCACCACCGCCTCTGGCAGCACGTTCCAGGCACCCGCCACTCTCTGCGTGAAAAACTTCCCCCACACATCTCCCTTAAACTTTCCCCCTCTCACCTTGAACCTGTGCCCCTTTGTAATTGAAACTTCCATCCCGGGAAAAAGCATTTGACTGTCCGTCCTGTCTATGGGTGGATTGAAACTTGACAAAAATAGTTTGTTCTGCATCCAATATATGGCAGGAAACATGAAACTAGGAAATGTAAATAGTTCAACTCAGTTAAAGTTCCCATGAATGCAGCAGCCGGTTTTTCATGCCAGAGCTACGTTTAAATCTCTTCCAATAAATGACCAAATATCGATCAAAGGTGAAGGTGACGCTAACCAGGCAGAAAAATCAACTGCATAAATCAGGGTGGCAAGGGGATTAGACATGGAGAATGAGAGCAGAAGAACATACTGTCCCTTAAAAACAATCTGAAACTATCTAATATGAGGTCGATGATAACCATCTGTAGATCCACCGACTCCATTGCCAGCAGGTAACGACTGGCGCATTTAGAGAGACCACAGTATCCCCGAACAGAATGGCACTCGTCAGCGTACTGACTTCTGGAAATTAACGTACACGGGTGAATTACAAGCAGCCTCAGAACTAATTTACAAGCTTTACTGAAGGCTTATTAGCAATCCAAATGTGGTATAACATTCTGAGTTGCATTCAATGATAAGTAGCTGAAACGAAAAAGATGGAAGTCCGTGACTTGGTGTAAGGCAGGTGTTATTAACAAAGGTGTTGATGCTGGAATTGTTCGATTCAATTTGGGCAGCCGTTCCTAGCTTTGCATTCCACCCTCTGCTTTAGAGCATTGCACTCCCTCCAGCACCCCTAGTTCTGTTTAAGAGTCATCAATCCTGCTACAGATGCATTTTCAGTCAAATCTCCACAAATGTACAATCCTAACATTTCTGTTGACTGGAGCAGGAAACTTGTCTTCCTGGCTGCAGTGAAAATGCAGTCCACTTTGATATCAAAGGCTGAAAGCATGGGTCATCAGCTCACTGAAATGTAAACCTTTCCTGATTCTTTGAAACTTATTAATTTAGCGGATTTGGACGTCACTGACTCGGCCATTATTTATTGCCAGAATCACCCTGCCCTAAATTGTTGATTTGGGGAAAGGTTTACCCCAGATGGCAAATGGTTCCATACCAATTGCAGCTGGGAGCTGGTTGCTGTTGGTCCGAGGATGCTGCAGTCATCCCTAGTTTCGGCGGAGCTGCTGCGGAAACGTAAGTATGTATTTCTTTTCTATTTTTGGCAGACCATAAATTTCCGACGGCGATCGGAATTCCTGGCCCCATGTCTTATGTATGTCACCTGTTCCTGCCCCAGCTGAGCTTGGCTAGGATTCAGGAGCTGCTTCCTGAATTGCTTGAATCACTCTGTGCACGGCTAAGCAATGTGCTGTTGATCCGTCTGGTGTTATCAAAATGCCTCCCACATACTGCAAAATGGTAGTTCCCTGCCCATTCTAAAGATTCTATTACCATGTACTTATGAAAAATCGCTGGACTGCTATGGAATCCCTGTGGCAGATGGGCCCAAGTGTATTGCTGCTTCCCGACTTGAACTCCAAACTGATACTGGTATTCGTCAGCTACAGGAATTGAACAATATCTATTAGCTACGTCTAACAAAGAACAATACAGCACAGGAACAGGCCCTTCGGCCCTCCAAGCCCGCGCCGCTCCCCGGTCCAGGATTGAATCCTGAATCCAGGATCCCCGCCCAATTTTCCAGCCTATCTACATCCTAATATCCTATCCACCGAGCTGTCCCTCACAGCTACGATGCTTTGTTCATCACAACCTATTAACTCACCCCCACCCCCCCATTCCAGACCATGTGATCTCCAGGGAGAGGCGAAAACCCAGAGTGAAAACCCCAGGGCCAATATGGGGAAAAAAAAATCTGGGAAATTCCTCTCCGACCCCCTGAGGCGATCGAAACGAGTCCAGGAGATCACACTGGCCCTGATCAGAAAATGCTTCCCAACCCTATTCATTTCCACTTCTGCTTTACGAACACCATCTGAATTCCCTGCCCCCGAGACAGGTTCCCAACTATCCGCAGTCTCGCTCTGTACTGGCACCAGCAAGATGATCATAGAATGAAGCCTTGAAACGAGAAACAAAGAACAATTAGCCCGCGCCGCTCCCTGGTCCAAACTAGACCACTCTTTTGTATCCCTCCATTCCCACTCCGTTCATATAGCTGTCTAGATAAGTCTTAAACGTTCCCAGTGTGTCCGCCTCCACCACCTTGCCCGGCAACACATTCCAGGCCCCCACGACCCTCTGTGTAAAATATGTCCTTCTGATATCTGTGTTAAACCTCCCCCCCTTCACCTTGAACCTATGACCCCTCGTGAACGTCACCACCGACCCGGGGAAAAGCTTCCCACCGTTCACCCTATCTATGCCTTTCATAATTTTATACACCTCTCTATTAAGTCTCCCCTCATCCTCCGTCTTTCCAAGGAGAACAACCCCAGTTTCCCCAATCTCTCCTCATAACCAAGCCCCTCCATACCAGGCAACATCCTGGTAAACCTCCTCTGTACTCTCTCCAAAGCCTCCACGTCCTTCTGGTAGTGTGGCGACCAGAACTGGATGCAGTATTCCAAATGCGGCCGAACCAACGTTCTATACATCTGCAACATCAGACCCCAACTTTTATACTCTATGCCCCGTCCTATAAAGGCAAGCATGCCATATGCCTTCCTCACCACCTTCTCCACCTGTGATGTCACCTTCAAAGATCTGTGGACTTGCACACCCAGGTCCCTCTGCGTCTCTACACCCTTTATGGTTCTTCCATTTATCGTGTAGCTCCTCCCTACATTATTCCCACCAAAATGCATCACTTCGCATTTATCAGGATTGAACTCCATCTGCCATTTCTTTGCCCAAATTTCCAGCCTATCTATATCCTTCTGTAGCCTCTGACAATGTTCCTCACTATCTGCAAGTCCTGCCAGTTTTGTGTCGTCCGCAAACTTACTGATCACCCCAGTTACTCCTTCTTCCAGATCATTTATATAAATCACAAACAGCAGAGGTCCCAATACAGAGCCCTGCGGAACACCACTAGTCACAGGCCTTCAGCCAGAAAAAGATCCTTCCACTACCACCCTCTGTCTTCTATGACCATGTCTAGTACTGTAAGTATGTCTGCTCTATTCCAACAGTGTTCAAGGTGCTAGCTGAATTCACCACAATGGAATACTCTTGAGTCGCGCTGCGATTCAGGGCTGTGTAATCGATAGTTAATGGATAACTGTCAACTAATTTCCTTACTGACTGAACAGATGAATTAGTCTCAGAAGGGATTTTGGTTACTACTTGTTGCTTTCCTAAATCTGTGGTGATGTTTTAACTGCCTCCATTGCTTCTGGTTTGAGAGAATATGAGGGTTAACTTTCCCGTGAACACATAGAATCATGGAAGCCCTACAGTGCAGGAAGAGGCCATTCGGCCCATCGAGTCTGCACCGACCACAATCCCACCCAGGCCCTATCCCCATATCCCTACATATTTTACCCACTAATCCCGCTAAGCTACGCATCTCGGGACACTGAGGGGCAATTTAGCATGGCCAATCAACCTAACCCGCATATCTTTGGACTGTGGGACGAAACCGGAGCACCCGGAGAAAACCCATGCAGACACGGGGAGAATGTGCAAACTCGACACAGACAGTGACCCAAGCCAGGAATCGAACCCGAGTCCCCGGAGCTGTGAAGCAGCAGTATTAACCACTGTGCTACCGTGCCACCTGGGAATTGTTATCGGAGAGACATCCAAATACCCATAATCCTGGTTGGGTTTGCCCAATCCTGAAGATACTGTGCAGCTAAGTTTCCCCATCTTGTTCCATTTTCCCAATTTTGTCAGAGTGTCGCTATTCTAGAGATTTTACAACCTTTCTTCTGAGCCCACAAATTGCGCTTGTATGATTTAAGACACCTTACGTTATCCGCCTTGGTGTTGCTCACAGCTCCCAATTGTTCTAACAGGTCGACCCAGTTGGGCTTCACTGGAAGATTGCATCAGGCCAAGGGCTGCCATGTGCATGAGAGCAGGATGGAGGGTGGAAATAGCAAGTGACAGGAAGTTCTGGGTCCTGCTTGCACATGGAGCAACGATGTTCTTCCAAGTGTTCATTCACTCTGCGTTTAATCTCTCCAATGTAGAGTTTACCATATTTGGAGAGCAATGGATGCCCAGGAAGTGCTGCTTCACGTAAAAAAGACAATGTTTAGTTCCTTGGATGGTAAGCAGGGATGAGGTAAAGAACAAGAACAAAGAATATTACAGCACAGGAAAAGGCCCTCTGGCCCTCCAAGCCTGCACTGACCATGCTGCCTGTCTGAACTACAACCCCCTACCCTTCCAGGGACCATATCCCTCTATTCCCATCCTATTCGTATTATTGTCAAGATGCCCCTTAAAAGTCACTATCGCATCTGCTTCCACTCCCTCCCCCAGCAGCGAGTTCCAGGCACCCATCACCCCGTGTAAAAATCTTGCCTCGTACATCTCCTAAAAGAGGCAGATGCATCTCCTGCGATTGCATGGAAGGTAACGTGGGGAGGGGGTGAAGAGTTAGGGATGATGGAGGAGAGGACCGGGGTATTGCGGTGTGAAAGGTCCCTGTGGAGTGTGAGTTGGCGTGTGAGTCAGATGTGTTTTTTACTGGCTTCATGCTGGAGTTGGCAGAAATAGTGGAAGATGAAACATTGAAGGTGAAGGCTGGTGGCGTGAAAAATAAGGACAAGGGGGATGCCATCCTTGGTCTGGGAGGGAAGAAAAGGGGTGGGAACAGAGGCACTGGACATAGGTCGGACAAGGTTGATACTGTGTCAAGCTCAATGGTTGGGAATGGAAATCATATCAACAGAGCTCTTTCTGAAAGCCGAATTGTCAGAACTGCAATGGAGGCAAAGCAATTGAGAGAATGGGATGGAGCCATTACAGCATGTGGGGTGTGAAGAGCTGTAGTTGTGGTAACTTTGTGAGTTGGTGGCACTGTAATATATATTAGTGGACAGTCTGTTACCAGATATGGAGACATAGAGGTCATGGAAGGGAAGGCAAATGTCAGAGGTGGACGATGTGAAGGTGATAGTGGGGTGGAAATTGGAAGCAAAGTTACTAAATATATCCTGGTCTCGGCGAGAAAATGAAGCTGCATCGAAACTGTCATCGGTCGACTGGTAAAAGAGCCGTGGGAAGGGCTGGAGTCGGATGAGGACAAAGAATGCTCCATATACCCCATAAAGCGAGAGACAAAACATGGATCTGTATAGATAACAACAACCACACTTTTTATTTGCACTAAGTGAGCCACGTTAAAAGAGAAATTGTTGAGTGAGAGGGTGGTTGAGAAGTGGCCTCTGAATGGTTGAGACTTTCTTGTGGCATTTTCACCAAGTAACGGCAGATTTGTATTTTACAATATAGTGCGCTCTGAATGCGGACTTCTGACTATGAAGGCCATTCATTACTCAGTACCGGACACTGCTTTCCTCCCTCAAAACCGACAATCCACCAGCCTGGCGTTCAGCTAATAATGGACTTCAGAAAGCGCAACACTCCCTCAATACTTGCCCTCTAATACTGTGCCACTTCCTCTGCACTGAACGCCGGCAGTCCATTTCTCCTTCAGTACAATCAATTCCACAATGCAGTCGCCATTACAATAGAACCTATGACAGTGCAGCATTCCATTCAACATGCTTGGTTTTATTGGAGAAATAGGTCGCACCTCCACCTAACGCCGATTGCTTACTTTTCCCCAACATTCTCGACTTGATCTGGTAGGATTTCAGAATGTAGATCCTATCCATTTGTTGTTGGATCACATACCTCTCCATGTAGAATGCTTATTCCACTGTTGACATGCAGTAGCCCTGTGTTCTGGCTGCAGCCAGTCGACTCTTCATTTCGTAGGTCATTCTGATGCTGTTCTTGGCACCACCTCCTCCATTGTGCATTGGCCATGAGGTTACAAATTGTTTTTGTATCGAAGTATGCTTCTGCTTTTATCCCACAGCACCTTCCAGATACCCATTTCTTTCCAAGTTCTGTTTGAAATTCCACGTTGCATTGTGGTAATGTGACTCCACATGTATATTTAATGTGAAGAAAAGGTAGCATCTTCAAAGCAACTGCATGGTGGCACGGTGGCTAGCACTGCTGGCTAGCACAGTGGCTAGCACGGTGGCTAGCACTGCTGCCTCACAGCTCCAGGGACCCGGATTCAATTCCAGTCCCAGGTGATTGTTCAGAATTTGCATCATCTGCCCATGAGAAGGTTCTCCACATCATGAGAAGGTTCACCAGAGAAGGTTCACCAGGTTGATACTGGAGATGAGGGGGTTAGCTTATGAGGAGAGATTGAGTAGATTGTACTCATTGGAGTTCAGAAGGCTGAGGGGAGATCTTATAGAGACATATAAGATAATGAAGGGGCTAGACAGGGTAGAGGCAGATAGATTCTTTCCACTTAGAAAGGAAACAAGAACTAGAGGACACAGCCTCAAAATAAGGTGGAGTCAGTTTAGAACAGAGTTGAGGAGGAACTTCTTCTCTCAGAGGCTAGTGAATCTCTGGAATTCTCTGCCCACTGAAGCAGTGGAGGCTACCTCGTTAAATATGTTTAAGTCACAGGTAGATAGATTTCTGATCAATAAGGGAATTAAGGGTTATGGGGAGCGGGTGGGTAAGTGGAACTAAACCACTATCAGATCAGCCATGGTCTTATTGAATGGTGGGGCAGGCTCGAGGGGCTAGATGGCCAACTCCTGCTCCTATTTCTTATGTTTTATGTTCTTATATCTGCGCAAGTTTCCTCTGGGTGCTCCAGTCCAAAGATTTGGAGGTTAGGTGGATTGGGCATGATCAATTGCCGTTATTACTATTATTGCTCCAAGAGTCTCCCGGGAGTGGCATGGTGGCACAATGGTTAGCATTGTTGCCTCACAGCGCCAGGAACCTGGGTTCAATTCCGGCCTCGGGTTTCTGTCTGTGCGGCGTCTGCACGTTCTCCCCATGTCTGCGTGGGTTTCCTCCGGGTGCTCCGGTTTCTTCCCACAGTCCGAATGACGTGCTGGTTCGGTGTATTGGCCGTGCTAAATTCTCCCACAATGTACCCGAAGAGGCGCCAGAGCGTGGCAACTAGGGAATGTTCGCAGTTACTTCATTGCAGTGTTAATGTGAGCCGACCTGTCTGTGACACTACAAAATAAACTTTAAACATTAACTTCAAAAAAGTGTAGGTTAGATGCGATTACTAATGACAAATGTGTGGGATTACAAGTATAGGGCGATGTAGAGTTCTGGGTGAGATAAAATGTCAGAAAGTAGGTGCAGTCACGAAGGACCAAATGGCATCTTCTGCACTGTAGGCGTTCTATATATGTAGAGGCAGAGCATCTTTGAACTGTGGGAGGAAACCAGAGCGCCCATTTGTTTCCCAGTGTTATTGGAGTCTCCAGTAATTGAAACAAAATCCTTCAAATCCATGCTGTCTCAACCTTTCAGAATGTAACACACTCCATTCAATTTTCCTTTAGCCTCCACTTTTCCAAAGGGGGAAAATACACTGGCTCAGCAATAATTACTGAAAGAAAACATTTCTCCACTTCCAGACAGGTGCTGTGTGCATGTTATCTGTACCAATTCTACTTAGATCACAGCCTTCCTCTAATGTGCTGACCACAACTGCACAGAACATTCTAGCTGTACTCACATTGTTCCGCACATTGTGGTCACCAGTTGAATGTATCCCAGACCCTTGGAAATTATGTACCTGAATGTTTGGAGATGAAGAACTGTTTTTATTACTTCCTCCAACACTTTTGTGGTTTAATCAAGTGGGCCATTAGTCTTCTGAACTCCAGTGGATACAAGCCGAGCTTTTCCAAACATTCCACATGAGGCTATCTGTCCATACCAAGCATTAGTCTGCTAAACCTTTACTGAAATACTTCATTTGCACCTTTCCTTAAGTCAGCTATAAAAACTGTATATTTCACTCCTGACTCAGTTTGAAGCCTGCTCTGTACAAATGAATGTTAACCTCCCTACCATTCATTCAATTCACCTTGCAATAAACTATAACATTCAAGTTGCTTTTCTAGTCAGTCGCTGTACCTGCAAAGTGGCTTTTGTGATTCATGCATGAAGATACCCAGATCCCTCGGCATCCCAGAGTTCTGCATTCTCTCAACAGTTAGATAATATATTTATTTTGTTCTTCCTGTCAAAGTTGACAATGTCACATACTCCACCTTATATTTCATTTAACAGGCCTGTCCTGACTCTCAGAACATATGTTTTTTTTTGCTGAATTGAAAGGGGTTAAATTCACTTGTCATTCAATGACTGCGCCTAAGGTTATTCTCGAAGGATCATTAATTGTCCCAGCTGAGCTTTTCCCTCTTCTATTAATAAGGTAGCACCTTTATTGTTTATTGTGTCAGCAGCTGCATCATCACCACAAAGAGACATCAATTATTACATTGAAAGGGAGAAGATAGACCCGAATCTAAGAGCAAGAGTTTGCAATAGTACAGCAATGCAGCAGAATCTGAGAACATCGGAACCGACTGGTACAACAATGGACAGGAATATCCCCTTTCTGCTTCACTATTTTTCGGAGAGATATTATCTTTTGTCATTGCTATATTTGCTCTCATTGCGACCCTGTACTACCCAATCCTCGCTGCTTTTGGTGTAACTGGTAAGTCTCTCTATTAGAAATTCATTTCGCCAGCTGCACGAAACTCTCTTACTGATTTTGTTAATCTTTTGGGATCTGAACCGATTCTGTTCAGTTCCCTTTGCAAAGTTCGAATTCTGGCAAAGAACCAAACTGTTTTCAGCCTCCATGAATCTGTTTGATCTTCAGCAGATTTACTCCTGATCTTAGCCGTGTCCGATCCTGCCTCTTAACAACTCTCTAATAACGCCCATCAGTATCCTGTAAAAGCCAATCAACTGCATAAATCCTCATTTGTATCATTGCGAGATGAAAAACTGGCCATGTCAATGTTCTCCTGTTCACTTTAATATCATCCAATGTTTGTATCTCACAGTTGTTATAACACATGGCTGCTTGCATTCTCAAACACAACAAATCTCATTCACGCAGCATACTTATGGCCTAGGACTGGCATCAACCCCTGACCTGTCACTGCCTGATCTTTGATAGCCCCACATTTCCTTCAGATGCTCAATGTACTCGCCCTCTGGTAATCACAACAGCACAATAACACAGAGTTGTTATGATGCAGCCGGGGCCTATTGGAACATGCACCTCTGCACAGGCTCACCAAGCATCATTGATCATAATTTGTCCCTGCATCTGTAATAATGATGAAATGCCGTCTTTAATGCCTTAGCTGAACCTGCCTCCTTCCTGGAAGTATTTGCATACTTGGTGACAGTGCATTGCAGATCGAAACAACTAGCTGTGTGAAAACGTTTTGTTTTCTCAAATCATGTTGAATTCACCTGAGAACAGCTGTACGTTTGTGTCCTCTGGTCCTCGGTCTGAATACGAATGGGAAACGTTTTCTGCTAATCTACTCTGTCTTGCGCTCTGATGATTTGGAATATCTCTAACAAAGATTCCCATAGCTTCTCCCCTTCATCTATTACAATCCAAAACTTTTAATTCAGCCTTTATTGCCAACGTTTCTCATCTCTGGTACCATTCTTGTAAGGGGATCAGTTAGCTGGACAGCTGATGTGGAGCATCGCCAACAACGTGGGCTCAATTCCATACCGGTTGAGAATCTCCATAAATGCTCTCCGGCTCAACCTTTCCCCTCACCTGAGATGTGGTAACCCAGGTAGTTCGTTCTCACAGGGGAGAGCGGCCTATGGCACTATGGCGACAGATGCCATTCTTGTAAACCACTTTTGCACTCTTTCCAATTCGGTCTCTGACTTCCTGTATATTCCATGTGCAGACTGTAAACAATAATTCAGCTGAAACCTAACTCGTGTCTTCCATACCTTCCCCTTGCACTCGGTGTTCCATCCAAAATCAGCGCAGAATTATTGCATTATTAACATCTCGCTGTCCTGCCGCAATCCTTTAGCTGATCTTTGTACATCAAAGCAACTCTCTCCCTGTGCTCCAGAATAATCCTACCTCTTATATTTTTCTGCCTGTGTTCCCTCAGAAATGCATCACCCACGCTTCTCCGCATTAACTTTCATCTCCCATGTATTTTTCCTATCCACCAAATTGTCTATGTCCTTTTGAATTTCTAAAATGTCCGCCTTACAATTTACAATGGCTCCTAGTTTCGTCATCTGCAAACTTTTGAATTTTCATCTGCACAATATTTAGATTATTAGCATAACAGAGTAAGGTCAAGGATTCCAATATTGTCTCCTGGGTGAACTCCTATAGTAGTCATGATGTGGAGATGCCGGCGTTGGACTGGGGTGAACACAGTAAGAAGTCTCACAACACCAGGTTAAAGTCCAACAGGTTTATTTGGTAGCAAACACCATAAGCTTTCGGAGCACTGCTCCTTCGTCAGATGGAGTGGAAATGTGCTCTCAAACAGCTGTTTGAGAGCACATTTCCACTCCATCTGACGAAGGAGCAGCGCTCCGAAAGCTTATGGTATTTGCTACCAAATAAACCTGTTGGACTTTAACCTGGTGTTGTGAGACTTCTTACTGTGAACTCCTATACACACCTTTCTGGAGTCCGAAAAATATCCATTGACAATTGCTCTAGTTCTCCTATCACTCGGTTAATTATGCAACCATGTTGTTACTGTTCTTTTTATTCTGTGAACTATAACTTTTCTTGCCTATCTGACATTGACATTTTACAGAATGCCTTCTAAATGTCCAAATGCACCATCGCAACAGATTTGACCACCCGATCATTTCTGTTACCTCTTCGGAGAACTCCAGCAACTTAGTTAACACGGTTTCTACTTTAAATATCCATGGTGCTCTTGTTAATCATTTCTTCATTTGACTCCAAATTGTACTAGGAATAATTGTTTCCAGAAGTTTTCGCACCACTGAAGCTAAACTCACTCGTCTGCAATTGCATCGATATAACCTGTTTGGCACAAGTGCATAACATCAGTAAATCTCCAGTCCTCTGGCACCACCCTGAGTCCTGGGCAGAGTTTAATATTCTGGTCAGCAGTTCTGAAATTTCCACATTCACATTTTTCTTCCCCATAAAATTGAACTCATAAACCTATGTTCTAATTTGATAGCTCGTCAATTCGTTGGAGTTTCATCATTTAATCCTCCTTCAAGTAACAGCAATTGTTTTCTTCCTTATCTGGTTGCAAATATTTCACGTCCAAATGTATTAAGCAGGATAATTTTTGTTCTTCTGTGCCATTCCCCGCCAAAAGCAATTTGTCTCTAGAGGGCCATTAGTGTGGCGTTGTGGACACAACAATCCATTAAATGGTGTGAAACGCACGCATAGCAGATTCCATGCTGGATGTCACCCAAGGCTGGTTGCACTGTGTCATTGTTTGGACTGGTTTTAACGCAATGTCAAACAGTCGTTCCATTTGTCTAGAGTCACCTTTTCGAAAGTTGAGCTGTGCAGTTGTAACCACTGTTTTCAAATCCATGGCCCGAAATACTATCAGTCCAACATTTCCATTAAGCCTGGATCATCCTGGGTCAATGAGAGCGCAGGAGGGCAGACCGGGAGCTGCAGTAGACATATTGCAAGGAAAAGAGATGCCAGCCTGGTGAGGCTACAACACGGGATGAATTGCCTGGCATACACCACAAGCAGCAAGAGATAGACAGAACCAAACAATACCATGACCAACAGAGCAAATCTAAGTTTTCCAGTCCTGCCAGACCCAGTCCTGAATGATGCTGGTCAAATAATCAATTCAGTAGAGGATGAGGCTCCACTAATACCAGCACACCAGTGCAAGATGCAAGGCTGCAGTGTGTTTAGCAATCTTCAACCAGAAGCGCGGATAAAATCTCTCTGACTTCTCTTGAGGTCCCCAGTGTCACACATAATTGTCTTCAACCAGTTGGATTCACTCCATCTAATGTGGAGAAACAGCTATAGCTGCTTTATTCCACAAAAGCTATGGGCAGTGACAGGCGGCACGGTGTCACAGTGGTTCGCAATGCTGCCCCACAGTGCCAGCGACCTGGGTTCGAATCCGACCTAAGGTGACTCTTTGTGTGGAGTTTGCACTTTCTCCCCATATCTGTGTGGGCTTCCTCCAGGTGCTCCGGTGTCCTCCCACAGTCTGAAAGATATGCTGGTTAGGTGCATTGGCCGTGCTAAATTCTCCCTCGGTGTACCCGAACAGGCGCCGGAGTGTGGCGACTAGGGGAGTTTCTCAGCAATGTAATTGCAGTGTTAATGTAAGCCTACTTGTGATTCTAATAAGCAAGTTAAACTAGCATTCCGTCAACAGTATTGAAGACTTTTGATCCAGAACATATCACAGATTCTACATTGCAGCTGGCAGTTACCAGGCAATGTGCCAACATACCAAGCTGCTTATGTTGTTGACAAACAAGGACACAACACCATCAGCACTGACTCTCTCCACCCTGTCATACATTGGCAACAGGCTATATCATCTACAAGATGACTGCTTTCCATTTACAAAACACAGTGAACAGCAAAGACTTACGGTGCCTGATTCCCTCACGCGCACTATCTCACCAAACCACCCCTAAACATACTCTGTCACTCCGCTGCCATACACACACACACATGCACACTCACTCGCTCACCCCTGCACCCAGTAATTCTCACACACCCACTACAGTATAAACTTACACTCTCCAACTCCCCCACTAAATACACACTTACCCGCTCACACACCCACTCGCTCTCTCACCCACACACGATCACTCACTCTCTGATTCAGCCACATGCACATGAATAATCCAGATACTCACTCTCTCTCCCAGTCACACTCGCACTCAAACTTTCTCTGCAACACACTCATTCCAACACAACCACAAACCGAATCGTTCATTCTCACACACAATTATGCACTCACCCTCCAATCACACTTAGACAGATACACGCAAATGGGCACTGACAAAACACCAAGTCTATTTCCCTCTCAAAGTTAATCAACACCCCTTCAGTCTATTCCTGTTCATTAGAACTGTGGCAGCAGGTGACAGGCCAATTGCTACACAACGGCAGTTATTCAGCATTTTCCTGTTCACAGTCTCATAGTCTGTGTTCTCCCAGGCTAACTGCACTGTTGAACTCATTGCCGCCAAAAGCTGGACTCAGCAGCTGAACTCAGGGGTGTGGTACCGTGACTGTGTTTGACCTGATTTGGAATGAATGAACGCCAGCAAAAACAGAACTGAAGTCCATGGAATACAGTGAGAATGTTGCAGATCCTGCACAACACAATGTATGAAGTTTGTTGGAGCTCAGTCATGTCAGTCTGGGTGCATCATTGCAGAAGGGCATCAGAATTATTGTCCTAACCCCAGCCGTCTCCAGCTGCTTCACTATTGGCCATCTTCTCATCATGAGATCAGAAGTGAGCCATCCTAATCTCTCATTCCCCACTGAAGAAGGGAACGGGTTAATGAACTTTGTAACACTTATGATTTGTGCAAAGCATTGAAACCCGAACTTTGTAATACTTAGAGATTTGTAAAAAGCATTGTAGAACTTGTTTTCATGTATCCAAAAGACAGATAAGAGAAGCAGCTGTCCCTGCTGTGGTACACAAGCTTATGATTTTCCCAGCTAATTGTGTTCAGGAATGTGGCTAACCCAGCTAGTATAAGCTGGAATCCATTTTGTGTTCTTTTATATTATGTACTTCTGTTTAACACGGTGGAGCTTACATGCACGCCTTCTGTGATCGTATAATAATAGATTCATATATATTCATTATATACTATTCATCCTTACTGATATAAATTGTTATATAGGCCCCTGTACTTCAGTTAACTTGTTTGTGCAAACTTATAATCTTGTATGCTGGATAAACAAACCACAGATGTCCGCCACATAGAGGCGACAGAACAGACAGCCTTGAGATGGCTACGATTACATGGACTACGCAAAGGACGGAACCGCCGAGGCAGCAATAATTGAGAGAAAATGCGGACGTGACCAGGGGCGAAAATATATGTATAAATATTTGCTCTTAACCTGTATTCAGTGAGAAGTCTGGAGACCGTTTTAGGAATCGGACTTCTCCCACAAATAAACCACTGTACTTTGACCCACGACTAGTCTCAGAGGTATTATTTACCTACAACACCCCACACAAATAAACATCAACCATCTCACTCATACTTAGACAGATACACACAAACAGGCAATGACAAAAATCTATTTCCCTCTCACACTCACATAAATGTTTGCTTGCATGCACTCCCAATTTCCACATGCAAGCGAACATTCACAAACACCCTCATTTTCTTTGACTGTTTCCCACACTCAAGAGACACACACACACATTTTCTCTCTTGCACACCATTCTTTCACACATACAATCATACTCACTTTCACATTCCCACAATCTCTCACCCACACTCGCTCATGTTCTCTCTCTCATCTCTCTGACACAACAGACACACACAGACTTTCTTTCCTATTGTTCAGATGCAATATTACCAAACAGCAGTGGATGGAGGAGTAACGCTGAACATCTCAATGAGTTTTTAATCAAAGTGTTTTCTTTGTCCTATGCCTGTTGTCTATCTTACTGTTTGTTTCACTCTCTTGCAGCTAACCTACTTACTGCTTTGATATTAACCCATGGAAGCTGTGGTCTCTCCAAATGTGTAACTTGCTATCTAGTGGCCATGGCAACAGCAGATCTTTTTGGCGTTATTTTCGACATGATATTGAGGCAGATTCCATGTGTTTATCTTTTACATTTCTTTTATTTGCTGCACAATCTCAACGTGTTTAATATCCACACTGCATTTCTTCATACTGCCACGGACTGTTCTGTCTGGTTCACCATGACTTTCACCTTTGATAGATTTGTGGCCATATGTTTGTTGCAGAAAGCTGAAAAGTAAATAGTGTGCGGTGAAATTGGCAGCTGTGACTTTGGGAACAGTAATTGGACTGAGTTGTTTGAAAAACATGTTCTGGTGTTTTACGTTCACAGGTTTATGTGCCCTTTCAAACAGATTATGGCTTTATAGTGTTAGTGGTAACTTTATAACCTCTCCTATCTGGGGATCAATCGAGTTGCTGAATTATATTTTAAGACCTTGTATTCCATTTGCTCTGATTGTAATTCTCAATATCTTCACCGTCTGAAACATTTTAGTGACCAGCAGAGCCCACAGGAGACTCTGGGCTCAGAGCATTGAGAAGACTCATGGAGACCCAGAAATGGAGAATCAAAGGAAATCCATCATTTTTCTATTTGCTATATCAGCAAATTTTATTTTGTTATGGGCATTGTTGGTGTTTTCTTCGATACAGAAACGCATGGATTTTCTCAACGTTATGGATATTACTGTGGAACATTTTAGCATACAATTGGGCTCCATGCTGCAACATCTTAGTTGCTGCACAAACACTTGTATCTGTGCAATAACGCAGATGACGTTGAGGCAGCAGTTGAACTATCTCATGAAATATCTGCTCAGTAGAATTATGAAATCTATCCAATGATTGGAATAAATGAAGAATTAAAATTTCCCATAAAACCAGTATCTAATTTTACATGTAAAATGGGCCAAGTCTTTTAATTTGGGTACAGAGTGAGGTTGGTTTATGTCGCTATTGAAGCTGTCCATGCGAAGAATCAATTCCAACACTAATGGAGCATGTGGTGCATCTGAATATATGATAGTAAATTGGGGGTGGGGGGCGGGGGGAGGTGAAAAGGAATGACAGCAGGGAGGACAGAAACTGTCATTTATGGTAACGGAACTGGCTAAAGAATATCTCTAGTGCAATAGAGATGGAATGCTGCCAAAACGATGATAGAAGAGCATGGCCGGGGACTGTGTCTAATCAAACAAAGCATGGAAGATGCCCGCACTGTGCTGGCAAAACATGGGTAAGAGCTCTCTGAGTTTTCACAGAGCAGGGATGGGGCCTGTCACTACGGTAACATGGTGAAGCATGTCTGTATTCGGGCAGAGCTGGTATGATGGTCATCACTTAGTAACACCATATAAATTGTGCTGTCACTGTGGTGAAACGTGCAATCATGAAATGTCTCTTTAGTTGTAGTGATGGAGTACGGCCGTTTTCAATTGTAAGTGAGGGGATCTGCTTATATTGTTATGCGTTAAAACAGTTCCTTGCGGGGATTGTGCACTGTTACCCCGCAGCCCCATTTGTACCTGAAAGCAGTTTGCTATTCAATCTGACCAATGGCCAGTCACATTATTAGCATTCCCGTCATCAGTTAGTGTGGTTGTCGCAGCAAAAGATCGTGTGACCAATCTTTGACAATCTAGAAATTGTTAACGAACAGATTTTTCAGGACCGCATATTTTGTTAAATATGCAAATAACCATCTGTACACAAATCCCATTGCCGACTTTCCCACTTCCTCAGGAAGCAGCTGCTTCGGAATGTGGAGAATTCTACTTTCGAAAGCTCACACGTGCACCACAGCCTATTTCTTGTTTCTGGACGGGGGTAACTGGATCTGCGGCACGCTTTTTTAAAATTTCGTTTCCTTATTGCCGCAATGACATTGATTTTAACGATCATTTGTAATGAAGCGATTTGCTGAATTGCAAGCAGAAATAAAGCATTATTTATTCTCACAGTTTATTGCCCGCATTTTGGTACAAGTGAAGCCATTCCAAACTTGCGATTTCTGCCGTGCACTAGTCCCCTATCGTCTCAAACTACATAATGATCTGATCTCTGCAGTGGAGCAACAAGCTGATTGCTACACCATCGCAATAGCCCTTTCTGTCTCCTTCTCTCTCCCGAAATGCGTCAACAGCCTCCTCTTCACATTCCCTTCAGCAGAATTTCCTTCTGCGATTATTTCCGAACGCTAAGAAAGAAAGTGTCCACCAGCAGTTTAAATTTCAGAAGAGAAGGACGTTTTATGTCACTTGAATGAGGGGAACACGCGCAAAGGGACGGCATGAATGGATGGTGGGGCGGCGAGTGGCTGTTGTTGCTGATGGTTGGTGATGTGCGATTGATTCACACGGGAGGCCAGGACGTACCCGGGAATAAAGGCTTTTATTCACAACAAGGATCGAGCACACGACTTAACAATACTATCCCAGACTAAGGGCTACTAGGAAGTAGCAGTGACCTTTATACCCCTGTAAGAAGGCGGAGGCCAACGGAGTGTACCACATAAACAATGATAACAGGTGGAACACCCCAACCCTAACCCCAACAGTAACAAGAGTAACATATGTACAAGTACCCATAGTGGTAACCATCTATGGTTCACCACATTCACCCCTCCTTTAAAAAAACAAAAGCCGGTGGGGTAAGGAGACAATACGAACTGTCCACATGTTCACAAGTTCAGCCGTATCGGAGGTCCGCACCGTCTCTGTGACCTCCGCAGCACTGGCTCCAGTGCCGGTTCTGGTGACCGTGGTGACGACCCTCTCTCCGAGGTGGTGTCCAGTGACTCCTCCAGTTCCTCACACGCCTGTGGACCTCGAGGTGTCGACAATCTCCTGGACTCAGGCAAGCTGTACACGGCAGTAAGAGGATTAAGTTGAGGTCCCGATGCTGCCCGCGCCATGTCAGGAGGGGAAAGAATGGGCAAAGGAATCCTAACCAGGGGTGCGGGAGTGATGGGGTTTTCCAGGTCCCCTGCAGGCGCCAGATCTCTGATAGAGACCGTGTCCTCTCGCCCGTCAGGATATGCCACATAGGCATATTGAGGGTTGGCGTGGAGGAGATGGACCTGTTCAACCAAAGGGTCGGACTTGCGGGCCCTAACATGCCGCCGCAGGAGGACAGGTCCTGAGTACGTCAACCAAGACGGCAGTGAGGTCCCAGAGGAAGACTTCCTAGGGAAGGTAAACATCCGCTCATGTGGGGTAGCGTTGGTTGCCGTACACAGGAGGGACCGGATTGAATGGAGCGCATCAGAAAGTACCTCTTGCCAACGGGAGACTGGAAGACGCCTAGACCTTAACGCCAGTAAAACAGCCTTCTAGACTGTAGCGTTTTCTTTCTCGACCTGTCCGTTACCCCTGGGGTTATAACTCGTAGTCCTACTTGAGGCAATTCCTTTACAGAGCAGGTATTGCCTCAAGTCGTCGCTCATAAACGATAAACCTCTATCACTGTGGATATAACTGGGGTAGCCGAACAGGGTAAAAAGACTCCGCAGGGCTTTGATGACCGTGGCAGAGGACATGTCAGAACAGGGGATGGCAAAGGGGAATCGGGAGTATTCGTCAACCACGTTGAGGAAATACACATTCCGATCTGTCGAAGGAAGGGGGCCCTTGAAGTCGACACTCAGTCGTTCAAAAGTGCGAGTGGCCTTAATGAGGTGTGCCCTGTCAGGCCGGTAGATGTGCGGCTTGCACTCTGCACATACCTGGCAGCTTCGAGTTATCGACCTGACATCCTCTATGGAGTAGGGCAGATTCCGAGCCTTTACAAAATGGAAAAACCGAGTGATCCCCGGGTGGCAGAGATCATTGTGGAGGGCCTGTAACCGGTCCTCCTGCACACTGGCACATGTTCCACGCGACAGGGCATCTGAGGGCTCATTGAGCTTCCCCGGACGGTACATGATATCATAGTTGTAGGTGGAGAGTTCGATTCTCCACCTCAAGATTTTATCATTCTTAATTTTTCCCTTTAACGTGTTGTTCAACATGAAGGCCACGGACCGCTGGTCCGTGAGCAGGGTAAACCGTTTGCCAGCCAAATAATGGTGCCAATGCCGTACGGCCTCCACAATGGCCTGAGCCTCTTTCTCCACAGAGGAGTGCCGAATTTCAGGGCCTTGGAGGGTGCGAGAGAAAAAGGCGACGAGCCTGCCCGCCTGGTTAAGTGTGGCGGCCAGGGCGAAATCAGATGCATCACTCTCCACCTGAAAGGGGATGGACTCATCGACAGCGTGCATCGTGGCTTTCGCGATGTCGGCTTTTATCCCTTCAAAGGCTAGGCGAGCCTCTGCTGCCAGGGGAAAAGAGGTAGATTTTATGAGCGGACGGGCTTTGTCCGCGTAATTGGGGACCCACTGTGCATAGTACGAGAAGAAGCCTAAGCATCTTCTCAGTGCTTTGATGCTAGTGGGTAGGGGAAGTTCAAGGAGGGGACGCATACGGTCTGGATCGGGGCCGATGACCCCGTTTTCCACCACGTATCCGAGGATTGCTAGGCGGTGCTTGCTGAATACGCACTTCTCCTTGTTATAGGTCAGGTTCAGGAGAGTCGCAGTGCGTAAAAACTTCTGGAGGTTGGCGTCGTGGTCCTGCTCCTCATGGCCGCAGATAGTGACGTTGTCCAGGTACGGGAAGGTAACCCGTAGCCCATTTTGGTCCACCATTCGGTCCATCTCACGCTGGAAGACCGAGACCCCATTAGTGACGCCGAAAGGGACTCTTAAAAAGTGGTCGAGACGGCCATCCGCCTCAAAGGCCGTGTATTTGCGGTCCTCTGGGTGAATGGGGAGCTGGTGGTAGGCTGACTTCAAGTCGATGGTGGAGAACACCCGGTACTGCGCAATCTGGTTGACCATGTCAGATATGCGCGGGAGAGGGTACACGTCCAGCTGCGCGTACCTATTAATGGTCTGACTATAGTCTATGACCATCTGGGGCTTGTCTCCAGTCTTGACCACCACGACTTGTGCTCTCCATGGGCTAGTGCTAGGTTGGATGACCCCTTCCCTGAGGAGCCGCTGAACCTCAGATCGAATAAAGATCCGATCCTCAGCGCTGTAACGCCTGCTCTTAGTTGCGATGAGCTTGCAGCCTGGCACGAGATTTTCGAATAGGGAAGGCGGGGTAATTTTGAGTGTTGAGAGACCGCATGTGGAGCGCGCTGGACAATTTGGAGGCTGCGGTTCTCCCTCTGAAAGTGGAGGGAGTGGCCCATCGTACCGCAGGGTCACACTCTTCAGGTGGACCATAAAGTCTAGCCCCAGGAGTACCGGAGCGCAAAGGTGCGGTAACACGAGGAGCCTGAGGTTCTTGTAGACTGTGCCCCGCACCGTTAAGGTTACCACACAGCTCCCAAGAACGAGGACAGATCGGGACCTCAACGCCATGGAGATTGTCTGCCTGACAGTTTGCACATGGAGAGCGCACCGTTTCACTGTATCCAGATGCATGAAGCTCTCCGTGCTCCCGCTGTCAAACAGGCAATGCGCCAGGCACCCGTTTACCTCTATGTCCATCATGGACTTGTCGAGTTGAGGCTTGGCCTGGTCCAGGATGATTGATGCCACTGTTGGATCCCGTGTGTAACTGCTGGCAGCTGAGGTAGCCGACGACGAGGACCCCTGCTGGTCTTCTGCGGCCGGTGTTGACCAAAATGGCTGCGCCCATGAATCGCACGTGGTAGATGATGTTGAAAACGGCGGCACCTGCAGGTCGCACGTGGCTTGCGTCGTCGTCGTAGGAAATGGCGGCGCCCGTGGATCGTACGTGGCTGAAGACATCGACAAGGCCGGAGACGAGGAGATGGATCCTGGAGAGTCACACGCAGCACTGCTGGGCTTGGAAGGGGTCTTTGCTTGGCACACATTTGCATAGTGCCCTTTCTTTCCACAGGCGGAGCAAGACACCGTCCTGGCCGGACATCTCTGGCGAGGATGATTCGCCAATCCGCAGAAATAGCACCGTGGGCCTCCAGGAGCTGCCGCAGCCGTCAGGTCTGAAGTTGAGAGCATTATCGCGCAGTTCCGAGGAGTCGCAGAGTACAGTTGAGGCGGTGGCTGTGCTTGCCATGATGTTCCCACGTGGTCGGTGGGGTAGGTTTCGAGACTTCTGGAGGCCGTTTCCATTGCATCGGCCAATTCTACCATCTTAGCCAGGTCCAAGTTACCCTGCTCTAGCAGCCGCAGGCGAATATAGGATGAGCCGATTCCCGCCACGAACGCGTCCCGAATAAGATCGTTGGTGTATTGAACAGCCGACACCTCCTTGCAGTTACAGGCTCTGGCTAGCAGGTACTGTCCCGTAGTTCGCGCAGGTACTGTCCCGTAGTTTCGCCGGGCTGCCGCCGTCGAGTGGCTAATAGGTGACGAGCATGAATTTCATTTGGCTGTTTATTGTATAGCTTCTTGAGTAATTCGATGGCATCTTTGTAATTTTGGGAGTCGCGAATTGTTGCATACACAGTGCCGCTCACCCTGGCGTGGAGGACCTGCAATCTGTCGGCATCGGACTGGACTGCTGTCGAGGCCTCAATGTAATCCTCGAAGCACTTCAACCAATGGTTGAAAGTATTCGCGCCCCAGCGGCACGCGGATCCAAGGTTAGCCGATCGGGCTTCAGCATCTGCTCCATTTTTTCTCGAACAAAATTTTCGGTATTTTGTTGTGAATAAAATTGATGCGCGATTGATTCACATGGGAGGCTAGGACGTACCCGGGAATAAAGGCTTTTATTCACAACAAGATTGGAGCACACTACTTAACAATACTATCCCAGACTAAGGGCTACTAGGAAGTAGCAGTGACCTTTATACTCCTGTAAGAAGGCGGAGCCGAACGGAGTGTACCACATAAACAATGATAACAGGTGGAACACCCCAACCCTAACCCCAACAGGAACAAGAGTAACATATGTACAAGTACCCATAGTGGTAACCATCTATGGTTCACCACAGTTGGCTGTGGGGCATTATATTTCTGCGCTTTTAGAAAGGTGCAAGGTGATTGCACATGGCGCGTGAATCGCAGTGTATGGAAACTGCCGACATGTTTGAACATACGTACATTAAGCATATCTGCTTAACTCCAAGTGTTGGTTGGTAAATTAATTTTACGAGGTAAATTATTATCAAATTCGCATCCTATAAATAGGGTTAAACAGCAATGGCCGGGCTTGTGGCGCGCCATCATTGCAGCAGTTGTGATTATGTCGAAAGCACTGCATTTCTGGAGAACCTGACCTTCACTGAGTGCTCCGGCTCTGGCAACTTATGTTTGGAGTTGCTGAACCGGAAACTGATTTGTAGACATTGTGGGCATCAGAAACTTGTCGAGCTGGGGGATAACTGACACTTGGGGCCACGGCTGAAGTGACCGAGCTTCACACAGGTCCGCTGGCGTCTGCCGGAGGAGTGGGGGCGGGTCCAGTTAGAACTCTGGTGGGGGGGGGGGGGGGGGGGGAGGAGAGGGGGCGGGCCCACATCGCCCTCTTGCGGGGGGGGGGTGGAGGAGAGGGGGTGGGCCCACATCGCCCTCTTTGGGGGGGGGGGGGAGGAGAGGGGGCGGGCCCACATCGCCCTCTTGGGGGGGGGAGGAGAGGGGGCGGGCCCACATCGCCCTCTTTGGGGGGGGGGAGGAGAGGGGGCGGGCCACATCGCCCTCTTGGGGGGGGGGAGGAGAGGGGGCAGGCCACATCGCCCTCTTGCGGGGGGGGGGGGGGGGAGAGGGGGTGAGACGTCTCATCCCCTGGGCGGTGGGAGGTGAGGGGGTGTGACGTCTCCATTCCCCCATGGGATGATACGTCACACCCCCTCTCCTCCCCTCCCACCCCCCCAAGAAGGTGATGTGGGCCCGCCCCCTCTCCTCACCCCACCCCACCCCCCCCACCAGAGTTCCAACTGGGCCCCCCCCCCCCCCCCCCACCAGAGTTCCAACTGGGCCCGCCCCCCCCCCTCTTCCGGCAGACGCCAGCGGGCCTGTGTGAAGCTCAGTCACTTCAGCTGTGGTTCGAAGTCAGTGTCCAGGAACATGCTGCAGGCTGTCGAAGGACTGAAGGTGAGTGGGAAGGATGGTGGAGGGAGACCACGATCGAGGTAGGTTAGGGGTCCGATCCCAGGGGGTGGCGGGGGGGGGCGGGGCGGCCTGCCTCCCAGTGGGTTCTGATCGGGGGGTGGGGGTGTGGTCGGGTGGCCTGCCGGGGTGGTTAGAGAGGGTGTCCGCGAAGGGTGGGCCTCGGTGATTCCCCTGCCGAATAAAAGTACAAGTTGTACTTTATTTATCAGGTCGGTAAGGGCATGGACGCGAATTGGGCCGAACGCTGGTCAAGAGGGAATTGATGGTAAAGTTGGGCGCGCGCTTCATTAAGTTGATTTAAATGCATGCAAATGTATTTAAATCGTCGCACCAGCCGATTTGGGCGTGCACCGGAACGGCGCCCCAATCGGCCGTTGGCAAAAGCGCGATCCGCTAGGAATCGGGTGCGGATCGCGGCGTAGGCCCGACGCCCAACTTTACTGGCATTCCGCGCCCAAAAACAGGCGCGAAGTTTTGGTAAAATCGGGCCCTTAGTCTCTAAATGGTAAAATCGGGCCCATTATGTTTACCTTTCAGTAGGAACTTTTACCATTTTTTTCTTAACTTGTGCAACTTGTAGTCATAAAATATTCATTCTTCCAGGAAAGAATCCACGGAATGTTTTGCAAATTGCTGCCCAAGATCCTGAACCTAGTACGGCCTCCGGAGACTATTTTTTAAACTGAGTTTCAATACATAACACTCAATACCCACCTTATCAATATTTCTTAAGATGTTTTGTTTTCCACATTCCACATTGAGGTGCATATTCAGAGCTGGTATGGGTTTTTACTGTGCTGTCCTATCAGGAGAGTCCTAACTGAGACCCTCCCGTCGAACGCTCTATCCAATCCCAGTTTCTGTTCTTCAGGCAGCTGTTGATCTTATCACCATTGCGTGTTGGCCTTCCAATGACCCAATTCAGAAAATCCATGCTTTTGAATCTCTCCATGGTCTCACTTCGTGTCGGTGTCAATAACTTCCTCCAGCCTTTGAAAGCTTCGCCTTCACGGAAGATAATCTGGTCATCCTTACTTACAGTGGCTGGCATGAGACTTCATAATCACGTCAATGAGATTGACACTTCACATCCATCTGCAATATCGGAGCAAGTCATTGAGTGCAAGTCAATGAGGGATGGGCAACCAATGTTGTTTGTGCTCCTGACACCCAATTCCCATGAAGCAATGAAAACAAAGGCATTCAATATCTCTGAAATGATCACGTACTTCAAAAATTAACTTAAACTCGTTTGCAATCAAGCACTGTTGAATCTAGAAAAATAAAATCCCCGCAAGTGTATTTTAGCCCCTAATATTCTCCACCTGAAAAATTCCCACCTTCCAGCCCGTGGAAATCCCAACCCATTTCATCCCAAGCCACACCATGACACTTCCCTGGCCAAACACACTCAAAATCACACCCCAGCCCAACTCAAGCCTACAACAATCCCGCAAACAAAGCACCCAGCACCACACTACACACGCATAATCAATAATCTCACAATATCATGATGTTGGCCCAGTTAGTCAGAAATTCCAAGCCATTTGTTCTTATTCTTCTCTGCATCACCTTACAAATTTGGCATCAGCTTCTTGCAGGGAAGATAATCTTTCAACATTGCTTGTACCTGGGAATGAACAGTAATAAACTGATGGGTAGTCATGTATGATAATCAGGGAATACATTACAAATCAACTTTGAAGAGACGCTTGGGAAATAGCAACGTTCCAATGACACAAAGGAAATGTCTTCCTTTAAGACGAGAGGAAATCCCACCACTTCAACGTCAGAGCCATCTTGTCAAGTTGCAATTGTCACGAAATGCTACATAAGGATGATCCGCCATTACTAATTAATGTGCAGTTATTTATTCAGTAAAGCGCGAACCATGGGATCACTGTAGAATATCATTCTCACCTGAAAGTAGGATTTCAGTGTCCAGCTTGTTTTTTTCCCGACATACATCACTTGGACCTCGGCATTGATTTCCTCACAGTCCATATCGCTGAAGTCCAGTTTCACTGCAACAGCGAGAGGACCCACCAAACGCCCCTTGGAGAGTTTTAGATGTGGAAATAGGAACATGGTATGGAAATGCTGGACGGATAGACTGGAGTGGTAAGTGGGAAGTGGTAGAACAATCGATTTCCTTCTGGTCTTTTAGCTCAGCAGACAACATTAGATTGGGAGAACCTCCGCCAACAGAAAGAGCGCACAAACAAATGGACAATAAAAATTCATAGAACATTTCCTATTTATAAGGAAGACTTTGGCGCATTATTTCAGTAGAGATGCTCTGGTAGAGCAAGTTAGACAACCTCACATCCACGTACATCTAAATTCAGAATGGGCAACACTGATAATTATTCGGATTCCCATTGAAATGCCAATTTGAACGTGCCTCAGTCTCATTATGCATGACAAATATGAACCACCCGCTCTGCCCATTCTTTTTCATGTTATGCCAAAATTGCTTCATTTGCCAATTCCTTCAAATTTCTACCCTCTCCATCAGGACCCTTCTGCAAATAGGCCGAGTTAATAAGAACATAAGAACATAAGAAATAGGAGCAGGAGTAGGCCATCCAGCCCCTCGAGCCTGCCCCGCCATTCAATGAGATCATGGCTGATCTGAAGTGGATCAGTTCCACTTACCCGCCTGAACCCTATAACCCCTAATTCCCTTACCGATCAGGAATCTATCTATCTGTGATTTAAACATATTCATCGAGGTAGCCTCCACCACTTCAGTGGGCAGAGAATTCCAGAGATTCACCACCCTCTGAGAGAAGAAGTTCCTCCTCAACTCTGTCCTAAACTGACCCCCCTTTATTTTGAGGCTGTGCCCTCACGTTCTAGTTTCCTTTCTAAGTGGAAAGAATCTCTCCACCTCTACCCTATCCAGCCCCTTCATTCTCTCCTGTTGTAGGAATTTATAAAAGGTTAGAAAAAATTCATATAACCAGGGGCTTAAGTCACAAATTAATTACTGACGCTGAGTGAATGACCTTAGATTAGATTTATACACTATGAGGAAACTGTCTTCATGAAAGCAATGTGGATAACTAATAAGTATTTAAACTTATTTTAAATTTGTATTTTGGATTTTAAAATGGATGCAGCTATATTTTTAAGCATTCTGTACACTTTGGCCAAAAGCAAGCTGCCGAATGGCATGGTGGGATAATACATACAGGGAAGAACCACATTCTTTGTAACAGTGGGCAGCACGGTGGCACAGTTAGCATTGCTGCCTAACAATGCCAGGGACCTGGATCACTGTATGGAGTTTGCACATTCTCCCTTGTCTTCGTGGATTTCCTCCGGGTGCTCTGGTTTCCTCCCACATTCCAAAGATGTGTGGGTTAGGTACATTGGCTGTGCTAAATTGACCATTAGTGTCAGGGGAGTTAGCAGGGTAAATACATGGGGTTACAAGGATAGGGTCTAGGTGGGATTGTTGTCGGTGCAGACTCGATGGGCCAAATGGCTCCTTCTGCACTGTTGGGATTCTATGATTCTAATGGGTCCACAGGGTGCGTATGTTTTTATCAGCAGATGTTAGGAACAAAATGGTTCCCAGTGCCACCTTATGAATAGGGTTGTTCAATTCATGCTGATAATGCAGGTGCGTACCAGACATGAGAATTCCTTACTATCCGGTTAGGCCATGACACAAATGAGAATTGGTGGGAACAGTAACTTTGACCTTTGTGGCTTAGCATCCAGGGTCACTAAGCATCAGGGGGAAGAAGCCTCCACATTCTACCGATTAATGAAATCCCATGATGTCAGGGGTAGAATGCAATTGGCTAAAGTATATGACAGGTATTTAACAAGGATTGATTTTCATTAATGATAACTGGTTTGTAACTGCTGGAATAGCGGGAAGTGTAAAGTGAAGTGTACAATTGGCCTTACCAAGCATTGTAACATCAGAATGACATTGGAATGTTCAGGACCTTCTGTTAGAGAGGCATTTCCTGCCCAATATCTGTCTCCCATCGATCGTTGGTCAATAAAGGTATGTCTTTAATCAGGACACATATTTCGGAGTCTTTGTATTTTGCTGAAGTTTTGGCAAAACATAATCTCTGAGAAAACTCTGCAACACTTCCTCTGTTCAAACCGCCCATGATTCAAGGCACGCCCATCAACTTCTCTCTCAACTTTCTATTCACCAAACTTGACTCATATTGACTGGAATTGTTATAGCTCTAGCTCGTTAGAGGGGTCAGTTTTTGTTCAAAGCGTGCAGGAAGGTTTTTTGACTCAGTATGTAGACAGGCCAACTAGAGGTGAGGCTATATTGGATCTGGTGCTGGGAAATAAGACCATAAGACCATAAGACATAGGAGCGGAAGTAAGGCCATTCGGCCCATCGAGTCCACTCCACCATTCAATCATGGTTGATTTCAACTCCATTTACCCGCTCTCTCCCCATAGCCCTTAATTCCTCGAGAAATCAAGAATTTATCAATTTCTGTCTTGAAGACGCTCATATTGCCAGAAATGAGCCAGACCAGGTGCTAGACTTGGAAGTTGGTGTGCATTTTGGTGATAGTGACCACAATTCGGTTACGTTCACCTTAGTGATGGAAAGGGATAGGCATGAACCTCGGGCCAGTGGTTTTAGCTGGGGGAAGGGTAATTATGAGGCTATTAGGAGAGAATTAGGAAACATAGGTTGGACTAGGAGATTACAGGGACTGGGAACGTCCGACATGTGGAGTTTTTTCAAGGAGCAGCTACTGCGAGTCTGTGATAGGTATGTCCCTGTCAGGCAAGGAGGAATTGGTAGGGCTAGGGAACCGTGGTGCACCAAAAAAGTTTCTTTGTTGGTTAAAAAGAAAAAGGAGGCTTATGTTCGGATGAGACGTGAGCACTCGGGTAGTGCACTAGAAAGCTTTAGATTGGCTAAGAGGGAGTTGAAGAGCGAGCTTAGAAGGGCTAAAAGGGGACATGAGAAGACTTTGGCGGATAGGGTTAAAGAGAATCCTAAGGCGTTCTATAGGTATGTCAAGAACAGAAGGTTGGTTAGGGCAAGTTTAGGGCCAGTTATAGATGGCAGAGGGAAGTTATGTGTGGAACCGGAGGAGATTGGTGAAGCATTGAACCAATATTTCTCTTCGGTGTTCACGCAAGGGGACATGAATATAGCTGAGGAGGACACTGGGTTGCAAGGGAGTAGAATAGACAGTATTACAGTTGATAAGGAGGATGTGCAGGATATTCTGGAGGGTCTGAAAATAGATAAATCCCCTGGTCCGGATGGGATTTATCCAAGGATTCTCTGGGAGGCAAGAGAAGTGATTGCAGAGCCTCTGGCTCTGATCTTCAGGTCGTCGTTGGCCTCTGGTATAGTACCAGAAGATTGGAGGTTAGCGAATGTTGTCCCATTGTTTAAGAAGGGGAACAGAGACTTCCCCGGGAATTATAGACTGGTGAGTCTCACTTCTGTTGTCGGCAAGATGTTGGAAAAAATTATAAGGGATAGGATTTATAGTTATTTGGAGAGTAATGAATTGATAGGTGATAGTCAGCATGGTTTTGTGGCAGGTAGGTCGTGCCTTACTAACCTTATTGAGTTTTTTGAGAAAGTGACCAAGGAGGTGGATGGGGGCAAGGCAGTGGACGTGGTATATATGGATTTTAGTAAGGCGTTTGATAAGGTTCACCATGGTAGGCTTCTGCAGAAAATGCAGATGTATGGGATTGGGGGTGATCTAGGAAATTGGATCAGGAATTGGCTAGCGGATAGGAAACAGAGGGTGGTGGTTGATAGTAAATATTCATCATGGAGTGCGGTTACAAGTGGTGTACCTCAGGGATCTGTTTTGGGGCCACTGCTGTTTGTAATATTTATTAATGATCTGGATGAGGGTATAGTTGGGTGGATTAGCAAATTTGCTGATGACACCAAAGTCGGTGGTGTGGTAGACAGTGAGGAAGGGTGTCGTAGTTTGCAGGAAGACTTAGACAGGTTGCAAAGTTGGGCCGAGAGGTGGCGGATGGAGTTTAATGCGGAGAAGTGTGAGGTAATTCACTTTGGTAGGAATAACAGATGTGTTGAGTATAGGGCTAACGGGAGGACTTTGAATAGTGTGGAGGAGCAGAGGGATCTAGGTGTATGTGTGCATAGATCCCTGAAAGTTGGGAATCAAGTAGATAAGGTTGTTAAGAAGGCATATGGTGTCTTGGCGTTTATTGGTAGGGGGATTGAATTTAGGAGTCGTAGCGTTATGTTGCAACTGTACACAACTCTGGTGCGGCCGCACTTGGAGTACTGTGTGCAGTTCTGGTCCCCACATTACAGGAAGGATGTGGAGGCTTTGGAGAGGGTGCAGAGGAGGTTTACCAGGATGTTGCCTGGTATGGAGGGGAGATCCTATGAGGAGAGGCTGAGGGATTTGGGATTGTTTTCGCTGGAAAGGCGGCGGCTAAGAGGGGATCTTATTGAAACATATAAGATGATTAGAGGTTTAGATAGGGTGGATAGTGATAGCCTTTTTCCTCTGATGGAGAAATCCAGCACGAGGGGGCATGGCTTTAAATTGAGGGGGGGTAGTTATAGAACCGATGTCAGGGGTAGGTTCTTTACCCAGAGGGTGGTGAGGGATTGGAATGCCCTGCCAGCATCAGTTGTAAATGCGCCTAGTTTGGGGGCGTTTAAGAGATCCGTAGATAGGTTCATGGACGAAAAGAAATTGGTTTAGGTTGGAGGGTCACAGTTTTTTTTTAACTGGTCGGTGCAACATCGTGGGCCGAAGGGCCTGTTCTGCGCTGTAATGTTCTATGTTCTATGTTCTAAATAAACAGCCCCTACTTCTCCAATACATCGAGCCGACTGACGCTGCAAATCCATAATGTCATCCTCGTGAATATCCTCGCAAATATCGTCAACGCCTTTTGTAACGCGTGGTGCCCTGAGCCGGAACATTCCATTCGATGCTCAACCTATATTTTCTAACTGCCATAGCTTCATTACATTTACATTCCATACATCTATGTGTTAATGCCATGTTCCCTACATTGTAATCCTTAAATCCACAGTTCCATCTGCTCCTGTCCCCCGATATGGAATTGTATTTCACAACATCTCTCTATGTGCTTCTGGGCAGAATGTATCCATTGAGAATTTTCTAAATTACATCGAATTCAACATCTAAAAAGCTTTTCAAACACTCTATCTTCATCTTTTTGAGGCCTATCAATATTTTCCACTATTTGATGATGTTTACCCATTTTGTGCCGTTTTCAATATTTCAGTCTCTGCACGCTCATGTAAGTCATTAATATTGATAAAAATATTGTGATACTGCTGCAACTCCGGGGAACCACGGTGTGTACCGTCCTACGATCAAACCAAACAACTATGCACAATACCTCTGTTTAAGAAAGGTCAACTTCACATTTATACCACCACTTTTCCTTATCTTCCACAGCCTTTCACATTGATGATACATTGGGACACAAGATTTAGGAGCCCTGATTGGTTCATTCAGTCCGGGAACCTGCTCTCCAATTCAATTTGGTGATTACTCTTCTGACTGTTGCCCCAACTCCCAATTTATTGTCTTCGTCCCATAATCATTCACTCTCTCGATGACCACATGTCAGTCCAACGCATCCATGAAAAAATGGAATGACCCAGCCGCTATTATGCACTAGAGAAGTATATATATATATTATATACTATATATATATATACTACTTGTGAGAAAGAAAAGCATCACCTCCATCTCCTTTTTTGTGTAACACGTGGCTCCGTGTTCTCGTCACCCGCACAAGTCGAATTATCCTTCTGGTATAAAGCCCCCATCCTACACCCCCCTCAAACCACCTCAGGATATTACATATTTACTTAAAATCAACACTGCTGATGTGTGCTTACCGCCCCGAACTGTACAACGTATCCTTGTCAAATAAGACGATCATCTGAGGATTCTGTCAAATGAAACACTCCAGATCTTTATGAACGCCGTTAAAATCCATGCTACAAGAGGACCAGCGTATGAAGAATTGTTCCAGATTGAGTCTTCGCAAGGCCATGCACAGCTTTGCTAAAACATCCAGAATATTCACCTCCCAATTGATACCGACATTCTATTTAACTCCCTAATGACTTGCTGAGCCTCCATACCAACTTTGGTGATTCATGTACCCAATTTCACAGATCCCTCTGCCCTGCAGTGTTCTGTAATTTCTCTCAGTTTCCATACAGGAATCTTTACTCTACTTTCTGCCACATTAGTTTCGATCCCATTTTTTCCACATTATGTTCCATTTGCTACGGCTTGTGCAATTCACTTAACCGATCTATTGTTAGGTTATATGTCATTTAATGACACCTAAATATCCATGTAGACAAAATCCAAAATTAAAGTAATTACCCTCATTCGCCAGTTTATCTGTGTTTTTTTTTGGAGTGATGTTGCTTTGGAGATATTTCTTGACGCTGGATATCGATCATAAATTCTCCAGTTCTTCAAACTATATTTATGGGACTATTTATGACCGTCTAATATTTGAACGTTTTCATTTAAAAGCTAAACTGGAAAACATCCGACTGCAGTCCTTCAAAACAGCCCGCCTCACGATCAAAACTGAGTTCCCTCAGCACCAAACTTATTTCAGCTCGATATGCGAGTTCAAGTCTCCGCAGTGTGACTGAACCATAGGAGCCACGGTTGACAAACGTGGAGCGAATGTTATAGGAAGAAAGAATTGTCCTGAAGAAAAGAGAAAACCAGGGATTCATTTGTTTAGTTTAGAAAACTCTTTTTTTTAAGCGGAGACTTAGAGACAATTTTCTTACTTTCATAGAAGAATAGAATCCCTACAGTGCAGAAAGAGGCCATTTGGCCCATCAAGTCTGCACCGACCACAATCCCACCCAGGCCCTACCCCCTTATCCCTACATATTTACCCAATAATCCTCTAACCTACACATCTCAGGACACTAAGGGGCAATTTTTAGCATGGTCAATTAACCTAACCCGCACATCTTTGGACTGTGGGAGGAAACCGGAGCACCCGGAGGAAACCCACGCAGACACGAGGAGAATGTGCAAACTCCACACAGACAGTGACCCAAGCCGGGAATCGAACCCAGGTCCCTGGAGCTGTGAAGCAGCAGTGCTAACCACTGTGCTACCGTGCCGCCCGGACTTGGAGAGAACATTTCTCAAAAAGTCCAGTCTTGAATTCGGGAGAAATGTCTTTGCCCAGAGTTTGAAGAGAATTTGGAACAGACTACCATTGGACGTTGGTGAGGAGAATATCATAGATGCATTGAAGCTAAATGTAGATTAAAACCTGAGGGAGAAAGTGATTGACAAGGTGCTGAGAGGTTTCTATGAAAAGGGTTGTGTTGGACACAGCATGAAATAGTTGATGCGAATGGCCTGATTCTTTTTGTACAAGACTGTCCATATTGGGAGAGTTTTGAAATAATCTCTCCTAAATCGTCAGGTTAGAAGGCTGGACATTCAGGGACAGAGGACCTGATTTTACCATTGCGTCGCGCTGAAATGTGGTAAGGTCAGGCGTGAGGCCATTAACGTGACCTGCGTCCGCGTCCACGCAGATGGCCACTTTACCTAGGCCTGGGAATGGCCGCAATTTGATTCGTGCCCGAAACGGGTGCAACCGCAATTTAAATGCATTTGCATGTATTTAAATTGAATTAATGAACTAATTGAATTAATTAATAATCAGGCCCAGAATGTTTATATGCTTGAAAATTGGAAGATATTCAAGGCATTGTTTCCATCAGAAAATGAT
Organism: Mustelus asterias; assembly: GCF_964213995.1. Classification (NCBI taxonomy): domain Eukaryota; kingdom Metazoa; phylum Chordata; class Chondrichthyes; order Carcharhiniformes; family Triakidae; genus Mustelus; species Mustelus asterias. The sequence goes on along the minus strand of NC_135821.1, from coordinate 28,208,445 downwards.
ATATATCTGACATTTAATATCACCAACCTAACTGTTTGCAATCAGCGTCTGATTGTGTCGCTCCCTCTTTTCCAGAACTTGTTCATCTTCCGGTATCTGAAATGAAAAATTAGACACTTTGCAACAGGATGATGGTGTAACAGTTCTGTGTCACCAAGGATTCAAACAGCCTTGGCAGCGAGCCAAGGTTGAACATCGAACATGGATGTGCACACACAGAGGAAATAAGTAATTGCTGAAGGGACAAGAGGCAAAATGAGATGCAGGGGGGAATGAAAAGACATGAAGGTAAAGAATTATGAGAGGACGAAACAGTGAGAGAAAGTTAGGGAAGACATTTTGGACCTGATTTTACCATTTTCATTCTAAGTGCTGAATCTGGGCGCAATTCAGATCCGAAATGGAAACCTGTTTTCCGGCACCCCCATACGCACTTAGCCTGAAAAGAAATCGCGAGTCTGAATCGCGCTGTGGGCGGGGCTTATCGCGCCTGAAACGCTGCAGCTCCGATCGGGGCTTTGAACTGCGCATGCGCGGTGAGAAAATAATTTGAAAAATTTCACATCACTCCCAGGCTGCAAAAAGCAGAAAAAGCGGCCCGGGAGTGAAAAGTGGGAGTGATGGCCCCCACAGATATCGCCCCCACCCCTACAACATAACTGTCCCCGTTATCCACCCACCTCCCCGCTACCCAGACCGATCGTGACCCTCTGCCCTCCTTTGCCCCCACCGATTGCCCACAGAGTGGCAGCGGTCCCCCCCTGTGTCCCCCCCAACAGAGATCCATCTGCTCCCCCCCCCCCAGAGAATGATCAGTCCTCCTCCCCCCCCCCCCCAGAGAATGATCAGTCCTCCTCCCCCCTCAGAGAATGATCGCCCCGCCTCCCCCCTGAGAGAATGATTGGGCCACCCCCCGCCCCCCCAGAGAATGATTGGGCCTCCCCCCACCCCCAGAGAATGATCGGCCTCCCCCCCTCCCAGAGAATGATCGGGCCTCCCCCCCCACTCCCAGAGAATGATCGGGCCTTCCCCCACCCCCAGAGAATGATCTGGCCTCACCCCCCACTCCCAGAGAATGATCGGGCCTTCCCCCACCCCCAGAGAATGATCTGGCCTCACCCCCCCCAGAGAATGATTGGGCCTCCCCCACCCCCCCAGAGAATGATCGGGCCTCCCCCCCTCCCAGAGAATGATCGGGCCTCCCCCACCCTCCCAGAGAATGATCTGGCCTCACCATCCCCCCCAGAGAATGATCGGGTCTCCCCCACCCCATCTCCCCCAGACAACAATCTGCCCTCCTCCTTCCCCTCCTCACCAGAAATACATCTGACCCACCTCCTGATCCCCATCCCACCACCGATCTGAGTCAGAGAGCCATTGGAAGCTCTGAACTTGCCTCTTCAGAAGCTGGAGCGCCTGAAACAGACCTTTGCCGAGCATGTCTGTTTCATGCCGAATCTGGACACGCGAGTGCGATGGTAAAGGGGGAAATGCTGGCAAAGTTGGGCGGGGAGTCCATTAATTCCATTTAAATGCATGCAAATGCATTTAAATCGCTGTTGCGCCTGTATTGGGCGTCAATCGGATTGTGGCCATTCCCGGGCCTCGGTAAAGTGGGCATCTGCGTGGATGTGAGCGCGGATCGCGTTAATGGCCTCATGCCCGACTTTACCACGTTTTCGCGCCCGACGCAATGTAAAATTGGGCCCTTTGTGAAAGAAAGCGTGATAAAGGTAAGACCTGAAGACAGATAGATAAAAACTGATTTAATGACTGATACCTCAGTTGAAAGATGCACCGGGACTTGAACATGTTTTCTGAATGCATTTTGGAATTGTTGGAACATTGGGTTTCTGAACTGTGGAAGTCTCTGTATATGGAATAAAGTAATTTAAACACATATCAGCATAAGAGCATCTGAAATGTTTCTAGAATAACACAGTAAATCGCACACATTCCTTTCAATTACTGCATCTCACCCCCCGCCCCCCCCCCACCCCGAGACAATGCATTGCACCCCCTTCACTCAGTCCAACTCACTCCCTTCAGTCACTCCATCCCAATACCCTTGGTCATTGCATCCCCTGAGTCATTCTATCTCACTCCCCTGATCATTCCACCTCACTCCCCTCAGTCACTTCACCTCACCCCACTCACTCAATTTACCTCACTCTCCTCAATTACTGTATCTCACTCCCATCAGTCACACAAGCTCCCTTCCCTTAATCACTGCATCTTTCACCACTCAGTCACTGCATCACTTTCCCCTCAGTCACTGCATCTCACTGACCTCAGTCACTCGATCCAACTAATCCAGTCATTGTACCACTCCTCCATGAGTAAAGATTTCTAGTCCTCTGTGTCACTGCATCCCTACTCTCCCAATCTCTGCAGAACACAACGTCACGTCACTACCTCCCACTCACTGAACTCTCTACAGCTCTGTCCCCTCACTCGGTATGCCCACACCTCCCCCCCACCCCCCTCAATTACTGCACGCTATTAACTTAACGAAATAGAGTATTGGGTGAATCCACTTGAATATGCTGATCTGCAGTCACATTATTTGGAGAATCTGTTCACAGTGACCTCCATATGACAGAAACCCTGTTCTGGCAGTCTCTCAGGAGAGTGTGGATGACAGTGTAGAAGATTATGCAGTACATTGTCTCTCGTGATTCAGAGGTAGGGATGTTTTGGATCTGTAATACGGAAGATTGTCAGAGGGGAGAAAAAAAATTGAACATTTGAACACTTTGTATTGGCGTGCTGAGAATGTCGGACACTCACCGTTATAAAACAGAGGAGAATGGAAATGTTAGTGAGCAAATATTTCGAGACAGTGTGCTGTTCAGTACTATCCAGTACCCAAGCTCGGCACAACATCGAGGGCCGAAGGGCCTGTACTGTGCTGTACTGTTCTATGTTCTATGTTTTTTTATGTTCAGTGCTACAATATGGACCTACCTCAGAAATGGGCCGAATAGGGTCATTGTGTGGAGGTGCTGGCGTTGGACTGGGGTAAGCACAATAAGAAGCCTCACAACACCAGGTTAAAGTCTGTTATTGGAGTCTGTTAAGTCTGTCAAACCTGTTGGACTCTAACCTGGTGTTGTGAGACTTCTTACGAGGGCCATTGTGTCAGGGACAAAGGCATCTCAGGCCGGATGAGATTTACATTTCCTGGAATTCCCAGCCTCTGATTCGTTCTTCGAGCCAAAGCATTTATATGGCTTGTCCAGTTCACTTAATTGTCAATGCTATCCCTCAGGCTCTTGATAGTGGAGCATTCATGAACACAAGAAAAAACGAATAATGAGCAGTACTTGACTATATGGCCTTTGGCAGCCTCTCTCACCTTCAATAATATCCTGGCTAATATTATGCTTTCAACATTACTGATTACTCCTGATAACCGTTGCATCATTGGGGACCATTTTTTTATCCTGAATGGAACATCCATAAATCTCTGGAACAGATGAGCCCAAATATTCACCACACATTCAGCGAAATAACAGCTCTTCATCTCTATCCAAGCCGATCAGCCCTTGATTCAGATGCTGTGGCTCTTTCTCTTATAAATTGCTGAACCAGTTGGAACAAGAAGGACTATCTGCATTGACTGGGAGAACCCCAGCAGAAACTTAACCGATTCAACGAGATCATGAAGGACTATAGCTATAAAATTAACAAATGTGCGTTCAGATATTTCATATCTTCACCCATCAACACTTCCTCCACGATCATCCTCAACACCAGTGCCTCATCAGGTTGTGTTCTCAGCCCCTTATTAAAGTCCTTATGCACCAATGACTGTGTATGTGGCCAAATTCCCCTCAACTCGATTTTCAAGTTTGCTGATGACACCACCGTAGTGGGTTGGACCTCAAACAATGATGCGATGGAGTACGGGAAAGAGAATCTGGTGAACTGGTGCAACGATAATCAAAGAATCACAAAATATTACTGTACAGAAGAGGCCTTTTGGTCCACCAAGTCTGTACCAATGCATGAAAGGCCCCAACCTGCCCATTGAATCCCACTTGCCAGGACTTGGCCCTTAGCCTTGAATGTTATGGCATGCCAAGTACTCATGCAGATCATCATAGAATCATAGAAACCCGACAATGTAGAAGGAGGCCATTCGGCCCATCGAGTCTACACCGACCACAATCCTACCCAGGCCCTAACCCCATATCCCTACATATTTACCCGCTAATCCCTCTAACCTCCCCATCTCAAGACACTAAGGGGCAATTTTAGCACGGCCAATCAACCTAACCTGCACATCTTTGGACTGTGGGAGGAAACCGGAGCACCCGGAGGAAACCCACGCAGACACGAGGAGAATGTGCAAACTCCACACAGACAGTGACCCGAGCCGGGAATCAAACCCAGGTCCCTGGAGCTGTGAAGCGCAGCACAATTTCCACTTTTTTCATTTTTAAGAATCAATTTAACGGTTTCTGATCTCTCCTAAGAATGACGGTAATGCAGATAATTTCCCTGTCTGTCCTGGTGAAAAGGATTCCCGTTTTCTCTATTCGAGACAATATTCATTTTAAATTTTGTATTGTTTGCTGGTCAGAGCCTCTCTTTGTAACAGCTATTGTCTGCTTTTCAGTCTTGGCATATTTCCGCCCACAGAGGATGTATTCGTTTTGGAAGGAATTTTAATTTCTTCTCTTAAGAACATAAGAACATAAGAAATAGGAGCAGGAGTAGGCCATCTGGCCCTTTGAGCCTGCCCCGCCATTCAACAAGATCATGGCTGATCTGAAGCGAATCAGTTCCACTTACCCGCCTGCTCCCCATATCCCCTAATTCCCTTATCGATCAGAAAACTATCTACCCGTGATTTAAACACATTCAACGAGGAAGCCTCCACCACTTCAATGGGCAGAGAATTCCAGAGATTCACTACCCTCTGAGAGAAGAAGTTCCCCCTCAACTCTGTTCTGAACCGGCCCCCCCTTATTTTGAGGCTGTGCCCTCGAGTTCTGGTTTCCCTTCTAAGTGGAAAGAATCTCTCCACCTCTACTCTATCCAGCCCCTTCATTATCTTATATGTCTCTACAAGATCACCCCTCATCCTTCTAAACTCCAACAAGTACAGACCCAATCTGTTTAATCTCTCCTCATAAGCTACACCCCTCATCTCCGGTATCAACCTGGTGAACCTTCTCTGCACTCCCTCCAAGGCCAATATATCCTTTCGCAAATAAGGGGACCAAAACTGCACACAGTACTCCAGTTGCGGCCTCACCAGTGCCTTGTACAGTTGCAGCAAGACCTCCCTGCTTTTATATTCTATCCCCCTCGCGATAAATGCCAACATTCCATTCGCCTTCTTGATCACCTGCTGCACCTGCAGACTGAGTTTTTGCGATTCGTGCACAAGGACCCCCAGGTCCCTCTGCACAGTCGCACGATGTAATTTTTCTCCATTTAAATAATATTCCAATTTACTATGATTTCTTCTAAAGTGGATAACCTCACATTTGCTAATGTTATATTCCATCTGCCAGATCCTCGCCCACTCGCTCAGCCTATCCAAATCTCTCTGCAGACTTTCCGCGTCCTCCACGCAATTCGCTTTCCCACTCACCTTCGTGTCATCAGCAAACTTGAATACCCTAGATTCAGTCCCCTCCTCCAGATCATCTATGTAAATGGTAAACAATTGAGGCCCCAGCACCGATCCCTGCGGCACGCCACTGGTCACCAACTGCCAACCAGAAAAGCACCCATTTATCCCAACTCTCTGCTTCCTGTTAGATAGCCAATCCCCAATCCACGCCAACACCTTACCCCTAACTCCGTGTACCCCAATCTTCTGCAGCAACCTTTTGTGAGGCACCTTATCGAACGCCTTCTGGAAATCTAAAAACACCACATCCACCGGTTCCCCTCTGTCAACCGCACTAGTGACATCTTCATAAAAGTCCAGTAGATTCGTCAAACACGACTTTCCCTTCATGAATCCATGCTGCGTCTGCTTGATCGAACCATTCTTATTCAGGTGCTCTGTTATTTCCTCTTTAATAATGGACTCTAGCATCTTCCCAACTACGGACGTTAAGCTAACCGGCCTGTAGTTACCCGCCTTTTGTCTACTTCCTTTTTTAAACAGCGGCGTAACAGTAGCTGTTTTCCAGTCAGCCGGCACTACCCCAGAGTCCAGCGAATCTTGTGTTAATAGCCAATAGTAATTTTGGAATCAGATTTAGTTGCAGGCGCTCCATTGGTTGAAAAATCGACATCCGAATGATGCACATGTAACTTGTGTCGGTGTTGTTACAATTTCAGAGTCTATATGAATTGTTGGATTTGCATTAATTACAGGATTGTTTAATGAATTCCAGGGTCAGTATGTGTTTTGGGGTCTGCAATCTTTCCTTGAACAGCAGTAGCCACTTCATGGTTGACCAAATTCCACTAAAATGTAAACAAAAGACGAGTTAATATTTGATTAATCAGTTTGTGGTACCTTTTTCCTGTTCGGGTGGTGAAATTAATTGTAGTCTTCAGTACATATTTGATCTCTTACTTCTACATTTCAGCTCATATCGTTCTGTTTGTTTGTGCTCATTTCCTCTCAGGCCTTCTATTTTGTTGCATTCGAAATCCAGGTGCACTCTTCCTTTGTTGGGCAGTAATAATTTTACACGTTTCTTTACGTTGTGTCACTGTTAGTTGCTGGAAGACCTGCATGTGCTCGGCTTACATTAATTTCAAAGTCTGCACAGATCAATGGACATGCTCCTTGTGTGATTGCTGACATTATTTCCAGTTTCTGTTTCAGGGCCTGTATTAATTGAATAAATCTGTACATGTTTCAGGACAAAGAACAAAGAACAATACAGCACAGGAACAGGCCCTTCGGCCCTCCAAGCCCACGCTGCTCCCTGGTCCAAACTAGACCATTCTTTTGTATCCCTCCATTCCCAATCTGTTCATGTGGCTATCTAGATAAGTCTTAAACGTTCCCAGTGTGTCCGCCTCTGCCACCTTGCCCGGCAGCGCGTTCCAAGCCCCCACCACCCTCTGTGTAAAATACGTCCTTCTGATATCCGTGTTAAACCTTCCCCCCCGTCACCTTGAACCTATGACCCCTCGTGAACGTCACCACCGACCTGGGAAAAAGCTTCCCACCGTTCACCCTATCTATGTCTTTCATAATTTTATACACCTCTATTAGGTCTCCCCTCATCCTCCGTCTTTCCAGTGAGAACAACCCCAGTTTACCCAATCTCTCCTCATAACTAAGCCCCTCCATACCAGGCAACATCCTGGTAAACCTCCTCTGTACTCTCTCTAAAGCCTCCATGTCCTTCTGGTAGTGTGGCGACCAGAACTGGACGCAGTACTCCAAATGCGGCCGAACCAACGTTCTATACATCTGCAACATCAGACCCCAACTTTTATACTCTATGCACCGTCCTATAAAGGCAAGCATGCCATATGCCTTCTTCATCACTTTCTCCACCTGTGACATCACCTTCAAGGATCTGTGGACTTGCACACCCAGGTCCCTCTGCGTATCTACACCCTTTATGGTTCTGCCATTTATTGTATAGCTCCCCCCGACATTAGCTCTACCAAAATACATCACTTCGCATGTATCTGAATTGAACTCCATCTGCCATTTCTTTGCCCAAATTTCCAGCCTATCTATCTCCATCTGTAGCCTCTGACAATGTTCCGCACTATCTGCAAGTCCAGCCAATTTTGTGTCGTCCGCAAACTTACTGATCACCCCAGTTACACCTTCTTCCAGATCGTTTATATAAATCACAAACAGCAGATGTCCCAATACAGAGCCTTGCGGAACACCACTCGTCACAGGCATCCAGCCAGAAAAAGACCCTTCCACTACCACCCTCTGTCTTCTGTGACCAAGCCAGTTCTCCACCCATCTAGCCACCTCCCCCTTTCTCCCATGAGATCCAACCTTTTGCACCAACCTACCATGAGGGACTTTGTCAAACGCTTTACTGAAGTACATACAGACGACATCCACGGCCCTTCCCTCGTCAACCATTCTAGTCACTTCTTCAAAAAGCTCCACCAGGTTAGTGAGGCATGACCTCCCTCTCACAACACCATGCTGACTATCGTTAATGAGTTTATTCCTTTCTAAATGCGCATACATCCTATCTTTAAGTATCCTCTCCAACAACTTCCCTCCCACGGACGTCAAGCTCACCAGCCTATAATTTCCCAGGTTATCCTTCCTACCCTTCTTAAATAATGGGACCACATTAGCTATCCTCCAATCCCCTGGGACCTCACCTGTGTCCAGTGACGAGACATAGATTTGGGTCAGAGGCCCAGCGATTTCATCTCTCGTCTCCCTGAGCAGCCTTGGATAGATTCCATCAGGCCCTGGGGATTTGTCAGTCTTTATATTCTCTAAAAAACCTAACACTTCCTCCCTTGTAATGGAGATTTTCTCTAACGGTTCAACACTCCCTCCGAGACACTCCCAGTCAACACATCCCTCTCCTTTGTGAATACCGACACAAAGTATTCATTTAGGATCTCCCCTACTTCTTTGGGCTCTAAGCATAATTCCCCACTTTTGTCCCTGGGAGGTCGGACTTTTTCCCTGACAACCCTTTTGTTCCTAACGTATGAATAAAATGCCTTGGGACTCTCCTTAATCCTGTCTGCCAAGGACATTTCGTGACCCCTTTTTGCCCTTCTAATTCTTCGTTTGAGTTCTTTCCTACTTTCTTTGTATTCCTCCAGAGCTCCCTCCATTTTTAGCTGCCTGGACCTAACGTACCCCTCTCTTTTCTTTTTGACCAGTCCCTCAATTTCCCTGGTTATCCACTGTTCTCGAATCCTACCCTTCCTATCCTTCTTTTTTACAGGCACATGCCTGTCCTGCAGCCCTTACAACTGTTCCTTAAAAGACTCCCACATGCCAGATGTGAATTTACCCTCAAACAGCCTCTCCCAATCAAGAGCTGCCAATTTCTGCCTAATCCCACTAAAGTTAACCTTCTCCCAATTCAACACCTTATCCTTGGGACACCACTCACCCTTTTCCATCGCTATCTTAAAGCTAACAGAATTGTGGTCACTATTTGCCACATGTTCCCCTACCGAAACTTTGAAGACCTGACCGGGCTCATTCACCAGTACTAGGTCCAGTATAGTCCCCTCTCTAGTCGGGCTATCTACATATTGTTCCAAAGAACCCTCCTGTATGCATTTTACAAATTCCTCCCCATTCAGAGTCCCTGCTCTCAGCGATTTCCAGTCTATAGCAGGGAAATTGAAGTCTCCCACTACAACAAGCCTATTTTTCCTGCACCTATCCAGTATCTCCGACATATCCTTTCTTCCACTTCCCTTGGGCTGTTGGGGAGCTTGTAGTACACCCCCAACATAGTGACTGCACCCTTCCTGTTTTTGAGCTCCACCCACAGTGACTCGTTGCACAACCCCTCTGAATTGTCCTCCCTCTGCATCGCTGTAATATGCTCTCTAACTAATACTGCTACTCCCCCACCTCTTTTGGCCCCTCCAGTGTCTCATCTAAAACGCTTGTACCCCGGAATATTCAGCTGCCAGTCCTGTCCCTCTTTCAACCAAGTCTCTGTCACCGCAACCACATCCAAATTCCTCGTGAGCATTAAGGCCCTAAGTTCATCTGTCTTACCTGCTACGCTCTTTGCATTGAAGTAAATGCACTCCAGACCTCCAAGCCCAGTGAGGTCATCCTCCCCCAGAGTGCTCTTCTTCTTTGCCAGCCTTGTCCTGGCCCCAAGCTCGTCCCCAGCCTCTACATTTGTCGACCTAATTTTTTGATCCCCACCCCCCTGCCATATTAGTTTAAACCCACCCGAACTGCACTAGCAAAACTCCCAGCCAGGATATTCGTGCCCTTCCAATTTAGTTGTGACCTGTCCTTCTTGTACAGGTGCCATCCGCTCTTGAAAACTTCCCAATGATCCAGGAAAATGAAGCCCTCCCTCCTGGACCAGTCCTTTAGCCAAGCGTTCAATTGTACTATCTCCCTATTCCTAGCCTCACTGGCACGAGGCATTGGGAGCAGCCCAGAGGTGGCCACCCTGGAGGCCCTACTTTTTAGTCTATTTCCCAACTCCCTGAATTGCTCTCGTAGGATCCCCCTGCTCTTCCTATCTACGTCATTTGCACCAATGTGTACAATGACATCCGTTTCTTTATCTTCCTCTTTTAATATGCCTCCTATCCACTCGGAGACATCCAGTACCCCAGCACCAGGTAGGCAGACTACCATCCTGGAGTCCCGTTCGCACCCACAGAATCGCCTGTCCGTGCCTCTAACCGACGCGTCCCCCACCACTATTGCTCTCCTAATCCCTCTCTTTCCTTTCCGGGCCACAAAGCCTGACTGTGTGCCAGTGACCTGGTCACTGTGGCTTACCCCTGGAGAGTCATCCTCCTCCACACTATCCAAAACAATATACTTGTTTTGGAGGGGGACAACCACAGGTGACCCCTCCACTAATTGCTCACTAAGAGCCGAGCCCTTCCTGCTATGAGAGACAATCACTGGGATACTCTCTCGTACATTACCCTTCTGACCTTTACTCCTCCTAACTGTGACCCACGTGTCTTCCTCCCGAGGCCTCGGTGTTACTACTTGCCTATAACTCATGTCTATTAGTCTCTCATTCTCTCTGACTAGACTAAGGGCAGCAATCTGCAACTCCAGTTCCCTGACGCAGTCCCTCAGGAGCTGCAGTTGCATGCACCTCGCGCAAATGTGGTCCTCCGGGAGGCTAGGTGATTCCAGGAACTCCCACATCCCACACTGGAAGCAACAAACTGGCCTATCACTCATAGTTACCCTTTTCCTTTATAGGTTTGGAGAAAAATAACTTACCCTGCTTCGCCCTTTCCGCCTAAGCCCTGTGAGCCAAAGCCCTTACAGTTCACACTCTGCTTCCCCACTCACACCGCTGCCCGCTTGCGACACTGCCCGCTGTATACTGCGGCCTCCCGTTTATACTTCGCGTGCTTAAATAAATAAAAAACTACTAAAATGTCCACCCACGTGACCCTGCGCCCGGTCTACTTCCGGTTTAAACTTAAACTTTTAAATCACTATAACCCTGCGAAAAAATAAATAATTAAAGTCCCTCCCTTACCCTTTTTACTGCATCCACCAAACACTCCTCTCTCTCTCGCTCCGGATGAACAATACAGGAGCTGTATTTAAGTCAGGCTCTGCATTATTTTTAGGGTCTCCTTCAGTGTTAGATTCCATATTATCCCGAAGGTGTGCGACTGTTTCAGCTAATGTATTTGCTTCAGTATTTAGACTAACTTCATGATTTGTATTTTTTTAGTGCATTTGTCAATTTTTTAGTACACATGGGGACTACAGTTATTTTATGCCACGTGTGAGCTTCAGTGCCTTTATTTATTTCAAAATTTATATTAGTTGCCGTGCATGCGTTAGTTTGATAATACGCATTATCTTCAAGTCCTCTGTTCTGTACGGGTATATATTTATTTCATGAGTGGTCTCATGTAAGACGTATTTTATTAGCTGCTGCTTCTTTTGTTTTTATTCTTGAGTTCATAATTAAGAGTGGTGAAGAAGGCATTCAGCATGTTTGGTTTCATTGGTCAGAACATTGAATGCAGGAGTTGGGACGTCTCATTGAAGTTGTACAAGACATTGATAAGGCTACACTTGGAATACTGTGTACAGTTCTGGTCACCCTATTGTAGAAAGGATATTCTTAAACTAGACAGAGTGCAGAAAAGATTTACTAGGATGCTACCGGGACTTGATGGTTTGAGTTATAAGGAGAGGCTGGATAGACTGGGGCTTTTTTCTCTGGAGCATAGAAGGCTGAGGGGTGATCTTATTGAGGTCTGTAAAATAATGAGGGGCACAGATCAGCTAGATAGTCAATATCTTTTCCCAAAGGTAGGGGAGTCTAACGCTAGAGGGAATAGGTTTAAGGTGAGGGGGAAAGATACAAAAGTGTCCAGAGGGGCAATTTTTTCACATAAAGGGCAGTGAGTGTCTGGAATAAGCTGCCAGAGGTAATAGTAGAGGTGGGTACAATTTTGTCTTTTAAAAAGCATTTAGACAGTTACATGGGTAAGATGGATATAGAGGGATATGGACCAAATGCAGGCAATTGGAACTAGCTTCAGGGTTTTAAAAAAAAAGGGCGGCATGGACAAGTTGGGCTGAAGGGCCTGTTTCCATGCTGTAAACCTCTATGACTCTGTGACTCTAAGACTAGCTCTGGTGCCAATAAATATTCTCAAAGTTTATGTATAATGCAAATATACTGACTCAATATTCCCAGTTTGCAAAACGCACAGCATCATACAGTAGCAGAAGAGTCCCTTTGGACTTTTGTGTATTTTCCCAATCTTTCACAGACCTTCTATCACCCATTCATATACATTGCAAACAACCCCCTTAAAAAATTATCGTATTCCGCTTCAAATGTAATTTTCTTGCCCATCTGCTTCTGCAATATTTTTAGGAAAGGCATTCTACATTTTATTTGTAACCAAAGGCTTTCCAGCATCTCACGACATCTTTCCAAACATTTTAAACTTTGCCTGATGATTGATGAATGTTCCTGTAGGACCAGTTCCTGTTAATTTAATGTACCGAAATACATCATAATGTTAACTGCCTCCATTAGCCCACCCACTAACTGCTCACATAGAGTCATAGAGGTTTACAGCATGGAAACATGCCTTTCGGCCCAATTTGTTCATGCTGCCCTTTTTTTTAAACCCCTAAGCTAATCCCAATTGCCCGCTTGGCCCATAAACCTCTATACCCATCTTACCCATGTAACTGTCTAAATGCTCTTTAAAAGACAAAATTGTACCCGCCTCCACTACTACCTCAGGCAGCTTGTTCCAGACACTCTCCACCCTCTGCGTGAAAAATATTGCCCCTCTGGACCCTTTTGTATCTCTCCTCTCTTACCTTAAACCTATGCCCTCGAGTTTTAGAGTCCCCTACCTTTAGGAAAAGATATTGACTATCTAGCTGATCTATGCCCCTCATTATTTGATAGACCTCTATAAGATCACGCCTCAGCCTTCTACGCTCCAGAGAAAAAAGTCCCAGTCTATCCAGTCTCTCCTTATAACTCAAACAATCAAGTCCCGGTAGCATCCTTGTAAATCTTTTCTAGTTTAATAATATCCTTTCTCTAATAGGGTGACCAGGACTGTACACAGAATTCCAAGTGTGGCCTTACCAATGTCTTGTACAACTTCAACAAGATGTCCCAACTCCTGTATTCAATGTTCTTGACCAATGAAACCAAGCATGTTGAATGTCTTCCTCACCATTCTGTCCACCTGTGACTCCACTTTCAAGGAGCTATGAACCTGTACCCCTAGATCTCTTTGTTCTGTAACTCTCCCCAATGCCCTACCATTAACTGAATAAATTCTGCCCTGTTTCAATCTACCAAAATGCATCACCTCGCATTTGTCTAAATTAAACTCCATCTGCCATTTGTCAGCCCACTGGCCCAATTGATCAAGATCCCGTTGCAATCCTAGATAACCTTCTTCACTGTCCACTATGCCACCAATCTTGGTGTCATCTGCAAACATACTAACCATGCCTCCTATATTCGCATCCAAATCATTAATATAAATGACAAATAACAGTGGACCCAGCACCGATCCCTGAGGTACACTGCTGGTCACAGGTCTCCAGTTTGAAAAACAACTCTCTACAACCACCCTCTGGCTTCTCCCAAGAAGCCAATTTTGTATCCATTTAGCTACCTCACCCTGGATCCCGTGAGATTTAACCTTATGCAACAACCTGCCATGTTCGATAAGGTCCCCCATGCAAGGCTTCTAGAAAAAGTGAGAGGGCATGGGATCCAAGGGGCTGCTGCCCCGTGGATCCAGAACTGGCTGGCCCAAAGGAGGCAGAGAGTGGGTATAGGTGGGTCTTTTTCTAAATGGAGGTCGGTCACCAGTGGAATGCCCCAGGGATCTGTTCTGTAAAAATCTGATCTTTGAAATGAGCCAATATATGGTCGGTAATATTTCAAGTAAAGACGTTTGAATGAAAAGGTTGGAACAATTTGAAAGCTGTTTCAGTGAAATTCAAATTAGTGTTATATCTGTACCAGTAATAACAAATTGAAAGCAAAACAATTTAGGGTGCAAAATAGAACGTTTATGTCATTACAAAATCTTTTGGAAGGTGAAAATGAAGAATTGCATTTCAGGCTGGATGCCAGTGCTGTGAAGATGGTATATTCATGCTAGAGCAAAGACAACAGGAGCGAGAGTCTATGTCAAATAGAGAGTGATGAAACTCGGATTGTTTTCCAAAGCCAGGGAACTACAGGCCGGTGAGCCTCACATCTGTGGTGGGTAAGCAGTTGGAAGATATTTTGAGAGACAGGATCTACAGGCATTTAGAGATGCAAGGACCGATTAGGGATAGTCAGCATGGCTTTGTGAGTGGAAAATCATGTCTCACTAATTTGATTGAGTTTTTTGAAGTGGTAACCAAGGAGGTAGATGAGGGCAGTGTAGTTGATGTTGTCTACATGGACTTTAGCAAGGCCTTTGACAAGGTACTACATAGAAACATAGAAAAACTACAGCACAAAACAGGCCCTTCGGCCCCACAAGTTGTGCCGAACATATCCCTACCTTTTAGGCCTACCTATAACCCTCCATCCTATTAAGTCCCATGTACTCATCCAGAAGTCTCTTAAAAGACCCTATTGAGTTTGCCTCCACCACCACTGACGGCAGCCGATTCCACTCGCCCACCACCCTCTGTGTGAAAAACTTCCCCCTAACATCTCCCCTGTACCTACCCCCAGCACCTTAAACCTGTGTCCTCTCGTAGCAGCCATTTCCACCCTGGGAAAAAGCCTCTGAGAGTCCACCCGATCTATGCCTCTCAACATCTTATATACCTCTATTAGGTCTCCTCTCATCCTACGTCTCTCCAAGGAGAAAAGACCGAGCTCCCTCAGCCTATCCTCATAAGGCATGCCACTCAATCCAGGCAACATCCTTGTAAATCTCCTCTGCACCCTTTCAATCTTTTCCACATCCGTCCTGTAATGAGGTGACCAGAAATGAGCACAGTACTCCAAGTGGGGTCTGACAAGGGTCTTATATAGCTGCATCATTATCCCCGGACTCCGAAACTCAATCCCTCGATTGATAAAGGCCAGCACACCATGCACCTTCTTAACCACCTCTTCCACCTTCGGGGCTGATTTTAGAGTCCTATGGACCCGGACCCCAAGGTCCTTCTGATCCTCTACAGTACTAAGAGTCTTTCCCTTTATATTGTACTCCTTCATCCCATTTGACATGCCAAAATGGACCACTACGCATTTATCTGGGTTGAAGTCCATCTGCCACTTCTCTGCCCAGTCTTGCATCCTACCTATGTCCCTCTGTAACTTCTGACATCCCTCCAGACTATCCACAACCCCAACAACCTTTGTGTCGTCGGCAAACTTACCAACCCATCCCTCCACTTCCTCATCCAGGTCATTTATGAAAATGACAAAATGACAAACAGCAAAACGACATAAACGTTCTATTTTGCACCCTAAATTGTTTTGCTTTCAATTTGTTATTACTGGTACAGATATAACACTAATTTGAATTTCACTGAAACAGCTTTCAAATTGTTCCAACCTTTTCATTCAAACGTCTTTACTTGAAATATTACCGACCATATATTGGCTCATTTCAAAGATCAAATTTTTACAAAAACACTGCTGCTCACTACTAGGTTCTATTAATTTCTAAATGGACTTACCATATGAAAGCTCTGATTTTGCTCATCCAAATCCTTTTTAAGGTTTAAAGCTTTCCGGCCAACACTACTGTTCTAATCCATGTCAGAAATTCCAAGGTATTTTATGAAATCAGCCTAGACCATACGTTTGCACTTTGAATATGGCACGCATCAGCATAGGATATGATTCAAACAACCCACTCAGGTGTTTTCATCAAACAAAGTTAAGTTAAGAATACATTAGTACATAGAAAGAAAATTAACAATAACTTTTATCAATTAGAATCAAGAAAAATTGAGAATTGAAACTCTGGCTTCTCCGTTCTGGAACTCCCAGCACCTCGAGGTAGAGATATTATCACTGCTTACCTCTAGCCAGCAAACCTCCAACCGCAACATTTTCACTCCAGGAGAGTAAGAAAGACTTTCCATCTCACCAGCAGAATTTCCAATACCAAGGAGAGACACAGAAATATTGCTTTCCAGACTGGAGTCCAACAGCTTCCGACAAAAAGGGAAAATGAATCCGTGGATTTCTTTGTCAAGCAACCATCTGATCTTGACCCGTCAATCAATCTTTCCACAGCAATTCAAAAGGGTTGTAAACTCCAAGCAACTGCATTAGGCCCAGGTGAGAAATAAACAGAAACCCATTAAATTATTAAAGCATCGATAAAATAGCTTCGAGTCAGGCAGCTCGCTGCCTGCTTATAACTGCAGTGAACATAATAAAAAATAAATTTCTTAAAGGCACAGTAGCATCACAGTACCTTCCCAAGCAGTGTATTCCAGATTCCCAACGCCCTCTGAATGACTACTGTTTTTCTCAAATCCCTTCGGTATCTCCTGCACCTTACCTTAAAAATACACTCCCTCGTGATTGACCCATAAACCAAGGGGTATTTATGCTCCCTATTCACACTGTCTATACACTTCATAAGGTTACACCTGATGGAGGTGTATAAGATGTTGAGAGGTATTGATAGAGTGGATTCTCAGAGCCTTTTACCCAGGGCTGAAATGGTTGTCAAGCGAGGCCACAGGTTTAGGGTGCTGGGGAGTAGGTATAGAGGAGATGTTAGGGGTAGGTTTTTCACTCAGTGGGTGGTGGGTGCGTGGAATCGGCTGCCGGTAGTGGTGGTCGAAGCGGATTCGATTGAGTCTTTTGAGAGACTTTTGGATAGGTTCATGGAGGTTAGTAAGATAGAGGGTTATAGATGAGCCTAGAAGGTAAGGAAATTGTTCGGCGCAACTTGTGGGCCGAAGGGCCTGTTTGTGCTGTAGCTTTTCTATGTTCTATGTTCTAGATCAATAATGCCCCCCTCCACCCCCACATAGCCATCTGTCCTCAGAAGAAAACAATCCAAGTTTATCTAGTCTATCCTGAAATCTCAAATGCTACACTCCAGGCACTATCCTGGTGAATCGACTCTGTACCCTCTCTAATGCTATCGCATCCTTCCTACAGTGAGATCACCAGAACAGCTGTGGCAGAAGTAACTCTCTGTACAACGCAAACATAACTTTCTTGCTCTTCTATGCTATCCCACGAATGATAAAAGCAAGCGTCTCATATGGCGTCTTAACTGTTCTATCCATGTGCTTTGCGGACTTCAGGGATCTGTGAATAACTACCCCAAGATCCATCTATTCCTCTGAGCTTTTCAGTATCCTGCCATACATTAAATACTCACTCATTTTGTTTCTTGTTCCAAAATGCATCACCTGGCACTTATAAGGATTAAATATCATTTGCCAATGTTGTGTCCATCTGACCAACCCATCTCATAGAATCCCTACAGTGCAGAAGGAGGCCATTCAGCCCATCGAGTCTGCACCAACCACAATCCCACGCAGACCCTACTCTCCTAACTCCACATATTTACCTTGCTAATCCGCTGAGACTAGGGTCAATTCAGCATGGCCAATCAACCTAACTTGCACATCTTTGGACCGTGGGAGGAAGCCGGAGCACCTGGGGGAAACCCACGCAGACACAGGGAGATTGCGCAGACTTCACACAGACAGTGACCCAGAATTGAACCCGGGTCCCTGGCGCTGTGAGGCAGAAGTGCTAACCACTATATCTTACCTTCGACCTTCTTCTTCACTACTAACCACCCTGCCAATCTTGATGCAGTCTGCAAACTTGATTAATGTCCCTTCCACATTTCCATCTATATCATTTGTGTATATAATAAACAAATACTCGACC
This sequence comes from Mustelus asterias, assembly GCF_964213995.1. Lineage (NCBI taxonomy): Eukaryota > Metazoa > Chordata > Chondrichthyes > Carcharhiniformes > Triakidae > Mustelus > Mustelus asterias. Next base: position 28,190,437 of record NC_135821.1, on the reverse strand, counting down.
TTGTGGTACACAAATGTATACCAGCCTCAGATCACTCAAACAGCTTCTACTGTTAACCTTTTTGTCCTATTACTGAGCCAGGTTCGGATCCATCTTGCCAAGTTTCCATAAATTCCATATGTTTTAGCCTTCTCTACCAATTTCCCGCGTGTGACAAAGAACAAAGAACAGTACAGCACAGGAAACAGGCCCTTCGGCCCTCCAAGCCTGTGCCGCTCCTTGGTCCAACTAGACCAATCGTTTGTATCCCTCCATTCCCAGGCTGCTCATGTGACTATCCAGGTAAGTCTTAAACGATGTCAGCGTGTCTGCCTCCACCACCCTACTTGGCAGCGCATTCCAGGCCCCCACCACCCTCTGTGTAAAAAACATCCCTCTAATATCTGAGTTATACTTCGCCCCTCTCATCTTGAGCCCGTGACCCCGTGTGATCATCACTTCTGATCTGGGAAAAAGCTTCCCACCGTTCACCCTATCTATCCCCTTCATAATTTTGTACACCTCTATTAGATCTCCCCTCATTCTCCGTCTTTCCAGGGAGAACAAGCCCAGTTTACCCAATCTCTCCTCATAGCTGAGACCCTCCATACCAGGCAACATTCTGGTAAACCTTCTCCTTGTCAAATGACCTTGTCAAATGCTTTGCTAAAATACATCTAACTTCCCTCATTCATACACTTGATCACATTTTTGAAAACTTTGAACAAATGTGTTTGCAATGAGCTCCCTTGGACAAAGCCATGCTGACCACCTCTAATTAACCCATGTCTTTCCAAGTCAACATTAATAATCTACTTCCTAATTTTTCCAATAGTTTTGCGACCCACCATTCTGTAATTTCCTGATTCATCGCCACCACTCTTTTTGAAATTGGGAATGACACCAGCTGTCCTCCATTCCTCTGCCACTTCACCTGTGATGTGGAGATGCCGGCGTTGGACTGGGGTAAACGCAGTAAGAAATCTAACAACACCAGGTTAAAGCCCAACAGGTTTATTTGGTAGCAAAAGCCACTAGCTTTCGGAAGAGGCTGTCCCTTCGTCAGGTGGGTGGGAGTTCTGATTACAAAGACACAAACTCAATTTACATGAATAATGATTGGAATGTGAGTCTTTACAGCTAATCAAGTCTTAAAGATCCAGACAATGTGAGTGGAGGGAGCATTAAGCACAGGTTAAAGAGATGTGTATTGTCTCCAGACAGGACAGCTAGCTCGTGAGACTTCACCTGTGGCCAGAAAGAAAAGAAAATCTATCAGAATCTCTACAATTTCCTGCTTCACCTCCCACAGGAACCTCGGATGCAATTAATCCGGGCGTGGGGTTTTGTCCATTTTAAAAACTGTCAGCACCTTCTATACCTCCTCATTTCCTATGACAAATGGTACAATTCCTCATAGACCATTTTCTTGAATTCTGTACGTATGTTCTCCTTTCTCGTGGCTGGAGAAGTATTCATTTACTGACCTTCCAATGTCCTGCAGCTCCACACACAGTGTCCGCTTGGTTTCTAATGGTCCCTAATCTTTCCCTTTTAACCCCTTCACTTTAATACAAAATGTATTAGGATTCTCCGTAATCCTTTTCACAAGTCCCTTTTCATGCCCCCTTTTTAATCTTCCAGATGCTTTCTTAAGTCCCCTCTGGAACTTTCAATTTCCTGCTGGTCCCTTTGGACTTGCTATAAGTTTTACTCTTGTTCCTCATGCAGTGCTAAATTGTCCTAAACATCCCTGGTTCCCTGAACATATTGGTCTTACATTTTCCCCTAACCATCATTGTTGCACCTGTGCATTTCCCAACTCCTTTTTGATCACCTCCTCTTCCCACTGCTCAGCTAAAGATTTCAGAGGGAACCAGCTACGAGATGGTTCGATAGTCTTTCGCCCCTATACCAAGGTCGGACGACCGATTTGAACATCAGGACTGCTATGGACCTCCACCAGAGTTTCCTCTGGATTTGCTCTGCCCAGGCATAGGTGAAGATGTACCAGCAATGAGCTGTTCCCAGTCAACCTTAACAAGATCCTGCCTTATGTTAATAAAATAGGCCTTCCGCCAATCCAAAGGCGTCCTTTGCAGGCCATCTTTCTCCTTGTCCATAACAAATTTGAGCCGTAACTTGTTATGGTCACTATGAAGGAAGTCTTCCCCCACAGCCGCAATGAACAATTATCCAGCGTCTTTCCCAGAACCACATCCAGAACTGCACAATCCCTTGTTATGCCATCTAAATATTGATGCAAAAAAACTCTCCTGGTTACATTTCAAGAAATCCGCCCCTTCTAAACCCTTAACACTATGCCTACAAATATATAATAAAGATATTTATAAATAAATTATTGATAAATATATAATCAATCAAATCAAAATCAAAAATCCCAATTCATATAATCTAAGACAACCAGGAAAGAATGTTTCTATTGCTGACGTTACCGCTGTTTCCCCTCCATTTTAATCATTATTTCTCACTGACCGCTGTTACTTCCCCTTTAATTTGCATATATGTTTTTCCGAAAATCCTCCGTTTTCACCTACTTTTACCAAGTGGCAATCCATGTCACCAGCCAAATCATTTTCATGTCATTATTTCATCAGACAGCAAAAAAACCAGCCATGTCTTTGTGTAGACATGTCCATGCTATTTGCGAATTATTAACCAATCTGCTCAAATAACTGTCAATTGTCTCGATATTTCCCCAGCAATAAGAAAGGGACTGGAATTGTCTGGGATTTCGCACTCTCCTGCTCTTTTTAACGCGAGCAATTCAGCAGATGGTTGAAAGATTTCACCTCCGCTACTTGTCAAACTTATTGCCCTCAGAAATCATAGAAACCCTACAGTGCAGAAGGAGGCCATTCGGCCCATCGAGTCTGCACCGACCACAATTATTCAACCAGATTGCGGTCTAAAACTTGCTGGATTGTAAGAAGTTAGCTCAAACTGTTTGTTCAGCGACTGCAATTAATCTTGTCCTCCAAGGATCCGAACTGTGCCACTGGAGGTTTCCCTCTGCTTTAAAATTGAGAGCACTTTCATTGTCTCTCTCGTAGTGTCGACAAAACAAGTCTCCGGGACAGTTGAGTAATCAACTGCTGCCGAGAGGAGAAAATAGATCGGAATCGAAGAACAATGAATTGGATTGTCGCAGTCGTGACTCAGAATCGGAGGACGATGGAATGGAATATTACAACAATGGATCCGAATCTCAGAGCAACAGACTGGAATGCTGCAACAATAGATGCCAATCCCGGAGCAATGGGATGCAATGCGACGACAATGCACCGGAGTTTCTCCTCTACATTGGACTATCTATATCGATATTATTGTTGGCTGCGGATATCAACGCGGATCTATTATATATTTAAACTGACTCAAATGTTGTATTATCCAATCCTGGTTGGCGTTGGATTGCCTGGTAAGCATTTCAATCACTTTACTGTTTTTTATCCATCGCATTTAATTGTTCATGTTGTTCGTACTATATGGAACGCGGAATCTGCCATAATCGTGTTGCTCACTCCACTCTGTCCACCAGTTGCACAACTCCCTTGACCCGGCGCAGCAAAAATAAATACATTAACAAATTCTAGATGCCTGAAAATATTCTCCCGTCAACTTGTCCTATAGTTTGGCTCGTGATGCGTATGTTTTTCCCTTTGTATCACGTCCTGCCTAAAATTCTCGTCTCTGCTGAACCATCGTGCTGTCACTATGCAGCCTGTACCCCGACAATAGTGAGAGCCGCACTGGCCTCTCTGCTTAGCACGGCTTGAGGCTGCAGGAACTGTGAGTGATTATGTAATGTTGCTATGGATCACAGTGTAAGCGCAAACAGTCGACTCAAATAAGTTGGCGGGCATTTTCGAAACCCTGTGTGTGCATTCCCATATTCCAGCTTTAACATTCACTGCCAGCTGAACATCTACTCTTGCAGAGGAAGCAACCCCCACTGTCGTGTTTTGGAAATACAATGGCTCACAGCTGGCAGCTTTTGCGCTCTTCAATAACATTTATTTTTATCTGTTTGTGGAGGGGTTCTGTTCTTTTTCTAGAACGCTGTGCCCTCGTCCTCTGCCTACTTCGTTTGAAACGGCAGACCTCGCTGCCCAGACCTTGGACAGAATCTAGGTACTGTAGCTGCAAAGCAATCTCTATCCGTAAAAAGGCAACGCGTAGCATAGAAATTGGACAGAGAAGTTCTGAATGAAGCTGAAATAGAACGGATTTCACCAAACCCAGTTTGAGCTTGCAAGAGCATGTGTCCTCTGCAAACCTAACCCAGGAGCAGAGTGTGAGATGATCCCGTTTCTATTAAGAAGTTTTTCTTTGTTCTTTCAAAGCAAATGCATAAATACACAGGAGGAAAGTGACCGCCTTTAACATGACACGGAGCCTGTTATCGGAGGAAGCACGGCACTGCCCGTGATCGCTGACGTTGCATTTCAATTGAGCTTGTATGGATTCGGAGCGTTTAATGAAAGAGCAGGGAACATTTCTATTCTCTTCCAGATTACTTTCCATTGTTGCATCTGCAAAATGGTCACATCCACGATGCCTTGAGAAGACGTCGTTTGTGTTCCCGCTAGAAGAAACTAGACTGGGGGTATGTGCAAGGGTAAGGGGAGTGTATGTTGTGATCATGTTTCCGTGGGTCCCCGTATCAATACAGAATCTGCAGTTGGTGTTTGGATAGGCACATTAGATCATTTGTTTCAATTATATCTGTTCAGGCAGCAAAAACATATTTATTCTATCTTAATAACCTAAATATCACGGTTCTGAAGTGATGAGAATCCATATCAAAACATGACTTATGAAGAACAGCCCATTGCCCCACTGTCCCGCCGCGGACAGCAACCGGCACATTTCACATTTATAACAGGGCAAGAAATGTTGTGGGCTGCTGTTATAATAAAGCAATACACCAGGCGCAGACTGGTCGACCAGTGTCGTGGAGCTGTTGTACTAATTTGTCGCTTCATGGCCACCATTGTTTACAAACCGAGAGATTGGAGGAAGATACAAATCACCTAACGTCTGGTGGAAAATAGATCGGAAATATGCTGTTTTTGACATATTCAAACAACAACGCATGCAAGTATGGAAGCAGAACTATCGTAATCACCATTGAATATTCACTTAATGCCTGTACTGCTTATTCTCTCGACCGAGCTAGTACTCCCGCGCAATTCTTCACCACTGACTGCAATGTGGATGTTGGAAGGCTGTTGACATTCTGCAGATGGAGTTGCAGGACGGCCTCAACATCTTTGTCCATGATGTGGAGATGCCGGCGTTGGACTGGAGTAAGCACAGTAAGTAGTCTCACAACACCAGGTTAAAGTCCAACAGGTTTATCTGGTAGCTCGTGCTACCAGATAAACCTGTTGGACTTTAACCTGGAGTTGTGAGACTACTTCCTTTGTTATTGCGACGTGGATTTGACCTGCGTCACCAACACAAAACCAACGGCAGTCTCGCCTTTCTGTTGGGCGTGATGCGCGATTAATTCACTCGGGAGGCTGGATCGTACCGGGAAATAAAGGCTTTTATTAGCAACAAGAATAGAGCATACTGCTTAACAATACAATCCCAGACTAAAGGGTCACTAGGAAGTGCAGTGACCTTTATACTCTTATAGGAAGGCGGAGCCAACCGGAGTGTACTACAGAACAATGCCAACAGGTGGAACACCCCAACCCTAACCCCAACAGTAACAAGAGTAACATATGTACAAGAACCCATAGTGATAACCATCTATGGTTCAGTACCCATAGTGGTAACCATCTATGGTTCACCACAGGGTGCAAAGACATATACAGTTGCAGAGGCACGGAAAGAGAAGTAGTTCTGTGGTAACGGCATGTTCATATTTCTTGGCATCCCTGTCACTTAGAAAGCATGAATCATCAAATGTCATCATCAATCTATCTTTTGCAACTGCAACAATCCATGAGACTGTTGGTCGGAGTGACCGCCGCAGAGACTTTATGAAGGAAAACTCCAGTCTTCATGTGAAAGATACCCACTTTTGTGTTGTGTGCACTACCACTCTAACAAATAGGTTGAGTTTCGAAACAAACTTAAGCTAAAAATTGCAAGTTTCATGAGCCTTTTTTATGAGCCAATTGTGCGTATAGACACAAACTTGAAACCTATGACAAGGTATATGCCTCTCTGCACTGTAGGGTTTCTATGATACTACGAATCTCCGACATTTCACAGAACCACATAATTTTCTTTTTTCACTGCGCTGTCAATGAAATAAATTCATAGCCGTCAAGAAAATGAGTAAAATAACATGACTGAAAATAACGTTCAATACAGATGATGGTTTTTTGGACAAACGTGATCTCTAATGCCCTGTTCATTTCCCTCCCTCCCGCAGCGAACGTACTAACAATCGTGATACTTATTCGAGGAAATTGTGGCCTCTCAAAATGTGTCACTTGCTACCTGGTGGCCATGGCAGCAGCGGATTCCCTTGTCATTATCTTTGAAGTGATATTGAAGCAAATTCCACACGTTTACCTTGGACAGTTCGGTGATTTGCTGCAGTCACTGCCTGTCTGCAACATTCATTTTGCCCTTCTCCATACAACCAAGTACTGTTCTGTCTGGTTCACCATAAGTTTCACCTTTGATAGATTTGTGGCCATTTGTTGCAGGAAGCTGAAAAGTAAATATTGCACGGCAAAAATTGCAGCTTTGACTTTGGGAATATCAACGACATTGAGCTGCCTGCTCAATATTTTCTGGTGTTTTATCTTACAAGATTCGTATATCTTTTCACTCACACTATGGTTTTGCCACCCTCAGCACTCTTTCCTTGCCTCTTGGCATTGGGCAATAATGGAGTTTATCAATTATATTCTGAACCCTTGTGTTCCATTTGTCCTAATTATTCTGCTCAATGTCCTCACTGTCAGACATATTTTGGTGAGCAGCAGAGCCCGCAGGAGGCTCCAGTCACACAGCAGTGGGAAGAATCAGAAAGACCCAGAGATGGAGAATCGAAGAAAATCCATTGTTTTATTGTTTGCAATCTCAGCAAATTTTGTTCTGTTATGGACACTGATTTTGATTTATTCTATAATAAACCGTATGGTTTATTTTGGATTTCGTAATGTACAGCTACATTCGAATTGGTTAATATTGGGATCCATGCTGCAACTCCTGAGTTGCTGCACAAACACATGCATTTATGCCATGACGCAAACAAAGTTCAGACAACAGTGGAAGATGTTGCTGATATATCCATTTATCAAAATGATCAAATTTATTCAAAGATATGTATAAATTTATATGTGAATATTATTATTACTTCTGTAACAAATTTAACATATATACCGGGACAAAAAAACTGATGTATTGTGTGAACTCTCTTCCATATTTTTGGCGAGTGCAACATTGTCAGGGAAGGAAGTAGCATGCCATTAATGTATTTGGGTAGCGTTGGGCATTCGCTTTTCTCATGAGTTACAGGATCAGGGTACTGCCTGCCACTAATTTGTCAAAAAGGAGATCCTGGCTTTCGCTCTTTTACTGTGACTTTTGTGACAAAACGTGGGGTATTCTTTCATTCTAATGACAGGGAGGCAGGCATTGTAGCCAGGCCGCAGTGTAAAAAGCTGATTTGACGGCAGTCTCTTTAGTTAATGTGAAACAAAATGTTGGCTGTTAACATGGAACAGAGCTGGGAGTCTGGGATATCCAAATTGACAGATCAGGGGTTGTGACCACCACTCGTGCCGCAACAAAGACATGATGGTCATTTGGCATCATGAAAGAACAGGGCTGGGAATTGACACCATTGTAAAAGAGCAGAGGCGAGCACTATCACTATTATCACAGAGAAGCGATTGCGTTTGCCACTTGGCAACTGAGTGGAGGGAGGTATGTCAATGCAGATAAAGAGTGAAGCAATCCAATTTTGATTTTGGAACATACGTGGTTGAGCTGGGTGGAGATAGCTGTTGCTATTTTAACGGTGCAGGTAATTTTTGTTGCACTGGTTTGTTAGCTGGTGGTGTCGTGTCTTGTTCGAATGCTGACAGCATTCTGCCAGTCACAATATCTAACTACTACATAACCATAAACTTGGTGTGATACACCAATTACAATGTATCAGTCACAAGTTTCTACATACGGAGTAATTTCAAGAAATATATTAATTTGGAAGCATTATTAATGTCAGGTCCTCAGTGAGATATCGTATACATAGCAATGCACTTATTTTCATTAGCTCTTGGCCTTATATTAATTCAACACTGGCAATAGTTTTATCGATCGGATTAATTTCTGTATTATTTCAGAGTTTGTGTTAGTTTCTGTTTCTGCATAAGTTTCAGGGTCTGTTTTGGTTTTAGTTTCTGTGTCAGTTTCAGATTGTGTCATAGCTGTGGCGTATTTACCAGTGTATATGCCTATAATATTTGCAGCAACTCTTAGTTGCACCATCCCATCTTTCTCAAAAATTGTTCAACAACTTAAAACCTCAACTTGGTGTAACGTATTTTTGGTGGGGGAAGGTGGTAGTTTGAGGGAGTGATGGCGAATTAATGGAGGGCATATGGAACAATTGGGGAATCCAGTGTGAAATCATTTGACACCCATTTTCTTTGAATACATTTTGGCTGTGGTCCCTTATCCTTTGGGAGCAGCTAACCTGATTTTGTGCCTTACTGCCTGACTCGTTATTCTCTGTCAGGCATCAATAGGATTGGATTGGTTTCCTGTCTCCTTTCCCTAGTTTGCACTGAATTGAACTTTGCCGGTTATTGATATCCATGTTAGATTTTATATAGACTTCATAGATCATTCCATATGCTTCAGTGACTCATGATAGGAGTTTGTTGCCCGCGGGAAAATAAATCCCAATCTTCATGAGTGTAACATGTCCCTCCAGGCATCTACTTCTGTGTGAGCTTGAATTATTTGTTGTCCAGTATTCAGTGTGGAAATATGGGCTGATTGCCCTGTAATAAGACTTGTTTTTGCTCTGATTAATGTTAGGTTGTTCCGTGACTGCGGGGAGGTTTCTGAGCAGCACAACCCTGTAAATGAACAGGAATGTTATGACACTCATCATCACCCATGCTCACCGACACTCATGCTCACCATCACCGTCACTCACACTCAGTGTCACTGACACTCACTGTCACCCACACTCACTGTCACCCACACTCACTGTCACTCACACTCACCGTCACTCACACTCACCGTCACTCACACTCACCGTCACTCACACTCACCATCACTCACACTCACCATCACTCACGCTCACCGTCACTCACACTCACCGTCACTCACACTCACCGTCACTCACACTCACCATCACTCACACTCACCGTCACTTACACTCCACTGCCTCTGTTCTGGCCGCCCCCTCATCGTGAACTGCTTGCACCAAGGTCAGTTCAAACTCAACTCATCACCTCAGGATCTATCCAGCAAAACTCCTGACTGTTCACCATTACCATTCCCCTGGCTTCCCCATCACCTCCAGCCACAGCACCAAAGGCCTTTGGTCACGTCTGCTCCTTCCCATTGCCGCCCTGCTCTCTCATGAACGCATCTCCCCATCTCCACCACTGCACGGTAGCACAGTGGTTAGCACTGCTGCTTCACAGCTCCAGGGTCCCGGGTTCGATTCCCGGCTCGGGTCACTGTCTGTGTGGAGTTTGCACATTCTCCTCGTGTCTGCGTGGGTTTCCTCCGGGTGCTCCGGTTTCCTCCCACAGTCCAAAGATGTGCGGGTTAGGTTGATTGGCCAGGTTAAAAATTGTCCCTGAGATGCGTAGTTAGAGGGATTAGCGGGTAAATATGTGGGGGTAGGGCCTGGGTGGGATTGTGGTCGGTGCAGACTCGATGGGCCGAATGGCCTCCTTCTGCACTGTAGGGTTTCTATGATCCCTGGGTGTCCATCAAATCCATCTTCCTTCAGCAACAAATGCCAGACCCTGGATTTCCTCAAATATACCGATTGTCCTATTTCCTTCATCACAGTCCCTCCTATCAGGCCTCTATCTCCCATTCCTTGACTGCACTTGCTGCAGCAAATGTGAACCCTGTGGCACCAACCTTCTCCTAAACCCTGTACCCCCACAGCATAACCCCGGTCAACACCCGTGGTCATCCCTAACATACCCTTCCTCTCCCAGCTAATTTGCTTTCCCACCTGTCTCCTGGGCATCCAGATTATTTTTCCTCAGTCGCTCCCAAGCCATCGTCGCCTGCTCCTGCTCATCACTCCAACACTCGGTCCAGCCATTGGTTTTCACCTCGAATCTCAGCCAGCTTTTCTCCCAGAGCCCACGGCCTCCCTTCCTGTCCACCTTCAACAGCAGCTTTACCCTAAACAATGCTCTCCCCTTCTGTCACTCCAGGATCCCAGTCATCTGCCACCATCCCAAAATTCCCTGCATCCCACCATCTCCACTGATTGCCCAGGTCAATGTGCATTCCTCCGTCTCTTGAACATGTCACTTATCAACATATGCATCCTTACCCTGTCAACCTTCCTAGATTCCCACCATGCCCAGGTATATCCTTTGCCACTCACCATTCACCATCAGTTCCCCCACCATCGCCCTCAGATCTTCGCTGGACCCCAGCTCGAAAAAACAGGGAAAAAATGCCCCCACCTTCTCCCATCTCCCACGTCCACTGGCCAGCTCCAGAACCCAGTACTCAGGTCATTATGCTCGAACCATTTGATATCTCGCTTTGCTGTAAGTGTCTCTGTCTCTCAGTGTCTGCCCTCCACACCATCATCCGTCAGCTATCACAGCAAATCCGCTAGGCGCACTCCACTGACCCATAGTATCAACCTTAAATACACCTGCATTGGAAGCTTCAATCCTTGTCAATGTGAGATCTCCGTTAACCCTGTCTGTCTCAGCAATCCAGCTTCCCCAGACACTCTCAAATTTCCTGAAAACAGCTGCTACAGCACCCACCCAAATCCAGCTCCACCACTGATTTGGGCAGCTCCACTATCACTCCTGGTTCCTCAACAGCCCGGATCACCTATCGCACACGTCACTTTATCATAATTTCTAATCTTAATCATCCCATTAACCATATTTATCCCTGGATTCCCCCAAGCTTTGCTAACAGCCAACTCACTAGTCACCCCAGCACCCCCCCCCGCCCACAAACCACTGTGCCCCCCCCTCTCCCCTCCCACACAAACCACCCCCCTCCCCCCACAAGTTCATTCTTGCAGCTAAAATCAATTCAGCACATCAGTGGATCAGTTGAAATCTCAATAGTCAATGGGGTCTCAAATTTGATAATTCCGAGCAAGCTGGTGTATATTTAATTTTTGCTCATTTTACTTCTTTACAGTTAACTTAGCAGTGATTATCATTCTTTCTCGCAGCAAGCGTGGTCTTCCTAAATGATTCACTCTTCCTTTCGTGGCCACGGAAGTGATTCGTATCTGATCCTGAGGCATATACCGATTGTTTATCAGGATCAGTTTAATTTCATGTGTTCCATCTCATCCTCATTTAGGCTGTCCTGCTTTTTGCTCTCACCAACTTTTCTCTCTGTTCCATCGTCACTTTCATCTTTGATTGATTTGTGGCCATTTGTTTCCAGATGCTAAAATGTAAACAGCAAACAGCAGTTGTTTTGGTTGGAACAGTGACTGTCCAGAGCTGTTGTAAAAACATTACCTTGCATTTTATGTTAACAGACTGTATTGGATAGGGAACCTCCCTTGGTTTTGTTCTGGACCATTGGATATTCAATTCCTTCGGTGCTCCCTCTCATCCAGTCTGCACATAGTCTCTGAACTGGCATTTTACCCAGACCCAGTCCCTGTAAACCCGCACATTAATCCTGGCTACTCCACCTAACCTGCACATCTGTCAATGGCGTCCTCCCAACATCCCCCCCCCCCTCCCTAATCATGGATTATCCACATAACCTGCATATTTTGGGACATAAAGGTGCCATTTATCATGGCCAATCCACCTAAGCTGCCCTTATTTGGACTAAGGGAGGAAACTGGAGCACCTGGAGGAAACCCACACAGACATGGGGAGAACTCCGCACAGTCACCCGAGGCTGGAATTGAACTTGGGTCCCTGGTGCTGTGAGGTAGAAGTGCTAACCACTGTGGCATCTTTTTATTTGCAATGTGCAATTTTCCGATTTAGTGGTCAGTGCACCGTAAGTTTGGTGCCGGAATATTTCTTCTTATATTTAACCAGCATCTTCATAGCCAATTTGCCGATTTGTTTCTGGCATTTTATTTTGCATAGAAACAGATGAACTTCATTCACAATGCTTTTTTAAAAACTCATTTGTGGGACATCAGCGTCACTGGCTGACCAGCATTTGTTTCCTATCACCAGTTGCCATTGGAGGGCAGTTGAGAGTTAAGCACATTGCTGTGGCTCTGGAGTCACGTGTAGGCCAGACCAGGTAAGGACGGCAGATTTTCTTCCCTCAAGCACATTAGTGAACCAGATGGGTTTTTCCAACAATCGACAATAGTTTCATGGTCACCAGGAGATTCTTAATTCCAGATACTTATTTTGTTATTGAATTCAAATTCTACCATCTGCCATGGCGGGATTCGAACATGTGTCTGTTTCGGTGGTCAATCACGACATGATTAATCCACACTTTAATTTCACTCTGACACCTTTGTTTGATGTCACAGATCTGCAGCAGAAAAATTCAATCCTGGTGCTCACTGCACTCAGATCATGCTCGAGTTCAGGGGGAAGGCTCCAGCCTCTAGATCTTTAATAACTAAAACATTACATAGAATTTTCACTGCATTTCTGACAGAGAAACGAGCCATTCGGCCCAATTAATCCTGTTCCACCTTACTTCATTAAATCTTATCAGGATATCATATTCATTTCTCCCGCACACACTGATTTATTGATCTCACCATTTTCTTTGTCAGGAAATTGCTCCTAATTTCTTACTGGATTTATTGGGATTTTTGTTACATTCAGTTTTTCCTCCTCCACGATGGAAACATCTTCTCTGATTCTAACTATTCAAAACCTTTCATCATTTTAAAAGTCTCTCTCAGCTCACTACTTAGTCTTTTATTTTCTAGTGACAAGAGCATCAACCTGTCCGTTTTTTCCTGAGAGTATCAGATAACACAATAATCCGGAATCATTTGGACCCCAGGAAGGAAAATATTTAAAAGATAAATCATTGGTCGATTGTCTGTATTCCTGGAAGTTTATTGCCACCTCCCAGTTGCCCCCTGACAAAGTAGTGAGACTTAGAACACACCCCCTCGACTAGAGTCAGAACATAGATTATACTCCAGTGTTCTGGGCTTGGGCTCTGACCAAACAGAGAGATCAGGGTGTGGATTAACTCAAAACCAGGTTAGCAACAAAAACACTGAGTATCTGTCACCTGCAATATATAAACAAAACATTTTTCACGTAAAAGGTTTCATAGAAATCATAGAAACCCTACAGTACAGAAAGAGGCCATTTGGCCCATCGAGTCTGCACCGACCACAATCCCACCCAGGCCCTACCCCCATATCCCTACATATTTTACCCGCTAATCCCTCTAATCTACGCATCCCAGACACTAAGGGGCAATTTTAGCATGGCCAAATACCTCACCCGCACATCTTTGGACTGTGGGAGGAAACCGGAGCACTCGGAGGAAACCCACGCAGACACGAGGAGAATGTGCAAACTCCACACAGACAGTGACCCAAGCCGGGAATCGAACCCAGGTCCCTGGAGCTGTGAAGCAGCAGTGCTAACCACTGTGCTACCGTGCCGCCCCAAAGAAGGGTAAGCTGAGCAAGTGGGAAATTTACACTCTTCTACCTATCTACAGACAATGGATCTCCACTCTGGCATCCAGTTACTAGCTATCAGACCAGCTCACTGACAGCGTGAGATTTTATTCTCTGATGATTCCCCTTCACAGGGGAGGTATCAACAGGGCCAAAGCTGTGTGACCAGTGCATGAGGGGTTTGCTGGGTCTCGAACCTGGAGAAGTCAGCAGCACAGGGGAGTCTTCCACCGGGAAACATTGGTGGCAGAGATTCTCCTCCAATCCCCCAATGGAATGGCACGGTGGCACAGTGGTTAGCACTGCTGCCTCACAGCGCCAGGGACCCCGGTTCAGTTCCTGACTTGAGTCACTCACTGTCTGTGTGGAGTTTGCACATTCTCCCCGTGTCTGCGTGGGTTTCCTCCGGGTGCTCCAGTTTCCTTCCACAGTCTGAAAATGCTGGTTAGGTGGATTGACCTGAACAGGCGCCAGAGTGTGGCAACTAGGGGAATTTCACAGTAACTTCATTGCAGTGTTAATGTAAGCCTACTTGTGACTAACAAATAAACTTTTAAAATTTATATCTCAAATTCAAATGTTCACACTGTCACAGCCAGTCCCTCCTGCAGCAACATCAGCTGATTTATTCCATTTGTGCTGAACTGATTCTTCCTCCGCCTGAAACAGATGAAAGAGGAAATAAACAGATTGAACACCAGTGTAAATAACAGGAGACTGGAGTTAATGGGACAAATCTTCTGGAAGATGATCATTGGGAACCTGTGGGATGTCCTGACGCCTGGATCTACCTGGGAATTGTCCGAGAATTTTAAATTTCCATTGGGGAATTGTCCTGCTGCTCGAGACCCAGCAAACCCATTGGGCAATTGTCCTGCTGTGTGAATGCCTCAGATATATTTGGAGACAGGATCTGAATATTTCGTCCAGTGGTCACAGATACTCCATGTGATATCTGTTCCTGCCCACTATCAGCCTGAGGGCACAGTTTCACACTGGCTGAGCACTGCCAGGGTGGACAAGAAGATGATGGACATCGAGAAAAGGGAGGGTGAGTGACTGCTGCATCTCCTGTTCGCCCTCTGGTGGGTGGTGGGGGTGGGGTGGGGTTGGGAGAAGAGGGTTGCGGGGTGGGGGAGGAGGGTTGCGGGATGCGGGGGGGTGGGGGCAGCCGCTGTACAGCTAGCTGTCTCAGGCAGCTGCAGAACTGTGAAACATTAATATCCATGCACTAACTATGCAGTGTGCCTAGGCACCAGATTCAAACACAAACCTCAGTACTCAGACATTTCATTTCAGCTCGGACACTTCATCCCGCCCTGGATCAGGTCGAAGCCAAAGCGTAAAGGGTGCCTGGCCAATCGGCTGCGGCCAACCATGAAAACAGACGGGTCACGTCGAATTGCATTCAATTGGCCCCTTGATTGGCTAAACTGGCATCTTGATTGTTGGCGGATGCACCCTTGTTCCTGCTCAGTGACTGAAACATCGCGCCAGTGTTTGCTGATGGTGAGATCCGCACCCCACATCTTTTCATACAATTTCAGGCACTTCCAGGTTGGGCGCCCATACGAGCAAATTAAAATTCTGGCCCAGAATACGACTTACGTGGATAGTGATGCAGGAAATATTCGTTAGTGTAAAACCTGCATGAAGGTGGACAGCGTAAGCCTTTTTCCTCGGATGGTGATGGCTAGCACGAGGGGACATAGCTTTAAATTGAGGGGTGATAGATATAGGACAGATGTCAGAGGTAGGTTCTTTACTCAGAGAGTAGTAAGGGCGTGGAATACCCTGCCTGCAGCAGTAGTGGACTCGTCAACATTAAGAGCACTTAAAGGGTCATTGGATAAAGATATGGATGATATTGGAATAGTGTAGGTTAGATGGGCTTTGGATTCGTTTCACAGGTCGGCGCAACATCGAGGGCCGAAGGGCCTGTACTGCGCTGTAATATTCTATGTTCTATAACTTGAGTCCCCGACCAGCCCAACTCACCACCATACTACACACCCCATCACCCGACTCGCACCCCCCAGTACACCCCAAATCCATCTCAACTACCCCACAACCACCACACTAACACTATTACCTCCTGATGACCCAGAAATATGCCCTTGACCAAATCTGACTAACCCCCGACATGACTGCACCTGACTTCACCCTCATCTGTTTAGCCCTTGACCTGGGACAATTGTGCTGGTTGCTGGATTACAGGAGACCAGACTTACGACTCAAGATGAGCATCGGGACCCTGTTAATATCCTTACACACGGATCTACCTGTGAATTATCCTGGAGGTTTAAATTTACATGGGGAGTTCCCCTGCTACCCGGTGTGAATGTCTCCAACTTTGAGTCAGAGTCAGAGATTTGAGACAGATCCACACAACCGATCTGGATCGTTACTCAGGCAATGTTTTAGAGTGTACAACCGGTTCTAAAAGCTGATTAACTCCACAACTGAGTCCCCCAATCTAGCCCCTTGAACAAATCTAACGAAATCTCCCTGTGGTAATCTAATCAGGGCCCAGTTTTAAGACCAATTAGATTGGATATCCTAAATTAAAGAATTGGGCATATTAAAATCAAGCACAGTCAAACCTCGGGCAGGCCAGACTTGACGAAAATCAAATATACAAAGACACAGAAACATGTCTGGGCCTGGCGCATCAATCACCCATCAAGGATCATCGCACTCTACTGAGACCCAGCAGGAGATCATCGCACTCCATTGAAATGCACCAGCCTATTATTAGAAGCCCATACCCACGTGACAAACTCGAAAAGGAAATAATTATGGCCAGTCATGCTGAATGGGAGGAAGTTCTCCATTTATATTTGAACCATAAATGGTTCAAATGGGTGCAGTGGGGTGACGCCCCGAAACCGGATTTGGGATCTGAGGGAGAGAATTGTTACAGTCGTGCCCATAAGGAAATGGGTAAAAGGGCTCCCAAGCTCAGGAAGGCAATTGCAATTGCTAGTTGCCTAGAACAGCTCCATGGTAGAGAAGCGGAGATTACCCGGATTAAACGGGATAAAGAGACCCAGGTAACCCAACTAAAGCAGGACTTAATGAGCGCTACCATGCGCATACAACAATTGGAAGCAGGAGTAGTCACACGAGAAGACAGGAACCAGATTAATATGATACACATGAGCCAATTCCAGGCTCAATGTGATAAAGCCTACCAAAAGCCTACCAAAAGGCACAGCGCGCTGTCAGTGAGAGAGAGGCTGCGCTGCAACAGGTAGAGGAAGTTAAACATAAATGCAGCGACCTGCAGGCTGCAGTGAAAGTTTTGCACCAAGCAGGAAACACAAATGCTGCCCCTGCAACAGACCAATCCAAATGTCTGCGCGAGATTGAAGATTTAAAATCACAACTAGCCATAAAAAGGGGTGTAATGTGTGCATATACCACTGAAACCGGGGATAGTGACCCAGGGATAGAGTGGAGGGATTTAGAAGAGGACGCCTGCCATTATGCAACAGCTAGCGTCACTGCTGACTGGGGACCCCCACCTCCCTTCCCGGTGATGGAACCAACGGCACCACCTAATCCAGCTCCCATCCCGGAAAACTCAGCGTCAGCCCCTAGTCCTATTCCCATCCTGATAACTTCAGTCACTCATCCGGTTCCCGATTCCCGATGAATCCGGTCACCACCCGATGACCGGACAGACAGAACCACAACGTGACTTATGTAACTCCATGCACCATGACCCAACTCACTGACATAGCTAAAGCGATTGGAGTATTCAAACCCTCTGGAGATCCACATGCTCTCCTTGACCAGGTCACCCAATATCATGTTTTAAACAGCCTAGATGAGGCAGAAGCGGTTAAACTTATTTTGCTATTTTTAAAGTCCTGCCATCCGTTCCGGCCTACACGAACCCCAGAACGTGGCCGGGGAACCCTACCAGAAATGAAGGCAGCCATTTTGGCCACCATAGGCTACACTAGGGATGACCCGGTACAAGGCTTAAACAACTGGCAACAAAAGCGAGGGGAACACCCGACAGCCTATGCTGGCCAACTCTGGAACCAATTTGTTGTGGTTTTCGACCAATTAAATCAAGTCCAATTAAACGCATATCAGCAGTCCACATGGACCTGAAGCCTGATAGCGCACGCCACCGAGGGGAGTCGGAAAGCCTGTGAGAATTGTGACCCCGATGATAATACACATACAGAAGCCTGGGCCATCCGCAAAATGACTCGCATGTGGGAATGGGAAGTCAGACAAACAGACACGTCCAAGTCCACGAAAAACGGAAAGATGAACCCAGACCCGGCCCTGGTTTGGCGCAATGAAGGTGGAGGTGGAAACGGGACAGGGAAACTCACCCCCATATACCCCTGCCAATCATCGATACAGAAAATCGCAGCCTTGCGCAGAGCCCAGATATATTCCCAACCCCAGGTACAGGGAACAAGATAAAACCAACCCCAGGTATGCACCCCCACAAGCACAGTTTTATACCTGCGGGCAATCCAACCATTTCGCCCAAGATTGTAGGGCATCACCAAATTTCAGGGGACCAGCAAACCCCGAACACCCAGACACTCTTGCTGATCACTGACACAGGGAACCACAAGGCCACACAGCACATAGGCCCAACCCCTGACACCGAGAACTGTACAGAGCTGGGCGCATAGGCTCAAACCCACAAGCACAGTGTTATACCTGCGGGCAACCCAACCATTTCACCCGGGACAGTAGGGCACCACACAACTACCCCACACGACCATCTCAGCAATTCCCCGACGATGGGCCCCAGCCCATGCCCCTTGAAGGATCAGCCCGACAAGCCACTATAACCCGCACCCAGTACTCCAGGCCCCGAACCTCCACCCTATGCCCCCGGAATCGATTCCGGCCCGCCCGGTCCCAGCTCCGATTCACCAGACGTCAGTAGGAAGGCCCATTTAAGGGGACCTCGACCAAAAGGACTCCAGGGCACCAGAAAACATTACCCCCTATGGCGCCCCTTGTACCGGGGCTCCCAAACCGTTTGACCCAGCACTCACTGCGAGAGGTGGTAACACAGTGGGTACCCGGCAGCCAAAGCCTGCCCACGTAGGTTCCCTCCACTGAGGAAGAATCAGGACATCACAGTCCAAATTGTAAATAGCTTGATCCGCTCACTCCACACACCACCCAATTGAAAAGGGCTTCTTATCAGCCCACATTATACTGCGCCATAATCTTCTGACACACCACAGTTTGGTTGTGGGATGATGAATCTATTGTTATACTGTGCCATAGTCCTTCAACAACAAGGACACATGCCACATACCCAACATTTTATTTTCACGCTCTGCAAACTCCTTACCCCACTCAACCCCATTAAACACTGATTGCCGACCAACATGTATGACACTATTGGGCCTTTATTATTCATTTACTTATTTCTTTGGGTTTTTTTCAAAAAAAAGGGAGTCATTCGACATTCTAGTAAAGAAAAGAAAAAAAGAATCAGGTGTTAATAAGAATTAACAGGTGCTACTTTGATCTCCCCCAAAATGAACTACGTACTTCTCTGCTATCTGGGACTCCTCATCTCAGACTGCACCACAGACACCACACCAACTGAAGACCAGAAGATCAGCCTACGATACACTGGATATATGTGGTTCACCCCACCAGATACAGGCAAATGTGAGGATGGCATCCTATGGGTACACCCCAATAAGAGTATCACCTGTGGGTGTAACATCGAAAGAGTGGTGTACAGGAAAGAAAACGGGAGCTCTGATTACTGTTCCCCAAGGATGATCCTCACTAGTGATTGGTGGGTGAACACTAACCATGGATGCAGGGGGCTAGTCTGTCTATCCCATGGCCCAGAGAAAGGGCTGGAATTAGGAAAGTGTAATAACTCCACGGAGGCGAAAGTCCCGTCACCAAGTTACTTCATTTACACCATACATCTGTACACAGCAGCTCTCCAGTTGCTCCCTGCTGAATGCAGGCTGGGAGTCTGACACACCTGCTTTAAGTAGGGAGCATGAGGCTCCCTGATTTAACCATCAATTAGGACTCAAAGAACAAAGAACAAAGAATAGTACAGCACAGGAAACAGGCCCTTCGGCCCTCCAAGCCTGTGCCGCTCCTTGGTCCAACTAGACCAATCGTTTGTATCCCTCCATTCCCAGGCTGCTCATGTGACTATCCAGGTAAGTCTTAAACGATGTCAGCGTGCCTACCTCCACCACCCTACTTGGCAGCGCATTCCAGACCCCCACCACCCTCTGTGTAAAAAACGTCCCTCTGATGTCTGAGTTATACTTCGCCCCTCTCAGCTTGAGCCCGTGACCCCTCGTGATCGTCACCTCCGACCTGGGAAAAAGCTTCCCACTGTTCACCCTATCTATACCCTTCATAATCTTGTATACCTCTATTAGATCTCCCCTCATTCTCCGTCTTTCCAAGGAGAACAACCCCAGTCTACCCAATCTCTCCTCATAGCTAAGACCCTCCATTCCAGGCAACATCCTGGTAAACCTTCTCTGCACTCTCTCCAATGCCTCCACGTCCTTCTGGTAGTGCGGCGACCAGAACTGGACGCAGTACTCCAAATGCGGCCTAACCAGCGTTCTATACAGCTGCATCATCAGACTCCAGCTTTTATACTCTATACCCCGTCCTATAAAGGCAAGCATACCATATGCCTTCTTCACCACCTTCTCCACCTGTGTTGCCACCTTCAAGGATTTGTGGACTTGCACACCGAGGTCCCTCTGTGTTTCTATACTCCTGATGACTCTGCCATTTATTGTATAACTCCTCCCTACATTATTTCTTCCAAAATGCATCACTTCGACCACTACCCTCTGTCTCCTATGGCCAAGCCAGTTCTCCACCCATCGAGCCACTTCTCCTTGTATCCCATGAGCCTTAACCTTCTTAACCAACCTGCCATGTGGGACTTTGTCAAATGCCTTACTGAAATCCATATAGACGACATCCACGGCCCTTCCTTCATCAACCGTTTTTGTCACTTCCTCAAAAAACTCCACCAAATTTGTAAGGCACGACCTCCCTCTTACAAAACCATGCTGTCTGTCACTAATGAGATTGTTCCGTTCTAAATGCACATACATCCTGTCTCTAAGAATCCTCTCCAACAACTTCCCTACCACGGACGTCAAGCTCACCGGCCTATAATTTCCTGGGTTATCCCTGCTAGCCTTCTTAAACAACGGGACCACATTCGCTATCCTCCAATCCTCAGGGACCTCACCCGTGTCCAAAGAAGCGACAAAGATTTCCGTCAGAGGCCCAGCAATTTCCTCTCTCGTCTCCCTGAGCAGTCGAAGATAGATGCCATCAGGCCCTGGGGCTTTGTCAGTTTTAATGTTCCCTAAAAAACCTAACACTTCCTCTCTCGTAATGGAGATTTTCTCTAACGGGTCAACACCTCCCTCCGAGACACTCCCGGTTAACATGCCCCTCTCCTTCGTGAATACCGATGCAAAGTATTCATTTAGGATCTCCCCTATTCCCTTGGGTTTTAAGCATAATTCCCCTCCTTTGTCCCTGAGAGGTCCGATTTTCTCCCTGACAACTCATCAGGTTCCTCTTTTCAATACCAACCAAATAAATGAACTCAAATTAACTTAAGGACAAATTAAAAAGGGCAGCTCCCCAAAAGCAGGGGGACCCGCCCGAACAAAAAACAAAGTCGAAAGGAAACTTAAAACATCAAATTAAAATGTGATTATCGGGGTTTATAATACACCCCAGCCCCTGCGGTGCCAAGCGGGCATGGAAGGCGTCAACTGCACCTGTGGAAACCTCTCCAGGGACACCTGGCCATGAATATAGTCATAGTAGAGGGGCAGACAGTCAGGATGGACAACGGCAATCGCCCGCTGCCTGGATCTGTTGATGGCTCACCTCGCCAGGCCCAGGAGCAGGTTCACATGGAGGTCATCCTCCCGACCCGCCCCTCTCCGCACTAGGTGCCCGTAGATTAGGAGTGTGGGACTGAAGTGCAAACAAAACATGAAGAAAAGATTTTTCAGGAAGCTGAAAAGGGTGTGCAACCTAAGACATAGAACACAGACATGGTCCACGGACTCCACGAGACCACAAAAAGGGCAAGCTTGGGAGCCCGTGAACTGAAAGAACCTACAGTTGTATGGAACTGCTGCGTGCGGCAGCCTCCACTCCAGGTCCCCAAAATGGGTTAGTACTAATACATACAGGGAAAATATTATTCAACAACACACTATGAAGTGGTACCAGTAGTGGTAGATTTAGCCAGAACACAATTACCAGACTCATGTCCCTCCCCACTTAGAAAATTGTACCTCCACTTGACCCAGAGGCTGTTAAGCTGAAAGACTGGGACACACGTGGGGGAGGAGATGCCCAGGTCAAAGGGACACAAGAGGAGGGAAATCCTGAATGATCTGGCGACTGCACACAGAGCGGGGGTATCCACCATTAACGCACTGGATCTGTCCGATTTGGATAATAAGCTCAGAGTCCTAACCCGACAAGTTAAACAGACCTTGGACAGCTTAAATGAAAATGCTCGGCAAGATGCCGAGGGAGATTTGGCTGAGAACAGGGCTAGTAGCCTGATGGTTACAGGTACTAGGACATGCCCAAACTATTAATCAGATCACCCGAGGGAGGGTGGAAGATGATGCCAGGCAACAGAACCAAACCCTGTGTAGCATCTATGGACAAAGGATGGTCAAGCAGTTAAGAGATAATCTTGACCAGGTTAGCAGGGGGATAGTTCCATCCTGGATCAGTGATGCTCAGATTGAACATCTGTACTGGGGAAAAAGACACCCCAATGTCACTAACTGCCAATTACGGCAACTGACCAAGATCTGGTCTAGCGATAGTTGCAGAGGAACCCCGGGGACCGGTGGAATGGTGTTGGGTATCCCAGTAATATTAAAAGATAAGGTCGGGTTGAGACTTTTTGAAGCTGAAAATATAGGGATCATTAAAGGAGGAATAGGGATGGGATACCAGGGGGCTCTACCGTATGTGGTTGAGAAAGGAGGGAAGCTCATTGGCACCAGACTGGAGAATTGTGAACACACGGACAAAATAGTCGTGTGCTCATATCCGGTGTATGAAAAGGAACATGCCCTGTGTGGATTCAGAACAACCACTGACCTAAATTGTACACTGGAAATTCCAAATTTGGAAAGGGATGTCACCCAGGTGGCTTAGATGGGGGAGGGAGAATATTGTATTGCTCCCTTGCTCGAAAATTACCAGTATGGGGCAGCCATTTGTAACATCCACAACACTACCTTTTGCATTAAACCACAGATTCCCACTAGGATAGGATTAATTGAGATGGTCGGCATACACAGAAGAGAGAAAACACTAATAAACGCCTGTGAGGAATGGAGACAAGCTTGGGGGACTATTTTGAAAAATTTGATACTGGAATAACACTTCTACCCGAGAATCGTCAACAAATTCAGACACAATTGATCACTGCACACAAGACCTTTGTCAAAGTGGTGCAACAACAAACTGGGGAAATAAAAAAGAACATTAGTGAAATTAGAGTCACTACATGGTGGGAGGACCTCTGGGATTGGGGTTCAAATGTCCAAATCCATCCACAGGTCCATATTCTGTCACACCTGGCCGTAATAGGAATCCTACTTATGGCAGTGTACCTAACTATCCTCATGTTTAAATTTGCCCGGTGGAAGAAGGAATTTCGGCAACACTTGGACTCGGCAAAGGCCATCCAACATCGGGAAAGGCTCTACAATCAAGAACCTCGATAGTCTCCCGTCCATATTGTAATATGTACAGCCACTTGTCATTTTGTACTGTTTATTGTTTTGTTTTGTATTTACCCTATTCATGTATTGTTTCTTTATTGCTTCTTTACTATTGGGTAGAACAAGGACAGGAATGGTTGTTGGAAGTTCCGGGGTATAGATGTTTCAGTAAGTGTAGGGTAGCTGGTAAAAGAGGTGGAGGAGTGGCACTGTTAATCAAGGAGAGTGTAACGGCTGCAGAAAGGCATTTCGAAGGGGATCTGCCTACAGAGGTAATATGGGCTGAGGTTAGGAATAGGAAAGGAGCGGTCACGTTGTTAGGAGTTTACTATAGGCCCCCAAATAGTAATAGAGATGTGGAGCAAGAAATTGCTAAGCAGATTATGGATAGGTGTGGAGGTCACAGGGTAGTTGTCATGGGGGACTTTAACCTTCCAAATATTGATTGGAACCTTTATAGGTCGAATAGTTCGGATGGGGCAGTTTTTGTGCAGTGTGTGCAGGAGGGGTTCCTGACACAATATGTGGATAAGCTGACAAGAGGTGGGGCCACATTGGATTTGGTAATGGGAAATGAACCGGGCCAAGTGTTGGATTTAGTTGTGGGAGAGCACTTTGGAGATAGTGACCACAATTCGGTGTCTTTTGTTATTGCAATGGAGAGGGAGAGGGCCATGCGGCAGGGCATAGTTTACAATTGGGGGAGAGGTAATTATGATGCAATCAGGCGGGAATTAGGAAGCATAGGATGGGAACAGAAATTGTCAGGCAAAGGCACTAATGATAAGTGGAACTTTTTCAAGGAACAAATACTGCGTGTCCTTGATAGGTATGTCCCTGCCAGGCAGAGAGGAAATGGCCGAGTGAGGGAACCATGGTTCACAAAAGAGGTGGAATGTCTTGTCAAGAGGAAGAAGGAAGCGTATGTTAGGTTGAGAAAACAAGGTTCAGTTGACTCGATGGAGGGTTACAAGTTAGCAAGAAATGAGCTGAAAAAAGGGCTTAGGAGAGCTAGGAGGGGGCATGAGAAGTCCTTGGCGGGTCGGATCAAGGAAAACCCCAAGGCGTTTTACTCTTATGTGAGGAATAAAAGAATGACCAGGGTGAGGTTGGGGCCGGTCAAGGACAGTAGTGGGAGCTTGTGTATGGAGTCAGTAGAGATAGGAGAGGTGATGAATGAATACTTTTCTTCAGTGTTCACCAAGGAGAGGGACCATGTTTTTGAGGAAGAGAGGGTGTCACAGGCTGATAGGCTGGAGGAAGTAGATGTTCGGAGGGAAGATGTACTAGCAATTTTGAATAAACGGAAAGTTGATAAGTCCCCTGGGTCTGATGAAATATATCCTCGGATTCTTTGGGAGGCAAGGGATGAGATAGCAGAGCCTTTGGCTTTGATCTTTGGGTCCTCGCTGTCCACGGGGGTGGTGCCAGAGGACTGGAGAGTGGCGAATGTGGTTCCTCTGTTTAAGAAAGGGAATAGACATGACCCTGGTAATTATAGGCCAGTTAGTCTTACTTCGGTGGTCGGTAAGTTGATGGAAAAGGTCCTGAAGTCGGAAAATATACCTCTATAGGCTGGTATGAGTCAAAATACAGTCAGGCTTTATTCTCACAAGCTTATGGGAGAACTTGACCCCTTGAAAGCGGAAGCCAAAGTTCTCCCTGAACACAAGAAGCGTGGATATTTATACATCAGGGTTCCCAATACAAGCCATAAAGCAAAGTCCAGTTAACAGACCTTGATCATAAATTATAGTTCCTTTAACAGCTTCTGATAGTCTCTGGATCATGGTTAGAGACCATCAGGTATCCTTGGGTCATAAAGCACAATTCTTCTGGTCGTTGCAGTCAAGGTGTCACCTCTGGTCCCCTGCTCTTCCCGCAGCGTTTCCTTTGAAGGTGACTGAGTATGAGTGTAGTTGTCCCAGTGGGAGTCCTCCTTCAAACGGCCATTCTCGCACTCTACCATTTGCTTCCTTTGTTTAAATCATACACAAGCCTACGAGAAAGAAAGACTAACATCTATATTCAACTGTCTGTTTTATCAGAATGATATAAACAAGCGAGGGAACCATGAACAAATGGCTTATACTAAAAGTAAAAGATGAAACCAAGAACAAATGGCTTATACTACTAAAAGTAAAAGATGAAAGACATGAACAAATGGCTTATGCTACTACCAGGAGCAATATAAACAAAGGGGAGACTAGCCATAAAGAAGGGCTATGTTTATGATACATTCCAGGTACAAAGTTCAACCTTTTAGGCACATTGAGTGCAAAAAAAACATTAACCCTTTCCCTTCTTCAGTCCTTAGGGATAGGATTTACCACCATTTAGAAAGATGCAGCTTAATCCGGGATAGTCAGCACGGATTTGTGAAGGGCAAGTCTTGCCTCACAAATTTGATAGAATTTTTTGAGGAGGTAACTAAATGTGTAGATGAAGGTCGTGCAGTTGATGTCATATACATGGATTTTAGTAAGGCGTTTGATAAAGTCCCCCACGGTCGGCTTATGAAGAAAGCAAGGATGTGTGGGATAGAGGGAAGTTTGGCTGATTGGATGGATAACTGGCTATCTAACAGAAGACAGAGGGTGGTGGTGGATGGAAAATTTTCGGACTGGAAACCGGTTACCAGCGGAGTGCCACAGGGATCAGTACTTGGTCCTCTGCTATTTGTAATTTTTATAAATGACTTGGAGGAGGGGGCTGAAGGGTGGATCAGTAAATTTGCTGATGACACCAAGATTGGTGGAGTAGTGGATGAGGTGGAGGGCTGTTGTAGGCTGCAAAGAGATATAGATAGGATGCAGAGCTGGACTGAAAAATGGCAAATGGAGTTTAACCCTGACAAATGCGAGGTGATATATTTTGGTTGGACAAATTTAAATGTGGATTACAGGGTCAAAGGTAGGGTTCTGAAGAATGTGGAGGAACAGAGAGATCTTGGGGTTCATATCCATAGATCTCTGAAGGTTGCCACTCAAGTGGATAGAGCCGTGAAGAAGGCCTATAGTGTGTTGGCGTTCATGAACAGGGGGTTTGAGTTTAAGAGCCGTGGGGTTATGCTGCAACTGTACAGGACCTTGGTGAGACCACATTTGGAATATTGTGTGCAGTTCTGGTCACCTCACTATAAGAAGGATGTGGAGACACTGGAAAGAGTGCAAAGGAGATTTACCAGGATGCTGCCTGGTTTGGAGGGTAGGTCTTATGTGGAAAGGTTGAGGGAACTTGGGCTTTTCTCTTTGGAGCGGAGGAGGTTGAGAGGAGACTTGATAGAGGTTTATAAGATGATGAGGGGGATAGATGGAGTGAACGTTCAAAGACTATTTCCTCGGGTGAATGGAGCGGTAACTAGGGGGGCATAACTATCGGGTTCATGGTGGGAGATATAGGAAGGATGTCCGAGGTAGGTTTTTTACTCAGAGAGTGGTTGGGGTGTGGAATGGACTGCCTGCAGTGATAGTGGAGTCAGAAACTTTAGGAACATTTAAGAAGCTATTGGATAGGCACATGGAGTACTTCAGGATAAGAGGGATGAAATAGCTTTATCTGGGTTTCAGACAAAGCTCGGCACAACATCGTGGGCCGAAGGGCCTGTTCTGTGCTGTACTGTTCTATGTTCTATGTTCTATTGTGGGTTAGGGATGATACCATCAACCTCGGATTCAGGGTACTTGCTTGTTGAGATGGTTTGGTAAGGATTGCGTGATCCGGTTCGCTGATGCTCACTGGATCAAGAGGAGGGAGTGTGGTAATATAATCAAGGCCTAGTTTTAAGGCTGATTAAATTGGATATCCTAAATTAAAGAATTGGGCAGTATATTAAAATCAAGCACAGTTAAAACTCAGGCAGGCCAGACTTGATGAAAATCAAATATACAAAGACACAGGAACATGTCTGGGCCTTGTGCATCAATCACCCATCAAGGATCATTGCACTCTACTGAGACCCAGCAGGAGATCATCACACCCCATTGAAATGCACAGGCCTATTATTAGAAGCCCAGATTGGGCCAGACTTTCTGTCACCCAGAGTTCTTGCAGTTACCTTATCTGGCAACAGGTTGCATGTAAGCAACAGCATGGAGATGGACACCTGGGGGTGGGCCCCGGTGTCCTGTCAGGCAGACATCAAGAAATCCACTGGGTATTGGGACCCCCTTCTGGGACCTCATTGGCTGGAAACCAGAGAAATGTCTGGAAAGGCAGGCAGGCAGGGGGATAAAGGTACACATCTCAGACACACCAGCAGCAAAGACTCGAAGAGGGAGGCTTCCCACACACACACACACTCACACTCACAACTTGACCTTTGTGACGACAGACCAGAGGGACTCAGAGAATCGGGCATGCAGTTTAACCAAACCATCTTTGCGGGTAGTATACTTGAATCTGGGGTATCCTTTTGTTTTATGTGGGTAATTTAAGGGTTAATAGTGTTATTATTAATACACTTATTGAACCCTTACTTGTGTTTATCCTTTGTCCATCTTGCAAATAAAGGCACCGGGGTAAAACCTTGGAGTAAGCAAACTGGTCGAAAGTATCTGAGAATTACAGCTGCAACATTCCAACCGCTTCTGACCTGACTAAGCCTCTGAGCTAACCTCATTACCCCTGACTCAACAAGACCCCACTACCATCTCTAACTCTGCTAAGCAACCCAACCCCTAAAAGTATGACCAACCCCCAACTACCATCCAAATACCCAGCAAATACCCCCCCTCCCCCCACTATCAACTACCACTCAACCACTCTTCCAATACCCAGAACTATTCCTCCGATCTCTCCCAAGGTTCCTGACCTACAAAGCTACCCATTAACTCAAGCATTAATTAACATTAATTAAATGTCTACATCTTTAACCTTACAAATAGTAGCCAGTTCTGTAAATCAGGTGTGTGCTCTCTCTTCCCCGACTCTTCTTTGCTCTGATGGAGTTCCTCGGGGTCACTGTGCTGTAAATAAGGCATGTGCTCTCTCTTCCTTGACCCTTCTCTGCTCTGATGGAGCTCCCGGGATCACTGTGCTGAAGATCCGGGAGAACAGTTTCATGTTTGGAGAATCTTTACACACAGCGGCAATCCGTTTATCGTTGCCGCTGCTTTGAAGATTCAGGCCAATTTATATTTTAAAGTCCCATTTATGTTTTAATTATTCCACTAAAAATAACACAAACACTCACTCGATCCTCTCCAGACTCCTGCAGGTCAGTATGAGGCGGCAGAGATTGGGGACAGATTGATCTGTGAAGGAGTTTGATCTCAACTTCAGAATCCTTAGTGACTGGTTTGTATTGAGAGCGAAGGCGAGATCCTCAGCACAGGAACCTGAGAGATTGTTACTATACAGCCTGGAATCAGAGAGAGAAAAATACCAGGAATCAGTGTAAATCCTCAGGGTTTTAAAGAATACCCTTATTAACAATAATAATATACTGTATGAGACATTAAAAAACACAACTTCCATTTCTATAGAATGAGGAAATACTCAATGCTGAAAATGAAATATAAATAGAATATATTGAAAATGCTCAGCGGGTTGGGTAAATATTTGTGAAGAAACAAACAGGGTTAAAGTTTGAGCTTTCATTGGAACTGGGAAATGGTAGTGAATTGACAGGTTTGAAGTGACAGCGGTGGGTAGTTGGGGAAGAAACAAAGAAAGGACAAACTGGAAATACAGGAGTGATTAAATGACAAAAGTGATGATGGAGCAAGACAAAAACCACAGGATTCCCATATCCTTACTCGGAGTGGCACGGGAGGGACATGGGATGGTCAGTGGTTTGGTAATGCAGTTTGTGGTGAGATTGAAGATTATTGCTGTGATTTTACCAGAACAAAGAACAATACAGCACA
Source organism: Mustelus asterias (assembly GCF_964213995.1). Lineage (NCBI taxonomy): Eukaryota > Metazoa > Chordata > Chondrichthyes > Carcharhiniformes > Triakidae > Mustelus > Mustelus asterias. The sequence continues at coordinate 28,160,975 of NC_135821.1, read as the reverse complement.
GGAACAGGCCCTTCGGCCCTCCAAGCCTGCACCGCTCATATGCCCACTAGACCATTCTTTTGTATCCCTGTATTCCCAGTCTGTTCATGTGGCTATCTAGATAAGTCTTAAACGATCCCAGTATGTCCGCCTCAATCACCTTGCTTGGCAGTGCATTCCAGGCCCCCACCACCCTCTGTGTAAAATACGTCCCCCTGACATCTGTGTTGAACCTTGCCCCCCCTCACCTTGAACCCATGACCCCTTGTGTTCGTCACCTCCGACCTGGGAAAAAGCTTCCCATTGTTCACCCTATGTATGCCCTTCATAATTTTATACACCTCTATTAGGTCACCCCTCATCCTCCCTCTTTCCAGGGAGAACAACCCCAGTTTACCCAATCTCTCCTCATAGCTAAGACCCTCCATACCAGGCAACATCCTGGTAAACCTTCTCTGTACTCTCTCCAAAGCCTCCACGTCCTTCTGGTAGTGTGGCGACCAGAACTGGACGCAGTATTCCAAATGTGGCCTGACAATCGTTCTATATAACGGCAACATCATATGCCAACTTTTATATTCTATGCCCCGTCCAATAAAGGCAAGCATGCCATATGCCTTCTTCACCACCCTCTCCACCTGTGCTGCCACCTTTAAGGATCTGTGGACTTGTACACCCAGATCCCTCTGTGTGTCTATACTCCTGATGGTTCTGCCATTTATTGTATAGCTCCCCCTTACATTAGATCTACTGAAATGCATCACTTTGCATTTATCTGGATTAAATTCCATCTGCCATTTCTCCGCCCAATGTTCCAGCCTATCTATATCCTGCTGTATTCTCTGACAATGTTCATCACTATCCGCAACTCCAGCAATCTTCGTGTCGTCCGCAAACTTACTGATCACACCAGTTACATCTTCCTCCAAATCATTTATATATATCACAAACAGCAGAGGTCTCAGTACAGAGCCCTGCAGAACACCACTAGTCACAGACCTTAAACCGGAAAAAGACCCCTCCACTGCTACCCTCTGTCTTCTATGGCTAAGCCAGTTCTCCATCCATCCAGCTAGCTCACCTTTTATCCCGTGAGATTTAACCTTTTGCACCAGCCTGCCATGAGGGACCTTGTCAAACGCTTTAGTAAAATCCATATAGACGACATCCACGGCCCTTTCCTCGTCAATCATTTTTGTCACGTCCTCAAAAAACTCAACCAAATTTGTGAGGCATGACCTCCCTCGTACAAAAGCTCTGAAGTGCCAGCATGGGGATTGGAAATGGGTGGTGTGTCCGTGTGGGCAGGATAGGCAGAGTTATGAAGGTGATATTGCCAGAGGTGTACAATTAATGGCCGGTAGGCAGGGGGAGCTGTCCATTCAGGCAGCCTGGGCAGGGGGCAGTCCCGGTTCAGGCAATGCTGGCACCATCTCCAAAGGCAGCCAGCAGAACTTTCAAATACAGCAGCTCTGGAGGGAGCAGCGAGGGAGCTCTGCTTACTGAATGAGGGGCTGGAATGACAGAAAGCAGAGCAAGGGTTGTTCCCCAATCACTAATTCCTCCCTGGAGGGGCTTCTCCCGGCTGCTCGGGCTTGGAGGGATGTCCTGTTCCCTCAGGATGGGAGGAGAAGATCATCCCATCAATACAAGCCAGTCTGGATGGAGATTGCCGAGGAGATGAGCAGGTGTGAGATGTGTGGTTGCAATGTGGTAAAAGGATTAATGTCCTGATGTGTTCTGACACGGTGAGCGCAGCACAGCCTGATATGTGAATAAGGATGAGAGTGAAATTGTAGAAAGAATATCTCCACCCAGCCACTGGCAATGCAAATGCCAGCATTGACTGTCAGAGACATGTCTGTTAGGCTGGCACCAGTATAGGCCAGAGCAGGGTTGGCCAATCTTTCACATGAGGGTGGGAGGCACATTTCAATGTTTTTCTCACTCAAGGGGCCGATGAGCAAATTTCAGAATGATAGTTTCCCACAGCATGAATTTCAATTAAAAACTAAACTGAGAAACAACTTTCTGAGCACAATAATGAATAATAAATAAAGGTGATAATTAGAGTTTAATCCTCATCAATCACAGATTGTATCTCTCCCACGTTTGCTGCAGATTGGCTCAAAAAACCTATCAGCAGCAAACATGGGAAAAAAACGGCGTGTGATTGGAGGAGCAGCTCCATGCAGATTCTCCCATTCAAACTGAACTGTGTGACTGAGATTTTGAAAACTCGCTCCGGGGTCACATTGAGGGTCACATTCACCCCTTGGTCCACACGTTGGACAAGCCTGGGCTGGTGCATGTGTTCAATGGGAGAGCAACAATTGAAATTTATGTGCTCGGAAAGCGAGCAAACAATGTCAGGGAATAAGTGAAGAGTGGAGACTTCCAGATCTTGCCATCCTTACACCAATGGAAGATGAATTGTTGGATCAGGAAGGCCTGGGGGCAGAGTGGGTAATTACTGCTGGTGAGATGGGTTGAGTGGGTGGCCTAATGTTGTGAGACTTCTTACTAATGAATGAGTACAGGGGAGCCTCTGGTAAGTACAAAACATAGACCTTGTGTATCCAGCACTGATCACAGAGAGCAGTCTGAAGGACGTCTTGGGATAAGAACAAAATAACTAGGAGCAGCAGAAGGCCATTCAGCCCCTCGAGCATACTCCATCACGTCTGACCTAATTGTAGTCTCAACTCTTTTCCCTCGTAACCCTTGATTCTCTTCTCAATCCAAAATCATTCATAACTCAGCTTTGAATATATTCAATGACTCTGTCACCACTAGTCTCCAGGGAAGAGAATTCCGCTGACCAGCGACCATCTAAAAAATAAATTTCTCCTCCTCTCAGTCTTAAGGCACTGACAATTAAATTTTAAAATTCATCCCCTTGTTCTATACTCTCTTACAAGAAGAAACATCCTCTAAGCAACCACCCTGTCACATCCCCTCAGGATCTTATTTGTCTCAAAGCAATCACCTTTCAATCTTCTGAACTTTAATAGATATTGCTCCAATCTGCTCAAATTCTCCTCTAAAATAAAACTCTTAATCCCTGGAATCAGTCAAGTGAACTTTCTCTGAACTTTTTTCTAATACATTTCTATCCTTTCTTAAGTAAAAAGCCCAACACTATACACATTACTCCAGTTGTGCTGTAACGAAGGTTGTGTAAAAGTGCAGGAAAAATTCCCTACTCTTGCATTCCATTCCTATTGCAATAAGAATGTTAAGAAGCAGGAGCAGAGTCAGCCATTCAGTCCTTCAAATCCACTCCATCATTCAATGAGTCATGGCTGATCTTCTACTTCAACACCATTTCCAACATTATCCTCACATTCCTTGATGTTTTTAATAAGTAGAAATATATCGAGCTCAGTCTTGCACAAACTGAATGACTGTTCCCCACAGCTCTCTGGGGCAAAAATTCCAAAGATTCACCAACATTTTAATGGAAAACAAATACTCCTCTGCCCCTTATTCTCAGACTGTGCCCCAGGTTTTCAACCCTCCAGCTAGGGGAAGCATCCTTTCTGTATCTAGTCTATTGAGCCCCATAAAAAATAGTGTATGTTTGAATGCGATCAAATATCATTCTTCTAAAGGCCTGAGAATATATTTTTTTCCTCATAGGACAGCCCATCTGTCCCTGGAACTCATAGAATCATAGAATTCCTACAGTGCAGAAAAAGGCCATTGGCCTATCAAGTCTGCACCGACCACAATCCCACCCTGGCCCTACCCCCATATCCCTACATATTTACCCACTAACCCCTCTAACCTACGCATCTCAGAACACTAAGGGGCAATTTTAGCATAGCCAATCAACCTAACCCTCACATCTTTGGACTGTGGGAGGAAACCAGAGCACCTGGAAGAAACCCACGCAGACACGAGAAGAATGTGCAAACTCCACACAGACAGTGACCCAAGCCGGGAATCGAACCCAGGTCCCTGGAGCTGTGAAACAGCAGTGCTAACCACTGTGCTACCGTGCCGCCCATATTAGTGAACCTTCTTTACATGCCAAGTACATGTTTCCTTCGGTCAGGAGACCAAAACTGTCCATAATACTCCAGGCGTGGTCTTAGTAAGGCTGTATATAATTGCACTAAGACATCTTTGCTCCTTAAATCAAATTGTCTTATTGTAAAGGCTGACATACCATTTATTATCTTATTTGCTCGCATCTTAGCTTTCAGTGCCTCATGAAAAAGGACACAAAAATATCTTTGGAGTTGCCTTAATTTCTGTTTTTTCTACAAAATTGGATAACCTCACATTTTTCCACCTTGTAGTCCACCTGGCAAACTTTTGGCTACTCCCTAGCCTCTCTACATCCCCTTGAAACATCTTTGCATTCTCCTCACAACTCAGATTTTCACCTGGTTTTCTATTATTCGCAAATTTGGAAACATATTTGATTTTGATCCATATATTGATATAGATTCTGAATAGCTGAGATCCAAACACTAATCCCTGCGGTACTCCACTAGCGTGGGTGGCACAGTGGTTAGCACTGCTGCTTTACAGTGCCAGGGGCCCGGGTTCGATTCCCGGCTTGGGTCATTGTCTGTGTGGAGTTTGCACATTCTCCTCGTGCCTGCGTGGGTTTCCTCCGGGTGGTCCGGTTTCCTCCCACAGTCCAAAGATGTGCGGGTTAGGTTGATTGGCCGTGCTAAAATTGCCCCTTAGTGTCCTGAGATGCGTAGGTTAGAGGGATTAGTGGGTAAAATATGTGCAGGGTCGATGGATTGGCCATGGTAAAATTGCCCTCAGTGTCCCAAGATGTGCAGGTTAGGAGGATTACCCTCGTAAATTTGTGAGGTTACGGGGAGCAGACCTTGGGAAAATACTCCACCAGAGTATCTTGATGGGCTGAATGGCCTCCTCCTATGATAGGGATTCTATAGTTGCGTGATTCACACACAATTGGAGCACGTGGGATTGGGTGGAATATACCGGCACGGATTGAGAACTGGTTAACGGACAGAACCAAGGAGTTGGAATAAATGGGTTATTTTTGTGTTGACAGCCTCTAACTAAAGTTTAAAGTCAAAGTTAAAGTTAAATTTATTAGTCACAAGTAAGGCTTACATTAAGTAAGGCTGCAATGGAGTTACTGTGACAATCCCCTAGTCTCCACAGTCCGGCGCCTGTTCGGGTCAATGCGCCTAACCAGCACATCTTTCAGAATGTGGGAGGAAACCAGAGCACCCGGAGGAAACCCACGCAGACACGGGGAGAGCGTGCAAACTCCACACACACATTCACCCAAAGCTGGAATTGAACCCAGGTCCCTGGCGCAGTGATGCAGCAGTGCCAACCACTGTGTCACCATGCCAGCCTTTCATATATCCATGTTGGCCCTGTCTAATCCTGCCATTAATTCCTAAGTGTTCTGCTTCCATTTCCTTTATTACAGATTATTATAGGATTTTCCCTACTATCAATGTCAGACTAACATATCTGCAGTTGCCCGTTTTCCCGTAACTCCACATATTTACCCCACTAATCCCCCTAACCTACACATCTTGGATACTAAGGGGCTATTTAGCATGGCCAATCCACTTAACCTGCACATCTTTGGGACTGTGGGAGGAAACAGGAGCAGCCGGAGGAAACCCATGCAGACACGGGGAGAACCTGCAAACTCCACACAGACAGTTGCCCAAAGCTGGAATGAATCCAGGTCCCTGATGCTGTGAGGCAGCAGTGCTAACCATGGTGCCACATCTTCACTTAATCGAATACAGTCCTTGAATTAGTAATGGTTGGAACACTTCTGTTGTCGTTTTTCAAATGAAGGCAATGTATTTTTGTTGGAAACACCACACATTTGCACATCACCATGTCGAAAACAGCTTGTTTTGTGTTTGGCACTGGAACGTGCTTCTCCAGGAAATTGCTTGAATACATTCTGTGAACTAATCTTCGATTCAACTTTTGACAATCTGATTCATGCAATCTCTATGCTTTCTGAAAGACCTAATTCAGGACTGAATTATACAGTAAATGGAAGAACCCATAGGAGCATTGGCCTACAGATCCCTGAAAGTGGCAACACAGGCGGATAAGGTGGTCAAGAAGGCATACAGCATGCTTGTCTTCATCAACCGGGGCATCGAGTATAAAAGTTGGCAAGTGATGTTACAGCTGTATTAAACCTTAGTTAGGTTACATTTGGAATATTGCTTGCAGTTCTGTTCGCCACATCACCAGAAATGCAAAGAAGGTTTACCAGAATGTTGCCTGGTCAAGGAGGGTTAAGGTATGAGGAGAGGTTGGATAAACACAGATTGTTTGCACTGCAGAAAGGCTGAGGGGCGATCTGATAGAGATATACACAATTATGAGAGGCATCAATATGGTGGATAGTCAGATGCTTTTTCCCAGGGTGGAAAATTCAACTTCAAGAGGGCACAGGATGATGGTGAGAGGGAGGGGTAAAGTTTAGGGGAGACATGTGGGGAAAGTTTTCACACAGAGGAGGGTGGGTGCCTGGAATGTACTGCCAATGGAGGTGGTGGAAGCAGGCATGTTCCCAATGTCCAAGGTGTATCTTGATAGACACATGAACAAGAGACAAACAGAGGAATAGAAACCGCGTATGGGTAGTAAGTACTGGATCTGAATAAGGAATAGGAGTCGTCGCAGGCTTGGTGGGCTGAAGGGCCTGTTACTGTGTTGTATGGTTCTTTGTTCTTTTTTGTACATGAAGATTAAAATCACCCGTGATTATTGCACTATTCTTTTACAAGACCCCATTATTTTTCCTGTTTACTATGCCGGAGATTCTGAATATTGTTAGGGGCCTATAAATGATTCCCACAAGCGATCTTTTAACTTTGCTAATTTTTATCTCTACCCAAACTGATTCTGCATCTTAATCATTGGAATTAAGTTCACCTCTCGCTGCTGTACTGACATCTGTTACTAATAGAAAGACTCCACCACCATTTCCTGTCCTCCATTTACTGTCATCTATTTACTCTCTCCCTTTTCACAAATCAATGGATGCTGTGTCCGGGGAGAGTGGTGCATCTCTGAGGAGGAGGAGAGGAACTCAGAGGGTGCATTGTAACATTATTCCCCCGCACCCTCGACATAAAAATGTGTGGCACTGACATCCCATTCCTGAGGGATCAGAGAGAGAAATATCACGAGTCAGTGTAAAAACAGTTTTCCTTATTAATAACTGACACCAATAGGAATGGACTGAGTTTTTATACAAATACCAGTGGTTAAATTATATTGTTGAATATTCAGTTATTATAAACACAAGCTCACACAGTCTGTTACTTACTCCAGTTTCTGTATTTTACTGTCTGGATTCCTCAGAGCCACACAACAGTTTCATTCCTGAATCTCCCAGTTTATTGAACCCAGATTCAGACCTATCAGTGAGCGGTTTGTACTGAGAGCAGAGGCCAGGTCCTCGGCACAAGAATCTGAGAGAACATTACTATTCAGACTGGAGATCAGAGAGAGAAAAATAACAGGAATCAGGGAAAATTCCCAGTGTTTTCCGAAGCATAAGATCATTAACAACAATAATGTCCAGCACGGGACATTCAAGAAACACAACTTCAGTTCATACAGAAGGCAAAATACTATCGATGCTGTAAATCTGAAATATGAATAAAATATGCTGGAAACTCTCAGCAGGACAGGCAGTATCGGCAAGAGAGAAACAGCTTTAGTTTCAGTTCAATCAGCTAAAATTAGAAATTGGAAGTAGCAGTGAATTAAATTGCTTGAAGTGACAGAGAGCTGGGGATGGGCGGGTGACAAGGAAAGAACAAAATGGAAGTATCGGAATGATCAAATGACAAAAAGGATGATGGTGAAAGGGAAGAGCACAGGATTCCCATGTCCTTACCCTGAGTCACTAGGGAGGGACACGGGATGGTCAGCAGCTCAGGAATGGAGTGCGTGGTGGAGTTGAAGATGATGAGAGAGAAACCTTTTTCACGCTGCCAGTGGTTGGGGTCTGGAATGCACAGTGTGGGAATGTGGTGGAGGTCGGCTGAATCGTAGTAGTCAAAAGGGAATAAGATGATTATTTGAATATTAACAATGAGTGAGGATACGAGAAAAAGGCTGGAGAATGACACAAATTCCAAATGCTAGTTTGGTGAGCTGGTGCAGACACGATGGGCCAAATGGCCTCATTGTGCACCGTAACAATTCTGTGAAGATAATGGTTGGAAATGTATCGATATTTCAACTGGAAGTTGGTGATGTTGCAGTGTGGACAGTGTTAGTAGCCATAGTCCTCAATGAAATATTAGTATTTCTCTCCAATAGAAAGAGACAATTTGTTACATGTAGCTTTAGGGACACAACTTAGTAAACATGGGGCAATGGGAGGAGGTGGGACTCCATGAACTCTCATAGCCGGTACGAGGACCAAACCCTCAACATTAGCGTCATTCTACATCACACTCTCGACACCGAACCAACTGAACTAATCACCTCCACGCTATTGCCAGAACTGGCACATTAATGTCTGACAAGTTTGGGGAATCCGTCCACTCAGGCAGCACAGGCAGAATGACAGAATTGTTATAGAGCAGAAGGAAGCCCCATTTGGCCCATGGTGTCTGCACTGACTCTCCGAATGAGCAATGCACTAAGTGTCATTTCCCCACCTTCCCCCAAAACCCTGTGCATTCCGGACCTTAACCACTTGCTGCAGGGGAAATCCCGGTTCAGCCAACGCTGGCATCATATTTAAAGGCAGTCAGCAGCACTTTCAAAGGCAGCAGTGGAGAGACCAGTGAGAAGTCTCACAACACCAGGTTAAAGTCCAACAGGTTTATTTGGTAGCACAAGCTTTCGCAATCGCACTCCTTCTTCAGGTGAGTGAAGAGTTGTGTTCACAAACAGGGCATATATAGACACAAACTCAATTTACAATATAATGGTTGGAATGCGAGCCTTTACAGGTAATCAAGTCTTAAAGGTGCGGAAAATGTGAGTGGAGAGAGGGTTAAGCACAGGTTAAAGAGATGTGTATTGTCTCCAGCCAGGACAGTTAGTGAGATTTTGCAAGCCCAGGCAAGTCGTGGGGGTTACAGATAGTGTGACATGAACCCAGGATCCCAGTCGGGGCCGTCCGCATGTGTGCGGAACTTGGCTATCAGTTTCTGCTCAGCGATTCTGCGTTGTCGTGTGTCATGAAGGCCGCCTTGGAGAACGCTTACCCGAAGATCAGAGGCCGAATGCCCGTAACCGCTGAAGTGTTCTCCAACAGGAAAAGAACACTCCTGCCTGGTGATTGTCGATCGATGTTCATTCATCCGTTGTCGTAGCATCTGGATGGTGCCCCCAATGTACCATGCCCCGGGACATCCTTTCCTGCAGCGTATCAGGTAGACAACGTTGGCCGAGTCGCAAGAGTATGTACCGTGTACCTGGTAGATGGTGTTCTCACGAGAGATGATGGCACGTCTTGCAGAGGTTGCTGTGGCAGGGTTGTGTGGTGTTGTGGTCACTGTTCTCCTGAAGGCTGGGTAGTTTGCTGCGGACAATGGTCTGTTTGAAGTTGTGCGGTTGTTTGAAGGCAAGAAGTGGGGGTGTGGGGATGGCCTTGGCGAGATGTTCGTCTTCATCGATGAGATGTTGAAGGCTCCGGAGAAGATGTCGTAGCTTCTCCGCTCCGGGGAAGTCCTCTGTCCGCCATGTCCCGTGTTTGTCTTCTGAGGAGATCGGTGCGGTTTTTCGCTGTGGCGCGTCGGAACTGTCGATCGATGAGTCGAGCCATGTCCTGTTCTTATGAGGGCATATTTCAGTGTCTGATGGTGTCTGTTGCGATCCTCCTCATCTGAGCAGATCCTGTGTATACGGAGGGCTTGTCCGTAGGGGATGGCTTCTTTAACGTGTTTAGGGTGGAAGCTGGAGAAGTGGAGCATCGTGAGATTATCTGTGGGCTTGCGGTACAGTGAAGTGCTGAGGTGACCGTCTTTGATGGAGATGCGTGTGTCCAAGAATGGAACCGATTCCGGAGTGTAGTCCATGGTGAGTCAAATGGTGGGATGGAACTTGTTGATGTCATCATATAGTTGTTTCAGTGATTGTTCGCCATGAATCCAAAGGAAGAAAATGTCATCGATGTATCTAGTGTATAGCGTTGGTTGAAGGTCCTGTGCAGTGAAGAGATCTTTTTCAAACCTGTGCACGAAGATGTTGGCACATTGAAGTGCGAATTTGGTCCCCATGGCTGTTCCGTGTGTCTAGATGAAGAACTGGTTTTTGAAGGTGAAGACGTTGTGGTCCAGGATGAAGCGGATCAGTTGTAGAATTGCATCTGGAGATTGGCAGTTGTCAGCGTTGTGTACTGAGGCAGTTGCAGCAATGCTGTCGTGGTGGTGGATGCTGGTGTAGAGTGCTGAGACATCCATTGTGACGAGGAGTGCTCCTAGTTCAACTGCTGTTCTTATGAGGGCGTATTTCAGTGTCTGATGGTGGCTGTTGCGATCCTCCTCATCTGAGCAGATCCTGTGTATACCTCACTATAAGAAGGATGTGGACGCGCTGGAAAGAGCGCAAAGGAGATTTACCAGGATGCTGCCTGGTTTGGAGGGTAGGTCTTATGAGGAAAGGTTGAGGGAGCGAGGGCTGTTCTCTCTGGAGCGGAGAGGTTGAGGGGAGACTTAATAGAGGTTTATAAAATGATGAAGGGGATAGATAGAGTGAACGTTCAAAGACTATTTCCTCGGGTGGATGGAGCTATTACAAGGGGGCATAACTAGAGGGTTCATGGTGGGAGATATAGGAAGGATGTCCGAGGTAGGTCCTTTACTCAGAGAGTGGTTGGGGTGTGGAATGGACTGCCTGCAGTGATAGTGGAGTCAGACACTTTAGGAACATTTAAGCGGTTATTGGATAGGCACATGGAGCACACCAGGATGATAGGGAGTGGGATAGCTTGATCTTGGTTTCAGATAAAGCTCGGCACAACATCGTGGGCCGAAGGGCCTGTTCTGTGCTGTACTGTTCTATGTTCTATGTTATACAGAGGGAGAGCCTCCCCTTGTACAGCGAGACAGTCTTCCCTTGTACAGTGTCTCCCCTTGTACAGAATCTCCCCTTGTACAGAGAGAGAGTCTCCCCTTGTACAGAATCTCCCCTTGTAAATACACAGAATCTCCCACTGTGAATACACAGAAACTCCCCTTGTAAATACACAGATTCTCCCCTTGTACATAGAGAGAGTCTCCCCATGTACAGAGAGAGAGTCTCCCCTTGTATAGCGTCTCCCCTTGTACAGAATCTCCCCTCGTAAATACACAGAATCTCCCCTTGTACAGAGAGTCTCCCCTTGTACAGAAACTCCCCTTGTAAATACACAGATTCTCCCCTTGCACAGAGAGAGAGTCTCCCCTTGTATAGAGTCTCCCCTTGTACAGAATCTCCCCTTGTAAATATACAGAATCTCCCCTTGTACAGAGAGAGAGTCTCCCCATGTACAGAGAGAGAGTCTCCCCTTGTACAGAGTCTCCCCTTGTACAGAACCCCCCCTTGTAAATACTCAGAATCTCCACTTGTACATACACAGATTCCCCCCTTGTTCAGAGAGAGAGTCTCCCCTTATACAGAGAGAGTCTCCCCATGTACAGAGAGAGTCTCCCCATGTACAGAGAGTCTCCCCTTGTACAGAATCTCCCCTTGTAAATATACAGAATCTCCCCTTGTACAGAGAGAGAGTCTCCCCTTGTACAGGAGGAGAGTCTCCCCTTGTACAGAGTCTCCCCTTGTACAGAATCCACCCTTGTAAATACTCAGAATCTCCCCTTGTAAATACACAGAATATCCCTTTGTACATATACGGAATCGCCCTTGTACAGAGTGCCTCCCGTGTACAGAGAGAGAGTCTCCCCTTGTACAGAGACTCCCCTTGTACATACTCAGAATCTCCACTTGTACATACACAGACTCCCCCCTTGTACAGAGAGAGAGTCTCCCCTTGTAATGAGAGAGAGTCTCCCCTTGTAATGAGAGAGAGTCTCCCCTTGTACAGAGAGAGAGTCTCCCCTTGTACAGTGTCTCCCCTTGTACAGAATCTCCCCTTGTAAATAGACAGAATCTCCCTTTGTACATACACAGATTCTCCTCTTGCACAGAGAGAGAGTCTCCCCCTGTACAGAGTCTCCCCTTGTACAGAGAGACAGTCTCCCCTTGTACACTGTCTCCCCATGTACAGAATATCCCCTTGGAAATACACAGAATCTCTCCTTGTACAGAGAGAGGGTCTCCCCTTGTATAGAGTCTCCCCTTGTACAGAATCTCCCCTTGTAAATACACAGAATCTCCCCTTGTACAGAGGGAGATACTCCCCTTGTACAGAGGGAGTGTCTCCCCTTGTATAGATTTTCCCCTTGTATAGGGTCTCCCCTTGTACAGAATCTGCCCGTGTACAGAAGCTCCCCTTGTAAATAAACAGAATACCCCCTTTTCCATACATTGATTCTTCCCTTGTAGGGAGTCTCCCCTAGTACAGAATCCCCCCTTGTAAATACTCAAAATCTCCCCATGTACATAAACAGATTCTCCCCTTGTACAGCGAGAGAGTCTCCCCTTGTACAGAGAGAGAGTCTCTCCTTGTACAGAGAGAGAGTCTCCCCTTGTACAGAATCTCCCCTTGTAAATACACAGAATCTCCCCTTGTAAATGCATAGATTCTCTCCTTGTACAGAGAGAGTGTCTCCCCTTCTATAGAGTCTCCCCTTGTACAGAATTGCCCCTCGTAAATACACAGAATCTACCCTAGTACAGACGGAGTGTCTCCCCTTGTATAGATTCTCCCCTTGTATAGGGTCTCCCCTTCTACAGAATCTGCCCCTCTACAGAACCTGTCCTTGTAAATATACAGAATCCCCCCTTTTACATACATTGATTCTCCCATGTACAGAGGGAGGGTTTCCCCTTGTACAGAGTCGCCCCTTGTACAGGAGGAGAGTTTCCCCTTGTACAGAGTCTCCCCTTGTACAGAATCCCCCCTTGTAAATAACAGAATCACCCCTTATAAATACACAGAATATCCCTTTGTACATTGCGGAATCGCCCTTGTACAGAGTGCCTCCCGTGTACAGAGAGAGAGTCTCCCCTTGTACAGAGACTCCCCTTGTACAGACTCTCCCCTTGTAAATACACAGATCATCGCCTTGTACAGAGAGAGGATCTCCCCTTGTACAGTGTCTCCCCTTGTGCAGAATCTCCCCTTGTACATACCCAGATTCTCCCCTTGTACAGAGAGAGAGTCTCCCCTTGTACAGAGGGAGTGTCATCCCTTGTATAGATTCTCCCCTTGTATAGGATCTCCACTTGTACAGAATCTGCCCTTGTACAGAATCTCCACTTGTAAATAAATAGAATCCCCGCCTTGTACATACAATGATTCTCCCCTTCGACAGAGGGAGAGTCGCCCGTTGTACAGATGGAGGGTTTCCCCTTGTACATAGTCTCGCCTTTTACAGAATCCCCCCTTGTAAATACACAGAATCTCCCCTAGAAAATACATAGAATCTGCTGTTGTACATGCACAGATTCTCCCCTTGTACATAGAGTCTCCCCTTGTACAGAGTATCCCCTTGTACAGAATCTCCTCTTGTAAATATACAGAATCTCCACTTGTAAATACACAGAATCTCCCCTTGTACACAGAGAGAGTCTCCCCTTGTACAGTGTCCCCCTTATACAGAATCTCCCCTTGTAAATACACAGAATCTCCACTTGTAAATAGACAGAATCTCCCTTTGTACATACACAGATTCTCCTCTTCATTGAATCATAGAACCCTACAGTGCAGAAAGAGGCCATTCGGCCCATCGAGTCTGCACCAACCACAATCCCACCCAGGCCCTCCCCCCACATCCCTACATATTTTATCCACTAATCGCTCGAACCTACGCATCTCAGGAAACTAAGGGGCAATTTAATCATGGCCAATCAACCTAACCCGCACATCTTTGGACTGTGGGAGGAAACCGGAGCATCCGGAGGAAACCCTCGCAGACATGAGGAGAATGTACAAACTCCACACAGACAGTGACCCGAGCCGGGAATCGAACCCAGGTCCCTGGAGCTGTGAAGCAGCAGTGCTAACCACTGTGCTACCGTGCCGTGCCTCTCTTGCACAGAGAGAGAGTCTCCCCCTGTACAGAGACTCCCCTTGTACAGAGAGACAGTCTCCCCTCGTACACTGTCTCCCCATGTACAGAATATCCCATTGGAAATGCACAGAATCTCCCCTTGTAAATGCTCAGAATATCCCCTTGTACATATACAGAATCTCTCCTTGTACAGAGAGTCTTCCTTTTTACAGAGAGAGAGTCTCCCCTTGTACAGTGTCTCCCCTTGTACAGAATCTCCCCTTGTAAATACACGGAACCTCCCCTTGTACAGAGAGAGAGTCTCCCCTTGTACAGAGAGAGAGTCTCCTCTTGTATAGAGTCTCCCCTTTTACAGAATCGCCCCTTGTAAATAACAGAATCTCCCCTTGTAAATGCACAGAATCTCCCTTTGTACATACACAGATTCTCCCCTTGTACAGAGAGTCTCCCGTGTACAGAGAGAGTCTCCCCTTGTGAATGCACAGAATCTCCCCTTGTAAATACACAGATCCTCGCCTTGTACAGAGAGAGAGTCCTCCCTTGTACAGAGTCTCCCCATGTAAATACACAGAATCTCCCCTTGTAAATACGCAGATTCTCCCCTTGCACAGAGAGACAGTCTCCTCTTGTATAGATTCTCCCCTTGTACAGAATCTCCCCTTGTAAATACACAGAATCTTCCCTTGTACAGAGAGTCTCCTCTTGTACAGAGGGAGTGTCTCCCCTTGTATAGATTCTCCCCTTGTACAGAATCTGCCCATGTACAGAACGGTGTTCCGCAGGGCTCTGTACTGGGACCTCTGCCATTTGTGATATATATAAATGATTTGGAAGACGGTGTAACTGGTGTAATCAGCAAGTTTGCGGATGACACGAAGATGGCTGGAATTGCGGATAGCGAAGAGCATTGTCGGGCAATACAGCAGGATATAGATAGGCTGGAAAATTGGGCGGAGAGGTGGCAGATGGAATTTAATCCGGATAAATGCGAAGTGATGCATTTTGGAAGAAATAATGTAGGGAGGAGTTATACAATAAATGGCAGAGTCATCAGGAGTATAGAAACACAGAGGGACCTAGGTGTGCAAGTCCACAAATCCTTGAAGGTGGCAACACAGGTGGAGAAGGTGGTGAAGAAGGCATATGGTATGCTTGCCTTTATAGGACGGGGTATAGAGTATAAAAGCTGGAGTCTGATGATGCAGCTGTATAGAAAGCTGGTTAGGCCACATTTGGAGTACTGCGTCCAGTTCTGGTCGCCGCACTACCAGAAGGACGTGGGGGCATTGGGGAGAGTGCAGAGAAGGTTTACCAGGATGTTGCCTGGTATGGAGGGTCTTAGCTATGAGGAGAGATTGGGTAGACTGGGGTTGTTCTCCTTGGAAAGACGGAGAATGAGGGGAGATCTAATAGAGGTATACAAGATTATGAAGGGTATAGATAGGGTGAACAGTGGGAAGCTTTTTCCCAGGTCGGAGGTGACGATCACGAGGGGTCACGGGCTCAAGCTGAGAGGGGCGAAGTATAACTCAGACATCAGAGGGACGTTTTTTACACAGAGGGTGGTGGGGGCCTGGAATGCGCTGCCAAGTAGGGTGGTGGAGGCAGGCACGCTGACATCGTTTAAGACTTACCTGGATAGTCACATGAGCAGCCTGGGAATGGAGGGATACAAACGATTGGTCTAGTTGGACCAAGGAGCGGCACAGGCTTGGAGGGCCGAAGGGCCTGTTTCCTGTGCTGTACTGTTCTTTGTTCTTTGTAAATAAACAGAATACCCCCTTTTCCATACATTGATTCTCTCCTTGTTCAGAGGGAGAGTTTCCCCTTGTACATAGTCTCGCCTTTTACAGAATCCCCCCTTGTAAATAACAGAATCACCCCTGATAAATACACATAATCTCCCCTTGTAAATGCACAGATTCTCCCCTTGTAAATGCAGAGGGAGCACAGAGAGTCTCTTCTTGTACAGAGAGAGAGTCTCTCCTTGTACAGAGAGTCAGTCTCCCGTTGTACAGAGAGAGAGTCTCCCATTGTACTGTGTCTCCCCTTGTACAGAATCTCGCCTTGTAAATACACAGAATCTCCCCTCGTACATACACAGATTCTCCCCTTGTACAGAGAGAGAGTCTCCCCTTGTACAGAGAGAGAGTCTCCCCTTGTACAGAGAGAGAGTCTCCCCTTGTGGGCGGCACGGTAGCACAGTGGGTGTGCGGCAGGGTAGCACAGTGGTTAGCACTGCTGCTTTACAGCTCCAGGGACCTGGCTTCGATTCCCGGCTTGGTTCTGTACAAGGGGAGACTTGGTGTGGAGTTTGCACATTCTCCTCGTGTCTGCGTGAGTTTCCTCCGGGTGCTCCGGTTTCCTCCCACAGTCCAAAGATGTGCGGGTTAGGTTGATTGGCGATGCTAAAATTGCCCCTTAGTGTCCTAAGATGCGTAGGTTAGAGGGATTAGTGGGTAAATATGTAGGGATATGGGGGTAGGTGGGATTGTGGTCGGTGCAGACTCGATAGGCTGAATGGCCTCTTTCTGCGCTGTAGGGTTTCTATGATTTCTATGATTGTATAGAGTCTCCCCTTGTACAGAATCTCCCCTTGTAAATACACAGAATCTCCCCTTGTACAGATAGTCTCCCCTTGTACAGAACCTGCCCTTGTAAATAAACAGAACCCCTCCTTTTACATACATTGATTCTCCCCTTGTACAGAGTCTCCCCTTGTAAATACACAGAGTCTCCCCTTGTAAGTACACAAAATCTCGCCTTGTAAATACACAGATACTCACCTTGTACAGAGAGTGAGTCTCCCCTTGTACAGAGAGAGATTCTCCCCTTGTACAGTGTCTCCCCTTGTACAGAATCTTCCCTTGTAAATACACAGAATCTCCCCTTGTAAATACACAGAATCTCCCCTTGTAAATACACAGAATCTCCCCCTGTACATACACAGATTCCCCCCTTGTACAGATAGAGAGTCTCCCCTTGTATAGAGTCTCTCCTTGTACAGGATCTCCCCTTGTAAATACACAGAATCTCCCCTTGTAGAGAGAGAGAGAGTCACCCCTTGTACAGAGGGAGTGTCTCCCCTTTTATAGATTCTCCCCTTGTATAGGGTCTCCCCTTGTACAGAATCTGCCGGGGACAGAACCTGTCCTTGTAAATAAACAGACCTTTTACATACATTGATTTTCCCCTTGTACAAAGGGAGAGTCTCCCCTTGTACAGAGTCTCCCCTTGTACGGAGGGAGAGTTTCACCTTAATCACCCCTTATAAACACACAGATTCTCCCCTTGTACAGAGTGAGAGTTTACCCTGGTACAGAGAGAGAGTCTCCCCTTGTATAGAATCTCCCTTTGTAAATACACAGAATTTCCCCTTGTACAGAGAGAGGGTCTCCCCTTGTACAGTGTCTCCCCTTGAACTGAGACAGAGGGCACGAACTTATAAAAAATATTCAAAGTACAGAAAGAGCGATGAAACGGGGAGAATGGTGCCGATCATTTTTGCCAGGCACGCCTCAACCTTATGGCCTTTTTGCAAATAAAGACAGCCTCTCGATTCTCACCAGCAGAGCCTATTCTCGCCGTTGAAGCGGACTGCAGAGTGCTTGGGACTCCATTGCGCAGGTGCCCAGATCTCCCCTTGAGCTGGGAGACCCCCTGCCACCCCCACCCCTTTCACGGACCTTGCGACCCACCGCCCCTGCCGATTTTCTCCCTGTGTCAGACCCTCCTCCGCCCAGCTGCCGATCGCTCCCTGTGCCAGTCCCTCCCCCCACTCCCCCGATCACTTCCTGTGGCGGTCCCTCCCCCCGCCAATCGCTCCCTGTGCTTCCCCCCACTCCCCACTGATCACCCCGCCCCCCCCCCCCACTGTCAGCAGAGTTCCCCCCCAATGATCAGCCCTCGTCTGCAGAGTTCCCCTCCACTATCACCCCCGCTGCAGAGCTCTCCCCTTGCCTCCCCCCCTTTGCAGACCTCCCTCCCCCGTGGAGCTCCTCCTTTCCCCCCTCCCATCATTGACCCACCCCCACTCAGGCCCCACCCCCTTGGCACTGCCCCCGGCACAGTTTTGGTGCACGGTAGGGCACTGCCCAGCCCTGCCCCCAACACCTGGGGGGCTTCAACTGCCTACAATCCCCTGGCAAGGCCATCACATCTGGTGTCCGCTGCTGGAGACCATCCATGATTCTTGCCAGTGAGAACCTTGACCAGTGAGGTGGTGAAGGTAAGTGAGTCCAGACGATAACATCCGAGACTCACAAATGACATGTTAATAATGTCATTAACATTTAAATCAGCCTCACGCCCAGAATGGCAAAGCTGGGCAGGTATGATCAGACGTGAAGCTGGTTTAAATATTAATGCCATTATTAACATGTCATTAACGCGTCCGGAAAACTATCATCTGGCCTCACTTACCTTCACCACCTTGATGGCCAAAGTTCTTCCCGGAGAGATTCACATCTGCCTGCCGAGACTAGAGGTGATGGCCTTGCTGGAGGTTTCAGAGGCACTGGCATTGCCCACCTTGAACCCTGGCACTTTCCACCTGGCACCCTGGCATTGTCCACTGGCCAACCTGGCACTGCATGCCTGGAACCCTGGCATTGTCCACCAGGCACCCTGGCACTGTCCACTGGGCACCCTGGCACTGTCCACCCAGGCATCCTGGTGCTGTCCACAAGGCACCTTGGTGCTGTCCAGAAGGCAACTTGGCGCTGTCCAGAAGGCACCGTGGTGGTGTCCAGAAGGCACCCTGGTGCTGTCCAGGAGGCACCCTGGCGCTGCCCACCAAGCACTCTGCTAATGCCTGCCTGGCACCCTGGCACTGCCCACCTGGCACCCTGGCATTGTCTGCCTGGCACCCTGACATCATCTGCATAGCAACCCTGACATTGTCTGCCCAGTTACATAAAACATAGAACATAGAACAGTACAGCACAGAACCGGCCCTTCGGCCCACGATGTTGTGCCGAGCTTTATCTGAAACCAAGATCAAGCTATCCCACTCCCTATCATCCTGGTGTGCTCCATGTGCCTATCCAATAACCGCTTAAATGTTCCTAAAGTGTCTGACTCCACTATCACTGCAGGCAGTCCATTCCACACCCCAACCACTCTCTGCGTAAAGAACCTACCTCTGATATCCTTCCTGTATCTCCCACCACGAACCCTATAGTTATGCCCCCTTGTAATAGCTCCAACCACCCGAGGAAATAGTCTTTGAACGTTCACTCTATCTATCCCCTTCATCATTTTATAAACCTCTATTAAGTCTCCCCTCAGCCTCCTCCGCTCCAGAGAGAACAGCCCTAGCTCCTGCAATCTTTCCTCATAAGACCTACCCTCCAAACCAGGCAGCATCCTGGTACAAAGAACAAAGAACAATACAGCACAGGAACAGGCCCTTCGGCCCTCCAAGCCCGCGCCGCTCCCCGGTCCAGGATTGAATCCTGAATCCAGGATCCCCGCCCAATTTTCCAGCCTATCTACATACCAATATCCGATCCACCGAGCTGTCCCTCACAGCTACGATGCTTTGTTCATTACAACCTATTAACTCACCCCCACCCCCCCATTCCAGACCACGTGATCTCCAGGGAGAGGCGAAAACCCAGAGTGAAAAACCCCAGGGCCAATATGGGGAAAAAAAAATCTGGGAAATTCCTCTCCGACCCCCTGAGGCGATCGAAACGAGTCCAGGAGATCACAATGGCTCTGATCGGAAAATGCTTCCCAACCCTAGTCATTTCCACTTCCACGAACACCATATGAATTCCCTACCCCCGAGACAGGTTCCCAACTATCCGCAGTCTCGCTCTGTACTGGCACCAGCAAGATGATCATAGAATGAAGCCTTGAAACGAGAAACCAGGAACAATTAGCCCGCGCCGCTCCCTGGTCCAAACTAGACCACTCTTTTGTATCCCTCCATTCCCACTCCGTTCATATAGCTGTCTAGATAAGTCTTAAACGTAAATCTCCTCTGCACTCTTTCCAGCGCTTCCACATCCTTCCTATAGTGAGGTGACCAGAACTGCACACAATACTCCAAATGTGGTCTCACCAAGGTCCTGTACAGTTGCAGCATAACCCCACGGCTCTTAAACTCCAACCCCCTGTTAATAAAAGCTAACACACTATAGGCCTTCTTCACAGCTCTATCCAATTGAGTGGCAACCTTTAGAGATCTGTGGATATAGACCCCATGATCTCTCTGTTCCTCCACAGTCTTCAGAACCCTACCTTTGACCCTGTAATCCACATTTAAATTAGTCCTACCAAAATGAATCACCTCACATTTATCAGGGTTAAACTCCATTTGCCATTGTTCAGCCCAGCTTTGCATCCTATCTATGTCTCTTTGCAGCCTACAACAGCCCTCCACCTCATCCACTACTCCACCAATCTTGGTGTCATCAGCAAATTTACTGATCCACCCTTCAGCCCCCTCCTCTCAGTCATTAATAAAAATCACAAAGAGCAGAGGACCAAGCACTGATCCCTGCGGCACTCCGCTAGCAACCTGCCTCCAATCCGAAAATTTTCCATCGACCACCACCCTCTGTCTTCGATCAGACAGCCAGTTACCTATCCAATCGGCCAACTTTCCCTCTATCCCACACCTCCTCACTTTCATCATAAGCCAATCATGGGGGACCTTATCAAACGCCTTACTAAAATCCATGTATATGATATCAACTGCCCTACCTTCATCAACACACTTAGTTACCTCCTCAAAAAATTCAATCAAATTTGTGAGGCACGACTTGCCCTTCACGAATCCATGCTGACTATCCCGGATTAATCCGCATCTTTCTAAATGGTCGTAAATCCCATCTCGAAGGACCTTTTCCATCAATTTACCAACCACCGAAGTAAGACTAACCGGTCTATAATTACCAGGGTCATTTCTATTCCCTTTCTTAAACAGAGGAACAACATTCGCCATTCTCCAGTCCTCTGGCACCATCCCCGTGGACAGCGAGGACCCAAAGATCAAAGCCAAAGGCTCTGCAATCTCATCCCTTGCCTCCCAAAGAATCCTAGGATACATTTCATCAGGCCCAGGGGACTTATTGACCTTCAGTTTATTCAAAACTGCCAGGACATCCTCCCTCCGAACATCTATTTCCTCCAGCCTATTAGCCTGTAACACCTTCTCTTCCTCAAAAACATGGCCCCTCTCCTTGGTGAACACTGAAGAAAAGTATTCATTCATCACCTCGCCTATCTCTACTGACTCCATACACAAGTTCCCACGACTGTCCTTGACCGGCCCTAACCTCACCCTGGTCATTCTTTTATTCCTCACATAAGAGTAAAAAGCCTTGGGGTTTTCCTTGATCCGACCCGCCAAGGACTTCTCGTGTCCCCTCCTAGCTCTCCTAAGCCCCTTTTTCAGCTCATTCCTTGCTAACTTGTAATCCTCAATCGAGCCATCTGAACCTTGTTTCCTCATCCCTACATAAGCTTCCCTCTTCCTTTTCACAAGACATTCCACCTCTTTCGTGAACCATGGTTCCCTCACTCGGCCATTTCCTCCCTGCCTGACAGGGACATACCTATCAAGGACATCCAGTATTTGTTCCTTGAAAAAGTTCCACTTTTCATTAGTTCCTTTCCCTGACAGTTTCTGTTCCCAACTTATGCCCCCTAATTCTTGCCTAATCGCATCATAATTACCTCTCCCCCAATTGTAAACCTTGCCCTGCCGTACGGCCCTATCCCTCTCCATTGCAATAACAAAAGACACCGAATTGTGGTCACTATCTCCAAAGTGCTCTCCCACAACCAAATCTAACACTTGGCCCGGTTCATTTCCCAGTACCAAATCCAATGTGGCCTCACCTCTTGTCGGCCTATCCACATATTGTGTCAGGAAACCCTCCTGTACACACTGCACAAAAACTGCCCCATCCGAACTATTTGACCTACAAAGGTTCCAATCAATATTTGGAAAGTTAAAGTCCCCCGTGACAACTACCCTGTGACCCCTACACATATCCATAATCTGCTTAGCAATTTCTTCCTCCACATCTCTATTACTATTTGGGGGCCTATAGTAAACTCCTAACAACGTGACCGCTCCTTTCCTATTTCTAACCTCAGCCCATATTACCTCAGTGTGCAGATCCCCCTGGAAGTGCCTTTCCGCTGCCGTTAAACTATCCTTGATTAACAATGCCACTCCTCCACCTCTTTTACCAGCTTCCCTACACTTAGTGA
Organism: Mustelus asterias; assembly: GCF_964213995.1. NCBI lineage: Eukaryota > Metazoa > Chordata > Chondrichthyes > Carcharhiniformes > Triakidae > Mustelus > Mustelus asterias. The sequence continues at coordinate 28,138,638 of NC_135821.1, read as the reverse complement.
AACATCTATACCCCGGAACGTCCAACAACCATTCCTGTCCTTGTTCTACCCACGTCTCCGTAATGGCCACAACATCGTAGTCCCAAGTACCAATCCACGCCCCAAATTCATCTACCTTGTTCCGGATGCTCCTTGCATTGAAGTAGATACACTCCAACCCACCTTCCTGTCTACCGGTACCCACCATTGACCCTGATACCTTCCCCAATACCTCACCACCCTCACTGACTTCTGGACTACAACTCCTTTTCCCACTCCCCTGACAAATTAGTTTAAACCCCCCTGAAGAGCCGTAACAAATTTCCCTCCTAGGATATTGGTGCCCCTCTGGTTCAGGTGCACCCCGTCCTGTTTGTAGAGGTCCCACCTTCCCCAGAATGTGTTCCAATTATCCACGTATCTGAAACCCTCCCTCCTACACCATCCCTGCAACCACATGTTTAACTGCACTCTCTCCCTGTTCCTCAACTCGCTATCACGTGGCACCGGCAACGTACCAGAGATGACCACATGTTTCGTCTTGGCTCTCAGCTTCCAGCCCAGCTCCAGAAATTCCTGCTTTAAATCCCCGTCCCTTCTCTGACCTATGTCATTGGTACCAATGTGTACCACGACTTGTGACTGTTTCCCCTCCCCCTTCAGAATCCGGAAAACACGGTCCGAGACGTCACGGACCTTGGCATCCGGTAGGCAACATCCCATCCGTGAGTCTCTTTTGCTGCCACAGAACCTCCTATCTATCCCTCTAACTAACGAGTCCCCAATTACTATTGCCCTCCCGCTCTGCCCCTTACCCTCCCGAGCCACAGAGACGGACACAGTGCTGGAGATCCTCTCACTGCGGCTCACCACTGGTATGTCATCCCCCTCAACCGTATCCAAAGCGGAATACTTGTTGCTAAGGGGAACGGCCACCGGGGATCCCTGCACGGACTGCTTCCTCCCAGCCCCTCTCATCGTCACCCATCTGTTTTCATTCCTCGGAGTAACTGTATCCCTAAAGCTTCTGTCTATGGCCACCTCTGCGTCCCTAATGATCCTAAGTTCATCCAACTCCAGCTCCAGTTCCCTAACACGGATACTGGCACTGTCTACTGCGTATCCTGGCACTGTCCACCGGGCACCCTGGCACTATCCATCAGGCACCCTGGCACTGTCCACCAGGTGCCCTAGCACTGCCAAGCTGGCATCCTGGCACTGTCAGGAAGGCACCTGGTACTGCCTGCCTAGTGCCCTGCTACTGCCCATCAGGCACATTGGCACTGCCCATTGGGCACGCTGGCAGTGCCCACCAGTCACCATAATTGTCTCAGTGGCAATGCCAAGGGGGTGAGGCCTGAATGGGGGCAGAACCTATTGGGGTAGAACTATGACAAGGGGGGAGAAAGAGGAGCTCCGCAAGGGTGGGAGGGAGAGAAGGGCGTTCTGATGAGGTGGCAATTGGTGGGGGAGAGGGAACTGTGCAGACAGGGTGATTGGCGTTGCGGGGGATCATGACATCCATTAGGCAGGTGGGGGAATAGGCTGGCAGAGGGGGGGTGTCAATCATCAGTCCAATGTCCGTGGGGTGGGTGGAGGGGGGGTAGACCGGCACAGGTAGTGATTGGTATAGGGGAAGGGTTCCCATGTCCATTGGGTGGCTGGGCAGAAGAGGCAGAAGGTCTCTGGGAGTTTGGGGCACCTGCACAATGGCACCCTGAGATCTCAGCAGCCGGCTCCCCCAGCGGTCTCCAGCTATACCTCTGCTAAGTTTTCCCTTGAACAGGGACAGAATCTCCCCTTGTACACAGACAGAGTCTCCCCTTGTACAGAATCTCCCCAGAGACAGAGTCTCCCCTTGTACACGGACAGAATCTCCCCTTGTACAGAGACAAAGCCTCCCTTTGTACACACACATAATCCCCTCTTGTACACAGACAGAATCCCCCCTTGTACAGAGATGGAATCTCCCCTTGTACAGAGACAGAATCCCCCCTTGTACACGGACCGAGTTCCCCCTTGTACACGGACAGAGTCTCCCCGTGTACGCAGACAGAGGGTGTGATCTTTCCGGCCCCCTGCACTGGTTGATCGGTGTGGTGAGCTGGGAAGATAGTGCACGAGGCTTTTGCACCGGTGCAAACCAGTCTCATGGCGAAAGCTATCGTCCCAGCTGTGTTTTGTCGGTGTGATTGGCTTCTAACCGATTTAAATATTAATGACGCGCTTTGCCCCTTTGACAGAGAGAATCAGTCATGGTCCCCACCTACTGGGACCAGATGTGATAACCCTGCCGGGGGGGATTGGAGGCCATTGAAGAACCCCAGTTAGTGGGGGCAGGGCCTGGCAGTGCCCACCAAGCACCATGGCTATGCTGAGGCAGTGCCAAGGGGGGGGGGGGCAGGAGTGGGTGTGGGGTATAAGTGGTGAGGTGGGGCAATGATGGGGGAGGCAAGAGGTGGTGAGCTCTGCAAGTGGGGGAAGGGAGCTCTGTATGGGGGGGAGGCATGGGGGTTGCTCTGTATGGGAGGTGATTAGCAGGGGGGATTCTGCAGTTGGTGGTGATCGACGGGGGGGGATCTCTGCAGGCGAGGGGTAATCAGTGGGGGGGAGCTCTGCAGACAGGGTGTGATCAGCAGGGGAGGGGAGCTCTGCAGGGATGGTGATTGGCAGGGGCGGGGGAGGGAGCGACACAGGAAGCAATTGGTTACAGGGTGGGGTCAGAGGGACTGGCACAGGGGAGCCATCGGGCAATCGGTGGGGGGGGAATGCCCTGGCTCAAGGGAGTGATCGGTGAGTGGGTAACGTGGGGACGATGTCCGTGGTGGGGGCGTTGGCGGGGGTGTCAGTAGCTCTCCCAGTTCAGTGGCAGATTGCAGCACCCGCGCAATGGTGCCCCAAGCGGAAGGCAGCCAACTTCACGGCTGGTTCGCCTCCGCTGCGCCCCCTACTGGTGAGAATCGCGCTTCTGTCCAAAAAAGTGTCATAAGATTGCATTTTCAAACATACCCAAAAAAAAGGTCGGAAACTCCTCCATTTACTAGTTCGTTCAGCACTTAGAATTTTTTTGGAAAGATCTCGTCCTGAATCTCCCATTGTACAGAGACAGAATCTCCCCATGTACAGAGACAGAATAGAAAGGAGGATGTTCAGACACTCCATAAGGTGAATGAAGAGGTGTTTGAAATTTGCAAGAGCAAAAAAGGTGCCCTAAAAAGTGACATCCAGAGAAGGAAACGTCAGGACTTTGGCCATTTGATCAGAGTTGGAATCCTGCAGAGATCTCATGGAATGGGTGTAGATGGGGAGGAATTTGTTAGGTGTGTTCAGGAGGGTTTCTTGACACAGTATGTAGATAAGCCTACAAGAGGAGAGGCCGTACTTGATTTGGTATTGGGAAATGAACCTGGTCAGGTGTCAGATCTCTCAATGGGAGAGCATTTTGGAGATAGTGATCATAATTCTATCTCCTTTACAATAGCGTTGGGGAGAGATAGGATCAGACAAGTTAGAAAAGTGTTTAATTGGAGTAAGGGGAATTATGAGGCTATCAGGCAGGAAATTGGAGGCTTAAATTGGAAAGAGGTTTTCTCAGGGAAATGTACAGAAGAAATGTGGCAAATTTTCAGGGAATATTTGTCTGGAGTTCTGCATAGCAATGTTCCAATGAGACAGGGAAGTTATGGTAGGTTACAGGAACCATGGTGTACAAAGGCTGTCATGAATCTAGTCAAGAAGAAGAGAAAAGCTTACAAGAGGTTCAGAGAGCTAGGTAATGTTTGAGATCTAGAAGAGTATACGACTAATAGGAAGGATCTTAAGAAGGAAATTAGGAGAGCCAGGAGGGGTCATGAGAAGGCCTTGGCAGGCAGGATTAAGGAAAACCCCAAGGCATTCTACAAGTATGTGAAGAGCAAGAGGATAAGACGTGAAAGAATAGGACCTAATAAGTGTGGCGGTGGGAAAGTTTGTATGGAACCGGAAGAAATGGCAGAGGTACTTAATGAATACTTTACTTCAGTATTCACTATGGAAAAGGATCTTGGTAGTTGTAGTGCACACTTGCAGTGGACTAAAAAGCTTGAGCATGTAGATATTAAAAAAGAGGATATGTTGGAGCTTTTGAATAGCATCAAGTTAGATAAGTCACCGGGACCGGATGAGATGCACCCCAGGCTACTGTGGGAGGCAAGGGAGGAGATTGCTGAGCCTCTGGCGATGATCTTTGCATCATCAATGGAGGCGGGAGAGGTTCCGGAGGATTGCAGATGTTGTTCCTTTATTCAAGAAAGGGAGTAGAGATAGCCCTGGAAATTATAGACCGGTGAGTCTAACCTCCGTGGTTGGTAAATTGATGGAGAAGATCCTGAGAGGCAGGATTTATGAACATTTGGAGAGGTATAATATGATTAGGAATAGTCAGCATGGCTTTGTCAAACGCAGATCATGCCTCATGAGCCTGATTGAATTTTTTGAGGATGTGATTAAACACATTGATGAAGGAAGGGCAGTAGATGTAGTATATATGGACTTCAGCAAGGCATTTGATAAGGTGCCTCATGCAAGGCTTATTGAGAAAGTGAGGGGGCATGGGATCCGAGGGGACATTGCTTTGTGGATCCAGAACTGGCTTGCCCACAGAAGGCAAAGAGTGGTTGTAGATGGGTCTTTTTCAGCATGGAGGTCGGTCACCAGTGGAGTGTCCCAGGGATCTGTTCTGGGACCCTTACTCTTTGTGATTTTTATAAATGACCTGGATGAGGAAGTGGAGGGATGGGTTGGTAAGTTAGCTGATGACACAAAGGTTGGAGGTGTTGTGGATAGTGTGGAGGGATGTCAGAAGTTGCAGCGAGACATTGATAGGATGCAAGACTGGGCGGAGAAGTGGCAGATGGAGTTCAACCCAGATAAGTGTGAGGTGGTTCATTTTGGCAGGTCAAATGGATTGGCGGAATATAATATGAATGGTCGGACTCTTGGCAGTGTGAAAGATCAGAAGGATCTTGGGGTCCAAGTTCATAGGACGCTCAAAGCAGCTGTGCAGGTTGAGGCTGTGGTTAAGAAGGCATATGGTGTACTGGCCTTCATCAATCGAGGTATTGAGTTTAGGAGTCGTGAGATAATGTTGTAGCTATATAAGACCCTGGTCAGACCCCACTTGGAGTACTGTGCTCAGTTCTGGTCGCCTCATTACAGGAAGGATGTGGAAGCCATAGAAAGGGTGCAGAGGAGATTTACAAGGATGTTGCCTGGGTTGGGGGGCATGCCTTATGAGGATAGGTTGAGTGAGCTCGGCCTTTTCTCCTTGGAGAGACGGAGAATGAGGGGTGACCTGATAGAGGTGTATAAGATGTTGAGAGGTATTGATCGAGTGGACAGTCAGAGGCTTTTTCCTAGGGCTGGAATGGTTGCCACAAGAGGACACAGGTTTAAGGTGCTGGGAAGTAGGTATAGAGGAGATGTCAGGGGTACGTTTTTCACTCAGAGGGTGGTGGGTGAGTGGAATGGGCTGCCAGCAATGGTGGTGGAGGCGGATTCAATAGGATCTTTTAAGAGACTTTTAGATAAGTACATGGAACTTAGTAAGATAGAGGGTTATAGGTAAGCCTCGTAATCGCTAAGGGAGGGATATGTTCGGCACAACTTTGTGGGCTGAAGGGCCTATATTGTGCTGCAGTTTTTCTATGTTTCTATGTTAATCCCTGCAGTGATGAAGGAGACCATTCGACCCATCGAGTCTGCACCGACAACAATCCCACCCAGGCCCTAATCCCCTTTATTACCCTGCTAATTTCTTTAACATACCCTCCCTGGAGACTAAGGGGCAATTTAGCGTGGCCAATGCACCTAAGCCCGCACATTTTTGGACTGTGGGAGGAAACCGGACTGCCCGGAGGAAACCCACACAGACATGGGCAGAACGTGCAAACTCCACACAGACAGTGACCCAAGCTGGGAATCGAACCCAGGTTCCTGGTGCTGTGAGGCAGCAGTGCCGCCCCTCCAGAGGACAACAGAAAGAGGGGATGGCCCAGGCGCAGTTGGATGATGGATGTCACGGAGCAATCACAGCCGAGTTACTTGATGGATGAGGATGGAGCAAGGGTGACAGCCAATAACCGCAGATCTCTGGGAGGGAGCAGCTACAGGGTGACGTCATTAACAGACAGAGGTGGCAAAAGTTCCTTTTTGAAGTGTACTTTCACGCACATGTTTCTTTCCATTGGGGGAATAGTGGGGATATGGTAGAAGGATTCCTGGGATGATCTTCAGCCCATTGAACCATCTCACCAATGTTTCTCCATTGATCATCAAGTCTTGAAGTGGAACTTGAACCAAGTGTTTCTGGGACAGCACCCACTGAGACACTGGGCACCCAATCAGCAGAGGTGATCATATGACGGTCCCGAAACTTTGAATCAACAACAGCCGCCCCTCACCCTTATTTAACTCCGTTGGCTCAGAGAGGGGTGCAATTCAGACGAACCCTTGAAGATCGCCATGATCCGTAGAGTTTCCAAACCCTCCAGGATTGTGTCTGGAATCTCTCAGAATTAAAGATGCATCTTCAGGATCCTGTAGTGAGCATTCCCAGGAGAGAAACTGCAGGGTTATTGAAAAATAATGTGTTTTTTAAAAAATATGTGTAGACCAGCATTTATTGCCCTTGGGAAGGTGGTGGTGAGTTGCCTTCTTGAACCGGTGCAGTTCATCTCGTGTAGGTACACCCACTGTGCTGTTAGGGAAGGTGTTCCAAGATTTTGATCCAGCAACAGTGAAGGAATGGTGATATATTTCCAAGTCAGGATGGTGATTGGTTTACAGGGGAATTTGCCGGTGGTGGTGTTCCCATGTGTCTGCTGCTCTTGCCCTTCGAGATGGCAGTGGCTGTAGGGTCTGGAAGGTTTTGCCGGAGACTATTTTTAATGATCAATGAGTGAAATGGAACAAGTAAATCCTGCTTTTCCTTGTTGTCCTCCGAGTGTACAAAATAAGAATTGTTTTCCCAACACACACCTCTTGGTGCCTGTATATGTTTTGTATATCTCTGCTCAACTATTGGTCAAAATAGCCTTCAGTCTCACACAAGCAACCCATTAGCTTAAATGTTGTCCAAGGAAATTCTATCTGCTTTACATTGCCCGGCCCAGCAGCTGGTGGGTAAAATGTCAGTTCTGTGCTTTAAACTTCTAAGGTGTGATTATTTACAGGATTTTATAAAATAATTAGGTTTTGTACGATATATTGTACTTAATATGTATCATTCATCCCCTCTTCAATGTGTACCCAGAGAGTGGGAAGCACAGTGAGAGGGTTTGGGGTGCCCAGCGCTACCTGGACATTGTTGTGGGTCACACCAAACTCTCCCATCTACATTGTGTTGATGGGATGGACTTTGTCTCCGTCTGTGGAGACAGCCAGGAATTCCGCTCCCTGGATAACCAAGCCGAGAAGGAGTTCTCCCTTTCTCTCAGTCTCGCTGTGCACCGTTGGAATTGAACAGCCAATGACATTGCAGTAGTTCAGAGCTGCAGGTCAGGTATTGGCTGAGGGCTTTCACACCTCATCTTGACAGTCTGCGGAAAATGTAAAGTCATCACGGCCCACCACACCACCCCCCACCCACCCCCTGCCCTCCAGCAATGAGCAGCAATCAGCAAAATCCAACCCCTACAGGCAGCTAATTCAGCCCACCTCAAAAATGGCTGCCACTCACAATGGCCAATGGCATGAGAATACTTCTTTCCAGGAGCTTCTCCTGGTGTGAAGAGGAGAGATCAGGAGAAACCTCATTCATCATACTGGAGCGGGGGGGGGAGACACACGACCGGTGGATGGAGGGGTTGGTGGAGGTAGGGGGCTATTGGATTGAGGGGCTGGTGGAGGGAGGGGCTGGTGGAGGGAGGGGCTGGTGGAGGGAGGGGCTGGTGGAGGGAGGGGCTGGTGGAGGGAGGGGCTGGTGGAGGGAGGCAGTTGGAAGGGAGGGGTTGTTGGAGGGAATGATAACTGGTTGGCATGGCTACCTAATGTTACGTCTCCATCTTGCCTCAAAATAGCAAACAGGGAAAATTTTAGGGAAGTGGGAATTCTCCCTGCTGGGAAAGACCAGGAGAATTCCCCAGACCTGTTCCCACTCCCACTCTGGAATCTCGCTGGATCGCTGGCATTTTCATCAGCTTGGCATCTTGCAAAGTGGTGTCGATGGGTTCGTGATTGGGTGGGACAGATGGAGTATAATGTGGGAAAATGTGAGGTTGTCCAGTTGGGTGGGAAGTTAAAAAAGCAGCAAATTATTGAAATGGAGAGAGACTGCAGAATGTGGCAGTGCAGAGGGATCTGGGTGACCTTGTACATGAATCACAAAAAGCTAGCATGCAGATACAGTAAGTAATTAGGAAGGCAAATAAAATGCTGGACTTCATTGCGAGAGGGAAGGAGTACAAGCAGGGGTATAAAAATCTTGTGACAGCTGTATTGGGCATTGGTGAGACCACACCTGGAGTAGGATGTACAGTTCTGCTCTCTTTATTTAGGGAGGGATATACTTACATTGGAGGTAGTTCATAGTGAACCTCGATGAACTGATTCCTGGGATGAAGGGGTTTGTCTTACGAGAAGATGTGGAGCAGGTTGGGCCCACACTGATTGGAGTTTAGAAGAACATGAGGTGATCTTATTGAAACACAGGAATCTGAGGGGGACTTGACAGGGTCGAGGCTGAGAGGCTGTTTCCCCTCTTGGGGGAATCTAGAAGTAGGGGCACAGTTTATAAATAAGGGGCCTCCCATTTCAGATAGAGGTAAGGAGGAATTTCAGAGGGTCGTTAATGTTCAGAATCCTCTCCTTCAGGGAGCAGTTGAAGGGGACAAGGGTCATTGCATTTATTCAAGGTTGAGTTTGACAGATTTTGAAACGATGGTGCAGAGGGTCAAGGGTAATGGGGAGCAGGCAGGAAAGAGGATTACAGTCACCATCAGATCAGCCATGATCTTACTGACGGGTAGAGCAGGCTCAATGGGCTGAATGGCCTACTTCTGCTCCTCTGTTTTCACAGTAAGAAGTTTAACAACAACAGGTTAAAGTCCAACAGGTTTATTTGGTAGCAAACGCCACTAGCTTTCGGAGCCCTGCCCCTTCGTCAGGTGGAGTGGACATCTGCTCACAAACAGGGCACAGAGACACAAGCTCAATTTACAGAATAATGATTGGAATGCAGTCTTTACAGATAATCAAGTCTTAAAGGTACAAACAATGTGAGTGGAGAGAGCGTTAAGCACAGGTTAAAGAGATGTGTATTGTCTCCAGACAGGACAGCCAGTGAGATTCTGCAAGTCCAGGCAAGCTGTGGGGGTTACAGATAGTGTGACATGAACCCAAGATCCCGGTTGAGGCCGTCCTCATGTGTGCGGAACTTGGCTATCAGTTTCTGCTCAGCGACTCTGTGCTGTCGTGTGTCGTGAAGGCTGCCTTGGAGAACGCTTATGCGAAGATCAGAGGCCGAATGCCCGTGACCGCTGAAGTGCTCCCCAACAGGAAGAGAACAGTCTTGCCTGGTGATTGTCGAGCGGTGTTCATTCATCCATTGTCGTAGCGTCTGCATGGTTTCCCCAATGTACCGTGCCTCGGGACATCCTTTCCTGCAGCGTATCAGGTAGACAATGTTGGCCGAGCTGCCCGAGTATGTACCGTGTACCTGGTGAATGGTGTTCTCATGTGAGATGATGGCATCTGTGTCGATAATCCGGCGCATCTTGCAAAGGTTGCTGTGGCAGGGTTGTGTGGTGTCGTGGTCACTGTACTCCTGAAGGCTGGGTAGTTTGCTGCGGACAATGGTCTGTTTGAGGTTGTGCGGTTGTTTGAAGGCAAGAAGTGGGGATGTGGGGATGGCCTTGGCGAGATGTTCGTCTTCACCAATGACATGTTGAAGGCTCCGGAGCAGATGCTGTAGCTTCTCTGCTCCGGGGAAGTACTGGACGCGAAGGATACTGTGTCCACCATGTCCCGTGTTTGTCTTCTGAGGAGGTTGGTGCGGTTTTTCGCTGTGGCGCGTCTGAACTGTCGATCGATGAGTCGAGCACCATATCCTGTTCTTATGAGAGCATCTTTCAGTGTCTGGAGGTATCTGTTGCGATCCTCCTCACCCGAGCAGATCCTGTGTATACGGAGGGCTTGTCCGTAGGGGATGGCTCCTTTAACGTGTTTAGGGTGGAAACTGGAGAAGTGGAGCATCGTGAGGTTATCCATGGGTTTGTGGCATAGAGAGGTGCTGAGATGACCGTCCTTAATGGAGATGCGTGTGTCCAAGAATGTAACCAACTCAACAGTCTGATCAAGACCTTTGATCCGGACCTTCAGAGCACCCTCCGTGCTCTCATCCCACGTACTCCCCGCGTTGGAGATCTCTACTGCCTACCGAAGATACACAAGGCAAACACACCCGGCCGTCCCATCGTATCGGGCAATGGGACCCTGTGCGAGAACCTCTCCAGCTATGTCGAGGGCATCTTGAAACCCATTATACAAGGAACCCCCAGCTTTTGTCGCGACACTACGGACTTCTTACAGAAACTCAACACACTTGGAGCAGTTGAACCAGGAGCGCTCCTCGTCACAATGGATGTCTTGGCACTCTACACCAGCATCCCCCACGATGATGGCATTGCTGCAACGGCCTCAGTGCTCAGCGCCGACAACTACCAGTTTCCAGAGGCAATTTTACAACTCATCCGCTTCATCCTGGACTACAATGTCTTCACCTTCAACAACCAATTCTTCATCCAGACTAACGGAACAGCCATGGGGACCAAATTCGCACCTCAATATGCCAACATCTTCATGCACACGTTCGAACAAGACTTCTTCACCGCACAGGACCTTCAACCGATGCTATACACTAGATACATCGATGACATTTTCTTCCTTTGGACTCATGGTGAGCAATCACTGAAACAACTATATGATGCCATCAACAAGTTCCATCCCACCATCAGACTCACCATGGACTACTCTCCGGAATCGGTTGCATTCTTGGACACACGCATCTCCATTAAGGACAGTCACCTCAGCACCTCACTGTACCGCAAGCCCACGGATAACCTCACGATGCTCCACTTCTCCAGCTTCCACCCTAAACACGTTAAAGAAGCCATCCCCTACGGACAAGTCATCATAAACTATGGGCCAATGCAGGCAATTGGGACTAGCTTTGGGGTTTAAAAAAAAGGATGGCATGGACAAGTTGGGCCGAAGGGCCTGTTTCCATGCTGTGAACCTCTATGACTGACTGAGGAAGTGATGAAGATGATTGATGAAGATAGGGCAGTGGATGTTGTTTACATGGACATGTAAGTGCATGGGGTTATGGGGATAGGGCTGGGTGGGATTGTGGTCGGTGCAGACTCGATGGGCCAAATGGCCTCCTTCAGCTCTGAAGGGATTCTATGATTCTATGAATTAAATGCCTGATTGACACATGATACGGACGGGTCATCCCATAAGAGGCAAAGTAGGGCTCTCGCTGGCTTTCCATTGGACAGAAGCCTGAGAGCCTTGTCTCAGTGGCCCACACGGTGACATTCTCAATATTGCTGTGCTTAACTCCCCACGACCATTCGTGTGAAAATTCACCTCCTTAGCAACAGAAACACACACAGACGTCAGTACAGAGAGTTGATAGTTTTATTATACATCCCACACAGAATTTCACATTCTCAATGTCTCCACTTCTAACTGCTTTCCACCATTAATAACCTGGCTCGGGGAGTCAATGGGAGGAGCGGTGTTGGGCGTAGGGCCGGGAGAGAATTCCCCGACTTGTACATCCTGAACAATCTGCACAACAAGAAGGTGATGAGTTCAGTCGATCGGGATCGGATCGGATTCCAGTTCACGGAGCGAATCTTGGTTTTTTTTTGGGATTGTTACAATTGAGTCAAACTGGACAAGAAACCTGGAAGACATGATTGATCACAACGGTTGGTGGGGGGAGCAGGAAGGTGTGCTGGATGAGTCAAGGCAGCGGGACTGTTACCCAAGAGATGTTCCCCACCCTCCACCCCCCACTACATCATAACCTTTCTGGAAATCTGGCTGAAAACAGAGGTAGTCATGATGTGGAGATGCCGGCGTTGGACTGGGTTAAACACAGTAAGACGTTTAACAACACCAGGTTAAAGTCCAACAGGTTTATTTGGTAGCAAATGCCACTAGCTATCGGAGTGCTGCTCCTTCGTCAGGTGGAGTGGACATCTGCTCACAAACAGGGCACAGAGAACAAAGAACAAAGAACAGTACAGCACAGGAAACAGGCCCTTCGGCCCTCCAAGCCTGTGCCGTTCCTTGGTCCAATTAGACCAATCGTTTGTATCCCTCCATTCCCAGGCTGCTCATGAGACTATCCGGGTAAGTCTTAAACGATGTCAGCGTGCCTGCCTCCACCACCCTACTTGGCAGCGCATTCCAGGCCCCCACCACCCTCTGTGTAAAAAACATCCCTCTGATATCTGAGTTATACTTTGCCCCTCTCACCTTGAGCCCGTGACCCCTCGTGATCGTCACCTCCGACCTGGGAAAAAGCTTCCCACTGTTCACCCTATCTATACCCTTCATAATCTTGTACACCTCTATTAGATCTCCCCTCCTTCTCCGTCTTTCCAGGGAGAACAACCCCAGTCTACCCAATCTCTCCTCATAGCTAAGACCCTCCATACCAGGCAACATCCTGGTAAACCTTCTCTGCACTCTCTCTAACGCCTCCACGTCCTTCTGGTAGTGCGGCGACCAGAACTGGACGCAGTACTCCAAATGTGGCCTAACCAGCGTTCTATACAGCTGCATCATCAGACTCCAGCTTTTATACTCTATACCCCGTCCTATAAAGGCAAGCATACCATATGCCTTCTTCACCACCTTCTCCACCTGTGTTGCCACCTTCAAGGATTTGTGGACTTGCACACCTAGGTCCCTCTGTGTTTCTATACTCCTGATGACTCTGCCATTTATTGTATAACTCCTCCCTACATTATTTCTTCCAAAATGCATCACTTCGCATTTATCCGGATTAAACTCCATCTGCCACCTCTCCGCCCAATTTTCCAGCCTATCTATATCCTGCTGTATTGCCCGACAATGCTCTTCGCTATCCGCAAGTCCAGCCACCTTCGTGTCATCCGCAAACTTGCTGATTACACCAGTTACACCTTCTTCCAAATCATTTATATATATCACAAATAGCAGAGGCCCCAGTACAGAGCCCTGCGGAACACCACTGGTCACAGACCTCCAGCCGGGAAAAGACCTCTGTCTCCTATGGCCAAGCCAGTTCTCCACCCATATAGCCATTTCTCCTTGTATCCCATGAGCCTTAACCTTCTTAACCAACCTGCCATGTGGGACTTTGTCAAATGCCTTACTGAAATCCATATAGACGACATCCACGGCCCTTCCTTCATCAACCGTTTTTGTCACTTCCTCAAAAAACTCCACCAAATTTGTAAGGCACGACCTCCCTCTTACCAAACCATGCTGTCTGTCACTAATGAGATTGTTCCGTTCTAAATGCACATACATCCTGTCTCTAAGAATCCTCTCCAACAACTTCCCTACCACGGACGTCAAGCTCAACGGCCTATAATTTCCTGGGTTATCCCTACTACCCTTCTTAAACAACAGGACCACATTCGCTATCCTCCAATCCTCAGGGACCTCACCCGTGTCCAAAGAAGCGACAAAGATTTCCTCAGAGGCCCAGCAATTTCATCTCTCGTCTCCCTGAGCAGTCGAGGATAGATGCCATCAGGCCCTGGGGCTTTGTCAGTTTTAATGTTCCCTAAAAAACCTAATACTTCCTCTCTTGTAATGGAGATTTTCGCTAGCGGGTCAACACCTCCCTCCGAGACACTCCCGGTTAACACGCCCCTCTCCTTCGTGAATACCGATGCAAAGTATTCATTTAGGATCTCCCCTATTCCCTTGGGTTCTAAGCATAATTCCCCTCCTTTGTCCCTGAGAGGTCCGATTTTCTCCCTGACAACTCTTTTGTTCCTAACGTATGAATAGAATGCCTTAGGATTCTCCTTAATCCTGCCAGCCAAGAACATTTCGTGACCTCTTTTTGCCCTTCTAACTCCCCGTTTGAGTTTTTTCCTACTCTCTCTGTATTCCTCCAGAGCTCCATCTGTTTTCAGTTGCCTGGACTTAACGTACGCCTCCCTTTTCATTTTAATCAGATCCTCAATTTCCCTGGTTATCCACGGCTCTCGAATCCTACCTTTCCTATCTTTCCTTTTTACAGGCACATGCCTATCCTGCAGCCTTATCAATAGTTCCTTAAAAGACTCCCACATGCCAGACGCGGACTTACCCTCGAACATCCTCTCCCAATCAACATCCACCAATTCCTGCCTAATCCGGCTATAGTTTGCCTTCCCCCAATTTAGCACCCTGCCCGTAGGACAGCACTCATCCTTGTCCATTACTATCCTAAAGTTAACAGAGTTGTGGTCACTATTTGCCACATGTTCCCCTACCGAAACTTTGACGACCTGACCGGGCTCATTTCCCAGAACTAGGTCCAGTATAACCCCCTCTCTAGTCGGGCTATCTACATACTGTTCCAAAGAACCTTCCAGTACGCATTTTACAAATTCCTCCCCGTCCGGACCCCCAGCTCTAAGCACTTTCCAGTCTGTGCCAGGGAAATTAAAGTCCCCCACTACAACAACCCTATTTTTTCTGCACCTATCCAGAATCTCCTGACATATCCTTTCCTCCACTTTACCAATGTCTTGTACAGCTTCAACAAGATGTCCCATAGAACATAGAACACTACAGCGCAGAACAGGCCCTTCGGCCCACGATGCTGCACCGACCAGTTAAAAAAAAAACTGTGACCCTCCAACCTAAACCAATTTCTTTTCGTCCATGAACCTATCTACGGATCTCTTAAACGCCCCCAAACTAGGCGCATTTACTACTGATGCTGGCAGGGCATTCCAATCCCTCACCACCCTCTGGGTAAAGAACCTACCCCTGACATCGGTTCTATAACTACCCCCCCTCAATTTAAAGCCATGCCCCCTCGTGCTGGATTTCTCCATCAGAGGAAAAAGGCTATCACTATCCACCCTATCTAAACCTCTAATCATCTTATATGTTTCAATAAGATCCCCTCTTAGCCGCCGCCTTTCCAGCGAAAACAATCCCAAATCCCTCAGCCTCTCCTCATAGGATCTCCCCTCCATACCAGGCAACATCCTGGTAAACCTCCTCTGCACCCTCTCCAAAGCCTCCACATCCTTCCTGTAATGTGGGGACCAGAACTGCACACAGTACTCCAAGTGCGGCCGCACCAGAGTTGTGTACAGTTGCAACATAACGCTACGACTCCTAAATTCAATCCCCCTACCAATAAACGCCAAGACACCATATGCCTTCTTAACAACCTTATCTACTTGATTCCCAACTTTCAGGGATCTATGCACACATACACCTAGATCCCTCTGCTCCTCCACACTATTCAAAGTCCTCCCGTTAGCCCTATACTCAACACATCTGTTATTCCTACCAAAGTGAATTACCTCACACTTCTCCGCATTAAACTCCATCCGCCACCTCTCGGCCCAACTTTGCAACCTGTCTAAGTCTTCCTGCAAACTACGACACCCTTCCTCACTGTCTACCACACCACCGACTTTGGTGTCATCAGCAAATTTGCTAATCCACCCAACTATACCCTCATCCAGATCATTAATAAATATTACAAACAGCAGTGGCCCCAAAAACAGATCCCTGAGGTACACCACTTGTAACCGCACTCCATGATGAATATTTACTATCAACCACCACCCTCTGTTTCCTATCCGCTAGCCAATTCCTGATCCAATTTCCTAGATCACCCCCAATCCCATACATCTGCATTTTCTGCAGAAGCCTACCATGGTGAACCTTATCAAACGCCTTACTAAAATCCATATATACCACGTCCACTGCCTTGCCCCCATCCACCTCCTTGGTCACTTTCTCAAAAAACTCAATAAGGTTAGTAAGGCACGACCTACCTGCCACAAAACCATGCTGACTATCACCTATCAATTCATTACTCTCCAAATAACTATAAATCCTATCCCTTATAATTTTTTCCAACATCTTGCCGACAACAGAAGTGAGACTCACCGGTCTATAATTCCCGGGGAAGTCTCTGTTCCCCTTCTTAAACAATGGGACAACATTCGCTAACCTCCAATCTTCTGGTACTATACCAGAGGCCAACGACGACCTGAAGATCAGAGCCAGAGGCTCTGCAATCACTTCTCTTGCCTCCCAGAGAATCCTTGGATAAATCCCATCCGGACCAGGGGATTTATCTATTTTCAGACCCTCCAGAATATCCTGCACATCCTCCTTATCAACTGTAATACTGTCTATTCTACTCCCTTGCAACCCAGTGTCCTCCTCAGCTATATTCATGTCCCCTTGCGTGAACACCGAAGAGAAATATTGGTTCAATGCTTCACCAA
The DNA here is from genome assembly GCF_964213995.1 of Mustelus asterias. Taxonomy (NCBI): domain Eukaryota; kingdom Metazoa; phylum Chordata; class Chondrichthyes; order Carcharhiniformes; family Triakidae; genus Mustelus; species Mustelus asterias. The sequence continues at coordinate 28,122,142 of NC_135821.1, read as the reverse complement.
TCTCCTCCGGTTCCACACATAACTTCCCTCTGCCATCTATAACTGGCCCTAAACTTGCCCTAACCAACCTTCTGTTCTTGACATACCTATAGAACGCCTTAGGATTCTCTTTAACCCTATCCGCCAAAGTCTTCTCATGTCCCCTTTTAGCCCTTCTAAGCTCGCTCTTCAACTCCCTCTTAGCCAATCTAAAGCTTTCTAGTGCACTACCCGAGTGCTCACGTCTCATCCGAACATAAGCCTCCTTTTTCTTTTTAACCAACAAAGAAACTTTTTTGGTGCACCACGGTTCCCTAGCCCTACCAATTCCTCCTTGCCTGACAGGGACATAGCTATCACAGACTCGCAGTAGCTGCTCCTTGAAAAAACTCCACATGTCGGACGTTCCCAGTCCCTGTAATCTCCTAGTCCAACCTATGTTTCCTAATTCTCTCCTAATAGCCTCATAATTACCCTTCCCCCAGCTAAAACCACTGGCCCGAGGTTCATGCCTATCCCTTTCCATCACTAAGGTGAACGTAACCGAATTGTGGTCACTATCACCAAAATGCACACCAACTTCCAAGTCTAGCACCTGGTCTGGCTCATTTCCCAGCACCAGATCCAATATAGCCTCACCTCTAGTTGGCCTGTCTACATACTGAGTCAAAAAACCTTCCTGCACGCTTTGAACAAAAACTGACCCCTCTAACGAGCTAGAGCTATAACAATTCCAGTCAATATTAGTCAAGTTAAAATCCCCCATAACAATTGCCCTATTACTTTCACTCCTAAGCAGGATTGACTCCGCAATCCTTTCCTCAACCTCTCTAGAACTTTTAGGAGGTCTATAAAAGACTCCCAACAGGGTGACCTCTCCTCTCCTATTTCTAATCTCCGCCCATACTACCTCAACAGATAAGTCCTCATCAAACCTCCTCTCTGACACTGTGATACAATCTCTGACCAATAATGCTACCCCTCCCCCTCTTCTACCTCCTTCCCTACTTCGACTAAAACATTTGAACCCCGGGACCTGCAGCATCCATTCCTGCCCCTGCTCTATCCATGTCTCTGAAATAGCCACAACATCGAAGTCCCAGGTACTGATCCACGCTGCAAGTTCACCCACTTTATTGCGAATACTCCTGGCATTGAAGTATACACATTTCAAACCCTGCTCCACCCCACCTCTGCAATGCCGTGCATTGCAGTCCCCATCCATGCATCCCTCACTTTCAGCCCCACTACTCAGGATCCCTCCCCCCCCCCGAATCAGTTTAAACCTCCTTGCATGGCCTTAGCAAATTTACCCCCCAGGATATTGGTCCCCTTCTGATTAAGGTGTAGACCATCCTTCTCATAGAGGTCACACCTTCCCCAGTACGAGCCCCAATTGCTTAAGTACCTGAACCCCTCCCTCCTGCACCATCCCCTCAGCCATGAATTCAAACCTTCCCTCTCCCTATTCCTCTCTAAACTATCCCGTGGTACAGGCAAGAGTCCAGAGATAGCCACTCTGTCAGTCTTGGCCTTTAGTTTCCACCCCAACTCCATAAATCCCTGCCTAATATCCCCTTCCCCTATCCTCCCTATGTCGTGTGTCCCCACATGTACAATAACTTGTGGTTTATCTCCCTCCCCCCTAAGAGTCCTGAATACCCTGTCAGACACATCCCGGACCCCAGCCCCTGGTAGGCAACACACCAACCCTGAGTCCCTACCTTTAGTTCCGACCCTCCTATCTGTCCCCTTAATTGTGGAGTCCCCAATCACAAGGCCCAGTCTTTTACAGCCCCTAACCACCTGAGCTTTCTCACTCGGCTCACCCCCAGAGATCTGCTCTCTATGCTCAGTTGATTCCTCCTCAACTGTAGCCTCCAGCACCGAAAACCTATTATGGAGGGGAACCGCCCCAGGGGATTGTCTTCCCGATTGCTTCTTACCCCTCCTCCTGGCATTGACCCAAGCCTCATTTCTAGGAGTTACTATTTCTCTATAACTCCTATCAACTTCCACCTCCGCCTCCCGAATTATGCGGAGTTCCTCTACCTCCCCCTCCAGCTCCTTTACACGCTCCTCCAGAAGCTGCAATCTAATGCACTTCTTACAACTAAAATCTCCTGAAACACTACTCGATTTCCTCACCACATACATCCCACAGGAGATGCAGCATACTGCCTGAACTGCCATCCCTGAAGCCATTACCAGCAAGAAAAAAAGAAAACAAAAAAAAAAAACTTCCCCACACTTCCCCAACTGTCACTCTCCACTGCAGCCCGAGCAGCACTCCCTCAGTGAGACACCAACTGTCACACTCTACTGCAGCCCGAGCAGCACTCCCACACTGAGACACCAACTGTCACTCTCCACTGCAGCCCGAGCAGCACTCCCACACTGAGACACCAACTGTCACTCTCTACTGCAGCCCGAGCAGCACTCCCTCACTGAGACACCAACTGTCACTCTCTACTGCAGCCCGAGCAACACTCCCTCACTGAGACACCAACTGTCACACTCTACTGCAGCCCGAGCAGCACTCTCTCACAACTCCTGTATTCAATGTTCTGACCAATGAAACCAAGCATGCATGTCTCTCTGCAACCACCACCTGGCTTCTGTCATCAAACCAATTTTGTATCCATTTAGCTACCTCACCCTGGATCCCGTAAGATTTACAACATGCAACAACATACCATGCGATACCTTGTCAAAGGCCTTGCTAAAGTCCATGTAGACAACATCAACTGCACTGCCCTCATCTACCTTCTTGGCTACCCCTTCAAAAAACTCAATCAAATTTGTGAGAATGATTTTCCACTCACAAAGTCATGCTGACTGTCCCTAATCAGTCTTTGTGTCTCTAAATGCCTGTAGATCCTGTCTCTCAAAATACCTTTCAACAACTTACCCACCACAGATGTGAGTTACTGAGTCACTGAATAAATGAATAAATGTCGCCCCCCCTCCTCCCCAGTCTGAAAATGACCCAACAGGGTTTGCTTTTCGGGTCTCCCACACGGTAGGAGACCCCGTGCCCACCCCCACATCCCCACCCCCCGCACTCCCAGACCCCACCTCCACGCATCCCCACCCCCATCCCTTGCCACTGGGTGAATACTTGCAGGGACAGGATGAGGGTCTTAAGCCATTAATTGCCCACATAAGGACCCCGATTGGGTGTCAGAGCAGGAAAGCCGTCCATGAGTCTTTCCAGCAGGGAGTTAATCAGGGCAGAGGCAGAAAGAATCAAAGGCTGGGTCAGGGCTGTATGAGCTCAGCAGACATGATGCCAACTCTCCAATGAATCAAGAGTGACTCTGGGCAACAGGCATAGTTGGCACAACACAGACATGCCAAAACCAAAAGTGGGGGCGAGCCAAGTGACAGGAGGCAGAATCCCCATGTTTGATGGATCGCTAAATGGGAGCACTGCTTTGTAAGGTTGGTGTCCTCACGTGTTTGCACAGAGACGCTGTGGGCCGTGTACCTGGCAGTAGGTGGCACCCACAGTCAGCACTGTGGACAGGTCCATGCAGCACCAAGGAACAGATAAGGCAGATCATTGAACAATACAACACAGAAGGAGCCATGGAGCCCAGTATGTTTGTGCCAACACATCTCAAGAACTATCCAATCAGTGCCATGCCCTGATGTTTCTCCGGAGCCCTGTCTATTTCCTTCCCTCTGCAAGGTTTCTATCCAATTCCCTTTGGAAAGGGAATTATTGAATTCTATTCCATCTGCTTCCATTACACTTTCAGGAAATGAGTTCCAGATATGAATTCATTTTAAATACTTCTCACATCAACGGCCATTTATCCTAATTATGGAACTATGGCAGAGCTAAAGAAATCTTTGAGGGGAAGATGTCCTTCGCTGATGACTACCAGGGGAGTGAGTGAATCTGGAAGACCCTTGACGCTGTAACATTGCAAATAGATACCAGGTGACTGTAAGACACCATTCCCGCCCTGAACAAACAGTTAGTGATGTAGAAAGTGAGTGACAGATTGGGCACACATCCTTTAACTAACACCACATCTTTACTCTGATTAAAGGACAAGATCAATTATTAACAGAAAGAACTTTCAATGCAATAGCATCTTGACACAAGGGGATACTGAACTTGAGAAAGAGCGAGTTACTGAGTGAGTGAGTTACTGAGAGAGGGGGTGAGTTACTGAGTGAGGGAGTTAATGAGTGAGGGAGGGACTTACTGAGAGAGGGGGTGAGTTACTGAGAGAGGGAGTGAGTTACTGAGAGAGGGGGTGAGTTACTGAGAGAGGGGGTGAGTTACTGAGTGAGGGAGTGAGTTACTGAGTGAGGGAGTGAGTTACTGAGAGAGGGGGTGAGTTACTGAGAGAGGGAGTGAGTTACTGAGAGAGGGGGTGAGTTACTGAGTGAGGGAGTGAGTTACTGAGAGGCGGGTGAGTTACTGAGTGAGGGAGTGAGTTACTGAGAGAGGGGGTGAGTTACTGAGTGAGGAAGGGAGTTACTGAGTGAGCGAGGGAGTTACTGAGTGAGGGAGGGAGTTACTGAGTGAGGGAGGGAGTTACTGAGTGAGGGAGGGAGTTACTGTGTGAGGGTGGTAGTTACTGAGTGAGGCACAAAGAACAAAGAACAAAAATCAGTACAGCACAGGAAACAGGCCCTTCGGCCCTCCAAGCCTGTGCCGCTCCTTGGTCCAACTAGACCATTCGTTTGTATCCCTCCATTCCCAGATTGCTCATGTGACTATCCAGGTTATTCTTAAACAATGCCAGCGTGTCTGCCTTCACCACCCTACATGGCAGCGCATTCCAGGCCCCCACCACTCTCTGTGTAAAAAACGTCCCTCTGATATCTGAGTTATACCTTGCCCCTCTCACCTTGAGCCCGTGACCCCTCGTGATCGTCACCTCCGACCTGGGAAAAAGCTTCCCACTGTTCACCCTATCTATACCCTTCGTAATTTTGTACACCTCTATTAGGTCTCCCCTCATTCTCCATCTTTCCAGGGAGAACAAGCACAGTTTACCCAATCTCTCCTCATAGCTAAGACCTTCCATACCATGCAACATCCTGGTAAACCTTCTCTGCACTCTCTCTAAAGCCTCCACGTCCTTCTGGTAGTGCGGCGACCAGAACTGGATGCAGTACTCCAAATGTGGCCTAACCAGCGTTCTATACAACTGCAACATCAGACCCCAGCTTTTATACTCTATACCCTGTCCTATAAAGGCAAGCATACCATATGCCTTCTTCACCACCTTCTCCACCTGTGCTGCCACCTTCAAGGATTTGTGGACTTGCACACCGAGGTCCCTCTGTGTTTCTATACTCTTGATGGCTCTGCCATTTATTGTATAACTCCCCCCGACATTAGTTCTTCCAAAATGCATCACTTCGCATTTATCCGGATTAAATTCCATCTGCCATTTCTCCGCCCAATTTTCCAGCCTATCTATATCCTGCTGTATTGTCCGACAATGTTCATCGCTATCCGCAAGTCCAGCCTTCTTCGTGTCATCCGCAAACTTGCTGATAACACCAGTTACACCTTCTTTCAAATGATTTATATATATCACAAATAGCAGGGGTCCCAGTACAGAGCCCTGCGGAACACCACTGGTCACAGACCTCCAGCCAGAAAAAGACCCTTTGACTGCTACCCTGTGGCATTTTATTCATACGTTAGGAACAAAAGGATTGTCAGGGAAAAAATCAGACCTCTCAGGGACAAAAGTGGGGAATTATGCTTAGAGCCCAAAGAAGTAGGGGAGATCCTAAATGAATAGTTTGCGTCGGTATTCACAAACGAGAGGGATGTGTTGACTGGGAGTGTCTCGGAGAGGAGTGTTGACCCGTTCGAGAAAATCTCCATTACAAGGGAGGAAGTGTTAGGTTTTTTAGGGAATATAAAGACTGACAAACCCCAGGGCCTGATGGAATCTATCCAAGGCTGCTCAGGGAGACGAGAGATGAAATCGCTGGGCCTCTGACGCAAATCTTTGTCTCGTCACTGAACACAGGTGAGGTCCCAGAGGATTGAAGGATAGCTAATGTGGTCCCGTTATTTAAGAAGGGTAGGAAGGATAACCCAGGAAATTATAGGCCGGTGAGCTTGACGTCCGTGGTCGGGAAGTTGTTGGAGAGGATTCTTAGAGATAGGATGTATGCGCATTTAGAAAGGAATAAACTCATTAACGATAGTCAGCATGGTTTTGTGAGAGGGAGGTCCTGCCTTACTAACCTGGTGGAGTTTTTTGAAGAAGTGACTAGAATGGTTGACGAGGGAAGGGCCGTGGATGTCATCTGTATGGACTTTAGTATAGCGTTTGACAAAGTCCCTATGGTAGGTTGGTGCAAAAGGTTGGATCTCATGGGATAAAGGGGGAGGTGGCGAGATGGGTGGAGAACTGGCTTGGTCACAGAAGACAGAGCGTGGTAGTGGAAGGGTCTTTTTCCGGCTGGATGCCTGTGACTAGTGGTGTTGATGTGGAGATGCCGGCGTTGGACTGGGGTAAACACAGTAAGAAGTTTAACAACACCAGGTTAAAGTCCAACAGGTTTATTTGGTAGCAAAAGCCACGGTGTGGCTTTTGCTACCAAATAAACCTGTTGGACTTTAACCTGGTGTTGTTAAACTTCTTACTAGTGGTGTTCCGCAGGGCTCTGTATTGGGACCTCTGCTGTTTGTGATTTATATAAACAATCCGGAAGAAGGTGTAACTGGGGTCCCGATGCTGCCCGCGCCGTGTCAGGAGGGGAGAGAAGGGACAAAGGAATCCTAACCAGGGGTGCGGGAGTGACGGGGGTTTCCAGGTCCCCTGCAGGCGCCAGATCTCTGATAGAGACCGTGTCCTCTTGCCCGTCAGGATATGCCACATAGGCATATTGAGGGTTGGCGTGGAGGAGATGGACCTGTTCAACCAAAGGGTCGGACTTGCGGGCCCTAACATGCCGCCGCAGGAGGACAGGTCCTGAGTACGGCAACAAAGATGGCAGTGAGGTCCCAGAGGAAGACTTCCAAGGGAAGGTAAACATCCGCTCATGTGGGGTAGCGTTGGTTGCCGTACACAGGAGAGACCGGATTGAATGGAGCGCATCAGAAAGTACCTCTTGCCAACGGGAGACTGGAAGACCCTTAGACCTCAACGCCAGTAAAACAGCCTTCCAGGCTGTAGCATTTTCTCTCTCGACCTGTCCGTTACCCCTGGGGTTGTAACTCGTAGTCCTACTCGAGGCAATTCCCTTAGAGAGCAGGTATTGCTTCAAGTCGTCGCTCATAAACGACGAACCCCTATCACTGTGGATATAACTGGGGTAACCGAACAGGGTAACGAGACCCCGCAGGGCTTTGATGACCGTGGCAGAGGACATATCAGAACAGGGGATGGCAAAAGGGAATCAGGAGTACTCATCAACCAAGTTGAGGAAATACACGTTCCGATCTGTCGAAGGAAGGGGCCCCTTGAAGTCGACATTCAGTCGTTCAAACGGGCGAGTGGCCTTAATGAGGTGTGCCCTGTCAGGCCGGTAGAAGTGCGGCTTGCACTCTGTACAAACCTGGCAACTTCGAGTTATCGACCTGACATCCTCTATGGAATAGGGCAGATTCCGAGCCTTTACAAAATGGAAAAACCGAGTGATCCCTGGATGGCAGAGATCATTGTGGAGGGCCTGTAACCGGTCCTCCTGCACACTGGCACATGTTCCACGCGACAGGGCATCTGAGGGCTCATTGAGCTTCCCCGGACAGTACATGATATCATAGTTGTAGGTGGAGAGTTCGATTCTCCACCTCAAGATTTTATAAATCTTGATTTTCCCTTTTAACGTGTTGTTGAACATAAAAGCCACGGACCTCTGGTCCGTGAGCAGGGTAATCCGTTTACCAGCCAAATAATGGCGCCAATGCCGTACGGCCTCCACAATGGCCTGGGCCTCTTTTTCCACAGAGGAGTGCCGAATTTCAGGGCCTTGGAGGGTGCGAGAGAAAAAGGCGAAGGGCCTGCCCGCCTGGTTAAGTGTGGTGGCCAGGGCGAAATCAGATGCATCACTCTCCACCTGAAAGGGGATGGACTCATCGACAGCGTGCATCGTGGCTTTCGCGATGTCGGCTTTCATCCTTTCAAAGGCACGGCGAGCCTCTGTTGTCAGGGGAAAAGAGGTAGATTTTATGAGCGGACGGGCTTTGTCCGCATAATTGGGGACCCACTGTGCATAGTACGAGAAGAAGCCTAAGCACCTTCTCAGTGCTTTGATGCTAGTGGGTAGGGGAAGTTCAAGGAGGGGGCGCATACGGTCTGGATCGGGGCCGATGACCCCGTTTTCCACCATGTATCCGAGGATTGCTAGGCGGTGCTTGCTGAATACGCACTTCTCCTTGTTATAGGTCAGGTTCAGGAGAGTCGCAGTGCGTAGAAACTTCTGGAGGTTGGCGTCATGGTCCTGCTGGTCATGGCCGCAGATAGTGACGTTGTCCAGGTACGGGAAGGTAGCCCGTAGCCCATTTTGGTCCACCATTCGGTCCATCTCACGCTGGAAGACCGAGACCCCATTAGTGACGCCGAAAGGGACTCTCAAAAAGTGGTAGAGACAGCCATCCGCCTCAAAGGCCGTGTATTTGCGGTCCTCTGGGCGAATGGGGAGCTGGTGGTAGGCTGACTTCAAGTCGATGGTGGAGAACACCCGGTACTGCGCAATCTGGTTGACCATGTCAGATATGCGCGGGAGAGGGTACGCGTCCAGCTGCGTGTACCTATTAATGGTCTGACTATAGTCTATGACCATCCGGGGCTTGTCTCCAGTCTTGACCACCACGACTTGTGCTCTCCATGGGCTAGTGCTAGGTTGGATGACCCCCTTCCCTGAGGAGCCGCTGAACCTCAGATCGAATAAAGATCCGATCCTCAGCGCTGTAACGCCTGCTCTTAGTCGCGATGGGCTTGCAGCCTGGCACGAGATTTTCAAATAGGGAAGGCGGGGTAATTTTGAGTGTCGAGAGACTGCAAGTGGAGCACGCTGGACAATTTGGAGGCTGCTGTGCTCCCACTGAAAGAGGAGGGAGTGGCCCATCGTACCGCAGGGTCACACTCTTCAGGTGGACCATAAAGTCTAGCCCCAGGAGTACCGGAGCGCAAAGGTGCGGTAACACGAGGAGCCTGAACTTCTCATAAACTGTGCTCCGCACCGTTAAGGTTACCACACAGCTCCCAAGAACGACTATAGATCGGGAACTTGACGCCATGGAGATTGTCTGCCTGACAGTTTGCACATGGAGAGCGCACCGTTTCACTGTATCCGGATGGATAAAGCTCTCCGTGCTCCCGCTGTCAAACAGGCAATGTGCCAGACGCCTGTTTACCTCAATGTCCATCATGGACTTGTCGAGTCTGTGAGGCTTGGCGTGGTCCGGGATGATTGACGCCACTGTTGGATCCCGAGTGTAACTGCAGGCAGCTGAGATAGCCGACGATGAGGACCCCTGCTGGTCTTCTGCGGCCGGTGTCGACCAAAATGGCTGCGCCCACGAATCGCACGTGGTCGATGATGTTGAAAATGGCGGCAGCCGCAGGTCGCACGTGGCTTGCGTCGTCGTCATAGGAAATGGCGGTGTCCGTGAATCGCACGTGGCTGAAGACATCGACGAGGCCGGAGACGAGGAGATGGATCCTGGGGAGTCACACGCAGCACTGCTGAGCTTGGAAGGGGTCTTTGCTCGGCACACTTTTGCAAAGTGCCCTCTCTTTCCACAGGCACAGCAAAACACCGTCCTGGCCGGACATCTCTGACGAGGGTGCTTCACCAATCCGCAGAAATAGCACTGTGGGCCTCCAGGAGCTGCCGCAGCCGTCAGGTCTGAAGCTGAGAGCATTATCGCGCAGTTCCGAGGAGCCGCCGTGTATAGTTGAGGCGGTGGCTGTGCTTGCCACGCTGTTCCCACGTGGTCGGTGGGGTAGGTTTCGAGACTTCTGGAGGCCGTTTCCATTGCCTCGGCCAATTCTACCGTCTTAGCCAGGTCCAAGTTACGCTGTTCGAGTAGCCGCAGGCGAATATAGGTTGAGCCGATTCCCGCCACGAACGCATCTCGGATAAGATCGTTGGTGTATTGAGTAGCCGACACCTCCTTGCAGTTGCAGGCTCTGGCTAGCTGTTGAAGTTCGCGCAGGTACTGTCCCGTAGTTTCACCGGGCTGCCGCCGTCGAGTGGCTAATAGGTGATGAGCATGGATTTCGTTTATGGTACAGCTTCTTCAGTAATTCGATGGCCTCTTTGTAATTTTGGGTATCACGGATTGTTGCATACACAGTCATAGAAATCATAGAAACCCTACAGTGCAGAAGAAGGCCATTCGGCCCATCGAGTCTGCACCGACCACAATCCCATCCAGGCCCTACCCCCACATATTTTACCCACTAATCCCTCTAACCTACGCATCCCAGGACTCTAAGGGGCAATTTTTTTTTTAACCTGGCCAATTAACCTAACCCGCACATCTTTGGACTGTGAGAGGAAACCGGAGCACCCGGAGGAAATCGGGAGCTCCCCGTCCTCCACGCCAGTGTCGCTCACCCTGGCGTGGAGGACCCGCAATCTGTCGGCGTCGGACTGGACTGCTGTCGAGGCGTCGATGTAATCCTCAAAACACTTCAACCAATGGTCGAAAGTGTTCGACGCTCCAGCTGCACGCGGATCTAAGGTTAGCCAATCGGGTTTCAGCATCTGCTCCATTTTTCATCGAACAAAATTTTCGATTTTATTGTTGTGAATAAAATTGATGCGCGATTGATTCACATGGGAGACAAGGTCGTACCCGGGAATAAAGGCTTTTATTCACAACAAGAATAGAGCACACTGCTTAACAATACTATCCCAGACTAAGGGCTTCTCGGAAGTAGCAGTGACCTTTATACCCCTGTAAGAAGGCGGGGCCAAACGGAGTGTACCACAGAACAATGCTAACAGGTGGAACACCCCAACCCTAGCCCCAACAGCAACAAGAATAACATAAACACAAGTACCCATATTGGTAACCATCTATGGTTCACCACAATGCCTTAGGGTTCTCCTTAATCCTGTCTGCCAAGAACATTTCGTGACCTCTTTTTGCCCTTCTAACTCCCCGTTTGAGTTCTTTCCTACTCTCTCTGTATTCCTCCAGAGCTCCATCTGTTTTCAGTTGCCTGGACCTAACGTACGCCTCTCGTTTCTTTTTGATCAGATCCTCAATTTCCCTGGTTATCCACGGCTCTCGAATCCCACCTTTCCTATCCTTCCTTTTTACAGGCACATGCCTGTCCTGCAGTCTTATCAACTGTTCCTTAAAAGACTCCCACATGTCAGACGTGGACTTACCCCCGAACAGCCTCTCCCAATCAACGGCCACCAATTCCTGCCTAATCTGGCTATAGTTAGCCTTCCCCCAATTTAGCACCCTACCCTTAGGACAACACTCGTCCTTGTCCATTACTATCCTAAAGTTAACAGAGTTGTGGTCACTATTTGCCACATGTTCCCCTACCAAAAATTTGATGACCTGACCGGGCTCATTTCCCAGAACTAGATCCAGTATAGCCCCCTTTCTAGTCAGGCTATCTACATACTGTTCCAAAGAACCTTCCAGTACGCATTTTACAAATTCCTCCCCGTCCGGACCCCCAGCTCTAAGCACTTTCCAGTCTATACCAGGGAAATTGAAGTCTCCCACTACAACAACCCTATTTTTTCTGCACATATCCAGAATCTCCTGACATATCCGTTCCTCCGCTTCCCGTGGGCTGTTGGGGGGCCTGTAGTATACTCCCAGCATAGTGATTGCAGCTTTCCTGTTTCTGAGCTCCACCCACAGCGACTCATTACATGACCCCTCTAAATTGTCCACCCTCTGCACCGCTGTAATATGCTCCCTAATACCGCTACTCCCCCACCTTTTTTAGCCCCTCCTCTGTCTTGCCTAAAACACTTATACCCCAGAATATTCAGCTGCTAGTCCTGTCCTTCTTTTAACCCTGTCTCCGTCACCGCAACCACATCTAAATTCCGCGTAAGCATTAAGGCCCTAAGTTCGTCTGTCTTACCCGTTATGCTTCTTGCATTGAAGCAGATGCACTCCAGACCTCCAGGCCTGCTCAGGTCATCCTGCTCCAGAATGCTCTTCTTCTTAGCTAGCCTTGCCCTGGCCCCCAGCTCGACCCCAGCCTCAGTACTTACTGACCTACTGTTTTGATCCCCACCCCCCTGCCACACTAGTTTAAACCCTGCTGAAACACTCTAGCAAAACTCCCAGCCAGGATATTTGTGCCCTTCCAGTTAAGGTGTAACCCATCCTTTCCGTACAGGTGCCATCCTCTCATGAAGACTTCCCAATGATCTATGAATTTGAAACCCTCCCTGTTGCACCAGTCCTTTGGCCACGTGTTCAATTGTAGAATCTCCCTGTTCCTGGCCTCACTAGCACTAGGCACTGGGAGCAGTCCAGAGATTGCGACCTTAGAGGCCTTATTTTTTAGCCTAGCACCCATCTCCCTGAATTGCTCTCGTATGACCCCCCTGCTCTTTCTACCTCCGTCATTTTCACCAATGTGTACAATTACATCTGTTTGATTACCTTCCCTTTTTAATATGCTTCCTACCCTCTCGGAGACATCCAGTACCCCGGCACCAGGGAGACAGACTACTATCCTGGAGTCTCAGTCGCGCCCACAGAACCCACAGGAAGGGAGTTACTGAGTGAGGAAGGAGTTACTGAGTGAGGGAGTGAGTTACTGAGTAAGGGAGGGAGTTACTGAGTGAGGAAGGGAGTTACTGAGTGAGGGAGTGAGCTACTGAGTGAGGTAGGGAGTTACTGAGTGAGGGAATGAGTTACTGAGTGAGGGAGGGAGTTACTGAGTGAGGGAGGGAGTTACTGAGTGATGGAGGGAGTCACCTAGGGAGGGAGGGAGTTACTGAGTGAGGGAGGGAGTTACTGAGTGAGGGAGTGATTTACTGAGTGAGAGAGTGATTTACTGAGTGAGGGATTGATTTACTGAGTGAGGGAGGGAGTTACTGAGTGAGGGTGGGAGTTACTGAGTGAGGAAGGGAGTTACTGAGTGAGGGAGTGAGCTACTGAGTGAGGTAGGGAGTTACTGAGTGAGGGAATGAGTTACTGAGTGAGGGAGGGAGTTACTGAGTGAGGGAGGGAGTTACTGAGTGATGGAGGGAGTTACCAAGGGAGGGAGGGAGTTACTGAGTGAGGGAGGGAGTTACTGAGTGAGGGAGTGATTTACTGAGTGAGGGAGTGATTTACTGAGTGAGGGATTGATTTACTGAGTGAGGGAGGAAGTTACTGAGTGAGGGAGGGAGGTACTGAGTGAGGGTGGGAGTTACTGAGTCAGGGAGGGAGCTACTGAATGAAGGAGGGAGTTACTGAGTGAAAGAGGGAGTTACTGAGTGAAGGAGGGAGCTACTGCGTGAGGGAGGGAGTTACTGAGTGATTGAATGACTCACTGAGTGATGGAGTGAGTTACTGAGTGAGGGTGCGAGTTACTGAGTGAGGGAGGGGGTTACTGAGTGAGGGAGGGAGTTACTGAGTGAGAGAGGGAGTTACTGTGTGAGTGAGGGAGTAACTGAGTGTGGGACGGAGTTATTGAGTGAGTGAGTGAGTTACTGGGTGAGGATGTGAGTTACTGAGTGAGGGTGTGAGTTACTGAGTGGGGGAGTGAGTTACTGAGTGAGGGAGGGAGTGACTGAATGAGAGAAGGAGTGAGTTACCGAGTGAGGGAGTGAGTGACTGAATAAAGGTGGGAGATACTGAGTGAGGGAGGGGGTTACTGAGTGAGCGAAGGAGTTACTGAGTGAGGGACGGAGGCACTGATTGGGGGAGGGTGTAACTGAGTGAGGGAATGAGTTACAGCGTGAGGGAGTGAGTTACTGAGTGAGGAAGGGAGTTGCTGAGTGAGGGAGGGGGTTGCTGAGTGAGGGGGAGGGACTTGCTGAGTTAGGAAGGGAGTTGCTGAGTGAGGGAGGGAGTTGCTGAGTGAGGGAGGGAGTTGCTGAGTGAGGGTGTGCATTACTGAGTAAGGGAGTGAGTTACTGAGTGACGAAGGGAGTTACTGAGTGAGGGAGTGAGCTAATGAGTGAGGGAGGGAGTTACTGAGTGAAGGAGGGAGCTATTGAGTGAGGGAGGGAGCTACTGAGTGAGGGAAGGAGCTACTGAGTGAGGGAGTGAGTTACTGAGTGAGGGAGTAATTTACTGAGTGAGGGAGTAAGTTACTGAGTGAGGGAGGGAGTTACTGAGTGAGGGAGTGACTTACTGAGTGAGGGAGTGAGTCACTGAGTGAGGGAGGGAGTTATTGGGTGAGGGACAGAGTTACTGGGTGTGGGAGTGAGTTACTGAGTGAGGGAGGGAGTTACTGAGGGAGGGAGTTATTGAGTGAGGGAGGGAGTTACTTAGGGAGGGAATGTGTTATTGAGTGGGGAGTTACTGAGTGAGGGAATGTGTTACTGAGTGAGGGAGTGAGTTACTGAATGAGGGAATGAGTTACTGAGTGAGGGAGGGAGTTACTGAGTGTGGGAGGGAGTTGCTGGGTGAGGGTGGGAGGCACTGAGTCATGGAGTGAGATACTGAGTAAGGGAGTGAGTTACTGAGTGAGGGAGTGAGTTCCTGGGTTCCTGAGTGAGTCCCTGAGTGAGGGAGTGAGTTACTGTCTGAGGGCGTGAGCTACTGAGTGAGCGAATGAGTTACTGAGTGAGTGAGTAGGTTACTGATTCGGGAGTGAGCTCCTGAATTTGGAGTGAGTTACTGAGTGAGGGAGGCAGTTACTGAGTGAGGGAGGGAGTTGCTGGGTGAGCGTGGGAGCTAGTGAGTCACAGAGTGAGATACTGAGTACGGGAGTGAGTTACTTAGTGAGGGAGGGAGTTACTGAGTAAGGGAGTGAGTTACTGAGTGTGGGAGTGCGTCTCTGAGTGATGGAGGGAGTTACTGAGTGAGGGAGGGAGTTACTCAGGGAGGGAGTTATTGAGTGAGGGAGGGAATTACTGAGTGAGGGAGTGAGTAATTGAGTGAGGGAGGGAGTTATTAAGTGAGGGAGGGTATGAGTTACTGAGTGAGGGAGTGACGTAGTGAGTGAGGATGTGAGTTGCTGAATGAGGGTGTGAGTTACTGATTGAGGGAGGGAGCTCCTGAGTGAGGGACGGAGTTACTGAGTGAGGGAGGGAGATACTGTGTGACGGAGGGAGTTACTGAGGTAGGGAGGGAGTTACTGAGTGATGGAGGGTGTTACTGTGTGAGGGAGTGAGTTACTGAGTGAGGGAGGTAGTTACTGAGTGAGGGAGGGAGTTACAGGGTGAGGGAGGGTGTTACTGTGTGAATGAGGGAGTTACTGAGTGCGGGAGGGAGGTACTGAGTGAGGGAAGGAGATACTTAGTGAAGGAATGAGTTAGAGTGAGGGACTGAATTACTGAGTGAGGGAGTGAGTTACTGAGTGAGGGAGGGAGATACTTAGTGAAGGAATGAGTTAGAGTGAGGGACTGAATTATTGAGTGAGGGAGTGAGTTACTGAGTGAGGGACAGAGTTACTGAGTGAGGGAGGGAGTTCCTGAGTGAGGGACAGAGTTACTGAGTGAGGGAGGGAGTTCCTGAGTGAGGGTGTGTGTTACTGAGTGAGGGACGGAGTTACTGAGTGTGGGAGGGAGTAGCTGGGTGAGGGAGTGAGTTCCTGAGTGAGGGACTGAGTTACTGTGTGAGGGCGTGAGCTACTGAGTGAGAGAATGAGTTACTGAGTGAGTGAGTAAGTTACTGATTCGGGAGAGAGCTCCTGAATGGGGGAGTGAGTTGCTGAGTGAGGGTGTGAGTAACTGAGTGAGGGAGTTATTGAGTGAGGAGGGAGTGAGTTACTGAGTGAGAGAATGAGTTACTGAGTGAGGGAGTAAGTTACTGAGTGAGGTGAGCGAGGGAGGTATTGAGTAGGGTGGGAGTTACTGAGTGAGGGTGGGAGTTACTGAGTGAGGGAGGGTGTTACTGAGTGAGCGTGTTAGTTACTGAGTGACGGAGAGAGTTACTGTGTGAGGGAGTGAGTTAATGAGTGAGGGAGTGAATTACTGAGGGAGGGTGTGAGCTACTGTGTGAGGGAGGGAATTACTGAGTGAGGGAGTGAGTAATTGAGTGAGGGAGGGAGTTATTAAGTGAGGGAGGGAATGAGTTACTGAGTGAGGGAGTGACGTAGTGAGTGAGGATGTGAGTTACTGAATGAGGGTGTGAGTTACTGATTGAGGGAGGGAGTTCCTGAGTGAGGGACGGAGTTACTGAGTGAGGGAGGGAGATACTGTGTGACGGAGGGAGTTTCTGAGTTAGGGAGGGAGTTACTGAGTGATGGACTGAGTTACTCTGTGAGAGAATGAGTTACTGAGTGAGGGAGCGAGTTGCTGAGTGAGGATGTGAGTTATGGAGCGAGGGGGTTCTTGAGTAAGGGAGGGAATTACTGAGTGAGGGAGGGAGCTAATGATTGAGGGTGTGAGATACTGAGTGAGGGAGTTATTGAGTGAGGAGGGAGTGAGTTACTGAGTAAGGGAGTGAGTTACTGAGTGAGGAGTGAGTTACTGAGTGAGGGAGTAAGTTACTGAGCGAGGGTGTGTGTTACTGAGTGAGGGACGGAGTTACTGAGTGTGGGAGGGAGTTGCTGGGTGAGGGAGTGAGGGAGGGAGCTAATGATTGAGGGTGTGAGATACTGAGTGAGGGAGCGAGTGAGTGAGGAGGAGTGAGTTACTGAGTGAGGGTGTGAGTTACTGAGTGAGGGAGTGAGTTACTGAGTGAGGGAGTAAGTTACTGAGTGAGGGTGTGTGTTACTGAGTGAGGGACGGAGTTACTGAGTGTGGGAGGAAGTTGCTGGGTGAGGGAGTGAGTTCCTGAGTGAGGGAGTGAGTTACTGTGTGAGGGCGTGAGCTACTGAGTGAGAGAATGAGTTACTGAGTGAGTGAGTAAGTTACTGATTCGGGAGAGAGCTCCTGAATGGGGGAGTGAGTTGCTGAGTGAGGGTGTGAGTTACTGAGTGAGGGGGTTATTGAGTGAGGAGGGAGTGAGTTACTGAGTGAGAGAATGAGTTACTGAGTGAGGGAGTGAGTTACTGAGTGAGGGAGTAAGTTACTGAGTGAGGTGAGCGAGGGAGTTATTGAGTAGGGTGGGAGTTACTGAGTGAGGGGAGGGAGTTACTGAGTGAGGGAGGGTGTTACTGAGTGAGCGTGTTAGTTACTGAGTGACGGAGAGAGTTATTGTGTGAGGGAGTGAGTTAATGAGTGAGGGAGTGAATTACTGAGGGAGGGTGTGAGCTACTGTGTGAGGGAGGGAATTACTGAGTGAGGGAGTGAGTAATTGAGTGAGGGAGGGAGTTATTAAGTGAGGGAGGGTATGAGTTACTGAGTGAAGGAGTGACGTAGTGAGTGAGGATGTGAGTTACTGAATGAGGGTGTGAGTTACTGATTGAGGGAGGGAGTTCCTGAGTGAGGGTCGGAGTTACTGAGTGAGGGAGGGAGATACTGTGTGACGGAGGGACTTACTGAGTTAGGGAGGGAGTTACTGAGTGATGGAGGGTGTTACTGTGTGAGGGAGTGAGTTACTGAGTGAGGGAGGTAGTTACTGAGTGAGGGAGGGAGTTACAGGGTGAGGGAGGGTGTTACATAGAACATAGAAAGCCACAGCACAAACAGGCCCTTCGGCCCACAAGTTGCGCCGATCACATCCCCACCTCTAGGCCTATCTATAGCCCTCAATCCCATTAAATCCCATGTACTCATCCAGAAGTCTCTTAAAAGACCCCAACGAGTTTGCCTCCACCACCACCGACGTCAGCCGATTCCACTCACCCACCACCCTCTGAGTGAAAAACTTACCCCTGACATCTCCTCTGTACCTACCCCCCAGCACCTTAAACCTGTGTCCTCTCGTAGCAACCATTTCAGCCCTTGGAAATAGCCTCTGAGAGTCTACCCTATCCAGACCTCTCAACATCTTGTAAACCTCTATCAGGTCACCTCTCATCCTTCGTCTCTCCAGGGAGAAGAGACCAAGCTCCCTCAACCTATCCTCATAAGGCATGCCCCCCAATCCAGGCAACATCCTTGTAAATCTCCTCTGCACCCTTTCAATGGCTTCAACATCTTTCCTGTAATGAGGTGACCAGAACTGCGCGCAGTACTCCAAGTGGGGTCTAACCAGGGTCCTATAAAGCTGCAGCATTATCTCCCGACTCCTAAACTCAATCCCTCGATTAATGAAGGCCAGTACGCCGTACGCCTTCTTGACCGCATCCTCCACCTGCGAGGCCGATTTAAGAGTCCTATGGACCCGGACCCCAAGGTCCTTCTGATCCTCTACACTGCTAAGAATGGTACCCTTCATATTATACTGCTGCTTCATCCCATTGGATCTGCCAAAATGGATCACCACACACTTATCCGGGTTGAAGTCCATCTGCCACTTCTCCGCCCAGTCTTGCATTCTATCTATGTCTCGCTGCAACTTCTGACATCCCTCCAAACTATCCACAACACCACCTACCTTGGTGTCGTCAGCAAACTTACCAACCCATCCCTCCACTTCCTCATCCAGGTCATTTATGAAAATGACAAACAGCAAGGGTCCCAGAACAGATCCCTGGGGCACTCCACTGGTCACTGACCTCCATGCAAAGAAAGACCCCTCCACAGCCACTCTCTGCCTTCTGCAGGCAAGCCAGTTCTGGATCCACAAGGCAACAGCCCCTTGGATCCCATGCCCTCTCACTTTCTCAAGAAGTCTTGCATGGGGGACCTTATCGAACGCCTTGCTGAAGTCCATATAGACCACATCCACCGCTCTTCCTTCGTCAATGTGTTTGGTCACATTTTCAAAGAACTCCACCAGGCTCGTAAGGCACGACCTGCCCTTGACAAAGCCGTGCTGACTACTTTTGATCATACTAAACTTCTCTAGATGATCATAAATCCTGTCTCTCAGGATCCTCTCCATCAACTTACCAACCACTGAGGTTAGACCCACCGGTCGGTAATTTCCCGGGCTGTCCCTGTTCCCTTTCTTGAATATAGGGACCACATCTGCAATCCTCCAATCCTCCGGAACCTCTCCCGTCTCCATCGACGATGCAAAGATCATCGCCAAAGGCTCCGCAATCTCCTCCCTCGCCTCCCACAGTAACCTGGGGTACATCCCATCCGGTCCCGGCGACTTACCAACCTTGATGCCATTCAATAGTTCCAACACATCCTCTTTCTTTATGTCCACATGCTCGATCCTTTCTGTCCACCGCAAACCAGCAGTACAACCACCCAGATCCCTTTCCACCGTGAACACCGTTACTGTGTGAATGAGGGAGTTACTGAGTGCGGGAGGGAGGTACTGAGTGAGGGAAGGAGATACTTAGTGAAGGAATGAGTTAGAGTGAGGGACTGAATTACTGAGTGAGGGAGTGAGTTACTGAGTGAGGGAGGGAGATACTTAGTGAAGGAATGAGTTAGAGTGAGGGACTGAATTACTGAGTGAGGGAGTGAGTTACTGAGTGAGGGACAGAGTTACTGAGTGAGGGAGGGAGTTCCTGAGTGAGGGACAGAGTTACTGAGTGAGGGAGGGAGTTCCTGAGTGCGGGAGGGAGTTACTGAGTGAGGGAGGGTGTTACAGATCCTCTGCACCTCGGCCTGGAGCAGCAACTGCTTTCTGTGTTTAGGCCTCAGTCAGCACATGGCACACTCCTCCCCCACTATCCGAAACACCAGCACTTGGTAGAGTCCCTGACCACACCCCGCAGCAAGGCAATGTCACTGCAAAGTGCTGTTGAGGGGGAGGGTGAGCAGGAGCCCTCGAAGCTGATGCCACAGTGCGCTTCAGCGCTGCCCAGGAGTGGAGGGAGCGGGACCCACTGCCGGAACCGTACCCCCCCTCAACCCCACTCCGAGACAACACTGGTCCATGGGCCAACACCTGAAGGCAGCAGGAGGAAGGTCACCTGGCATCTCCATGGCCTGCCTGCAACATTCCCCACGCTCCGCTGGCAGCACCTACTCCTCACGCCAGTTCAAGGCTGCCACCCCAGGTTGCGACTTTTAAATACCTATTCTGATTTGAGCCAAAGTTACATCATGCCAAAGAGGTGGGAGATGCAGACGTGAGCGGAGATTGCCGTGTGGATTTCGATAATGGCATGTAAAGGTATGTAAACTCATGCTAATCAGCGGCCCGCCGGTTTTCTGCAGGTTCCCGGCGGTGCCATTTTTCTCCGGCTGGGAGATGAGTGCGGGTCGTAAAAGCTGTCGGGGAACCCGTGAAATGGCCGACACATGCATCTCCCAGCCCAACCCGACAGAAATGTTACGGGTCGCAATGGGAGAATCGCGGCCAACATTTCCAATAATTAACAACAGTGCAAAAAGAGAGTCATATTTACAATACTTGAGAGTGCTCAGTTCCAAGACATTACATCTCCAGTTCTTCAACAAACTATATACATTCATTACATTTCACTGTGTGCTGTTTTTATAGATTAGCACACAGTTCTGCAGTCCGAGGGTCTTCGACAGTTACCGGCCCCTCGGTTGAAAGGCTTTAAACGGTGGCCTTTCCCCATTGTGCCTTTGCGGCGGTTGCCCCAAGCTTGAGAGAGCCCCTCAGCACGTAGTCCTGGACCTTGGAATGTGCCGGTTTGCAACACTCGGTCATATTCATAGAGTCATAGAGGTTTCCAGCATGGAAACAGGCCCTTCGGCCCAACTTGTCCATGCCATCCATTTTTTTCAACCCCGAAACTAGTCCCAATTGCCCGCATTTGGCCCATATCCCTCGATACCCATCTTGCCCATGCAACTGTCTAAATGCTTTTTAAAAGACAAAATTGTACCCACTTCTACGACTACCTCTGGCAGCTTGTTCCAGACACTCACCACACAGTGTGAAAAAATTGCCCCTCTGGGCACTTTTGTATCTCTCCCCAATCACCTTAAACCTATGCCCTCCAGTTTTAGACTCTCCTACCTTTGGGAAAAGATATTGACTATCTAGCTGATCTGTGCCACTCATTATTTTATAGACCTCTATAAGGTCACCCCTCTGCCTCCTACGCTCCAGAGAAAAAAGTCCCAGTCTATCCAGCCCCTCCTTATAACTCAAACGATCAAGTCCCGGTAGCATCCTAGTAAATCTTTTCTGCACTCTTTCTCGTTTAATAATATCCTTTCTATAATAGGGTGACCAGAACTGTACACAGTATTCCAAGTGTGACCTTGCCAATATCTTGTACAACTTCAACAAGACGTCCTAACTCCTGTATTCAATGTTCTGACCGATGAAACCAAGCATGCTGAATGCCTTCCTCACCACTCTGTCCAACTGTGACTCCACTTTCAAGGAGCTATGAACCTGTATCCCTAGATCGCTAACTCTCCCCAACACCCTACCATTAACTGAATAAATTCTGCCCTGGTTCAATCTACCCAAATGCATCACCTCGCATTTGTCTAAATTAAACTCCATCTGCCATTCGCAGCCCACTGGCCCAATTGATCAAGATCCCGTTGCAATCCAAGATACCCTTCTTCACTGTCCACTATGCCACTAATCTTGGTGTCATCTGCAAACTTACTAACCATGCCTGCCATATTTTCATCCAAATCATGAATATAATTGACAAATAACAGTGGACCCAGCACTGATCCCTGAGGCACACCGCTGGTCACAGGCTTCCAGTTTGAAAAACAACCCTTTACAACCACCCTCTGGCTTCTGTCTTCAATAAGGAGTCTAACAACACCAGGTTAAAGTCCAACAGGTTTATTTGGTAGCAAACGGCACTAGCTTTCGGAGCGCTGCTCCTTCGTCAGATGGAGTGGAAATCTGCTTTCAAACAGGGCACAGAGACACAAAATCAAGTTACAGAATACTGATTAGAATGCGAATCCCTACAGCCAACCAGGTCTTAAAGATAGACACTGTGAGTGGAGGGAGCATTAAGCACAGATTAAAGAGATGTGTATTGTCTCCAGACAGGACAGCCAGTGAGATTCTGCAAGTCCAGCAGGCAAGCTGTGGGGGTTACTGATAGTGTGACATAAACCCAACATCCCGGTTCAGGCCGTTTAGGCAGATACTGATAGCCAAGTTCCGCACACGTGAGGACGGCCTAAACCGGGATGTTGGCTTTATGTCACACTATCAGTAACCCCCACAGCTTGCCTGCTGGACTTGCAGAATCTCACTGGCTGTCCTGTCTGGAGACAATACACATCTCTTTAACCTGTGCTTAATGCTCCCTCCACTCACATTGTGTGTATCTTTAAGACCTGGTTGGCTGTAGGGATTCACATTCTAATCAGTATTCTGTAACTTGATTTTGTGTCTCTGTGCCCTGTTTGAGAGCAGATTTCCACTCCATCTGACGAAGGAGCAGCGCTCCGAAAGCGAGTGGCGTTTGCTACCAAATAAACCTGTTGGAGTTTAACCTGGTGTTGTTAGACTTCTTACTGTGTTTACCCCAGTCCAACGCCGGCATTTCCACATTCTGTCTTCAAGCCAATTTTGCATCCATTTGGCTAACTCACCCTGGATCCCATGAGATTTAACAGTCGAGGCCAAATCTTTGCACTGGAAGATCAGCAGGTTTCGGGTGGAGCAAAGTGCATCCTTCACCGAGTTGATGACCCTCCAGCAGCAGTTGATATTTGTCTCGGTGTGCGTCCCCGGAAACAGCCCGTAGAGCACAGAGTCCTGCGTCACCGAGCTGCTCGGGACGAACCGCGACAAATACCACTGCATCTCACTCCAGACCTTCTTTGCAAAGGCACATTCCACAAGGAGATGTACGACCGTCTCATCAGCCCTGCAGCCGCTTCAAGGGCAGCGTGCGGTGAGGTTGAGCCCTCGGGCGTGCATAAAGGATCTGACGGGGAGTGCCCTTCTCACCACCAGCCAAGCCAGGTCTTGGTGCTTGTTTGAAAGTTCTGGTGATGAGGCATTCTGCCAGATGACACTGACAGTCTGCTCAGGGAACGATCTCTCAGGGCCTCAAGGACATTACGTGCTGACCACTGCTTGATCGCCATGTGGTCAAAGGTGTGTTTCCGGAAGAATTTCTCCATGAAGGACAGGTGCTGCGGTACGGTCCAACAGCTTGGAGCGTTCCGCGCCAGAGTGGCCAGACCCATCCTCCGCAACACTTGGGACAGGTAGAACCTTAAAAGTAGTGGCACTTGTTGTTAGTGTACCGAGGATCTACACACAGCTTGATGCAGCCGCACACAAAGGTGGCCATCAGGATGAGGGCGGCGTTAGGAACGTTTTTCCCTCCGTTCTCTGGAGATTTGTGCATCGCCTCCCTCCGGATATGATTCATCTTTGATCTCCAGATAAATTTGAAGATGGCCCGGGTCACTGCTGTTGCGCAGGATTTGGGGATAGGCCAGACAGACTGTACCTCACACCGGATGACCAGGTTTTTTCCGGTGATAGAGAGGGAGCGTTGCTCCCACAAGCCCAATTTTTGTCTGGCTTTGGTGATGCGCTCCTCCCAGTTTTTGGCGCATGCCCCTGCCACTCCGAACCATATCCCCAGCACCTTGAGGTAGTCTACCCTAACGGTGAAGGGGACAAAGGATGTGTCAGGCCAGTTCCCAAAGAACATGGCCTCTCTCTTACCTTGGTTGACTTTGGCCCCCGAGGCCAGCTCGAACTGCTCACAGACTCGAAGAAGCCTGCGAACAGACGAGGGGTCCGAGCAGAAGACAGCCACGTCATCCATGTAGAGGGAGGCTTTGACTTGCGTCCCTCCGCTGCTGGGATTGTAACCCCTTTGATGCCTGGGTCGCTTCTATGGGCCTCGGCAAAGGGTTCAATGCAACACACAAAAAGGACGGAGGAGAGAGGGCAGCCCTGCCTGACTCCAAACCTGATCTGAAACATATCTGATTCCCACCCATTGATTGAAACAGCGCTGCTGATGTCTGTGTAGAGCAGTTGGATCCAATTGCAGATTCCCTCCCCAAACCCCATTTTGGAGAGCACATCCATCATGTAGCTGTGCGATATTCTGTCAAACGCCTTCTCCTGGTCTAGACTGATGAGAAGTTTAACAACACCAGGTTAAAGTCCAACAGGTTTATTTGGTAGCAAAAGCCACACAAGCTTTCGGAGCTCTAAGCCCCTTCTTCAGGTGAGTGGTAATTCTGTTCACAAACAGAGCTTATAAAGACACAGACTCAATTTACATGAATAATGGTTGGAATGCGAATACTTACAACTAATCAAGTCTTTAAGAAACAAAACAATGTGAGTGGAGAGAGCATCAAGACAGGCTAAAAAGATGTGTATTGTCTCCAGACAAGACAGCCAGTGAAACTCTGCAGGTCCACGCAACTGTGGGAGTTACAAATAGTGTGACATGAACCCAATATCCCGGTTGAGGCCGTCCTCGTGTGTGCGGAACTTGGCTATCAGTTTCTGCTCAGCGACTCTGCGCTGTCGTGTGTCGCGAAGGCCGCCTTGGAGAACGCTTACCCGAATATCAGAGGCCGAATGCCCGTGACCGCTGAAGTGCTCCCCAACAGGAAGAGAACAGTCTTGCCTGGTGATTGTCGAGCGGTGTTCATTCATCCGTTGTCGCAGCGTCTGCATAGTTTCCCCAGTGTACCATGGCGGGATGTACCGGGACATCCTTTCTTGCAGCGTATCAGGTAGACAACGTTGGCCGAATTGCAAGAGTATGTACCGTGTACCTGAGGCATGGTACATTGGGGAAACTATGCAGACGCTGCGACAACGGATGAATGAACACCGCTCGACAATCACCATGCAAGACTGTTCTCTTCCTGTTGGGGAGCACTTCAGCGGTCACGGGCATTCGGCCTCTGATATTCGGGTAAGCGTTCTCCAAGGCGGCCTTCGCGACACACGACAGCGCAGAGTCGCTGAGCAGAAACTGATAGCCAAGTTCCGCACACACGAGGACGGCCTCAACCGGGATATTGGGTTCATGTCACACTATTTGTAACTCCCACAGTTGCGTGGACCTGCAGAGTTTCACTGGCTGTCTTGTCTGGAGACAATACACATCCTTTTAGCCTGTCTTGATGCTCTCTCCACTCACATTGTTTTGTTTCTTAAAGACTTGATTAGTTGTAAGTATTCGCATTCCAACCATTATTCATGTAAATTGAGTCTGTGTCTTTATAAGCTCTGTTTGTGAACAGAATTACCACTCACCTGAAGAAGGGGCTTAGAGCTCCGAAAGCTTGTGTGGCTTTTGCTACCAAATAAACCTGTTGGACTTTAACCTGGTGTTGTTAAACTTCTTACTACATCCATGATAATCAGCATAGATGATGTTGAACTGGCTCTACAGATTAACGGATTAAAAAGCCAGCTCAGAAAGGTGTTGTGGAATGAAAACACTGGTGGGGTTGGGGTTACACGAAGAGGTAGTGATGACTCTACATCTAAAAGAAATCATAGCACAGTTGGAGACCCTTGCTAAATGATAAATGAACTGATTAGAGAGGATCGGAATGCGTTCAATTAAGTTGCCCAGAATGAGGTGTGTGGACTGTATGGGGCTTGGTTGCTGGGGAAGGGACAAAACAATCTGGAAGATTTGAGACTGGGGCAGATACCCTCATGGATCAGCAACCAGCATCTAACAGCATTACACCCTTACAACAGCACATTGAGTCCCTGCCAGTTTCGTGTGGCCTCAGAGACATAATGTGGAGATGCCGGCGTTGGACTGGGGTAAACACAGTAAGACGTTTAACAACACCAGGTTAAAGTCCAACAGGTTTATTTGGTAGCAAAAGCCACACAAGCTTTCGGAGCCCCAAGCCCCTTCTTCAGGTTCACTTTTATTGTTTGTATCTGAAAGACTTGATTAGAAACATAAAAACATAGAAACATAGAAAACTACAGCACAAAACAGGCCCTTCGTCCCCACAAGTTGTGCCGAACATATCCCTACCTTTTAGGCCTACCTATAACGCTCCATCCTATTAAGTCCCATGTACTCATCCAGGAATCTCTTAAAAGACCCTATTGAGTTTGCCTCCACCACCACTGACGGCAGCCAATTCCACTCGCCCACCACCCTCTGAGTGAAAAACTTCCCCCGAACATTTCCCCTGTACCTACCCCCCAGCACCTTAAACCTGTGTCCTCTCGTAGCAGCCATTTCCACCCTGGGAAAAAGCCTCTGAGAGTCCACCCGATCTATGCCCCTCAACATCTTATATACCTCTATTAGGTCTCCTCTCATCCTACGTCTCTCCAAGGAGAAAAGACCAAGCTCCCTCAGCCTATCTTCATAAGGCATACCACTGAATCCAGGCAACATCCTTGTAAATCTCCTCTGCACCCTTTCAATCTTTTCCACATCCTTCCTGTAATGAGGCGACCAGAACTGAGCACAGTACTCCAAGTGGGGACTGATGAGGGTCTTATATAGCTGCATCATTATCCCCGGACTCCTAAACTCAATCCCTCGATTGATAAAGGCCAGCACACCATACACCTTCTTAACCACCTCCTCCATCTGCGGGGCCGATTTTAGAGTCCTATGGACCCGGACCCCAAGGTCCTTCTGATCCTCCACAGTACTAAGAGTCGTTCCCTTTATATTGTACTCCTTCATCCCATTCGACCTGCCAAAATGGACCACGACGCATTTATCTGGGTTGAAGTCTATCAGCCACTTGTCCGCCCAGTCTTGCATCCTATCTGTGTCCCTCTGTAACTTCTGACATCCCTCCAGACTATCCACAACCCCACCAACCTTCGTGTCGTCGGCAAACTTACCAACCCATCCCTCCACTTCCTCATCCAGGTCATTTATGAAAATGACGAACAGCAAGGGTCCCAGAACAGATCCCTGGGGCACTCCACTGGTGACCGACCTCCAATTAGAAAAAGACCCATCTATACACACTCTCTGCCTCCTTTGGGCAAGCCAGTTCTGGATCTAGAGGGCAGCAGCCCCTTGGATCCCATTCCCTCTCACTTTTTCTAGAAGCCTTGCATGGGGGACATTATCGAACACCTTGCTAAAATCCATATAAACCACATCTACCGCTTTCCCTTCCTCAATGTGTTCAGTCACATTTTCGAAGAACTCCACCAGGCTTGTAAGGCACGATCTGCCTTTGACAAAGCCATGCTGAGTATTCGTGAGCATACTAAACCTCTCTAAATGCTCATAAATCTTGTCCCTCAGGATCTTCTCCATCAGCTTACCAACCACTGAGGTTAGACTCACCGGTGGGTAATTTCCTGGGCGATCCCTATTCCCCTTCTTGAAAATAGGAACCACATCCGCAATCCTCCAATCCTCTGGCACCTCTCCCGTCTCCATCGATGACGCAAAGATCATCGTCAGAGGCTCTGCAATCTCTTCCCTCGCCTCCCACAGTAACCTGGGGTACATCCCATCCGGACCCGGTGACTTATCTATCTTGATGCCATTCAAAGATTCCAGCACAACTTAGCTGTAAGTATTCGCATTCCAACCATTATTCATGTAAATTGAATTTGTGTCTTTATATGCCCTGTTTGTGAACAGAATTCCCACTCACCTGAAGAAGGGGCTTGGGGCTCCGAAAGCTTGTGTGGCTTTTGCTACCAAATAAACCTGTTGGACTTTAACCTGGTGTTGTTAAATTTCTTACTCAGAGACATACCCAGCGCCAGTTGATTGGAACATAGAACATAGAAAAAGTACAGCGCAAACAGGCCCTTCGGCCCACATGTTGCGCCAGTCATGTCCCTACCTACCTAGGCTTATATACAGGCTTACCTATAACTCTCAATCCTATTAAGTCCCATGTACTCATCCAGAAGTCTCTTAAACGACCCTATCGAGTTTGCCTCCACCACCACTGACGGCAGTGGATTCCACTCACCCACCACCCTCTGAGTGAAAAACTTACCCCTGACATCTCCTCTGTACCTACACCCCAGCACCTTAAACCTGTGTCTTCTTTAGCAGCCATTTCAGCCCTGGGAAAAAGCCTCCGAGAATCCACCCGATCTATACCTCTCAACATCTTGTACACCTCTATCAGGTCACCTCTCATCCTTCGTCTCTCCAAGGAGAAAAGACCGAGCTCCCTCAACCTATCCTCATAAGGCATGCCAACCAATCCAGGCAACATCCTTGTAAATCTTCTCTGCACCCTTTCAATCATTTCCACATCCCTCCTGTAATGAGGCGACCAGAACTGAGCACAGTACTCCAAGTGGGGTCTGACGAGGGTCTTATAAAGCTGCATCATTATCTCCCGACTCCTAAACTCAATCCCTCGATTGATGAAGGCCAGCACACCATACGCCTTCTTAACCACCTTCTCTACCTGCGAGGCCGATTTAACAGTCCTATGGACTCAGACCCCAAGGTCCTTCTGATCCTGTACACTGCTAAGAGTCTTACCCTTGATATTATACTCCTTCATCCCATTTGACCTGCCAAAATGGACCACTACACATTTATCCGGGTTGAAGTCCATCTGCCACTTCTCCGCCCAGTCTTGCATCCTATCTATGTCCCTCTGTAACTTCTGACATCCCTCCAGACTATCCACAACCCCACCAACCTTCGTGTCGTCGGCAAACTTACCAACCCATCCCTCCACTTCCTCATCCAGGTCATTTATGAAAATGACAAACAGCAAGGGTCCCAGAACAGATCCCTGGGGCACTCCACTGGTGACCGACCTCCATTCAGAAAAACCACTCTCTGCCTTCTGCAGGCAAGCCAGTTCTGGATCCACAAGGCAACAGCCCCTTGGATCCCATGCCCTCTCACTTTCTTGAGAAGTCTTGCATGGGGGACCTTATCGAACGCCTTGCTGAAGTCCATATAAACTGTTCATCTACTGTTTTTCCTTCATCAGTGTGTTTAGTCACATTTTCAAAGAACTCCACCAGGCTCGTAAGGCGCAATTTGCCTTTGACAAAACCGTGCTGACTACTTTTGAGCATACTAAACTTCTCTAAATGTTCATAAATCCTGTCCCTCAGGATCTTCTCCATCAACTTACCAACCACTGAGGTTAGACTCACCGGTTGGTAATTTCCTGGGCGATCCCTATTCCCTTTCTTCAATATAGGAACCACATCCACAATCCTCCATTCCTCTGGAACCTCTCCCGTCTCCATCAGTCTCGCTCTCTCTCATCGTCCATCTTGGTGAGTCACTAAAAAGCCAGAATATAATTCCGGGGTACAGAACCATAAATGGGCCGAGCACTTCAAAACTGCTCACTCAAGGGGATCTACTGGTCAGGAATAAACAGTGGTCCCTCTCTCTCTCTCTCTCTCTCTCGTGAAGCTGTCCCAGTGTGGCACTTCTGGGTTGTATTTTACTACCTACAAGAAAGAGACACACGGTCGTAAGTGGCAGCCAGGATAACTTGTGTGGCATAAGGTTGAGTTCACTGGACAGGAATAAACAGTGAGTCTTTCTCGCTCTCTCTTGTGAAGCTATCCCAGAGTGACACACCCGGGTTGTGTGTTGAACACCGGCGGGAGAGAGAAACCCACAGTTATCAGTGGCATCCGAGACCAGTCTGTGTGGAGAGTAAAAGGACCTTTACAGTGGTGGCAAAGTCCTGCAGGGCTGAGGTAGCAGTCCAACACTGCCTCAGATCCCTGACCACGACTGGGTGACATCGGTGGTGTTGTGTAGCCCTCGGTTGGTGTCAGGGTTGCAGGCTGGTCTCCGCCTTGGACGTTGCTGCTGCTGTTGGTGTCCTCGTTTCTGTTTTCTGGGGTCAGGGGAGCCTTGGCCGGGAGGCAAGGGATGTGATTGCAGAGCCTTTGGCTTTGATCTTTGTGTCCTCACTGTCCACGGGGATAGTGCCAGAGGACTGGAAAGTGGCGAATGTTGTTCCTCTGTTCAAGAAAGGAAATAGGAATGACCCTGGTAATTATGGGTAATTATGGTCAGTAAGTTAATGGAAAAGGTCCTGAGGGATAGGATTTACGACCATTTAGAAAGATGCAGATTAATCCGTCAACATGGATTCGTGAAGGGTAAGTCTTGCCTCACAAATTTGATTGAATTTTTTGAGGAGGTAAGTAAATGTGTCGATGAAGGTAGAGCAGTTGATGTCATATACATGGATTTTAGTAAGGCGTTTGATAAGGTCCCCCATGGTCGGCTCATGAAGAAAGTAAGGAGGTGTGGGATAGAGGGAAATTTGGCCAATTGGATAAGTAACTGGCTATCCCATGACTTCCTTTGGAGTCATGGTGAGCAATCACTGAAACAACTATATGATGACATCAACAAGTTCCATCCCACCATCAGACTCACCATGGACTACTCTCCGGAATCGGTTGCATTCTTGGACACACGCATCTCCATTAAGGACGGTCACCTCAGCACCTCACTGTACCGCAAACCCACGGATAACCTCATGATGCTCCACTTCTCCAGCTTCCACCCTAAACACGTAAAAGAAGGCATCCCCTACGGACAAGCCCTCCGAATACACAGGATCTGCTCGGATGAGGAGGATCGCAACAGACACCTCCAGACGCTGAAAGATGCCCTCATAAGAACAGGATATGGCGCTCGACTCATCGATCAACAGTTCCGACGCGCCACAGCGAAAAACCGCACCGACCTCCTCAGAAGACAAACACGGGACACGGTGGACAGAGTACCCTTCGTCGTCCAGTACTTCCCCGGAGCAGAGAAGCTACGGCATCTCCTCCAGAGCCTTCAATATGTCATTGATGAAGATGAACATCTCGCCAAGGCCATCCCCACACCCCCACTTCTTGCCTTCAAACAACCACGCAACCTCAAACAGACCATTGTCCGCAGCAAACTACCCAGCCTTCAGGAGAACAGTGACCACGACACCACACAACCCTGCCACAGCAACCTCTGCAAGACGTGCCGGATCATCGACACAGATGCCATCATCTCACGTGAGAACACCATCTACCAGGTGCACGGTACCTACTCTTGCAACTCGGCCAACATTGTCTACCTGATACGCTGCAGGAAAGGATGTCCCGAGGCATGGTACATTGGGGAAACCATGCAGATGCTACGACAACGGATGAATGAACACCGCTCGACAATCACCAGGCAAGACTGTTCTCTTCCTGTGGGGAAGCACTTCAGCAGTCACGGGCATTCAGCCTTGGATCTTCAGGTAAGAGTTCTCCAAGGCAGCCTTCACGACACACGACAGCGCAGAGTCGCTGAGCAGAAACTGATAGCCAAGTTCTGCACACATGAGGACGGCCTAAACCGGGATGTTGGATTTATGTCACATTATCAATAACCCCCACAGCTTTCCCCCTGATCTTGCAGAATGTTACTAGCTGTTCTGTCTGGAGACAATACACATCTCTTTAACCTGTGTTTAATGTTCCCTCCACCCACATTATCTGTACCTTTAAGACCTGGCTGGCTGTAGAGATTTGCATTCTAACTAGTATTCTGTAACTTGATTTCTGTGTCTCTGTGCACTGTTGGAGAACAGATTTTCACTCCATCTGACGAAGGGGCAGCGCTCCGAAAGCTTATGGTATTTGCTACCAAATAAACCTGTTGGACTTTAACCTGGTGTTGTGAGACTTCTTACTGTGCTTATCCCATAGAAGACAGAGGGTGGTGGTGGATGGAAAACTTTCAGACTGGAGACCAGTTACCAGCGGTGTACCACAAGGATCAGTGCTGGCTCCTCTGTGATTTGTGATGTTTATAAATGACTTGGAGGATGGGGCTGAAGGGTGGATCAGTAAATTTGCTGTTGACACCAAGATTGGTGGAATAGTGGATGAGGTGGAGGGCAGTTGTAGGCTGCAAAGAGACATTGATAGGATGCAGAGCTGGGCTGAAAAATTGGCAGATGGAGTTTAACACTGATAAGTGCGAGGTGATTCACTTTGGTGGGACAAATTTGAATGCAGATTACAGGGTCAAAGGTAGGGTTCTGAGGAATGTGGAGGAACAGAAAGATCTTGGGGTTCATATCCACAGATCTCTAAAGTTTGCCACTCAAGTGGATAGAGCTGTGAAGAAGGCCTATAGTGTGTTAGCGTTGAGTTTAAGAGCCGTGGGGTTATGCTGCAACTGTACAGGACCTTGGTGAGACCACATTTGGAATATTGTGTGCAGTTCTGGTCACCTCACTATAAGAAGGATGTGGAAGCACTGGAAAGAGTGCAAAGGAGATTTACCAGGATGCTGCCTGGTTTGGAGGGTAGGTCTTATGAGGAAAGGTTGAGGGAGCTAGGGCTTTTCTCTTTTGAGCGGAGGAGGTTGAGAGGTGACTTAATAGAGGTTTATAAGATGATGAGGGGGATAGATAGAGTGGACGTTCAGAGACTATTTCCTCAGGTGGATGTAGCTGTTACTAGGGGCATAACTATAAGGTTCATGGTGGGAGATATAGGAGGGATGTCCGAGGTAGGTTCTTTACTCAGAGAGTAGTTGGGGTGTGGAATGGACTGCCTGCTGTGATAGTGGAGTCGGACACCTTAGGAACTTCCAAGCGGTTATTGGATAGGCACATGGAACACACCAGAATGATAGGGAGTGGGATAGCTTGATCTTGGTTACGGACAAAGCTCGGCACAACATCAAGGGCCGAAGGGCCTGTACTGTGCTGTACTGTTCTATGTTCTATATTCTATATTCTCTTAAGGTCAACGTGCAGGTTCAGTCGGCAGTTAGGAAGGCAAATGCAATGTTTGCATTCACGTCGAGAGGGCGAGAATACAAGAGCAGGGATGTACTGCTGAGGTGTATAAGGCTCTGTTTAGACCCCATTTGGAGTATTGTGAGCAGTTTTGGGCCACATATCTAAGTATCTAAGGAACGATGTGCTGGCCTTGGAAAGGGTCCAGAGGAGGTTTACAAGAATGATCCCTGGAATGAAGAGCTTGTTGTATGAGGAACGGTTGAGGACTGTGGGTCTGTACACATTGGAGTTTAGAAGGATGAGGGGGGATCTTATTGAAACTTACAGGATACTGTGAGGCCTGGATAGAAACATAGAAACATAGAAAAACTACAGCACAATACAGGCCCTTCAGCCCACAAAGTTGTGCCGAACATGTCCCTACCTTAGCGATTACTAGGTTTACCTATAACCCTCTATCTTACTAAGTTCCATGTACTTATCTAAAAGTCTCTTAAAAGACCCTATCGAATCCGCCTCCACCACCATTGCTGGCAGCCCATTCCACGCACCCACCACCCTCTGAGTGAAAAACTTACCCCTGACATCTCCTCTGTACCTACTCCCCAGCACCTTAAACCTGTGTCCTCTTGTGGCAGCCATTTCAGCCCTAGGAAAAAGCCTCTGACTGTCCACTCGATCAATACCTCTCAACATCTTATACACCTCTATCAGGTCACCCCTCATCCTTCGTCTCTCCAAGGAGAAAAGGCCGAGCTCACTCAACCTATCCTCACAAGGCATGCTCCTCAACCCAGGCAACATCCTTGTAAATCTCCTCTGTACCCTTTCTATGGCTTCCACATCCTTCCTATAATGAGGCGACCAGAACTGAGCACAGTACTCCAAGTGGGGTCTGACCAGGGTCTTATATAGCTGCAACATTATCTCACGACTCCTAAACTCAATTCCTCGATTGATGAAGGCCAGTACACCATACGCCTTCGTAACCACAGCCTCAACCTGCACAGCTGCTTTGAGCGTCCTATGAACTCGGACCCCAAGATCCTTCTGACCTTCCACACTGCCAAGAGTCCTACCGTTAATATTATATTCTGCCATCCTATTTGACCTGCCAAAATGAACCACCTCACACTTATCTGGGTTAAACTCCATCTGCCACTTCTCCGCCCAGTCTTGCATCCTATCAATGTCTCGCTGCAACTTCTGACATCCCTCCACACTATCTACAACACCTCCAACCTTTGTGTCATCAGCAAACTTACCAACCCATCCCTCCACTTCCTCATCGAGGTCATTTATAAAAATCACAAAGAGTCAGGGTCCCTGAACAAATCCCTGGAGCACTCCACTGGTGACCGACCTGCATGCAGAATATGACCCATTCTTTGCCTTCTGTGGGCAAGCCAGTTCTGGATCCACAAAGCAATGTCCCCTCGGATCCCATGGCCCCTCACTTTCTCAATACGCCTTGCATGGGGCACCTTATCAAATGCCTTTCTGAAGTCCATATATACTACATCTTCCTTCATCAATGTGTTTAATCACATCCTCAAAAAATTCAATCAGGCTCGTAAGGCATGATCTGCCTTTGACAAAGCCATGCTGACTATTCTTAATCATATTATACCTCTCTAAATGATCATAAATCCTGCCTCTCAGGATCTTCTCCATCAACTTACCAACCACTGAGGTTAGACTCACCGGTCTATAATTTCCAGGGCTATCTCTACTCCCTTTCTTGAATAAAGGAACAACATCCGCAATCCTTCAATCCTCCGGAACCTCTCCCGTCGCCATTGATGATGCAAAGATCATTGCCAGAGGCTCAGCAATCTCCTCCCTCGCCTCCCACAGTAGCCTGGGGTACATCTCATCCGGTCCCGGCGACTTATCTAACTTGATGCTTTTCAAAAGCTCCAACACATCCTCTTTCTTAATATCTACATGCTCAAGCTTTTCAGTCGCTGCAAGTGTGCACTACAGCCACCAAGATCCTTTTCCATAGTGAATACTGAAGTAAAGTATTCATTAAGTACCTCTGCTATTTCTTCCGGTTCCATACAGACTTTCCCACCGTCACACTTGATAGGTCCTATTCTTTCATGTCTTATCCTCTTGCTCTTCACATACTTGTAGAATGCCTTGGGGTTTTCCTTAATCCTCCCTGCCAAGGCCTTCCCATGAGCCCTTCTGGCTCTCCTAATTTCCTTCTTAAGATCCTTCCTGTTAGCCGTATACTCTTCTAGATCTCGAACATTACCTAGCTCCCTGAACCTTTTGTAAGCTTATCTTTCCTTCTTGACTAGATTCATTGCAGCCATGGTTCCTGTAACCTACCATAACTTCCCTGTCTCATTGGAACGTTGCTATGCAGAACTCCAGACAAATATTCCCAGAAAATCTGCCACCTTTCTTCCGAACATTTCCCAGAGAAATTTCTTTCCAATTTAAGCCTCCAATTTCCTGCCTGATAGCCTCATAATTCTTTTCTAACTTTGTCTGATCCTATCTCTCTCCAACGCTACTGTAAAGGAGATAGACTTATGATCACTATCTCCAAAATGCTCTCCCACTGAGAGATCTGACACCTGCCCAGGTTCATTTCCCAATACCAAATCAAGTACAGCCTCTCCTCTTGTAGGTTTATCTACATACTGTGTCAAGAAACCCTCCTGAACAGACCTAACAAACTCCTCCCCATCTACACCCCTTACTCTAGGGAGATTCCAATCAATATTTGGGAAATTAAAATCTCCCATCACGACAATTCTGTTATTATTACACCTTTCCAGGATCTGTTTCCCTATCTGCTTCTCAACATCCCTGTTACTATTGGGCGGCCTATAGAAAACACCCAGTAAAGTTATTGACCCCTTCCTGTTCCTAACCTCCACCCACAGAGACTCCGTAGACAATCCCCCCATGGTGTCCATCTTTTCTGCAGCCGTGACACTATCTCTGATCAACAGTGCCACTCGCCCACCTCTTTTGCCTCCCTCCCTGTCCCTTCTGAAACATCTCAAACCCGGCAGTTGAAGTAACCAGTCCTGTTCCTGAATCATCCAAGTCTCTGTAATGGCCACCACATCATATTTCCACGTGATAAGCTCAACCACTTTGTTCACAACACTCCCTGTGTTAAAATAGGCACATCTCAAACCTTCGGTCTGAGCGCTCCCCTTCTCTATCACCTGCCTATCCTCCCTCTCACACTGTCGGCAGGCTTTCTCTATTTGTGAGCTAACCTCCTCTCTCCCAGTCACTTCAATTTGATTCCCACCCCCCAACCATACTAGTTTAAACTCTCCCCAGTTGCCTTAGCAAACCTCTCCGCCAGGATATTGGTCCCCCTGGGATTCAAGTGCAACTCGTCCTTATTGTACAGGTCACACCTGTCCCAAAAGAGGTCCCAGTGATCCAGAAACCTGAATTCCTGCCCCCTGCTGCAATCCCTCAGCTACGCATTTATCCTCCACCTCATTCCATTCCTACTCTCACTGTCATGTGGCACAGGCAGCAATCCCGAGATAGAACAAAGAACAAAGAACCAAGAAAATTACAGCACAGGAACAGGCTCTTCGACCCTCCAAGTCTGCGCCGAAGATGCTGCCCGACTGAACTAAAACCCCTTACCTACCCTTCCAGGGACCATATCCCTCTAAAGAACAAAGAAATATCCCTCTAAAGAACAAAGAAAGAGTGGACGTGGAGAAGGTGTTTCCATTAGTTGGAAAAACTAGAACCAGAGGGCACAACCTCAGCCTAAAAGGACGATCCTTTAAAACAGAGATGAGGAGGAATTTCTGCAGCGAGAGAGTGGTGAATCTGTGGAACTCTTTGCCGCAGAAGGCTGTGGAGGCCAGGTCATTGAGTGTCTTTAAAACAGGGATAGATAGGTTCTTGATGAATAAGAGGATCAGGGGTTATGGGAAAAAGGCAAGAGAATGGGGATGAGAAAAATATCAGTCATGGTTGAATGGTGGAGCAGACTCGATGGGCAGAGTGGCCTAAATCTGCTCCTATGTCTTCTGATCTTATGGTCTTATCTCTACCTTATGCAAAAAAGAGACCATGTTTAGGGCAGGCCCTGCATAAATGACCAGCTCCTCCACACAGATTGCAGCTCTTAGTCTGCATGAAGTGTCAACCTGGTGAAGCTACCAAACTGGACTACTTGCATGCCAAATGACAAAGACAGCAAGTGATAGACAAGAGCTAAGCGATTCCACAACCAACGGATCAGATCGAAGCTCTGCAGTCCTTCCACATCCAGTCGTGAATGGTGGTGGACAATTAAACACTCACTGGAGGGGGAGGCTCCACAAATATCCCATCCTCAATGATGGAGGAGCCCAGCACATCAGTGCAAAAGATAAGGCTGAAGTATTCGTACCAATCTTCAGCCGGAAGTGCCGAGTGAATGATCCATCTCGGCCTCCTGCAGTGGTCCCCAGCATCTCAGATGCTCGTCTCCAGCCAATTTGATTCACTCCACGTGACATCAAGGAACAGTTGGAGGCACTGGATACTGCCAAGGCAATGGGCCCGGATAACATTCTGGCAATAGTATTGAAGACTTGTGCTCCAGAACTTGCCGCTCCCCTAGCCAAGTTCTTCCAATACAGTAAGAGCACTGGCATTTGCCCAACAATGTGGAAAATTGCCCAGACATGTCCTGTACACAAAAAGCAGGACAAATACAAGCCGGTCAATTACCGCCCAATCAGTCTAATCTCGATCATCAGTAAAGTGATGGAAGGGGTCATCAACAGCGCTATCTGCAGTCCTTCCACATCCAGTCGTGATTGGTGGTGGACAATTAAACAACTCACTGGAGGAGGAAGCTGCACAAGTATCTCCATCCTCAATGATGGAGGAGCCCAGCACATCAGTGCAAAAGAGAAGGCTGAAGTACCTGCTCAGCAAGAACCTGCTCAGTGATGCCTAGTTTGGGTTTCAACACGGTCACTCGGCTCCTGACCTCATTACAGCCTTGGTTCAAGCATGGACAAAAGAGCTGGATTCCAAAGGTCACGTGAGCGTGACAGTCCTCGACATCAAGGCCGCATTTGACAGTGTGGCATCCAGGAGCCCAAGCGAAACTGAAATCAATGGATATCAGGGGACAAACTCTCTGCTGGTTGGAGTCACACCTGCTATATAGGAATGTAGGAAGTAGGCACGGCTCCCAATCCGAGGCCAGTCAGTTTGTATGGATTACACCCGAGCAACTGACCCAGTCCTGAAGGGGTGGAGGCTCAACCGGCTTAGTTGTCACCGTTAGGTTTCCACCGGCAGCAACCCCCCTCAGGAGACACCTCTGGGGACACGAGTCCACTTCTCTCCCCCTTAACCCCGTTCGAGATCAAAGACACGGATGAGTGTTCTTTTAAGTCAATTTATTCCTTCTTGCAAGAAAGGGTGCAGTCCCGTAGGAACACACACACTTACAATACATGATCATACTTTATATGCATCCGCGAGTTCATCATACTTTTCATTGTTCATTGGTTCCCGCGCTTCCTTATCGTGAACAGTTCTGCCCTCCAGCGCCTATTTTTCTTTTTTTTTAGTTGCAGTAACCGTTTCTTTCGTAATTCTTCTTGTAACTACTGGTGCTCTGACTGCAAGCAACTGATTACGTACTGGTGGCCAAGCACCTGCTCCTGCAAAGCGTCTATACAGCATATTTCACTTCCCATTTTCCCCGTTCTGAGTCTGCCGGCTCATCATCTTCAAAAATTACATCATCTTCCCCTTACAGGAAGATGGTCGTGGTTGTGGAGGGTCAGTCATCTCAGCTCCAGGACACCTCTCCAGGAGTCCCTCAGGTTAGTGTCTTAGGTCCAACAATCGTCAGCTGCTTCATCAAGGACCTTCCCTCCTTCATAAGGTCAAAAGTGGTGATGTTCACCAATAATTGCACAATGTTCAGCACCATTCGCAACTCCTCAGATAGTGAAGCAGTCCATGTTCAAATGCAACAAGATGTGGATAATATCCAGGCTTGGGCCGACAATGGCAAATAACATTCACGCCACACAAATGCCAGGCAATGACCATCCCCAACCAGAGACACTCTAACCACCGCCTCTTGACATTCAATGGTGTAATCATCACTGAACCCCCCCACTATCAATATCCTTGGTGTTACCATTGACCAGAAACTCAACTGAACTCATCACATAAACACAGTGGCTACAAGAGTAACTCACCTCCTGACTCCCTAGAGCCTATCCACCATCTACAAGCCTACAAGTCAGGAGTGTGATGGAATACTCACCACTTGCTTGAATGGGTGCAGCTCGAACAACACTCAAGAAGTTATACGCCATCCAGGACAAAGCAGCCCGTTTGATCGGCACCACATCAACAAACATCCACTCCCTTCACCATCGACACTCAGTAGCATCAATGTGTACTATGTACAAGATGCACTGCAGAAATTCACCAAAGATCCTGAGATAGCACCTCCCAATCTCATGACCATTTCCATCTGGAAGGACAAGGGCAGCAGATACATGGGAACACCACCACCTGCAAGTTCCCCTCCAAGCCCCTCACCATCTTGACTTGGAAATATATAGCCATTCCTTTGCAGTCACTGAGTCAAAATGCTGGCATTCCCTCCCGAACAGCATTGTGGGTCAACCCCCAGCACATGGACTGCAGCGAATCAAGAAGGCAGCTCACCACCACCTTCTCCAGGGCAACTAGGGATGGTCAATAAATGCTGCCCAGACAGCGACATTCTCATCCCACAAAGGAAAGAAGTTCTTTGTCTGGCGGTGCCATTTCTGCTTAGAGTTCTTGCAGATGAGGATTCTTCAGTTGGCTGTTACATGGCCAGATTTTCCACAGGAGTGACAAACTGGGCTGGCCAGCATAGGTGAGTCAGCCATGGCTTCACTCAGTAGCAAATTTGGAGGAAGGGTGGAGATTTACTCCATTGCCATTAGGCACAAGTGTCACCATGACTTGGCATGTGTTGGTCCAGTTATCCAAGGAGACCCAAGCATCTCTGAACAATTGGCAACCTTGCTGAAGTATCTAGCAAGGAAAGTGAACATATCTGTGACCAGAACAGAAGCGTCGGAGATGTGCACAAACAGAACACAGCCACATTGAGATTGCAGCATTATGAGAGGCTCTGCGTTGAATATTTTCAGGTGTGGCATGTTTCTCTTCTCCTCAAACACTTTGAGGAACTTGATGCAGAGAACCAAATCCTTAAAAGTCACCTGACAATAATCCTGTTTTTTCAACCAGTGCACACAGAAGAGGCTCACAGCCTCAACTCACAGATCCATAACAACCTTCTGAGCAAAGGAGAAACCTGTTGCCTGTTTCACCAATATCCTAATTGCCTAATGCAGCCTCCCTTGTGGTGCTTGACCAGTTGTAACAATCATCTCAACAAGCAACTACAAAAA
Organism: Mustelus asterias; assembly: GCF_964213995.1. Lineage (NCBI taxonomy): Eukaryota > Metazoa > Chordata > Chondrichthyes > Carcharhiniformes > Triakidae > Mustelus > Mustelus asterias. The sequence goes on along the minus strand of NC_135821.1, from coordinate 28,082,084 downwards.
GCCACTGATGCTGTAAATGGGACACAAGGCAACCACAGCAGTGAAGAGCAGGCTGCTGGTGAAGTTGTAGCAAACAAATTAAAAAAGAACAGAATCTGATGATACAATTCACAGGGCTTTTTTGTTTGGTCAGAGGAGGAAGGGAGGGCAGGAAACACTGAAGAAGAGTTTCGGGTTGAGGCTCCCAATGGAACCAGTTGGAATGCAATACACAACTTAGTCAGGATGGCTGAGAGAGTGAGGGGGGCCGAGTGGAAGTTTACAGGCTATCGCTTCTCGGCCTTTTGGCTAAGATCAAGTGTAGTATCTGTTCTTATCAGTTTAATATCTGATACGTCCCCTATCTGGGGGCCAAATATTAAGCGGATTTTTGGAACAGGGCGGTGGGAGAGGGGCTTGCTCCTTCCACTCCACGCATCGGCCTGGTCTTGCAGTGCCTCCAGGAACGGTGCAGGGCAGCCCAGCCCAGGCCAGCCCAGGCCATCCCTCTTGGGGGAACAAGAATGTCAAAAGCAGAACATGTGGCAGCACCTGGCCCGCCAGCTGGCCAGCTGGTGTCAGGGTGACTAGGGCAGGGCACGCACAGCATGCCCCCTGTTGACTTTCACTGCAACTGCACCACTTAGTCAGGGTGACAGTTTTGACATGGGTAGCCAGACACATGTGAAAGATGGTGTCGAAGAGAGTGAGGGGGGCCGAGTGGAAGTTTACAGGCTATCGCTTCTCGGCCTTTTGGCTAAGATCAAGTGTAGTATCTGTTCTTATCAGTGTAATATCTGATACGTCCCCTATCTGGGGGCCAAATATTAAGCGGATTTTTGGAACAGGGCGGTGGGAGAGGGGCTTGCTCCTTCCACTCCACGCATCGGCCTGGTCTTGCAGTGCCTCCAGGAACGGTGCAGGGCAGACCAGCCCAGGCCAGCCCAGGCCATCCCTCTTGGGGGAAGAAGAATGTCAAAAGCAGAACATGTGGCAGCACCTGGCCCGCCTGCTGGCCAGCTGGTGTCAGGGTGACTAGGGCAGAGCACGCACAGCATGCCCCCTGTTGACTTTCACTGCAACTGCACCACTTAGTCAGGTTGACAGTTTTGACATGGGCAGCCAGACACATGTGAAAGATGGTGTCGAAGAGAGTGAGGGGGGCCGAGTGGAAGTTTACAGGCTATCGCTTCTCGGCCTTTTGGCTAAGATCAAGTGCCAAGGGCTCGGATTTCGCAAGGTGCTATCGAGTTTCGATGGGGATTGTGGATTGAAGAAGCAGGCGTCAGACGACCGGCAGACGACCGTCAACAACACTTGAGCTCTGCTGCTACTGGTGGATCTTCATGCTGGTTTCAAGCCTCTGGCTTGGACCTAACGCCGGTACAGCAAGACTCAGTGTTATCGAGCTATGGCTGCAGCTGCTCTGAAAGCTACAGGCCAAAGGCAGCCCAACACCATCCGGGTGAAGGCTTCGGGAGGAGGCTCGCCTGTGGGCCGCGACTACCTCGTGAAGAAGGTATAATTCGAGTGCTGCGGATTCCAAGCAGCAGACATCTACGGTGTGGCTGAGTACAGCAAGCCGCCGCACGTGGATGTCAGCTTCAGGAGCCTGTCAGGATGCCTCAAGCTCCTGACAGCGGTGAAGGAGAAAGGCAAAGAGGGGCCCCTCTCTATCCTGATGGCGGAGCCCCTGTTCACCATGCCGTCCCAGCGGAACCGGGTTATCACATTTCATATGTATAACCACTTCGTCCCTGCGGCTGATGTGCTGACGTTCCTCTCCAGGTACGTGGAGGTGAAGGGAGAGAGCGTGGACGTCATGGACCAGTACGGAATATGGACCTGTAATAGGCAGGTGAGAGTCACCCTGAAGACTGACGCCAAGGGAGACCTTCTGCACCCGCCCTCCAATTTCACCATCGGAGGGAATCGAGGCTTTCTGTACTACAGGGGCCAGCCACGACTGTGCCGCAACTGTGGCAAAACCGGCCATTTTGCTGCGAGCTGCACCGTCACGGTATGCAGAAACTGGCTGAAGGAGGGGCACTCGAACGACGAGTGCAAAGAAAGCAAAAGTTGCAACCTGTGTGGGGAGACTGGCCATGTATACAGAGTCTGCCCCAAGCGGAAGGTCACGTACGCCCAGATCACCGGAGGCGGAGCGAGGAAGGCGAGTGCTCCTGCCGCCTCAGGGAACAAGAAGTCCACCCCAAAAGAAGCTGGCACGGAGAAAGCTTCTGAAGCAAAGGTGGACCCCCGAGTGCAGCAGGATGACGACACATCCTCACCACCACCAGCAGAGGGCGCAGAGGACACGGAGCACGAGATCGGAGATCCCGAGGGCCCCTGGCAGGAGGTAAAGATAAAGAAAAGAACCCAGAAAAGGAAATCCTGCGCAGCCAGGGTCTCCAGTGGCGACGTCTCCTCAGACGAGGAAAAGAAAGCCGGCAACCGACAAAGCCTCAAACGACGCATTAGAAAAGCGGCACGGGAACCAGAATGGACTCGGACCAACGACCACAAAGCAGCCGGGGACCATCCAGCCGACGGATGCAGCAGTGCGGCCGAGGCCCCCGAAACCCCGGACAGCAGGAACGAGGACACCGACAACGCCCAAGGCGGAGATCGGCCCGCAAGCCCAGCACCAACTGAGGGCTACACGACACCGACCATGTCACCCAGTCGTGGTCGGGTCCCTGACGCAGGGTCGGACTGCTACCTCAGCCCTGCAGCCCTGCAGAATTTCGTCAGCGCCACAGGAATGCAGCACCTGGAGGAGGCCGACTGAAGAACACGTAAGAGCTGACAAACCTTTTAAACATTAAAATGTCTTTAAAATTTGCTTCCTTAAATGTTCGCAGTGTTAAAGACAGCCTGAGATGTGCGGCCAGCTTGTCCTACCTGGCCAAGATCAAGGCCGACCTGCTGTTCCTGCAGGAGTGTGGAATACCACACCTCAGCAACTACAGGCGCTGGTCGAGTGTGTGGTCCCACGGACCGTCCATCTGGTCAGGTGGGAACGACTGCCGTTCATCCGGCCTAGGCATTCTGCTGCGGGGGGGCAACTTCACCGTCTCCGATGTTAAGGAGGTGGTGGGAGGACGCCTCCTCGTAGCAGATGTCACGTACAAAAACTGCCCTCTCAGGCTGATTAATGTGTATGCCCCTGCCGTCAAGACCGAGCGGCTGACACTCTTCGAACAGCTGCCACTGCTACTCACCACCTCCAGGCCAATCATACTGGGTGGGGACTTTAACTGCATCATTGACAAGGCCGGCCGATCCAACAGGGCCGAAAGCAAACTGGACGCTACGTCCAGAGCCCTGCTGGAAACAGTCAAAGATGCCAAGCTGCTCGACGTCTTCAGCAATCCAGCAGACGGAGGGCAGCGTAGATACACGTGGTCGCGGCCAGACGGGTCTGTCCGCTCCAGGATCGACTTCATGTTTGCATCCCGCGCGCTCACGGTCAGGTCCACCGACGTCAAGCCGGTGTTCTTCTCTGACCACTGCCTCCTGCTGGCAGACTGTCAGCTGGAGGAAAACCAGAAAGTGGGCAGGGGGTCCTGGAAGCTTAATGTAGAACTGTTGACCCCAGAGAACCTCGAGGAACGCAAGAGGGTTTACCACGGTTGGAGAACCGTGAAACCCTTCTTTGAGTCTCCATCGCTCTGGTGGGAAACCATCAAGGGCAACATCAAGAGGTTCTTCATCCGAAAAGGGGTTCAGAAGGCCAGGGAGAGACGGGGGGAAATGTCCCGACTCCAGAAAAGCATGCAGGAGCTACTCCAACTGCAGTCGATGGGGGTGGATGTCAAGGAGGACCTCCGGGAGGTGAAGAGCCAGCAAGCCTCGCTCTTTGCCTCGGAGGCCTCCAAGGTTATCTTCCGGTCCAGGGTCCGCTCCGTGGAGCAGGACGAAACGTGCTCGCGCTTCTTCTTCCAGATGGTGCACAGAGAAACCTCTGTGATCACAAGCCTGAAGGAAGATGATGGCTCTGTAGGGTAATCGCAGTCTGACATTCTGAGGATCTGCAAATCCTTCTATGCCGGACTGTATGACCTGAAGCCAACAGACAGCACGGCCTCCCAGTCTTTCCTGTCGTCTATCACGCAGGTCTTGGACGACGGCGAGCGGGAGAGCCTGGACAGACCGGTAGCTCTGGATGAGCTGACAAAGGCAGTCGAGTCCCTTCAGAAGGGTAAAACTCCCGGTAGCGACGGCTTACCGGCTGAGTTTTACTCGGCGTTGTGGGACTTGACGGGCCCGGAACTCCTGGAAGTATACGAGAGTATGCTTCTGGAAGGCAGCATGTCAGAATCCATGAGGAAAGGCATCATTACCCTCATCTACAAGCAGAAGGGGGAAAGGGAAGAAATTAGAAATTGGAGACCTATTTCACTATTGAATGTGGATTACAAGATTCTGGCCAAGGTCATCGCCAACCGGGTCAAGTCTGCTCTGGGGTCAGTAATCCATCCTGATCAAACCTGTGCTGTACCCGGCAGGAAGATCTCTGATAGCCTCGCGACTCAGGGATACGATCGCCTACGTGCAGGACAGGCAGGTGGACACCTGCCTCATCAGTCTAGACCAGGAGAAGGCGTTTGACAGAATATCGCACAGCTACATGATGGATGTGCTCTCCAAAATGGGATTTGGGGAGGGAATCTGCAATTGGATCCAACTGCTCTATACAGACATCAGTAGCGCAGTTTCAATCAATGGGTGGGAATCAGATACGTTTCAAATCAGGTCTGGAGTCAGGCAGGGCTGCCCTCTCTCCTCCGTCCTTTTTGTGTGTTGCATTGAACCCTTTGCCGAGGCCCTCAGAAGCGACCCAGGCATCAAAGGGGTTACAATCCCAGGCAGCGGAGGGACGCAAGTCAAAGCCTCCCTCTACATGGATGACGTGGCTGTTTTCTGCTCGGACCCCTCGTCTGTTCGCAGGCTTCTTCGAGTATGTGAGCAGTTCGAGCTGGCCTCGGGAGCCAAAGTCAACCAGGGTAAGAGTGAGGCCATGTTCTTTGGGAACTGGCCTGACACATCCTTTGTCCCCTTCACCGTTAGGGTAGACTACCTCAAGGTGCTGGGGATATGGTTCGGAGCGGCAGGGGCATGCGCCAAAAACTGGGAGGAGCGCATCACCAAAGCCAGACAAAAATTGGGCTTGTGGGAGCAACGCTCCCTCTCCATTACTGGGAAGAAACTTGTGATCCGATGCGATGTATCGGATATTAAACTGATAAGAACAGATTTTTTTTTTTAATTTCAAAAATATACTTTATTCACACAAAAAAAAACTCTCCAATAAAACATTGCAAAATTACAGATCCAAATGTCATAAACAGTGTAAAAAAGAATCATTTTTACAGTCCAATACCGTGCTCATTTACAAAAACATAAATTTCCGTTACATTTCAATTCTTAAAACTATATACATGTGTCAGAGTTTTCTGTGTGCCGTTATTTTTCAGGTTGGCACACAGTTACGCAGGCCGAGGGTATTCTGCAGTTACCCGGCCCTCGGTCTGCCTCGGTTGAGACGCTTCACACGGCGGCCTTTCCCCGTTGTGCCTTGGCGGCGGCTGCCCCAAGCTTGAGCGCGTCCCTGAACACGTAGTCCTGGACCTTTGAATGTGCCAGTCTGCAACACTCGGTCGAGGACAATTCTTTCAGCTGGAAGATCAGCAAGTTTCGGGCGGACCAAAAAGGGTCCTTCACCGAGTTGATGACCCTCCAGCGGCGGTTGATATTTGTCTCGGTGTGCGTTCCCGGAAACAGCCCGTAGAGCACAGAGTTCTGCGTCACCGAGCTGCCCGGGATGAACCGCGACAAATACCACTGCATCTCGTTCCAGACCTTCTTTGCAAAGGCACATTCCACAAGGAGGTGTGCAACCGTCTCATCAGCCCCGCAGCCGCTTCGAGGGCAGCGTGCGGTGAGGTTGAGACCCCGGGCGTGCATAAAGGATCTGACGGGGAGTGCCCTTCTCACCATCAGCCAAGCCAGGTCTTGGTGCTTGTTTGTGAGTTCTGGTGATGAGGCATTCTGCCAAATGACATTGACAGTCCGCTCAGGGAACCATCCGACAGGATCTGCCGTCTCCTTTTCTCTCAGGGACTCAAGGACATTACGTGCTGACCACTGCTTGATAGCCATGTGGTCAAAGGTGTGTTTCCGGAAGAATTTCTCCACGAAGGACAGGTGCTGCGGTACGGTCCAACTACTTGGAGCGTTCCGCGGCAATGTGGCCAGACCCATCCTCCGCAACACTTGGGACAGGTAGAACCTCAAAAAATAGTGGCACTTGCTGTTACTGTACCGAGGATCGACACACAGCTTGATGCAGCCGCACACAAAGGTGGCCATCAGGATGAGGGCGGCGTTGGGAACGCTTTTCCCTCCGTTCTCTGGAGATTTGTGCATCGCCTCCCTGCGGACACGATCCATCTTTGATCTCGAGATGAACTTGAAGATGGCCCGGGTCACTGCTGCTGCGCAGGACTTGGGGACAGGCCACACCTGCACCACGTACAACAACACGGACAGAACATCGCATCGGATCACAAGGTTCTTCCCAGTAATGGAGAGGGAGCGTTGCTCCCACAATCCCAATTTTTGTTTGGCTTTGGCGATGCGCTCCTCCCAGTTTTTGGCGCATGCCCCTGCCGCTCCGAACCATATCCCCAGCACCTTGAGGTAGTCTACCCTAATGGTGAAAGGGACAAAGGATGTGTCAGGCCAGTTCCCAAAGAACATAGCCTCACTCTTACCCTGGTTGACTTTGGCTCCCGAGGCCAGCTCGAACTGCTCACATACTCGAAGAAGCCTGCGAACAGACGAGGGGTCCGAGCAGAAAACAGCCACGTCATCCATGGAGAGGGAGGCTTTGACTTGCGTCCCTCCGCTGCCTGGGATTGTAACCCCTTTGATGCCTGGGTCGCTTCTGAGGGCCTCGGCGAAGGGTTCAATGCAACACACAAAAAGGACGGAGGAGAGAGGGCAGCCCTGCCTGACTCCAGACCTGATTTGAAACATATCTGATTCCCACCCATTGATTGAAACTGCGCTACTGATGTCTGTGTAGAGCAGTTGGATCCAATTGCAGATTCCCTCCCCAAATCCCATTTTGGAGAGCACATCCATCATGTAGCTGTGCGATATTCTGTCAAACGCCTTCTCCTGGTCTAGACTGATGAGGCAGGTGTCCACCTGCCTGTCCTGCACGTAGGCGATCGTATCCCTGAGTAGCGCGAGGCTATCAGAGATCTTCCTGCCGGGTACAGCACAGGTTTGATCAGGATGGATTACTGACCCCAGAGCAGACTTGACCCGGTTGGCGATGACCTTGGCCAGAATCTTGTAATCCACATTCAATAGTGAAATAGGTCTCCATTTTCTAATTTCTTCCCTTTCCCCCTTCTGCTTGTAGATGAGGGTAATGATGCCTTTCCTCATGGATTCTGACATGCTGCCTTCCAGAAGCATACTCTCGTATACTTCCAGGAGGTCCGCGCCCGTCAAGTCCCACAACGCGGAGTAAAACTCAGCTGGTAAGCCGTCGCTACCGGGGGTTTTACCCTTCTGAAGGGACTCGACTGCCTGTGTCAGCTCATCCAGAGCAACCGATCTGTCCAGGCTCTCCTGCTCGCCGTCGTCCAAGACTTGCGTGATAGACGACAGGAAAGACTGGGAGGCCGTGCTGTCTGTTGGCTTCAGGTCATACAGTCCGGCATAGAAGGATTTGCAGATCCTCAGAATGTCGGACTGCGATGACCCTACAGAGCCATCTTCTTCCTTCAGGCTTGTGATCACAGAGGATTCTCTGTGCACCTTCGGGAATAAGAAGCGCGAGCACGTTTCGTCCTGCTCCACGGAGCGGACCCTGGACCGGAAGATAACCTTGGAGGCCTCCGAGGCAAAGAGCGAGGCTTGCTGGCTCTTCACCTCCCGGAGGTCCTCCTTGACATCCACCCCCATCGACTGCAGTTGCAGTTGCAGTAGCCCCTGCATGCTTTTCTGGAGTCGGGACATTTCCCCCCGTCTCTCCCTGGCCTTCTGAACCCCTTTTCGGATGAAGAACCTCTTGATGTTGCCCTTGATGGTTTCCCACCAGAGCGATGGAGACTCAAAGAAGGGTTTCACGGTTCTCCAACGGTGGTAAACCCTCTTGAGTTCCTCGAGGTTCTCTGGGGTCAACAGTTCTACATTAAGCTTCCAGGACCCCCTGCCCACTTTCTGGTTTTCCTCCAGCTGCCAGTCTGCCAGCAGGAGGCAGTGGTCAGAGAAGAACACCGGCTTGACGTCGGTGGACCTGACCGTGAGCGCGCGGGATGCAAACATGAAGTCGATCCTGGAGCGGACAGACCCGTCTGGCCGCGACCACGTGTATCTACGCTGCCCTCCGTCTGCTGGATTGCTGAAGACGTCGAGCAGCTTGGCATCTTTGACTGTTTCCAGCAGGGCTCTGGACGTAGCGTCCAGTTTGCTTTCGGCCCTGTTGGATCGGCCGGCCTTGTCAATGATGCAGTTAATGTCCCCACCCAGTATGATTGGCCTGGAGGTGGTGAGTAGCTGTGGCAGCTGTTCAAAAAGTGCCAGCCGCTCAGTCTTGACGGCAGGGGCATACACATTAATCAGCCTGAGAGGGCAGTTTTTGTACGTGACATCTGCTACGAGGAGGCGTCCTCCCACCACCTCCTTGACTTCGGAGACGGTGAAGTCGCATCCAATCGAATCCAGTCCAAACCAATCCAATCGAATCGAATCGAATCCAATCCAATCCAAGTAACGGCATCCAATCCAATTCAATCAACTCCAATTAACTGCATCCGATCCAGTCCAACCCAATCCAAGTAACCGCATCCAATCCAATCCAAGTAACGGCATCCAATCCAATCCGATCCAAGTAACCCCATCTAATCCAATCCAAGTAACGGCATCCTTTCCAATCCATCCCAATCTAATCCAATCCAATCCAATCCAATCCAATCCAAGTAACGGCAACCAATCCAATCCAATCGAATCCAATAGAATCCAATACAATCCAATCCAATCCAAGGAACGGCATCCATTCCAATCCTATCCGAATCCAATCCAGTCCAATCCAAGTAACGGCATCCAATCCAATCCAATCCAATCCTATCCTATCCAATCCAATCCAAGTAACGGCATCCAATCCAATCGAATCCTATCCAATCCAATCCAACCCAATCCAATCCAATCCTAGTAACGGCATCCAATCCAATCAATTCCAATCCAAGTAACGGCATCCAATCCAAACCAATCCAATCCAATCCAATCCGATCCGATCCAATCCAATACAATCCAATCCAATCCAATACAATCCAATCCAAGAAACGGCATCCAATCAAATCCAGTCCAAACCAATCCAATCGAATCCAATCCAATCCAATCCAATCCAAGTAACGGCATCCAATCCAATTCAATCAAATCCAATTAACTGCATCCGATCCAATCCAATCCAATCCAAGTAACCGCATCCAATCCAATCCAAGTCCCGGCATCCAATCCAATCCTATCCAAGTAACCCCATCTAATCCAATCCAAGTAACGGCATCCAATCCAATCCAATCCAATCCAATCCAAGTAACGGCATCCAATCCAATCCATCCCAATCCAATCCAGTCCAATCCAAGTAACGACAACCAATCCAATCCAATCGAATATAATCGAATCCAATCGAATCCAATCCAATCCAATCCAATCCAATTCAAGTAACGGCATCCAATTTAATCCAATCCAATCCAATCCAATCCAAGTAACGGCATCCAATCCAATCCAATCCAATCCAATCCAAGGAACGTCATCCAATCCAATCCTATCCAATCCCAACCAATCCAAGTAACGGCATCCAATCCAATCCAATCCTATCCAATCCAATACAATCCAAGTAACGGCATCCAATCCAATCAAATCCAATCCAATCCAATCCAATCCAAGTAACGGCAACCAATCCAATCCAATCGAATCCAATAGAATCCAATCCAATCCAATCCAATCCAATCCAAGGAACGGCATCCATTCCAATCCTATCCGAATCCAATCCAGTCCAATCCAAGTAACGGCATCCAATCCAATCCAATCCAATCCTATCCTATCCAATCCAATCCAAGTAACGGCATCCAATCCAATCGAATCCAATCCAATCCAATCCAATCCAATCCAATCCAACCCAATCCAATCCAATCCTAGTAACGGCATCCAATCCAAACCAATCCAATCCAATCCAATCCGATCCGATCCAATCCAATACAATCCAATCCAATCCAATACAATCCAATCCAAGGAACGGCATCCAATCGAATCCAGTCCAAACCAATCCAATCGAATCGAATCCAATCCAATCCAATCCAATCCAAGTAACGGCATCCAATCCAATTCAATCAAATCCAATTAACTGCATCCGATCCAATCCAATCCAATCCAAGTAACCGCATCCAATCCAATCCAAGTCCCGGCATCCAATCCAATCCTATCCAAGTAACCCCATCTAATCCAATCCAAGTAACGGCATCCAATCCAATCCAATCCAATCCAATCCAAGTAACGGCATCCAATCCAATCCATCCCAATGCAATCCAATCCAATCCAATCCAAGTAACGGCAACCAATCCAATCCAATCGAATATAAGCGAATCCAATCGAATCCAATCCAATCCAATCCAATTCAAGTAACGGCATCCAATTTAATCCAATCCAATCCAATCCAATCCAAGTAACGGCATCCAATCCAATCCAATCCAATCCAATCCAAGGAACGTCATCCAATCCAATCCTATCCAATCCCAACCAATCCAAGTAACGGCATCCAATCCAATCCAATCCAATCCTATCCAATCCAATACAATCCAAGTAACGGCATCCAATCCAATCAAATCCAATCCAATCCAATCCAATCCAATCCTAGTAACGGCATCCAATCCAATCCAAACCAATCCAAGTAACGGCATCCAATCCAAACCAATCCAATCCGATCCAATCCAATCCAATCCAATCCAATACAATCCAATCCAAGGGACGGCATCCAATCGAATCCAGTCCAATCCAATCCAATCCAATCCAATCCAATGCACGGAACGGCATCCAATCCAATCCAATCCAATCCAATCCAATTCAATCCAATCCAATCCAATCCATTCCAATCCAATCCAATCCAATCCAATCCAAGTAATGGCATCCAATCCAATCCAATCCAATTCAATCCAATCCAAGTAACGGCATCCAATCCAATTCAATCCAATACAATCCAATCTAATCCAAGTAACGGCATCCAATCCAATCCAATCCAATCCAAACCAAGTCACGGCATCCAATCCAATCCAATCCATGTAACGGCATTCAAACCAGTCCAATCCAGTCCAATTCAATCCAATTCAATCCAATCCATGTAACGGCATCGAATCGAATCGAATCCAATCCAATCCAAGTAACGGCATCCAATCCAATTCAATCAAATCCAATTAACTGCATCTGATCCAATCCAATCCAATCCAAGAAAACGCATCCAATCCAATCCAAACAACGGCATCCAATCTAATCCAATCCAATCCAATCCAATCCAATCCAATACAATCCAAGTAAATACATCCAATCCAATCCAATCCAATCCAACCCATGTAACGGCATCCAATCCAATCCTATCCAAGTAACCCCATCCAATCCAATCCAAGTAACGGCATCCAATCCAGTCCAATCCAATCCAATCCAAGTAATGACATCCAATCCAATCCAACCCAATCAAATCCAATCCAATCCAATCCACTCCAATCCAATCCAATCCAATCCAATCCAAGTAACGGCGAACAATCCAATCCAATCGAATCCAATCGAATCCAATCCAATCCAATCCAATCCAATTCAAGTAACGGCATCCAATCCAATCCAATCAAATCCAATCAATTCCAATCCAAGTAACGGCATCCAATCCAATCCAATCCAATCCAATCCAATCCAGTCCATCCGGGTGAAGCCTTCGGGAGGAGGCTCGCCTGTGGGCCGCGACTACCTTGTGAAGAAGGTATTGTTCGAGTGCTGCGGATTGCAAGCAGCAGACATCTACGGTGTGGCTGAGTACAGCAAGCCGCCGCACGTGGACATCAGATTCAGGGGCCAGCCACGACTGTGCCGCAACTGTGGCAAAACCGACCATATTGCCGCGAGCTGCACCGTCACGGGATGCAGAAACTGCCTGAAGGAGGGGCACTCGACCGACGAGTGCAAAGAAAGCAAAAGTTGCAACCTGTGTGGGGAGACTGGCCATGTATACAGAGTCTGCCCCAAGCGGAAGGTCACGTACGCCCAGATCACCGGAGGCGGAGCGAGGAAGGCGAGTGCTCCTGCCTCCTCAGGGAACAAGAAGCCTACCGCAAAAGAAGCTGGCACGGAGAAAGCTTCTGGAGCAAAGGTGGACCCCCGAGTGCAGCAGGATGACGACACATCCTCACCACCACCAGCAGAGGGCGCAGAGGACACGGAGCACGAGATCGGAGATCCCGAGGGCCCCTGGCAGGTGGTAAAGAAAAAGAAAAGAACCCAGAAAAGGAAATCCTGCGCAGCCAGGGTCTCCAGTGGCGACGTCTCCTCAGACGAGGAAAAGAAAGCGACCAACCGACAAAGCATCAAACGGCGCATTAGAAAAGCGGCAAGGGATCCACAATGGACTCGGACCAACAACCACAAAGCAGCCGGGGACCATCCAGCCGATGGATGCAGCAGTGCGGCCGAGGCCCCCGAAACCCCGGACAGCAGGAATGAGGACACCGACAACGCCCAAGGCCTGAGATCGGGCCGCAAGCCCAGCACCAACTGAGGGCTACACGACACCGACCATGTCACCCAGTCGTGGTCGGGGCCCTGACGCAGGGTCGGACTGCTACCTCAGCCCTGCAGCCCTGCAGAATTTCGTCAGCGCCACAGGAATGCAGCACCTGGAGGAGGCTGACTGAAGGACACGTAAGAACTGACAAACCTTTTAAACATTAAAATGTCTTTAAAGTTTGCATCCTTAACTGTTCGCAGTGTTAAAAACAGCCTGAGATGTGCGGCCAGCTTGTCCTACCTGGCCAAGATCAAGGCCGACCTGCTGTTCCTGCAGGAGTGTGGAATACCACACCTCAGCAACTACAGGCACTGGTCGAGTGTGTGGTCCCACGGACCGTCCATCTGGTCAGGTGGGAATGACTGCCGTTCATCCGGCCTAGGCATTCTCCTGCGGGGGGGCAACTTCACCGTCTCCGAAGTTAAGGAGGTGGTGGGAGGACGCCTCCTCGTAGCAGATGTCACGTACAAAAACTGCCCTCTCAGGCTGATTAATGTGTATGCACCTGCCGTCAAGACTGAGCGGCTGGCACTCTTCGAACAGCTGCCACTGCTACTCACCACCTCCAGGCCAATCATACTGGGTGGGGACATTAACTGCATCATTGACAAGGCCGGCCGATCCAACAGGGCCGAAAGTAAACTGGACGCTACGTCCAGAGCCCTGCTGGAAACAGTCAAAGATGCCAAGCTGCTCGACGTCTTCAGCAATCCAGCAGACGGAGGGCAGCGTAGATACACGTGGTCGCGGCCAGACGGGTCTGTCCGCTCCAGGATCGACTTCATGTTTGCATCCCGCGCGCTCACGGTCAGGTCCACTGACGTCAAGCCGGTGTTCTTCTCTGACCACTGCCTCCTGCTGGCAGACTGGCAGCTGGAGGAAAACCAGAAAGTGGGCAGGGGGTCCTGGAAGCTTAATGTAGAACTGTTGACCCCAGAGAACCTCGAGGAACTCAAGAGGGTTTACCACATTTGGAGAACCGTGAAACCCTTCTTCGAGTCTCCATCGCTCTGGTGGGAAACCATCAAGGGCAACATCAAGAGGTTCTTCATCCGAAAAGGGGTTCAGAAGGCCAGGGAGAGACGGGGGGAAATGTCCCGACTCCAGAAAAGCATGCAGGAGCTACTCCAACTGCAGTCGATGGGGGTGGATGTCAAGGAGGACCTCCGGGAGGTGAAGAGCCAGCAAGCCTCGCTCTTTGCCTCGGAGGCCTCCAAGGTTATCTTCCGGTCCAGGGACCGCTCCGTGGAGCAGGACGAAACGTGCTCGCGCTTCTTCTTCCAGAAGGTGCACAGACAATCCTCTGTGATCACAAGCCTGAAGGAAGAAGATGGCTCTGTAGGGTCATCGCAGTCTGACATTCTGAGGATCTGCAAATCCCTCTATGCCGGACTGTATGACCTGAAGCCAACAGACAGCACGGCCTCCCAGTCTTTCCTGTCGTCTATCACGCAAGTCTTGGACGACGGCGAGCGGGAGAGCCTGGACAGACCGGTAGCTCTGGATGAGCTGACAAAGGCAGTCGAGTCCCTTCAGAAGGGTAAAACTCCCGGTAGCGACGGCTTACCGGCTGGGTTTTACTCGGCGTTGTGGAACTTGACGGGCCCGGACCTCCTGGAAGTATACGAGAGTATGCTTCTGGAAGGCAGCATGTCAGAATCCATGAGGAAAGGCATCATTACCCTCATCTACAAGCAGAAGGGGGAAAGGGAAGAAATTAGAAATTGGAGACCTATTTCACTATTGAATGCGGATTACAAGATTCTGGCCAAGGTCATCGCCAACCGGGTCAAGTCTGCTCTGGGGTCAGTAATCCATCCTGATCAAACCTGTGCTGTACCCGGCAGGAAGATCTCTGATAGCCTCGCGCTACTCAGGGATACGATCGCCTACGTGCAGGACAGGCAGGTGGACACCTGCCTCATCAGTCTAGACCAGGAGAAGGCGTTTGACAGAATATCGCACAGCGACATGATGGATGTGCTCTCCAAAATGGGATTTGGGGAGGGAATCTGCAATTGGATCCAACTGCTCTACACAGACATCAGTAGCGCAGTTTCAATCAATGGGTGGGAATCAGATATGTTTCAAATCAGGTCTGGAGTCAGGCAGGGCTGCCCTCTCTCCTCCGTCCTTTTTGTGTGTTGCATTGAACCCTTTGCCGAGGCCCTCAGTAGCGACCCAGGCATCAAAGGGGTTACAATCCCAGGCAGCGGAGGGACGCAAGTCAAAGCCTCCCTCTCCATGGATGACGTGGCTGTTTTCTGCTCGGACCCCTCGTCTGTTCGCAGGCTTCTTCGAGTATGTGAGCAGTTCGAGCTGGCCTCGGGAGCCAAAGTCAACCAGGGTAAGAGTGAGGCCATGTTCTTTGGGAACTGGCCTGACACATCCTTTGTCCCTTTCACCATTAGGGTAGACTACCTCAAGGTGCTGGGGATATGGTTCGGAGCGGCAGGGGCATGCGCCAAAAACTGGGAGGAGCGCATCGCCAAATCCAAACAAAATTTGGGATTGTGGGAGCAACGCTCCCTCTCCATTACTGGGAAGAACCTTGTGAGCCGATGCGAGGTTCTTTCCGTGTTGTTGTACGTGGCGCAGGTGTGGCCTCTCCCCAAGTCCTGCGCAGCAGCAGTGACCCGGGCCATCTTCAAGTTCATCTGGAGATCAAAGATGGATCGTGTCCACAGGGAGGCGATGCACAAATCTCCAGAGAACGGAGGGAAAAGCGTTCCCAACGCCGCTCTCATCCTGATGGCCATCTTTGTGTGCGGCTGCATCAAGCTGTGTGTAGATCCTCGGTACAGTAACAGCAAGTGCCACTATTTTTTGAGGTTCTACCTGTCCCAAGTGTTGCGGAGGATGGGTCTGGCCACATTGCCGCGGAATGCTCCAAGTAGTTGGACCGTACCGCAGCACCTGTTCTTTGTGGAGAAATTCTTCCGGAAACACACCTTTGACCACATGGCTATCAAGCAGTGGTCAGCACGTAATGTCCTTGAGGCCCTGAGAGAAAAGGAGACGGCAGATCCTGTCGGATGGTTCCCTGAGCGGACTGTCAATGTCATTTGGCAGAATGCCTCATCACCAGAACTGACAAACAAGCACCAAGACCTGGCTTGGCTAGTGGTGAGAAGGGCACTCCCCGTCAGATCCTTTATGCACGCCCGGGGTCTCAACCTCACCGCACGCTGCCCTCGAAGCGGCTGCGGGGCTGATGAGACGGTGGCACACCTCCTTGTGGAATGTGCCTTTGCAAAGAAGGTCTGGAACGAGATGCAGTGGTATTTGTCGCGGTTCGTCCCGGGCAGCTCGGTGGCACAGGACTCTTTGCTCTACGGGCTGTTTCCGGGAACGCACACCGAGACAAATATCAACCGCTGCTGGAGGGTCATCAACTCGGTGAAGGACGCGCTTTGGTCCGCCCGAAACTTGCTGATCTTCCAGCTGAAAGAATTGTCCTCGACCGAGTGTTGCAGACTGGCACATTCCAAGGTCCAGGACTACGTGCTCAGGGACGCGCTCAAGCTTGGGGCAGCCGCCGCCAAGGCACAATGGGGAAAGGCCACTGTGTAAAGCGTCTCAACCGAGGCAGACCGGGGGCCGGGTAACTGCAGAACACCCTCGGCCTGCGTAACTGTGTGCCAACCTGAAAAATAACGGCACACAGAAAACTCTGACACATGTATATATTTTTACGAAATGAAATGTAACGGAATGTAATGTTTTTGTAACTGAGCACGGTATTGGACTGTAAAAATGATACTTTTTTACACTGTTTATGACATTTGGATCTGTAATTTTGCAATGTTTTATTGGAGAGTTTTTTTTTGTGTGAATAAAGTATATTTTTGAAATAAAATTAAAAAAATCTGTTCTTATCAGTTTAATATCTGATACGTCCCCTATCTGGGGGCCAAATATTGAGCGGATTTTTGGAACAGAACGGTGGGAGAGGGGCTTGCTCCTTCCACTCCACGCATCGGCCTGGTCTTGCAGTGCCTCCAGGAACGGTGCAGGGCAGCCCAGCCCAGGCCAGCCCAGGCCATCCCTCTTGGGGGAACAAGAATGTCAAAAGCAGAACATGTGGCAGCACCTGGCCCGCCTGCTGGCCAGCTGGTGTCAGGGTGACTAGGGCAGGGCACGCACAGCATGCCCCCTGTTGACTTTCACTGCAACTGCACCACTTAGTCAGGGTGACAGTTTTGACATGGGCAGCCAGACACATGTGAAAGATGGTGTCGAAGAGAGTGAGGGGGGCCGAGTGGAAGTTTACAGGCTATCGCTTCTCGGCCTTTTGGCTAAGATCAAGTGTAGTATCTGTTCTTATCAGTTTAATATCTGATACGTCCCCTATCTGGGGGCCAAATATTAAGCGGATTTTTGGAACAGGGCGGTGGGAGAGGGGCTTGCTCCTTCCACTCCACGCATCGGCCTGGTCTTGCAGTGCCTCCAGGAACGGTGCAGGGCAGCCCAGCCCAGGCCAGCCCAGGCCATCCCTCTTGGGGGAACAAGAATGTCAAAAGCAGAACATGTGGCAGCAGCTGGCCCGCCTGCTGGCCAGCTGGTGTCAGGGTGACTAGGGCAGGGCACGCACAGCATGCCCCCTGTTGACTTTCACTGCAACTGCACCACTTAGCCAGGGTGACAGTTTTGACATGGGCAGCCAGATACATGTGAAAGATGGTGTCGAAGAGAGTGAGGGGGGCCGAGTGGAAGTTTACAGGCTTTCGCTTCTCGGCCTTTTGGCTAAGATCAAGTGTAGTATCGGATCTGCACTTTGTTGAGGTCATGAGGTTACGCTGAGGCTTCATATGTTTCATATGAAACAATTTTTAAAAGCGGCATCTCGGCCTTTTGGCTAAGATGCAAATGAGCTCAAGTCTTGTAGGAGGATCCTCCCCCTTCTCCAATCAGCTTGACTCATGTAGATCAGGCCCACGACAGGGTG
Source organism: Mustelus asterias (assembly GCF_964213995.1). NCBI lineage: Eukaryota > Metazoa > Chordata > Chondrichthyes > Carcharhiniformes > Triakidae > Mustelus > Mustelus asterias. The sequence goes on along the minus strand of NC_135821.1, from coordinate 28,064,310 downwards.
GCTTAGTCACCCGCCCTGTCTTGTCAGCCTGGATCGGAAATGACTCAACTTGTTGAGACTCTGATTTGGATTTGATTTGATTGAATTGGAAAAGTATAAAAAAAAATCTGTTCTTATCAGTTTAATATCTGATACGTCCCCTATCTGGCGGCCAAAAGTTAAGCGGATTTTTGGAACAGGGCGGTGGGAGAGGGGCTTGCTCCTTTCACTCCACGCATCGGCCTGGTCTTGCAGTGCCTCCAGGAACGGTGCAGGGCAGCCCAGCCCACGCCAGCCCAGGCCATCCCTCTTGGGGGAACAAGAATGTCAAAAGCAGAACATGTGGCGGCACCTGGCCCGCCTGCTGGCCAGCTGGTGTCAGGGTGACTAGGGCAGGGCACGGACAGCATGCCCCCTGTTGACTTTCACTGCAACTGCACCACTTAGACAGGGTGACAGTTTTGCCATGGGCAGCCAGACACATGTGAAAGATGGTGTCGAAGAGAGTGAGGGGGGCCGAGTGGAAGTTCCTGGAGGCACTGCAAGACCAGGCCGATGCGTGGAGTGGAAGAAGCAAGCCCCTCTCCCACCGCCCTGTTCCACAAATCCGCTTAATATTTGGCCCCCAGATAGGGGACGTATCAGATATTAAACTGATAAGAACAGATTTTTTTTTTTAATTTCAAAAATATACTTTATTCACACAAAACAAAACTCTCCAATAAAACATTGCAAAATTACAGATCCAAAAGTCATAAACAGTGGAAAAAAGAATCAGTTTTACAGTCCAATACCGTGCTCATTTACAAAAACATTACATTCCGTTACATTTCATTTCTTAAAACTATACACATGTGTCAGAGTTTTCTGTGTGCCGTTATTTTTCAGGTTGGCACACAGTTACGCAGGCCGAGGGTGTTCTGCAGTTACCCGGCCCTCGGTCTGCCTCGATTGAGACGCTTTACACAGTGGCCTTTCCCCATTGTGCCTTGGCGGCGGCTGCCCCAAGCTTGAGCGCGTCCCTGAGCACGTAGTCCTGGACCTTGGAATGTGCCAGTCTGCAACACTCGGTCGAGGACAATTCTTTCAGCTGGAAGATCAGCAAGTTTCGGGCGGACCAAAGCGCGTCCTTCACCGAGTTGATGACCCTCCAGCAGCGGTTGATATTTGTTTCGGTGTGCGTTCCCGGAAACAGCCCGTAGAGCACAGAGTCCTGCGTCACCGAGCTGCCCGGGACGAACCGTGACAAATACCACTGCATCTCGTTCCAGACCTTCTTTGCAAAGGCACATTCCACAAGGAGGTGTGCCACCGTCTCATCAGCCCCGCAGCCGCTTCGAGGGCAGCGTGCGGTGAGGTTGAGACAGCGGGCGTGCATAAAGGATCTGATGGGGAGTGCCCTTCTCACCACCAGCCAAGCTAGGTCTTGGTGCTTGTTTGTGAGTTCTGGTGATGAGGTATTCTGCCAAATGACATTGACAGTCCGCTCAGGTAACCGTCCGACAGGATCTGCCGTCTCCTTTTCTCTCAGGGCCTCAAGGACATTACGTGCTGACCACTGCTTGATAGCCATATGGTCAAAGGTGTGTTTCCGGAAGAATTTCTCCACGAAGGACAGGTGCTGCGGTACGGTCCAACTACTTGGAGCGTTCCGCGGCAATGTGGCCAGACCCATCCTCCGCAACACTTGGGACAGGTAGAACCTCAAAAAATAGTGGCACTTGCTGTTACTGTAACGAGGATCTACACACAGCTTGATGCAGCCGCACACAAAGGTGGCCATCAGGATGAGGGCGGCTTTGGGAACGCTTTATCCTCCGTTCTCTGGAGATTTGTGCATCGCCTCCCTGCGGACACGATCCATCTTTGATCTCCAGATGAACTTGAAGATGGCCCGGGTCACTGCTGCTGCGCAGGACTTGGGGAGAGGCCACATCTGCGCCACGTACAACAACACGGAAAGAACCTCGCATCGGATCACAAGGTTCTTCCCAGTAATGGAGAGGGAGCGTTGCTCCCACAATCCCAATTTTTGTTTGGCTTTGGCGATGCGCTCCTCCCAGTTTTTGGCGCATGCCCCTGCCGCTCCGAACCATATCCCCAGCACCTTGAGGTAGTCTACCCTAATGGTGAAAGGGACAAAGGATGTGTCAGGCCAGTTCCCAAAGAACATGGCCTCACTCTTACCCTGGTTGACTTTGGCTCCCGAGGCCAGCTCGAACTGCTCACATACTCGAAGAAGCCTGCGAACAGACGAGGGGTCCGAGCAGAAAACAGCCACGTCATCCATGTAGAGGGAGGCTTTGACTTGCGTCCCTCCGCTGCCTGGGATTGTAACCCCTTTGATGCCTGGGTCGCTTCTGAGGGCCTCGGCAAAGGGTTCAATGCAACACACAAAAAGGACGGAGGAGAGAGGGCAGCCCTGCCTGACTCCAGACCTGATTTGAAACGTATCTGATTCCCACCCATTGATTGAAACTGCGCTACTGATGTCTGTGTAGAGCAGTTGGATGCATTTGCAGGTTCCCTCCCCAAATCCCATTTTGGAGAGCACATCCATCATGTAGCTGTGCGATATTCTGTCAAACGCCTTCTCCTGGTCTAGACTGATGAGGCAGGTGTCCACCTGCCTGTCCTGCACGTAGGCGATCGTATCCCTGAGTAGCGCGAGGCTATCAGAGATCTTCCTGCCGGGTACAGCACAGGTTTGATCAGGATGGATTACTGACCCCAGAGCAGACTTGACCCGGTTGGCGATGACCTTGGCCAGAATCTTGTAATCCGCACTCAATAGTGAAATAGGTCTCCAATTTCTAATTTCTTCCCGTTCCCCCTTCTGCTTGTAGATGAGGGTAATGATGCCTTTCCTCATGGATTCTGACATGCTGCCTTCCAGAAGCATACTCTCGTATACTTCCAGGAGGTCCGGGCCCGTCAAGTCCCACAACGCGGAGTAAAACTCAGCCGGTAAGCCGTCGCTACCGGGAGTTTTACCCTTCTGAAGGGACTCGACTGCCTTTGTCAGCTCATCCAGAGCTACCGGTCTGTCCAGGCTCTCCCGCTCGCCGTCGTCCAAGACTTGCGTGATAGACGACAGGAAAGACTGGGAGGCCGTGCTGTCTGTTGGCTTCAGGTCATACAGTCCGGCATAGAAGGATTTGCAGATCCTCTGGATGTCAGACTGCGATGACCTTACAGAGCCATCTTCTTCCTTCAGGCTTGTGATCACAGAGGATTCTCTGGGCACCTTCTGGAAGAAGAAGCGCGAGCACGTTTCGTTCTGCTCCACGGAGCGGACCCTGGACCGGACGATAACCTTGGAGGCCTCCGAGGCAAAGAGCGAGGCTTGCTGGCTCTTCACCTCCCGGAGGTCCTCCTTGACATCCACCCCCATCGACTGCAGTTGGAGTAGCTCCTGCATGCTTTTCTGGAGTCCGGACATTTCCCCCCGTCTCTCCCTGGCCTTCTGAACCCCTTTTCGGATGAAGAACCTCTTGATGTTGCCCTTGATGGTTTCCCACCAGAGCGATGGAGACTCAAAGAAGGGTTTCACGGTTCTCCAACCGTGGTACACCCTCTTGAGTTCCTCGAGCCTCTCTGGGGTCAACAGTTCTACATTAAGCTTCCAGGACCCCCTGCCCACTTTCTGGTTATCCTCCAGCTGACAGTCTGCCAGCAGGAGGCAGTGGTCAGAGAAGAACACCGGCTTGACGTCGGTGGACCTGACCGTGAGCGCGCGGGATGCAAACATGAAGTCGATCCTGGAGCGGACAGACCCGTCTGGCCGCGACCACGTGTATCTACGCTGCCCTCCATCTGCTGGATTGCTGAAGACGTCGAGCAGCTTGGCATCTTTGACTGTTTCCAGCAGGGCTCTGGACATAGCGTCCAGTTTACTTTCAGCCCTGTTGGATCGGCCAGCCTTGTGAACGATGCAGTTAAAGTCCCCACCCAGTATGATTGGCCTGGAGGTGGTGAGTAGCAGTGGCAGCTGTTCGAAGAGTGCCAGCCGCTCGGTCTTGATGGCAGGGGCATACACATTAATCAGCCTGAGAGGGCAGTTTTTGTACGTGACATCTGCTACGAGGAGGCGTCCTCCCACCACCTCCTTAACTTCGGAGACAGTCAAGTTGCCCCCCCCGCAGCAGAATGCCTAGGCCGGATGAACGGCAGTCGTTCCCCCCTGACCAGATGGACGGTCCGTGGGGCCACACACTCGACCAGCGCCTGTAGTTGCTGAGGTGTGGTATTCCGCACTCCTGCAGGAACAGCAGGTCGGCCTTGATCTTGGCCAGGTAGGACAAGCTGGCGGCACATCTCAGGCTGTCTTTGACACTGCGAACATTTTAAGATGCAAATTTTAAAGACATTTTAATGTTTAAAAGATTTGTCAGTTCTTACGTGTCCTTCAGTCAGCCTCCTCCAGGTGCTGCATTCCTGTGGCGCTGACGAAATTCTGCAGGGCTGCAGGGCTGAGGTAGCAATCCGACCCTGCGTCAGGGCCCCTACCACGACTGGGTGACATGGTCGGTGTCGTGTAGCCCTCGGTTGGTGCTGGGCTTGCGGGCCGATCTCCGCCTTGGGCGTTGTCGGTGTCCTCGTTCCTGCTGTCCGGGGTTTCGGGGGCCTCGGCCGCACTGCTGCATCCGTCGGCTGGATGGTCCCCGGCTGCTTTGTGGTCGTTGGTCCGAGTCCATTGTGGTTCCCGTGCCTCATTTCCAATGCGCCGTTTGATGTTTTGTCGATTGCCCGCTTTCTTTTCCTCGTCTGAGGAGACGTCGCCACTGCAGACCCTGGCTGCGCAGGATTTCCTTTCCTGGGTTCTTTTCTTTTTCTTTACCACCTGCCAGGGGCCCTCGGGATCTCCGGTCTCGTGCTCCGTGTTCTCTGCGCCCTCTGCTGGTGGTGGTGAGGATGTGTCGTCATCCTGCTGCACTCGGGGGTCCACCTTTGCTTCAGAAGCTTTCTCCGTGCCAGCTTGTTTTGGGGTGGGCGTCTTGTTCCCTGAGGCGGCAGGAGCACTCGCCTTCCTCGCTCCACCTCCGGTGATCTGGGCGTACGTGACCTTCCGCTTGGGGCAGACTCTGTATACATGGCCAGTCTCCCCACACAGGTTGCAACGTTGTTTTCTTTGCACTCGTCGGTCGAGTGCCCCTCCTTCAGGCAGTTTCTGCATACCGTGACGGTGCAGCTCGCGGCAAAATGGCCGGTTTTGCCACAGTTGCGGCACAGTCGTGGCTGGCCCCTGTAGTACAGGAAGCCTCGATTCCCTCCGATGGTAAAATTGGAGGGCGGGTGCAGAAGGTCTCCCTTGGGGTCAGTCTTCAGGGTGACTTCACCTGCCTATTACAGGTCCATATTCGGTACTGGTCCATGACGTCCACGCTCTCTCCCTTCACCTCCACGTACCTGAAGAGGAACGTCAGCACATCAGCCGCAGGGACGAAGTGGTTATACATGCGGAATGTGATAACCCTGTTCCGCTGGGACGGCATGGTGAACAGGGGCTCTGCCGTCAGGATAGAGAGGGGCCCCTCGTTGCCTTTCTCCTTCACCGCTGTCAGGAGCTTGAGGCATCCTGACAGGCATCTGAAGCTGATATCCACGTGCGGCGGCTTGCTGTACTCAGCCACACCGTAGATGTCTGCTGCTTGGAATCCGCAGCACTCGAACAATACCTTCTTCCCGAGGTAGTCGCGGCCCACAGGCGAGCCTCCTCCCGAAGGATTCACCCGGATGGTGTTGGGCTGCCTTTGGCCTGTAGCTTTCAGACCAGCTGCAGCCATAGCTCGATAACACTGAGTCTTGCTGTACTGGCGTTTGGTCCAAGCCAGAGGCTTGAAACCAGCATAAAGATCCACCAGTAGCAGCAGAGCTCAAGTGTTGTAGACGGTCGTCTGCCGGTCGTCTGACGCCTGCTTCTTCAATCCACAATCCCCATCGAAACTCGATAGCTCCTTGCGAAATCCGAGCCCTTGGCACTTGATCTTAGCCAAAAGGCCGAGAAGCAATAGCCTGTAAACTTCCACTCGGCCCCCCTCACTCTCTTCGACACCATCTTTCACATGTGTCTGGCTGCCCATGTCAAAACTGTCACCCTGACTAAGTGGTGCAGTTGCAGTGAAAGTCAACAGGGGGCATGCTGTGCGTGCCCTGCCCTAGTCACCCTGACACCAGCTGGCCAGCAGGCGGGCCAGGTGCTGCCACATGTTCAGCTTTTGACATTCTTGTTCCCCCAAGAGGGATGGCCGGGGCTGGCCTGGGCTGGGCTGCCCTGCACCGTTCCTGGAGGCACTGCAAGACCAGGCCGATGCGTGGAGTGGAAGGAGCAAGCCCCTCTCCCACCGCCCTGTTCCAAAAATCCGCTGAATATTTCGCCCCCAGATAGGGAACGTATCAGATATTAAACTGATAAGAACAGATGTTGTTTTTTTTTATTTCAAAAATATACTTTATTCACACAAAAAAAAATCTCCAATAAAACATTGCAAAATTACAGATCCAAATGTCATAAACATTGTAGAAAAGAATCATTTTTACATTCCAATACCGTGCTCATTTACAAAAACATTACATTCCGCTACATTTCATTTCGTAAAACTATATACATGTGTCAGAGTTTTCTGTGTGCCGTTATTTTTCAGGTTGGCACACAGTTACGCAGGCCAAGGGTATTCTGCAGTTACCCGGCCCTCGGTCTGCCTCGGTTGAGCCGCTTTATACAGTGGCCTTTCCCCATTGTGCCATGGCGGCGGCTGCCCCAAGCTTGAGCACGTCCCTGAACACGTAGTCCTGGACCTTTGAATGTGCCAGTCTGCAACACTCGGTCGAGGACAATTCTTTCAGCTGGAAGATCAGCAAGTTTCGGGCGGAGCAAAGCGCGTCCTTCACCGAGTTGATGACCCTCCAGCAGCGGTTGATATTTGTCTCGGTGTGCGTTCCCGGAAACAGCCCGTAGAGCACAGAGTTCTCAGTCACCGAGCTGCCCGGGACGAACCGCGACAAATACCACTGCATCTCGTTCCAGAGCTTCTTTGCAAAGGCACATTCCACAAGGAGGTGTGCCACCGTCTCACCAGCCCCGCAGCCGCTTCGAGGGCAGCGTGCGGTGAGGTTGAGACCCCGGGCGTGCATAAATGATCTGACGGGGAGTGCCCTTCTCACCACCAGCCAAGCCAGGTCTTGGTGCTTGTTTGTAAGTTCTGGTGATGAGGCATTCTGCCAAATGACATTGACAGTCCGCTCAGGGAACCATCCGACAGGATCTGCCGTCTCCTTTTCTCTCAGGGCCTCAAGGACATTACGTGCTGACCACTGCTTGATAGCCATGTGGTCAAAGGTGTGTTTCTGGAAGAATTTCTCCACGAAGGACAGGTGCTGTGGTACGGTCCAACTACTTGGAGCGTTCCGCGGCAAAGTGGCCAGAACCATCCTCCGCAACACTTGGGACAGGTAGAACCTCAAAAAATAGTGGCACTTGCTGTTACTGTACCGAGGATCTACACACAGCTTGATGCAGCCGCACACAAAGGTGGCCATCAGGATGAGGGCGGCGTTGGGAACGTTTTTCCCTCCGTTCTGTGGAGATTTGTGCATCGCCTCCCTGCGGACACGATCCATCTTTGATCTCCAGATGAACTTGAAGATGGCCCGGGTCACTGCTGCTGCGCAGGACTTGGGGAGAGGCCACACCTGCGCCACGTACAACAACACGGACAGAACCTCGCATCAGATCACAAGGTTCTTCCCAGTAATGGAGAGGGAGCGTTGCTCCCACAATCCCAATTTTTGTCTGGCTTTGGCGATGCGCTCCTCCCAGTTTTTGGCGCATGCCCCTGCCGCTCCGTACCATATCCCCAGCACCTTGGGGTAGTCTACCCAAATGGTGGAAGGGACAAAGGATGTGTCAGGCCAGTTCCCAAAGAACATGGCCTCACTCTTACCCTGGTTGACTTTGGCTCCCGAGGCCAGCTCGAACTGCTCACATACTCGAAGAAGCCTGCGAACAGACGAGGGGTCCGAGCAGAAAACAGCCACGTCATCCATGTAGAGGGAGGCTTTGACTTGCGTCCCTCCGCTGCCTGGGATTGTAACCCCTTTGATGCCTGGGTGGCTTCTGAGGGCCTCGGCAAAGGGTTCAATGCAACACACAAAAAGGACAGAGGAGAAAGGGCAGCCCTGCCTGACTCCAGACCTGATTTGGAACATATCTGATTCCCACCCATTGATTGAAACTGCGCTGCTGATGTCTGTGTAGAGCAGTTGGATCCAATTGCAGATTCCCTCCCCAAATCCCATTTTGGAGAGCACATCCATCATGTCGCTGTGCGATATTCTGTCAAACGCCTTCTCCTGGTCTAGACTGATGAGGCAGGTGTCCACCTGCCTGTCCTGCACGTAGGCGATCGTATCCCTGAGTAGCGCGAGGCTATCAGAGATCTTCCTGCCGGGTACAGCACAGGTTTGATCAGGATGGATTACTGACCCCAGAGCAGACTTGACCCGGTTGGCGATGACCTTGGCCAGAATCTTGTAATCCACATTCAATAGTGAAATAGGTCTCCATTTTCTAATTTCTTCCCTTTCCCCCTTCTGCTTGTAGATGAGGGTAATGATGCCTTTCCTCATGGATTCTGACATGCTGCCTTCCAGAAGCATACTCTCGTATACTTCCAGGAGGTCCGCGCCCGTCAAGTCCCACAACGCGGAGTAAAACTCAGCTGGTAAGCCGTCGCTACCGGGAGTTTTACCCTTCTGAAGGGACTCGACTGCCTGTGTCAGCTCATCCAGAGCAACCGATCTGTCCAGGCTCTCCTGCTCGCCGTCGTCCAAGACTTGCGTGATAGACGACAGGAAAGACTGGGAGGCCGTGCTGTCTGTTGGCTTCAGGTCATACAGTCCGGCATAGAAGGATTTGCAGATCCTCAGAATGTCAGACTGCGATGACCCTACAGAGCCATCTTCTTCCTTCAGGCTTGTGATCACATAGGATTCTCTGTGCACCTTCTGGAAGAAGAAGCGCGACACGTTTCGTCCTGCTCCACGGAGCGGACCCTGGACCGGAAGATAACCTTGGAGGCCTCCGAGGCAAAGAGCGAGGCTTGCTGGCTCTTCACCTCCCGGAGGTCCTCCTTGACATCCACCCCCATCGACTGCAGTTGGAGCAGCTCCTGCATGCTTTTCTGGAGTCGGGACATTTCCCCCCGTCTCTCCCTGGCCTTCTGAACCCCTTTTCGGATGAAGAACCTCTTGATGTTGCCCTTGATGGTTTGCCACCAGAGCGATGGAGACTCAAAGAAGGGTTTCACGGTTCTCCAACCGTGGTAAACCCTCTTGAGCTCCTCGAGGTTCTCTGGGGTCAACAGTTCTACATTAAGCTTCCAGGACCCCCTGCCCACTTTCTGGTTTTCCTCCAGCTGACAGTCTGCCAGCAGGAGGCAGTGGTCAGAGAAGAACACCGGCTTGACGTCGGTGAACCTGACCGTGAGCGCGCGGGATGCAAACATGAAGTCGATCCTGGAGCGGACGGACCCGTCTGGCCGTGACCACGTGTATCTACGCTGCCCTCCGTCTGCTGGATTGCTGAAGACGTCGAGCAGCTTGGCATCTTTGACTGTTTCCAGCAGGGCTCTGGACGTTGCCTCCAGTTTACTTTCGGCCCTTTTGGATCGGCCGGCCTTGTCAATGATGCAGTTAATGTCCCCACCCAGTTTGATTGGCCTCGAGGTGGTGAGTAGCAGTGGCAGCTGTTCGAAGAGTGCCAGCCGCTCGGTCTTGACGGCAGGGGCATACACATTAATCAGCCTGAGAGGGCAGTTTTTGTACGTGACGTCTGCTACGAGGAGGCGTCCTCCCACCACCTCCTTAACTTCGGAGACGGTGAAGTTGCCCCCCCGCAGCAGAATGCCTAGGCCGGATGAACGGCAGTCGTTCCCACCTGACCAGATGGACGGTCCGTGGGACCACACACTCGACCAGCGCCTGTAGTTGCTGAGGTGTGGTATTCCACACTCCTGCAGGAACAGCAGGTCGGCCTTGATCTTGGCCAGGTAGGACAAGCTGGCCGCACATCTCAGGCTGTCCTTAACACTGCGAACATTTAAAGATGCAAACTTTAAAGACATTTTAATGTTTAAAAGGTTTGTCAGTTCTTACGTGTCCTTCAGTCAGCCTCCTCCAGGTGCTGCATTCCTGTGGCGCTGACGAAATTCTGCAGGGCTGCAGGGCTGAGGTAGCAGTCCGACCCTGCGTCAGGGCCCCGACCACGACTGGGTGACATGGTCGGTGTCGTGTAGCCCTCGGTTGGTGCTGGGCTTGCGGCCCGATCTCCACCTTGGGCATTGTCGGTGTCCTCGTTCCTGCTGTCCGGGGTTTCGGGGGCCTCGGCTGCACTGCTGCATCCGTCGGCTGGATGGTCCCCGGCTGCTTTGTGGTCGTTGGTCCGAGTCCATTGTGGTTCCCGTGCCGCTTTTCTAATGCGCCGTTTGATGCTTTGTCGGTGGCCTGCTTTCTTTTCCTCGTCTGAGGAGACGTCGCCACTGGAGACCCTGGCTGCGCAGGATTTCCTTTTCTGGGTTGTTTTCTTTTTCTTTACCACCTGCCAGGGGCCCTCGGGATCTCCGATCTCGTGCTCTGTGTCCTCTGCGCCCTCTGCTGGTGGTGGTGAGGATGTAGAACATAGAACATAGAACATTACAGCGCAGAACAGGCCCTTCGGCCCACGATGTTGCACCGACCAGTTAAAAAAAAAACTGTGACCCTCCAACCTAAACCAATTTCTTTTCGTCCATGAACCTATCTACGGATCTCTTAAACGCCCCCAAACTAGGCGCATTTACTACTGATGCTGGCAGGGCATTCCAATCCCTCACCACCCTCTGGGTAAAGAACCTACCCCTGACATCGGTTCTATAACTACCCCCCCTCAATTTAAAGCCATGCCCCCTCGTGCTGGATTTCTCCATCAGAGGAAAAAGGCTATCACTATCCACCCTATCTAAACCTCTAATCATCTTATATGTTTCAATAAGATCCCCTCTTAGCCGCCGCCTTTCCAGCGAAAACAATCCCAAATCCCTCAGCCTCTCCTCATAGGATCTCCCCTCCATACCAGGCAACATCCTGGTAAACCTCCTCTGCACCCTCTCCAAAGCCTCCACATCCTTCCTGTAATGTGGGGACCAGAACTGCACACAGTACTCCAAGTGCGGCCGCACCAGAGTTGTGTACAGTTGCAACATAACGCTACGACTCCTAAATTCAATCCCCCTACCAATAAACGCCAAGACACCATATGCCTTCTTAACAACCTTATCTACTTGATTCCCAACTTTCAGGGATCTATGCACACATACACCTAGATCCCTCTGCTCCTCCACACTATTCAAAGTCCTCCCGTTAGCCCTATACTCAACACATCTGTTATTCCTACCAAAGTGAATTCCTACCAAAATTCCTACCATGTGTCGTCATCCTGCTGCACTCGGGGGTCCACCTTTGCTTCAGAAGCTTTCTCCGTGCCAGCTTCTTTTGCGGTGGGCTTCTTGTTCCCTGAGGCGGCAGGAGCACTCGCCTTCCTCGCTCCGCCTCCGGTGATCTGGGCGTACGTGACCTTCCGCTTGGGGCAGACTCTGTATACATGGCCAGTCTCCCCGCACAGGTTGCAACATTTGCTTTCTTTGCACTCGTCGGTCGAGTGCCCCTCCTTCAGGCAGTTTCTGCATACCGTGACGGTGCAGCTCACGGCAAAATGGTCGGTTTTGCCACAGTTGCGGCACAGTCGTGGCTGGCCCCTGTAGTACAGGAAGCCTCGATTCCCTCCGATGGTAAAATTGGAGGGCGGGTGCAGAAGGTCTCCCTTGGCGTCAGTCTTCAGGGTGACTCTCACCTGCCTATTACAGGTCCATATTCCGTACTGGTCCATGACGTCCACGCTCTCTCCCTTCACCTCCACGTATCTGGGGAGGAACGTCAGCACATCAGCCGCAGGGACGAAGTGGTTATACATACGGAATGTGATAACCCGGTTCTGCTGGGACGGCATGGTGAACAGGGTCTCCACCATCAGGATAGAGAGGGGCCCCTCTTTGCCTTCCTCCTTCACCGCTGTTAGGAGCTTGACGCATCCTGACAGGCTTCTGAAGCTGATAACCACGTGCGGCGGCTTGCTGTACTCAGCCACACCGTAGATGTCTGCTGCTTGGAATCCGCAGCACTCGAACAATACCTTCTTCACGAGGTAATCGCGGCCCAGAGGCGAGCCTCCTCCCGAAGGCTTCACCCGGATGGTGTTGGGCTGCCTTTGGCCTGTAGCTTTCAGAGCAGCTGCAGCCATAGCTCGAAAACACTGTGTCTTACTGTACCGGCGTTAGGTCCAAGCCAGAGGCTTGAAACCAGCATAAAGATCCACCAGTAGCAGCAGAGCTCAAGTGTTGTAGACGGTCGTCTGCCGGTCGTCTGACGCCTGCTTCTTCAATCCACAATCCCCATCGAAACTCGATAGCACCTTGCGAAATCCGAGCCCTTGGCACTTGATCTTAGCCAAAAGGCCGATAAGCGATAGCTGATAAGAACAGATACTACACTTGATCTTAGCCAAAAGGCCGAGAAGCGACAGCCTGTAAACTTCCACTCGGCCCCCATCACTCTCTTCGACACCATCTTTCACATGTGTCTGGCTGCCCATGTCAAAACTGTCACCCTGACTAAGTGGTGCAGTTGCAGTGAAAGTCAACAGGGGGCATGCTGTGCGTGCCCTGCCCTAGTCACCCTGACACCAGCTGGCCAGCAGGCGGGCCAGGTGCTGCCACATGTTCTGCTTTTGACATTCTTGTTCCCCCAAGAGGGATGGCCTGGGCTGGCCTGGGCTGGGCTGCCCTGCACCGTTCCTGGAGGCACTGCAAGACCAGGCCGATGCGTGGAGTGGAAGGAGCAAGCCCCTCTCCCACCGCCCTGTTCCAAAAATCCGCTTAATATTTGGCCCCCAGATAGGGGACGTATCAGATATTAAACTGATAAGAACAGAAACTACACTTGATCTTAGCCAAAAGGCCGAGAAGCGATAGCCTGTAAACTTCCACTCGGCCCCCCTCACTCTCTTCGACACCATCTTTCACATGTGTCTGGCTGCCCATGTCATACTGTCACCCTGACTAAGTGGTGCAGTTGCAGTGAAAGTCAACAGGGGGCATGCTGTGCGTGCCCTGCCCTAGTCACCCTGACACCAGCTGGCCAGCAGGCGGGCCAGGTGCTGCCACATGTTCTGCTTTTGACATTCTTGTTCCCCCAAGAGGGATGGCCGGGGCTGGCCTGCCCTGCTCCGTTCCTGGAGGCACTGCAAGACCAGGCCGATGCGTGGAGTGGAAGGAGCAAGCCCCTCTCCCACCGCCCTGTTCCAAAAATCCGCTTAATATTTGGCCCCAGATAGGGGACGTATCAGATATTAAACTGATAAGAACAGATTTTTTTATTTTATTTCAAAAATATACTTTATTCACACAAAAAAAACTCTCCAATAAAACATTGCAAAATTACAGATCCAAATGTCATAAACAGTGTAAAAAAGAATCATTTTTACAGTCCAATACCGTGCTCATTTACAAAAACATTACATTCCGTTACATTTCATTTCGTAAAACTATATACATGTGTCAGAGTTTTCTGTGTGCCGTTATTTTTCAGGTTGGCACACAGTTACGCAGGCCGAGGGTATTCTGCAGTTACCCGGCCCTCGGTCTGCCTCGGTTGAGACGCTTTACACAGTGGCCTTTCCCCATTGTGCCTTGGCGGCGGCTGCCCCAAGCTTGAGCGCGTCCCTGAGCACGTAGTCCTGGACCTTGGAATGTGCCAGTCTGCAACACTCGGTCGAGGACAATTCTTTCAGCTGGAAGATCAGCAAGTTTCGGGCGGACCAAAGCGCGTCCTTCACCGAGTTGATGACCCTCCAGCAGCGGTTGATATTTGTCTCGGTGTGCGTTCCCGGAAACAGCCCGTAGAGCACAGAGTCCTGCGTCACCGAGCTGCCCGGGACGAACCGCGACAAATACCGCTGCATCTCGTTCCAGACCTTCTTTGCAAAGGCACATTCCACAAGGAGGTGTGCCACCGTCTCATCAGCCCCGCAGCCGCTTCGAGGGCAGCGTGCGGTGAGGTTGAGACCCCGGGCGTGCATAAAGGATCTGACGGGGAGTGCCCTTCTCACCACCAGCCAAGCCAGATCTTGGTGCTTGTTTGTGATTTCTGGTGATGAGGCATTCTGCCAAATGACATTGACAGTCCGCTCAGGGAACCATCCGACAGGATCTGCCGTCTTCTTTTCTCTCAGGACCTCAAGGACATTACGTGCTGACCACTGCTTGATAGCCATGTGCTCAAAGGTGTGTTTCCGGAAGAATTTCTCCACGAAGGACAGGTGCTGCGGTACGGTCCAATTACTTGGAGCGTTCCGCGGCAATGTGGCCAGACCCATCCTCTGCAACACTTGGGACAGGTAGAACCTCAAAAAATAGTGGCACTTGCTGTTACTGTACCGAGGATCTACACACAGCTTGATGCAGCCGCACACAAAGATGGCCATCAGGATGAGGGCGGCGTTGGGAACGCTTTTCCCTCCGTTCTCTGGAGATTTGTGCATCGCCTCCCTGCAGACACGATCCATCTTTGATCTCCAGATGAACTTGAAGATGGCCCAGGTCACTGCTGCTGCGCAGGACTTGGGGAGAGGCCACACCTGCGCCACGTACAACAACACGGACAGAACCTCGCATCGGATCACAAGGTTCTTCCCAGTAATGGAGAGGGAGCGTTGCTCCCACAATCCCAATTTTTGTCTGGCTTTGGCGATGCGCTCCTCCCAGTTTTTGGCCCATGCCCCTGCCGCTCCGAACCATATCCCCAGAACCTTGAGGTAGTCTACCCTAATGGTGAAAGGGACAAAGGATGTGTCAGGCCAGTTCCCAAAGAACATGCCCTCACTCTTACCCTGGTTGACTTTGGCTCCCGAGGCCAGCTCGAACTGCTCACATACTCGAAGAAGCCTGCGAACAGACGAGGGGTCCGAGCAGAAAACAGCCACGTCATCCATGTAGAGGGAGGCTTTGACTTGCGTCCCTCCGCTGCCTGGGATTGTAACCCTTTTGATGCCTGGGTCGCTTCTGAGGGCCTCGGCAAAGGGTTCAATGCAACACACAAAAAGGACGGAGGAGAGAGGGCAGCCCTGCCTGACTCCAGACCTGATTTGGAACATATCTGATTCCCACCCATTGATTGAAACTGCGCTACTGATGTCTGTGTAGAGCAGTTGGATCCAATTGCAGATTCCCTCCCCAAATCCCATTTTGGAGAGCACATCCATCATGTCGCTGTGCGATATTCTGTCAAACGCCTTCTCCTGGTCTAGACTGATGAGGCAGGTGTCCACCTGCCTGTCCTGCACGGAGGCGATCGTATCCCTGAGTAGCGCGAGGCTATCAGAGATCTTCCTGCCGGGTACAGCACAGGTTTGATCAGGATGGATTACTGACCCCAGAGCAGACTTGACCCGGTTGGCGATGACCTTGGCCAGAATCTTGTAATCCACATTCAATAGTGCAATAGGTCTCCAATTTCTAATTTCTTCCCTTTCCCCCTTCTGCTTGTAGATGAGGGTAATGATGCCTTTCCTCATGGATTCTGACATGCTGCCTTCCAGAAGCATACTCTCGTATACTTCCAGGAGGTCCGCGCCCGTCAAGTCCCACAACGCGGAGTAAAACTCAGCCGGTAAGCCGTCGCTACCGGGAGTTTTACCCTTCTGAAGGGACTCGACTGCCTGTGTCAGCTCATCCAGAGCTAACGGTCTGTCCAGGCTCTCCCGCTCGCCGTCGTCCAAGAACAAAGAACAACAAAGAACAAAGAACAATACAGCACAGGAACAGGCCCTTCGGCCCTCCAAGCCCGCGCCGCTCCCCGGTCCAGGATTGAATCCTGAATCCAGGATCCCCGCCCAATTTTCCAGCCTATCTACATACCAATATCCTATCCACCGAGCTGTCCCTCACAGCTACGATGCTTTGTTCATTACAACCTATTAACTTACCCCCACCCGCCCATTCCAGACCATGTGATCTCCAGGGAGAGGCGAAAACCCAGAGTGAAAAACCCCAGGGCCAATATGGGGAAAAAAAATCTGGGAAATTCCTCTCCGACCCCCTGAGGCGATCGAAACGAGTCCAGGAGATCACAATGGCCCCGATCGGAAAATGCTTCCCAACCCTAGTCATTTCCACTTCCACGAACACCATATGAATTCCCTGCCCCCGAGACAGGTTCCCAACTATCCGCAGTCTCACTCTGTACTGGCACCAGCAAGATGATCATAGAATGAAGCCTTGAAACGAGAAACCAGGAACAATTAGCCCGCGCCGCTCCCTGGTCCAAACTAGACCACTCTTTTGTATCCCTCCATTCCCACTCCGTTCATATAGCTGTCTAGATAAGTCTTAAACGTTCCCAGTGTGTCCGCCTCCACCACCTTGCCCGGCAACACATTCCAGGCCCCCACGACCCTCTGTGTGAAATATGTCCTTCTGATATCTGTGTTAAACCTCCCCCCCCTTCACCTTGAACCTATGACCCCTCGTGAACGTCACCACCGACCCGGGGAAAAGCTTCCCACCGTTCACCCTATCTATGCCTTTCATAATTTTATACACCTCTATTAAGTCTCCCCTCATCCTCCGTCTTTCCAAGGAGAACAACCCCAGTTTCCCCAATCTCTCCTCATAACCAAGCCCCTCCATACCAGGCAACATCCTGGTAAACCTCCTCTGTACTCTCTCCAAAGCCTCCACGTCCTTCTGGTAGTGTGGCGACCAGAACTGGACGCAGTATTCCAAATGCGGCCGAACCAACGTTCTATACATCTGCAACATCAGACCCCAACTTTTATACTCTATGCCCCGTCCTATAAAGGCAAGCATGCCATATGCCTTCTTCACCACCTTCTCCACCTGTGACATAGAACATAGAACATAGAACATTACAGCGCAGAACAGGCCCTTCGGCCCACGATGTTGCACCGACCAGTTAAAAAAAAAAAACTGTGACCCTCCAACCTAAACCAATTTCTTTTCGTCCATGAACCTATCTACGGATCTCTTAAACGCCCCCAAACTAGGCGCATTTACTACTGATGCTGGCAGGGCATTCCAATCCCTCACCACCCTCTGGGTAAAGAACCTACCCCTGACATCGGTTCTATAACTACCCCCCCTCAATTTAAAGCCATGCCCCCTCGTGACGTCACCTTCAAAGATCTGTGGACTTGCACACCCAGGTCTCTCTGCGTCTCTACACCCTTTATGGTTCTTCCATTTATCGTGTAGCTCCTCCCTACATTATTCCCACCAAAATGCATCACTTCGCATTGATCAGGATTGAACTCCATCTGCCATTTCCTTGCCCAAATTTCCAGCCTATCTATATCCTTCTGTAGCCTCTGACAATGTTCCTCACTATCTGCAAGTCCTGCCAGTTTTGTGTCGTCCGCAAACTTACTGATCACCCCAGTTACTCCTTCTTCCAGATCATTTATATAAATCACAAACAGCAGAGGTCCCAATACAGAGCCCTGCGGTACACCACTAGTCACAGGCCTCCAGCCGGAAAAAGACCCTTCCACTACCACCCTCTGTCTTCTATGACCAAGCCAGTTCTCCACCCATCTAGCCACCTCCCCCTTTATCCCATGGGATCCAACCTTTTTCACTAGCCTACCATGAGGGACTTTGTCAAATGCTTTACTAAAGTCCATATAGACTTGCGTGATAGACGACAGGAAAGACTGGGAGGCCGTGCTGTCTGTTGGCTTCAGGTTATACAGTCCGGCATTGAAGGATTTGCAGATCCTCAGAATGTCAGACTGCGATGACCCTACAGAGCCATCTTCTTCCTTCAGGCTTGTGATCACAGAGGATTCTCTGTGCAACTTCTGGAAGAAGAAGCGCGAGCACGTTTCGTCCTGCTCCACGGAGCGGACCCTGGACCGGAAGATAACCTTGGAGGCCTCCGAGGCAAAGAGCGAGGCTTGCTGGCTCTTCACCTCCCGGAGGTCCTCCTTGACATCCACCCCCATCGACTGCAGTTGGAGTAGCTCCTGCATGCTTTTCTGGAGTCGGGACATTTCCCCCCGTCTCTCCCTGGCCTTCTGAACCCCTTTTCGGATGAAGAACCTCTTGATGTTGCCCTTGATGGTTTCCCACCAGAGCGATGGAGACTCAAAGAAGGGTTTCACGGTTCTCCAACCGTGGTAAACCCTCTTGAGTTCCTCGAGGTTCTCTGGGGTCAACAGTTCTACATTAAGCTTCCAGGACCCCCTGCCCACTTTCTGTTATTCCTCCAGCTGACAGTCTGCCAGCAGGAGGCAGTGGTCAGAGAAGAACACCGGCTTGACGTCGGTGGACCTGACCGTGAGCGCGTGGGATGCAAACATGAAGTAGATCCTGGAGCGGACAGACCCGTCTGGCCGCGACCACGTGTATCTACGCTGCCCTCCGTCTGCTGGATTGCTGAAGACGTCGAGCAGCTTGGCATCTTTGACTGTTTCCGGCAGGGCTCATGGACGTAGCGTCCAGTTTACTTTCAGCACTGTTGGATCGGCCGGCCTTGTCAATGATGCAGTTAAAGTCCCCACCCAGTATGATTGGCCTGGAGGTGGTGAGTAGCTGTGGCAGCTGTTCAAAAAGTGCCAGCCGCTCGGTCTTGATGGCAGGGGCATACACATTAATCAGCCTGAGAGGGCAGTTTTTGTACGTGACATCTGCTACAAGGAGGGGTCCTCCCACCACCTCCTTAACATCGGAGACGGTGAAGTCGCCCCCCCGCAGCAGAATGCCTAGGCCGGATGAACGGCAGTCGTTCCCACCTGACCAGATGGACGGTCCGTGGGACCACGCACTCGACCAGCGCCTGTAGTTGCTGAGGTGTGGTATTCCACACTCCTGCAGGAACAGCAGGTCGGCCTTGATCTTGGCCAGGTAGGACAATCTGGCCGCACATCTCAGGCTGTCTTTCACACTGCGAAAATTTAAAGATGCAAACTTTAAAGACATTTTAATGTTTAAAAGGTTTGTCAGTTCTTACGTGTCCTTCAGTCAGCCTCCTCCAGGTGCTGCATTCCTGTGGCGCTGACGAAAATCTGCAGGGCTGCAGGGCTGAGGTAGCAGTCCGACCCTGCGTCAGGGCCCCGACCACGACTGGGTGACATGGTCGGTGTCGTGTAGCCCTCCAGGCCAATCCAATCCAATCCAATCCAATCCAATCCAATCCAAAGAACGGCATCCAATCCAATCCAATCCAATCCATTCCAATCCAATCCAATCCAATCCAATCCAATCCAATCCAATCCAAGTAACGGCATCCAATCCAATCCAATCCAATTCAATCCAATCCAAGTAACGGCTTCCACTCCAATCCAATTCAATCCAATCCAATCCAAGTAACGGCATCCAATGCAATCCAATCCAAGTAACGGCATCCAATCCAATCCAATCCAATCCAATCCAATCCAATCCTAGTAACGGCATCCAAGCCAATCCAATTCAATCCAAGTAACGGCATCCAATCCAAACCAATCCAATCCAATCCAATCCGATCCGATCCAATCCAATCCAGTCCAATCCAATCCAATACACTCCAATCCAATCCAAAGAAAGGCATCCAATCGAATCCAGTCCAATCCAATCCAATCGAATCCAATCCAATCCAAGTAACGGCATCCAATTCAATTCAATCACATCCAATTAAGTGCATCCGATCCAATCCAATCCAATCCAAGTAACCGCATCCATTCCAATCCAAGTAACGGCATCCAATCTAATCCAATCCAATCTAATCCAGTACAATCCAATACAATCCAGTAAATACATCCAATCCAATCCAATCCAATCCAATCCGGGTAACAGCATCCAATCCAATCCTATCCAAGTAACCCCATTCAATCCAATCCAAGTAACGGCATCCAATCCAATCCAATCCAATCCAAGTCACGGCATCCAATCCAATCCAAACCAATCCAATCCAATCCAATCCAATCCAATCCAGTGCAATCCAATCCAATCCAATCCATTCCAAGTAACGGCAACCAATCCAATCCAATCGAATCCAATAGAATCCAATCCAATCCAATCCAATCCAATCCAATCCAATCCAAGGAACGGCATCCAATCCAATCCTATCCGAATCCAATCCAGTCCAATCCAAGAAACGGCATCCAATCCAATCCAATCCAATCCTATCCAATCCAATCCAATCCAAGTAACGGCATCCAATCAAATCGAATCCAATCGAATCCAATCCAATCCAACTCAATCCAATCCAATCCTAGTAACGGAATGCAATCCAATCCAATCCAATCCAAGTAACGGCATCCAATCCAAACCAATCCAATCCAATCCAATCCGATCCGATCCAATCCAATCCAATCCAATCCAATCCAATCCAATCCAATCCAAGTAACGGCATCCAATCCAATTCAATCAAATCCAATTAACTGCATCCGATCCAATCCAATCCAATCCAAGTAACCGCATCCAATCCAATCCTAGTACCGGCATCCAATCCAATCCTAACCAAGTAACCCCATCTAATCCAATCCAAGTCACGGCATCCAATCCAATCCAATCCAATCCAATCCAATCCAAGTAACGGCATCCAATCCAATCCATCCCAATCCAATCCAATCCAATCCAAGTAACGGCAACCAATCCAATCGAATATAATAGAATCCAATCGAATCCAATCAAATCCAATCCAATCCAATCCAATTCAAGTAACAGCATCCAATCCAATCCAATTCAATCCAATCCAAGTAACGGCATCCAATCCAATCCAATCCAATCCAATCCAAGGAACGTCATTCAATCCAATCCTATCCAATCCAAACCAATCCAAGTAACGGCATCCAATCCAATCCAATCCAATCCTATCCAATCCAATACAATCCAAGTAACGGCATCCAATCCAATCAAATCCAATCCAATCCAATCCAATCCAATCCTAGGAACGGCATCCAATCCAACCCAAACCAATCCAAGTAACGGCACCCAATCTAAACCAATCCAATCCAATCCAATCCGATCCGATCCAATCCAATCCAATCCAATCCAATCCAAAACAATCCAATCCAAGGGACGGCATCCAATCGAATCCAGTCCAATCCAATCCAATGCAAGGAACGGCATCCAATCCAATCCAATCCAATCCAATTCAATCCAATCCAATCCAATCCAATCCATTCCAATCCAATCCAATCCAATCCAATCCAATCCAAGTAATGGCATCCAATCCAATCCAATCCAATTCAATCCAATCCAAGTAACGGCATCCAACCCAATTCAATCCAATCCAATCCAATCCAATCCAAGTAACGGCATCCAATCCAATCCAATCCAATCCAAACCAAGTCACGGCATCCAATCCAATCCAATCCAATCCAATCCAACCCATGTAACGGCATCCAAACCAGTCAAATCCAGTCCAATTCAATCCAATTCAACCCAATCCATGTAACGGCATCGAATCCAATCCAATCCAATCCAAGTAACGGCATCCAATGCAATTCAATCAAATCCAATTAACTGCATCTGATCCAATCCAATCCAAGAAACCGCATCCAATCCAATCCAAATAACGGCATCCAATCTAATCCAATCCAATCCAATCCAATACAATGCAATCCAATACAATCCAAGTAAATACATCCAATCCAATCCAATCCAATCCAATCCAACCCATGTAACGGCATCCAATCCAATCCTATCCAAGTAACCCCATCCAATCCAATCCAAGTAACGGCATCCAATCCAGTCCAATCCAATCCAATCCAAGTAACGGCATCCAATCCAATCCAACCCAATCCAATCCAATCCACTCCAATCCAATCCAATCCAATCCAATCCAAGTAACGGCGACCAATCCGATCCAATCTAATCCAATCCAATCCAATCCAATCCAATTCAAGTAACGGCATCCAATACAATCCAATCAAATCCAATCAATTGCAATCCAAGGAACGGCATCCAATCCAATCCTATCCGAATCCAATCCAGTCCAATCCAAGTAACGGAATCCAATCCAATCCAATCGAATCCTATCCAATCAATTCCAATCCAAGTAACGGCATCCAATCCAATCGAATCCAATCCAATCCAATCCAACCCAATACAATCCAATCCTAGTAACGGCATCCAATCCAATCCAATCCAATCCAATCCGATCCGATCCAATCCAATACAATCCAATCCAATCCCATACAATCCAATCCAAGGAACGGCATCCAATCGGATCGAGTCCAAACCAATCCAATCGAATCGAATCCAATCCAATCCAAGTAACGGCATCCAATCCAAATCAATCAAATCCTATTTACTGCATCGGATCCAATCCAATCCAATGCAAGTAACCGCATCCAATCCAATCCAAGTAACGGCATCCAATCCAATCCTATCCAAGTAACCCCATCTAATCCAATCCAAGTAACGGCATCCAATCCAATCCAATCCAATCCAATCCAAGTAACGGCATCCAATCCAATCCATCCCAATCCAATCCAATCCAATCCAATCTAATCCAATCCAAGTAACGGCAACAAATCCAATCCAATCGAATCTAATCGAATCCAATCGAATCCAATCCAATCCAATCAAATCCAATCCAATCCAATCCAATCCAAGTAACGGCATCCAATTCAATCCAATCCAATCCAATGCAATCCAATCCAATCCAAGGAACGGCATCCAATCCAATCCTATCCAATCCAATCCAATCCAAGTGAAGGCATCCAATCCAATCCAATCCAATCCTATCCAATCCACTCCAATCCAAGTAACGGCATCCAATCCAATCCAATCCAATCCAATCCAATCCAATCCTAGTAACGGCATCCAATCCAAACGAATCCAATCCAATCCAATCCGATCCGATCCTATCCAATCCAATCCAATCAAATACAATACAATACATCCAAGGGACGGCATCCAATCGAATCCAGTCCAATCCAATCCAATCCAATCCAAGGAACGGCATCCAATCCAATCCAATCCAATCCAATACAATCCAATCCAATCCAATCCAATCCAATCCAATCCATTCCAATCCAATCCAATCCAATCCAATCCAATCCAATCCAATCCAAGTAACGGCATCCAATCCAATCCAATCCAATTCAATCCAATCCAAGTAACGGCATCCACTCCAATCCAATTCAATCCAATCCAAGTAACGGCATCCAATCCAAAACAATCCAATCCATGTAACGGCATCCAATCCAGTCCAATCCAATCCAATCCAATCCGTTCCAATCCAATCCTAGTAACGGCATCCAATCCAATCCAATCCAGTCCAAGTTCCGGTATCCAATCCAAACCAATCCAATCCAATCCAATCCGATCCGATCCGATCCGATCCGATCCAATCCAATCCAATCCAATCCAATACAATACAATCCAAAGAACGGCATCCAATCGAATCTAGTCCAATCCAATCGAATCCAATCCAATCCAATCCAATCCAAGTAACGGCAACCAATCCAATTCAATCAAATCCAATTAACTGCATCCGATCCAATCCAATCCAATCCAAGTAACCGCATCCAGTCCAATCCAATCCAATCCAATCCAATCCAAGGAACGGCATCCAATCCAATCCTATCCAATCCAATCCAATCCAAGTAACGGCATCCAATCCAATCCAATCCAATCCTATCCAATCCAGTCCAATCCAAGTAACGGCATCCAATCCAATCCAACCCAATCCAATCCAATCCTAGTAACGGCATCCAATGCAATCCAATCCAATCCAAGTAACGGCATCCAATCCAAACGAATCCAATACAATCCAATCCAATCCGATCCGATCCGATCCGATCCAATCCAATCCAATCCAATCCAATCCAATCCAATCCATCCAATACAATACAATCCAAGGGACGGCATCCAATCGAATCCAGTCCAATCCAATCCAATCCAATCCAATCCAAGGAACGGCATCCAATCCAATCCAGTCCAATACAATCCAATTCAATCCAATCCAATCCAATCCAATCCAATCCAATCCATTCCAATCCAATCCAATCCAATCCAATCCAATCCAAGTAACGGCATCCAATCCAATCCAATCCAATTCAATCCAATTCAAGTAACGGCATCCACTCCAATCCAATTCAATCCAATCCAAGTAACGGCATCCAAACCAATCCAATCCAATCCAAGGAACGGCATCCAATCCAATCCAACC
Source organism: Mustelus asterias (assembly GCF_964213995.1). Lineage (NCBI taxonomy): Eukaryota > Metazoa > Chordata > Chondrichthyes > Carcharhiniformes > Triakidae > Mustelus > Mustelus asterias. The sequence goes on along the minus strand of NC_135821.1, from coordinate 28,040,061 downwards.
CATTCCAATCCAATCCAATCCAATCCAAACCGTTCCAATCCAATCCTAGTAACGGCATCCAATCCAAACCAATCCAATCCAATCCAATCCAATCCGATCCGATCCGATCCAATCCAATCCAATCCAATCCAATCCAATCCAATACAATACAATCCAAAGAACGGCATCCAATCGAATCCAGTCCAATGCAATCCAATCGAATCCAATCCAATCCAATCCAATCCAAGTAACGGCATCCAATCCAGTTCAATCAAATCCAATTAACCGCATCCAATCCAATCCAAGTAAGGGCATCCAATCTAATCCAATCCAATCTAATCCAATACAATCCAATACAATACAGTAAATACATCCAATCCAATCCAATCCAATCCAAGTAACAGCATCCAATCCAATCCTATCCAAGTAACCCCATTCAATCCAATCCAAGTAACGGCATCCAATCCAATCCATTCCAATCCTAGTAACGGCATCCAATCCAATCCTATCCAAGTAACCCCATCCAATCCAATCCATGTAACGGCATCCAATCCAATCCAAGTAACGGCAACCAATCCAATCCAATCCAATCCAATCCAAGGAACGGCATCCAATCCAATCCTATCCGAATCCAATCCAGTCCAATCCAAGTAACGGCATCCAATCCAATCCAATCCTATCCAATCCAATCCAATCCAAGTAACGGCATCCAATCCATTCGAATCCAATCCAATCCAACCCAATCCAACGCAATCCAATCCAAGTAACGGCATCCAATCCAAACAAATCCAATCCAATCCAATCCGATCCGATCCAATCCAATACAATCCAATACGATCCAATCCAAGGAACGGCATCCAATCCAATCCATCCCAATCTAATCCAATCCAATCCAATCCAATCCAATCCAAGTAACGGCAACCAATCCAATCCAATCGAATCTAATCGAATCCAATCGAATCGAATCCAATCCAATCCAATCCAATTCAAGTAACGGCATCCAATACAATCCAACCAAATCCAATCCAATCCAATCCAAGTAACGGCATCCAATCCAATCCAATCCAATCCAATCCAATCCAAGGAACGGCATCCAATCCAATCCTATCCGAATCCAATCCAGTCCAATACAAGTAACGGCATCCAATCCAATCCAATCCAACCCAATCCAATCCAATCCAAGTCACGGCATCCAATCCAAACCAATCCAATCCAATCCAATTCAATCCGATCCGATCCAATCCAATACAATCCAATCCAATCCAATCCAATACAATCCAATCCAATCCGATCCGATACAATCCAATACAATCCAATCCAATCCAATCCAATACAATCCAATCCAAGGAACGGCATCCAATCGGATCGAGTCCAAACCAATCCAATCCAATGCAATCCAATCCAATCCAAGTAACGGCATCCAATCCAATTCAATCAAATCCAATTAACTGCATCGGATCCAATCCAATCCAATTAAAGTAACCGCATCCAATCCAATCCAAGTAACGGCATCGATTCCAATCTTATCCAAGTAACCCCATCTCATCCAATCCAAGTAACGGCATCCAATCCAGTCCAATCCAATCCAAGTAACGGCATCCAATCCAATCCATCCCAATCCAATCCAATCCAATCCAATCCAAGTAACGGCATCCAATCCAATCCAATCCAATCCAATCCAAGGAACGGCATCCAATCCAATCCTATCCGAATCCAATCCAGTCCAATACAAGTAACGGCATCCAATCCAATCCAATCCAACCCAATCCAATCCAATCCAAGTCACGGCATCCAATCCAAACCAATCCAATCCAATCCAATTCAATCCGATCCGATCCAATCCAATACAATCCAATCCAATCCAATCCAATACAATCCAATCCAATCCGATCCGATACAATCCAATACAATCCAATCCAATCCAATCCAATACAATCCAATCCAAGGAACGGCATCCAATCGGATCGAGTCCAAACCAATCCAATCCAATGCAATCCAATCCAATCCAAGTAACGGCATCCAATCCAATTCAATCAAATCCAATTAACTGCATCGGATCCAATCCAATCCAATTAAAGTAACCGCATCCAATCCAATCCAAGTAACGGCATCGATTCCAATCTTATCCAAGTAACCCCATCTCATCCAATCCAAGTAACGGCATCCAATCCAGTCCAATCCAATCCAAGTAACGGCATCCAATCCAATCCATCCCAATCCAATCCAATCCAATCCAATCCAAGTAACGGCAACCAATCCAATCCAATCGAATCTAATCGAATCCAATCGAATCCAATCCCATCCAATCCAATCCAATTCAAGATACGGCATCCAATCCAATCCAATCAAATCCAATCCAATCCAATCCAAGTAACGGCATCCAATCCAATCCAATCCAATCCAATGCAATCCAATCCAATCCAAGGAACGGCATCCAATCCAATCCTATCCAATCCAATCCAATCCAAGTAACGGCATCCAATCCAATCCAATCCAATCCTATCCAATCCACTCCAATCCAAGTAACGGCATCCAATCCAATCCAATCCAATCCAATCCAATCCAATCCTAGTAACGGCATCCAATCAAATCCAATCCAATCCAAGTAACGGCATCCAATCCAATCCAATCCAATCCAAGGAACGGCATCCAATCCAATCCAATCCAATACAATCCAATCCAATCCATTCCATTCCAATCCAATCCAATCCAATCCAAGTAACGGCATCCAACCCAATCCAATCGAATTCAATCCAAACCAAGTAACGGCATCCACTCCAATCGAAATCAATCCAATCCAAGTAACGGCATCCAATTCAAACCAATCCAATCCAAGTAACGGCATCCAATCCAATCCAATCCAATCCAATCCTAGTAACGGCATCCAATCCAATCCAATCCAATCCAATCCAAGTAACGGCATCCAATCCAAACCAATCCAATCCAATCCAATCCGATCCGATCCAATCCAATCCAATCCAATCCAATACAATACAATCCAAAGAACGGCATCCAATCGAATCCAGTCCAATCCAATCCAATCGAATCCAATCCAATCCAAGTAACGGCATCCAATCCAATTCAATCAAATCCAATTAACTGCATCCGATCCAATCCAATCCAATCCAAGTAAACGCATCCAATCCAATCCAAGTAACGGCATCCAATCTAATCCAATCCAATCTAATCCAATCCAATCCAATACAATCCAGTAAATACATCCAATCCAATCCAATCCAATCCAAGTAACAGCATCCAATCCAATTGTATCCAAGTAACCCCATTCAATCCAATCCAAGTAACGGCATCCAATCCAATCCAATCCAAGTAACGGCATCCAATCCAATGCAAGTAACGGCATCCATTCCAATCCAATCCAATCCAAGTAACGGCAACCAATCCAATCCAATCCTATCCAATCCAATCCAATCCACGGAACGGCATCCAATCCAATCGAATCCAATCCAATCCAATCCAATCAAACCCAATCCAATCCAATCCTAGTAACGGCATCCAATCCAATCCAAGTAACGGCGTCCAATCCAAACCAATCCAATCCAATCCAATCCGATCCGATCCAATCCAATCCAATCCAATCCAATTCAATACAATCCAATCCAAGGAACGGCATCCAATGGAATCCAGTCCAAACCAATCGAATCGAATCGAATCGAATCCAATCCAATCCAAGTAACGGCATCCAATCCAATCCAATCCAAGTAACGGCATCCAATCCAATCCAAGTAACGGCATCCAATCCAATCCAATCCAATCCAATCCAATCCAAGTAACGGCAACCAATCCAATCCAATCCTATCCAATCCAATCCAATCCACGGAACGGCATCCAATCCAATCGAATCCAATCCAATCCAATCCAATCAAACCCAATCCAATCCAATCCAAGGAACGGCATCCAATCCAATCCTATCCGAATCCAATCTAGTCCAATACAAGTAACGGCATCCAATCCAATCCAATCCAACCCAATCCAATCCAATCCAAGTCACGGCATCCAATCCAAACCAATCCAATCCAATTCAATCCGATCCGATCCAATCCAATACAATCCAATCCAATCCAATCCAATACAATCCAATCCAATCCGATCCGATACAATCCAATACAATCCAATCCAATCCAATCCAATCCAATACAATCCAATCCAAGGAACGGCATCCAATCGGATCGAGTCCAAACCAATCCAATCCAATGCAATCCAATCCAATCCAAGTAACGGCATCCAATCCAATTCAATCAAATCCAATTAACTGCATCGGATCCAATCCAATTAAAGTAACCGCATCCAATCCAATCCAAGTAACGGCATCGATTCCAATCTTATCCAAGTAACCCCTTCTCATCCAATCCAAGTAACGGCATCCAATCCAGTCCAATCCAATCCAAGTAACGGCATCCAATCCAATCCTTCCCAATCCAATCCAATCCAATCCAATACAATCCAATCCAAGTAACGCAACCAATCCAATCCAATCGAATCTAATCGAATCCAATCGAATCCAATCCCATCCAATCCAATCCAATTCAAGATACGGCATCCAATCCAATCCAATCAAATCCAATCCAATCCAATCCAAGTAACGGCATCCAATCCAATCCAATCCAATCCAATGCAATCCAATCCAATCCAAGGAACGGCATCCAATCCAATCCTATCCAATCCAATCCAATCCAAGTAACGGCATCCAATCCAATCCAATCCAATCCTATCCAATCCACTCCAATCCAAGTAACGGCATCCAATCCAATCCAATCCAATCCAATCCTAGTAACGGCATCCAATCAAATCAAATCCAATCCAAGTAACGGCATCCAATCCAATCCAATCCAATCCAAGGAACGGCATCCAATCCAATCCAATCCAATACAATCCAATCCAATCCATTCCATTCCAATCCAATCCAATCCAATCCAAGTAACGGCATCCAACCCAATCCAATCCAATTCAATCCAAACCAAGTAACGGCATCCACTCCAATCCAAATCAATCCAATCCAAGTAACGGCATCCAATCCAAACCAATCCAATCCAAGTAACGGCATCCAATCCAATCAAATCCAATCCAATCCAATCCAATCCAATCCTAGTAACGGCATCCAATCCAATCCAATCCAAGTAACGGCATCCAATCCAAACCAATCCAATCCAATCCAATCCGATCCGATCCAATCCAATCCAATCCAATCCAATCCAATCCAATCAAATCCAATACAATACAATCCAAAGAACGGCATCCAATCGAATCCAGTCCAATCCAATCCAATCGAATCCAATCCAATCCAAGTAACGGCATCCAATCCAATTCAATCAAATCCAATTAACTGCATCCGATCCAATCCAATCCAATCCAAGTAAACGCATCCAATCCAATCCAAGTAACGGCATCCAATCTAATCCAATCCAATCTAATCCAATCCAATCCAATACAATCCAGTAAATACATCCAATCCAATCCAATCCAATCCAAGTAACAGCATCCAATGCAATTGTATCCAAGTAACCCCATTCAATCCAATCCAAGTAACGGCATCCAATCCAATCCAATCCAAGTAACGGCATCCAATCCAATCCAAGTAACGGCATCCAATCCAATCCAATCCAATCCAATCCAAGTAACGGCAACCAATCCAATCCAATCCTATCCAATCCAATCCAATCCACGGAACGCCATCCAATCCAATCGAATCCAATCCAATCCAATCCAATCAAACCCAATCCAATCCAATCCTAGTAACGGCATCCAATCCAATCCAAGTAACGGCGTCCAATCCAAACCAATCCAATCCAATCGAATCCGATCCGATCCAATCCAATACAATCCAATCCAATCCAATCCAATTCAATACAATCCAATCCAAGGAACGGCATCCAATCGAATCCAGTCCAAACCAATCGAATCGAATCGAATCGAATCCAATCCAATCCAAGTAACGGCATCCAATCCAATTCAATCAAATCCAATTAACTGCATCCGATCCAATCCAATCCAATCCAAGTAACCGCATCCAATCCAATCCAAGTAACGGCATCCAATCCAATCCTATCCAAGTAACCCCATCTCATCCAATCCAAGTAACGGTGTCCAATCCAATCCATCCCAATCCAATCCAATCCAATCCAATCCAATCCAAGTAACGGCAACCAATCCAATTAAATCGAATCTAATCGAATCCAATCCAATCCAATCCAATCCAATCCAATCCAATCCAATTCAAGTAACGGCATCCAATCCAATCAAATCCAATCCAATCCAATCCAAGTAACGGCATCCAATCCAATCCAGTCCAATCCAATCCAATCCAATTCAATCCAATCCAATCCACGGAACGGCATCCAATCCAATCCTATCCGAATCCAATCCAGTCCAATCCAAGTAACGGCATCCAAGCCAATCCAATGCAATCCTATCCAATCCAATCCAATTCAAGTAACGGCATCCAATCCAATCAAATCCAATCCAATCCAATCCAAGTAACGGCATCCAATCCAATCCAGTCCAATCCAATCCAATCCAATTCAATCCAATCCAATCCACGGAACGGCATCCAATCCAATCCTATCCGAATCCAATCCAGTCCAATCCAAGTAACGGCATCCAACCCAATCCAATCCAATCCTATCCAATCCAATCCAATCCAAGTAACGGCATCCAATCCAATCGAATCGAATCGAATCCAATCCAATCCAATCCAACCCAATCCAATCCAATCCTAGTAACGGCATCCAATCCAATTCAATCCAATCCAAGTAACGGCATCCACTCCAATCCAATTCAATCCAATCCGAGTAACGGCATCCAATCCAATCCAATCCAATCCAAGTAACGGCATCCAATCCAATCCAATCCAATCCTATCCAATCCAATCCAATCCAATCCAATCCTAGTAACGGCATCCAATCCAATCCAATCCAAGTAACGGCGTCCAATGCAAACCAATCCAATCCAATCCAATTCGATCCGATCCAATCCAATCCAATCCAATCCAATACAATACAATACTATCCAAAGAACGGCATCCAATCGAATCCAGTCCAATCCAATCAAATCGAATCCAATCCAATCCAATCCAATCCAATCCAAGTAACGGCATCCAATCCAATTCAATCAAATCCAATTAACTGCATCCGATCCAATCCAATCCAATCTAAGTAACCGCATCCAATCCAATCCAAGTAACGGCATACAATCTAATCCAATCCAATCAAATCCAATACAATCCAATACAATCCAGTAAATACATCCAATCCAATCCAATCCAAGTAACAGCATCCAATCCAATCCTATCCAATTAACCCCATTCAATCCAATCCAAGTAACGGCATCCAATCCAATCCAATCCAATCCAAGTAACGGCATCCAATCCAATCCTATCCAAGTAACCCCATCCAATCCAATCCAAGTAACGGCATCCAATCCAATCCAATCCAATCCAAGTAACGGCAACCAATACAATCCAATCCAATCCAATCCAATCCAATCCAATCCAATCCAATCCAATCCAATCCAAGGAACAGCATCCAATCCAATCCTATCCGAATCCAATCCAGTCCAATCCAAGTAACGGCATTCAATCCAATCCAATCCAATCCTATCCAATCCAATCCAATCCAAGTAACGGCATCCAATCCATTCGAATCCAATCCAATCCAATCCAACCCAATCCAATCCAAGCAACGGCATCCAATCCAAACCAATCCAATCCAATCCAATCCGATCTGATCCAATCCAATACAATCCATCCAATCCAATACAATCCAATCCAAGGAACGGCATCCAATCGAATCCAGTCCAAACCAATCCAATCGAATCGAATCGAATCCAATCCAATCCAAGTAACGGCATCCAATCCAATTCAATCAACTCCAATTAACTGCATCCGATCCAATCCAACCCAATCCAAGTAACCGCATCCAATCCAATCCAAGTAACGGCATCCAATCCAATCCGATCCAAGTAACCCCATCTAATCCAATCCAAGTAACGGCATCCTTTCCAATCCATCCCAATCTAATCCAATCCAATCCAATCCAATCCAATCCAAGTAACGGCAACCAATCAAATCCAATCGAATCGAATCGAATCCAATAGAATCCAATCCAACCCAATCCAATCCAATTCAAGTAACGGCATCCAATCCAATCCAAACAAATCCAATCCAATCCAATCCACGTAACGGCATCCAATCCAATCCAATCCAATCCAAGGAACGGCTTCCAATCCAATCCTATCCGAATACAATCCAGTCCAATCCAAGTAACGGCATCCAATCCAAACCAATCCAATCCAATCCGATCCGATCCAATCCAATACAATCCAATCCAATCCAATCCAATCCAATCCGATCCGATCCAATCCAATACAATCCAATCCAATCCAATCCAATCCAACCCAATCCAATCCAATCCTAGTAACGGCATCCAATCCAATCCAATCCAATCCAAGTAACGGCATCCAATCCAAACCAATCCAATCCAATCCAATCCGATCCGATCCAATCCAATACAATCCAATACAATCCAATACAATCCAATACAATCCAATCCGATCCAATCCGATCCAATCCAATCCAATCCAATCCAATCCAATCCAATACTATCCAATCCAAGGAACGGCATCCAATCGGATCGAGTCCAAACCAATCCAATCCAATCCAATCTAATCCAAGTAACGGCATCCAATCCAATTCAATCAAATCCAATTAACTGCATCGGATCCAATCCAATCTAATCCATGTAACCGCATCCAATCCAATCCAAGTAACGGCATCGAATCCAATCCTATCCAAGTAACCCCATCTCATCCAATCCAAGTAACGGCATCCAATCCAATCCAATCCAAGTAACGGCATCCAATCCAATCCAATCAAATCCAATCCAATCCAATCCAAGTAACGGCATCCAATCCAATCCAATCCAATCCAATGCAATCCAATCCAATCCAAGGAACGGCATCCAATCCAATCCTATCCAATCCAATCCAATCCTAGTAACGGCATCCAATCCAATCCAATCCAATCCTATCCAATCCACTCCAATCCAAGTAACGGCATCCAATCCAATCCAATCCAATCCAATCCAATCCAATCCAATCCAATCCAATCCAATCCTAGTAACGGCATCCAATCCAATCCAAGTAACGGCATCCAATCCAAACGAATCCAATCCAATCCAATCCGGTCCGATCCAATCCAATCCAATCCAATCCAATCCAATACAATCCAATCCAAGGGACGGCATCCAATCCAATCCAATCCAATCCAATCTAATCCAATCCAATCCAATCCATTCCAATCCAATCCAATCCAATCCAATCCAAGTAACGGCATCCAACCCAATCCAATCCAATTCAATCCATTACAAGTTAGGGCATCCACTCCAATCCAATTCAATCCAATCCAAGTAACGGCATCCAATCCAATCCAATCCAAGTAACGGCATCCAATCCAATCCAATGCAATCCAAGTAACGGCATCCAATCCAATCCAATCCAATCTAATCCAATCCAAGTAACGGCATCCAACCCAATCCAATCCAATTCAATCCATTACAAGTTAGGCCATCCACTCCAATCCAATTCAATCCAATCCAAGTAACGGCATCCAATCCAATCCAATCCAATCCAAGTAACGGCATCCAATCCAATCCAATCCAATCCAATCCAAACCAATCCTAGTAACGGCATCCAATCCAATCCAATCCAATCCAAGTAACGGCATCCAATCCAAACCAATCCAATCCAATCCAATCCGATCCGATCCAATCCAATCCAATCCAATCCAATACAATACAAAGAACGGCATCCAATCGAATCCAGTCCAATCCAATCCAATCGAATCCAATACAATCCAATCCAAGTAACGGCATCCAATCCAATTCAATCAAATCAAATTAACTGCACCCGATCCAATCCAATCCAATCCAAGTAAACGCATCCAATCCAATCCAAGTAACGGCATCCAATCTAATCCAATCCAATCTAATCCAATACAATCCAATACAATCCAGTAAATACATCCAATCCAATCCAATCCAATCCAATCCAAGTAACAGCATCCAATCCAATCCTATCCAAGTAACCCCATTCAATCCAATCCAAGTAACGGCATCCAATCCAATCCAATCCAATCCAAGTAACGGCATCCAATCCAATCCTATCCAAGTAACCCCATCCAATCCAATCCAAGTAACGGCAACCAATCCAATCCAATCCAATCCAATCCAAGTAACGGCAACCAATCCAATCCAGTCCAATCCAATCCAATCCAATCCAATCCAAGGAACGGCATCCAATACAATCCTATCCGAATCCAATCCAGTCCAATCCAAGTAACGGCATCCAATCCAATCCAATCCTATCCAATCCAATCCAATCCAAGTAACGGCATCCAATCCAATCGAATCCAATCGAATCCAATCCAACCCAATCCAATCCAATCCTAGTAACGGCTTCCAATCCAATCCAATCCAATCCAAGTAACGGCATCCAATCCAAACCAATCCAATCCAATCCAATCCGATCCGATCCAATCCAATCCAATCCAATCCAATCCAATCCAATACAATCCAATCCAAGGAACGGCATCCAATCGAATCCAGTCCAAACCAATCCAATCGAATCGAATCCAATCCAATCCAATCCAAGGAACGGCATCCAATCCAATTCAATCAAATCCAATTCACTGCATCCGATCCAATCCAATCCAATCCAAGTAACCGCATCCAATCCAATCCAAGTAACCGCATCCAATCCAATCCAAGTAACGGCATCCAATCCAATCCTATCCAAGTAACCCCATCTAATCCAACCCAAGTAACGGCGTCCAATCCAATCCATCCCAATCCTTTCCAATCCAATCCAATCCAATCCAATCCAATCCAAGGAACGGCATCCAATCCAATTCAATCAAATCCAATTCACTGCATCCGATCCAATCCAATCCAATCCAAGTAACCGCATCCAATCCAATCCAAGTAACCGCATCCAATCCAATCCAAGTAACGGCATCCAATCCAATCCTATCCAAGTAACCCCATTCAATCCAATCCAAGTAACGGCATCCAATCCAATTCAATCAAATCCAATTAACTGCATCCGATCCAATCCAATCCAATCCAAGTAAACGCATCCAATCCAATCCAAGTAACGGCATCCAATCTAATCCAATCCAATCTAATCCAATCCAATCCAATACAATCCAGTAAATACATCCAATCCAATCCAATCCAATCCAAGTAACAGCATCCAATCGAATTGTATCCAAGTAACCCCATTCAATCCAATCCAAGTAACGGCATCCAATCCAATCCAATCCAAGTAACGGCATCCAATCCAATGCAAGTAACGGCATCCATTCCAATCCAATCCAATCCAAGTAACGGCAACCAATCCAATCCAATCCTATCCAATCCAATCCAATCCACGGAACGGCATCCAATCCAATCGAATCCAATCCAATCCAATCCAATCAAACCCAATCCAATCCAATCCTAGTAACGGCATCCAATCCAATCCAAGTAACGGCGTCCAATCCAAACCAATCCAATCCAATCCAATCCGATCCGATCCAATCCAATCCAATCCAATCCAATTCAATACAATCCAATCCAAGGAACGGCATCCAATGGAATCCAGTCCAAACCAATCGAATCGAATCGAATCGAATCCAATCCAATCCAAGTAACGGCATCCAATCCAATCCAATCCAAGTAACGGCATCCAATCCAATCCAAGTAACGGCATCCAATCCAATCCAATCCAATCCAATCCAATCCAAGTAACGGCAACCAATCCAATCCAATCCTATCCAATCCAATCCAATCCACGGAACGGCATCCAATCCAATCGAATCCAATCCAATCCAATCCAATCAAACCCAATCCAATCCAATCCAAGGAACGGCATCCAATCCAATCCTATCCGAATCCAATCTAGTCCAATACAAGTAACGGCATCCAATCCAATCCAATCCAACCCAATCCAATCCAATCCAAGTCACGGCATCCAATCCAAACCAATCCAATCCAATTCAATCCGATCCGATCCAATCCAATACAATCCAATCCAATCCAATCCAATACAATCCAATCCAATCCGATCCGATACAATCCAATACAATCCAATCCAATCCAATCCAATACAATACAATCCAAGGAACGGCATCCAATCGGATCGAGTCCAAACCAATCCAATCCAATGCAATCCAATCCAATCCAAGTAACGGCATCCAATCCAATTCAATCAACTCCAATTAACTGCATCCGATCCAATCCAACCCAATCCAAGTAACCGCATCCAATCCAATCCAAGTAACGGCATCCAATCCAATCCGATCCAAGTAACCCCATCTAATCCAATCCAAGTAACGGCATCCTTTCCAATCCATCCCAATCTAATCCAATCCAATCCAATCCAATCCAATCCAAGTAACGGCAACCAATCCAATCCAATCGAATCGAATCGAATCCAATAGAATCCAATCCAACCCAATCCAATCCAATTCAAGTAACGGCATCCAATCCAATCCAAACAAATCCAATCCAATCCAATCCACGTAACGGCATCCAATCCAATCCAATCCAATCCAAGGAACGGCTTCCAATCCAATCCTATCCGAATACAATCCAGTCCAATCCAAGTAACGGCATCCAATCCAAACCAATCCAATCCAATCCGATCCGATCCAATCCAATACAATCCAATCCAATCCAATCCAATCCAATCCGATCCGATCCAATCCAATACAATCCAATCCAATCCAATCCAATCCAACCCAATCCAATCCAATCCTAGTAACGGCATCCAATCCAATCCAATCCAATCCAAGTAACGGCATCCAATCCAAACCAATCCAATCCAATCCAATCCGATCCGATCCAATCCAATACAATCCAATACAATCCAATACAATCCAATACAATCCAATCCGATCCAATCCGATCCAATCCAATCCAATCCAATCCAATCCAATCCAATACTATCCAATCCAAGGAACGGCATCCAATCGGATCGAGTCCAAACCAATCCAATCCAATCCAATCTAATCCAAGTAACGGCATCCAATCCAATTCAATCAAATCCAATTAACTGCATCGGATCCAATCCAATCTAATCCATGTAACCGCATCCAATCCAATCCAAGTAACGGCATCGAATCCAATCCTATCCAAGTAACCCCATCTCATCCAATCCAAGTAACGGCATCCAATCCAATCCAATCCAAGTAACGGCATCCAATCCAATCCAATCAAATCCAATCCAATCCAATCCAAGTAACGGCATCCAATCCAATCCAATCCAATCCAATGCAATCCAATCCAATCCAAGGAACGGCATCCAATCCAATCCTATCCAATCCAATCCAATCCTAGTAACGGCATCCAATCCAATCCAATCCAATCCTATCCAATCCACTCCAATCCAAGTAACGGCATCCAATCCAATCCAATCCAATCCAATCCAATCCAATCCAATCCAATCCAATCCAATCCAATCCAATCCTAGTAACGGCATCCAATCCAATCCAAGTAACGGCATCCAATCCAAACGAATCCAATCCAATCCAATCCGGTCCGATCCAATCCAATCCAATCCAATCCAATCCAATACAATCCAATCCAAGGGACGGCATCCAATCCAATCCAATCCAATCCAATCTAATCCAATCCAATCCAATCCATTCCAATCCAATCCAATCCAATCCAATCCAAGTAACGGCATCCAACCCAATCCAATCCAATTCAATCCATTACAAGTTAGGGCATCCACTCCAATCCAATTCAATCCAATCCAAGTAACGGCATCCAATCCAATCCAATCCAAGTAACGGCATCCAATCCAATCCAATGCAATCCAAGTAACGGCATCCAATCCAATCCAATCCAATCTAATCCAATCCAAGTAACGGCATCCAACCCAATCCAATCCAATTCAATCCATTACAAGTTAGGCCATCCACTCCAATCCAATTCAATCCAATCCAAGTAACGGCATCCAATCCAATCCAATCCAATCCAAGTAACGGCATCCAATCCAATCCAATCCAATCCAATCCAAACCAATCCTAGTAACGGCATCCAATCCAATCCAATCCAAGTAACGGCATCCAATCCAAACCAATCCAATCCAATCCAATCCGATCCGATCCAATCCAATCCAATCCAATCCAATACAATACAAAGAACGGCATCCAATCGAATCCAGTCCAATCCAATCCAATCGAATCCAATACAATCCAATCCAAGTAACGGCATCCAATCCAATTCAATCAAATCAAATTAACTGCACCCGATCCAATCCAATCCAATCCAAGTAAACGCATCCAATCCAATCCAAGTAACGGCATCCAATCTAATCCAATCCAATCTAATCCAATACAATCCAATACAATCCAGTAAATACATCCAATCCAATCCAATCCAATCCAATCCAAGTAACAGCATCCAATCCAATCCTATCCAAGTAACCCCATTCAATCCAATCCAAGTAACGGCATCCAATCCAATCCAATCCAATCCAAGTAACGGCATCCAATCCAATCCTATCCAAGTAACCCCATCCAATCCAATCCAAGTAACGGCAACCAATCCAATCCAATCCAATCCAATCCAAGTAACGGCAACCAATCCAATCCAGTCCAATCCAATCCAATCCAATCCAATCCAAGGAACGGCATCCAATACAATCCTATCCGAATCCAATCCAGTCCAATCCAAGTAACGGCATCCAATCCAATCCAATCCTATCCAATCCAATCCAATCCAAGTAACGGCATCCAATCCAATCGAATCCAATCCAATCCAATCCAACCCAATCCAATCCAATCCTAGTAACGGCTTCCAATCCAATCCAATCCAATCCAAGTAACGGCATCCAATCCAAACCAATCCAATCCAATCCAATCCGATCCGATCCAATCCAATCCAATCCAATCCAATCCAATCCAATACAATCCAATCCAAGGAACGGCATCCAATCGAATCCAGTCCAAACCAATCCAATCGAATCGAATCCAATCCAATCCAATCCAATCCAAGGAACGGCATCCAATCCAATTCAATCAAATCCAATTCACTGCATCCGATCCAATCCAATCCAATCCAAGTAACCGCATCCAATCCAATCCAAGTAACCGCATCCAATCCAATCCAAGTAACGGCATCCAATCCAATCCTATCCAAGTAACCCCATCTAATCCAACCCAAGTAACGGCGTCCAATCCAATCCATCCCAATCCTTTCCAATCCAATCCAATCCAATCCAATCCAATCCAAGGAACGGCATCCAATCCAATTCAATCAAATCCAATTCACTGCATCCGATCCAATCCAATCCAATCCAAGTAACCGCATCCAATCCAATCCAAGTAACCGCATCCAATCCAATCCAAGTAACGGCATCCAATCCAATCCTATCCAAGTAACCCCATTCAATCCAATCCAAGTAACGGCATCCAATCCAATTCAATCAAATCCAATTAACTGCATCCGATCCAATCCAATCCAATCCAAGTAAACGCATCCAATCCAATCCAAGTAACGGCATCCAATCTAATCCAATCCAATCTAATCCAATCCAATCCAATACAATCCAGTAAATACATCCAATCCAATCCAATCCAATCCAAGTAACAGCATCCAATCGAATTGTATCCAAGTAACCCCATTCAATCCAATCCAAGTAACGGCATCCAATCCAATCCAATCCAAGTAACGGCATCCAATCCAATGCAAGTAACGGCATCCATTCCAATCCAATCCAATCCAAGTAACGGCAACCAATCCAATCCAATCCTATCCAATCCAATCCAATCCACGGAACGGCATCCAATCCAATCGAATCCAATCCAATCCAATCCAATCAAACCCAATCCAATCCAATCCTAGTAACGGCATCCAATCCAATCCAAGTAACGGCGTCCAATCCAAACCAATCCAATCCAATCCAATCCGATCCGATCCAATCCAATCCAATCCAATCCAATTCAATACAATCCAATCCAAGGAACGGCATCCAATGGAATCCAGTCCAAACCAATCGAATCGAATCGAATCGAATCCAATCCAATCCAAGTAACGGCATCCAATCCAATCCAATCCAAGTAACGGCATCCAATCCAATCCAAGTAACGGCATCCAATCCAATCCAATCCAATCCAATCCAAGTAACGGCAACCAATCCAATCCAATCCTATCCAATCCAATCCAATCCACGGAACGGCATCCAATCCAATCGAATCCAATCCAATCCAATCCAATCAAACCCAATCCAATCCAATCCAAGGAACGGCATCCAATCCAATCCTATCCGAATCCAATCTAGTCCAATACAAGTAACGGCATCCAATCCAATCCAATCCAACCCAATCCAATCCAATCCAAGTCACGGCATCCAATCCAAACCAATCCAATCCAATTCAATCCGATCCGATCCAATCCAATACAATCCAATCCAATCCAATCCAATACAATCCAATCCAATCCGATCCGATACAATCCAATACAATCCAATCCAATCCAATCCAATACAATCCAATCCAAGGAACGGCATCCAATCGGATCGAGTCCAAACCAATCCAATCCAATGCAATCCAATCCAATCCAAGTAACGGCATCCAATCCAATTCAATCAAATCCAATTAACTGCATCGGATCCAATCCAATTAAAGTAACCGCATCCAATCCAATCCAAGTAACGGCATCGATTCCAATCTTATCCAAGTAACCCCTTCTCATCCAATCCAAGTAACGGCATCCAATCCAGTCCAATCCAATCCAAGTAACGGCATCCAATCCAATCCTTCCCAATCCAATCCAATCCAATCCAATCCAAGTAACGCAACCAATCCAATCCAATCGAATCTAATCGAATCCAATCGAATCCAATCCCATCCAATCCAATCCAATTCAAGATACGGCATCCAATCCAATCCAATCAAATCCAATCCAATCCAATCCAAGTAACGGCATCCAATCCAATCCAATCCAATCCAATGCAATCCAATCCAATCCAAGGAACGGCATCCAATCCAATCCTATCCAATCCAATCCAATCCAAGTAACGGCATCCAATCCAATCCAATCCAATCCTATCCAATCCACTCCAATCCAAGTAACGGCATCCAATCCAATCCAATCCAATCCAATCCTAGTAACGGCATCCAATCAAATCAAATCCAATCCAAGTAACGGCATCCAATCCAATCCAATCCAATCCCAGGAACGGCATCCAATCCAATCCAATCCAATACAATCCAATCCAATCCATTCCATTCCAATCCAATCCAATCCAATCCAAGTAACGGCATCCAACCCAATCCAATCCAATTCAATCCAAACCAAGTAACGGCATCCACTCCAATCCAAATCAATCCAATCCAAGTAACGGCATCCAATCCAAACCAATCCAATCCAAGTAACGGCATCCAATCCAATCCAATCCAATCCAATCCAATCCAATCCAATCCTAGTAACGGCATCCAATCCAATCCAATCCAAGTAACGGCATCCAATCCAAACCAATCCAATCCAATCCAATCCGATCCGATCCAATCCAATCCAATCCAATCCAATCAAATCCAATACAATACAATCCAAAGAACGGCATCCAATCGAATCCAGTCCAATCCAATCCAATCGAATCCAATCCAATCCAAGTAACGGCATCCAATCCAATTCAATCAAATCCAATTAACTGCATCCGATCCAATCCAATCCAATCCAAGTAAACGCATCCAATCCAATCCAAGTAACGGCATCCAATCTAATCCAATCCAATCTAATCCAATCCAATCCAATACAATCCAGTAAATACATCCAATCCAATCCAATCCAATCCAAGTAACAGCATCCAATCCAATTGTATCCAAGTAACCCCATTCAATCCAATCCAAGTAACGGCATCCAATCCAATCCAATCCAAGTAACGGCATCCAATCCAATCCAAGTAACGGCATCCAATCCAATCCAATCCAATCCAATCCAAGTAACGGCAACCAATCCAATCCAATCCTATCCAATCCAATCCAATCCACGGAACGCCATCCAATCCAATCGAATCCAATCCAATCCAATCCAATCAAACCCAATCCAATCCAATCCTAGTAACGGCATCCAATCCAATCCAAGTAACGGCGTCCAATCCAAACCAATCCAATCCAATCGAATCCGATCCGATCCAATCCAATACAATCCAATCCAATCCAATCCAATTCAATACAATCCAATCCAAGGAACGGCATCCAATCGAATCCAGTCCAAACCAATCGAATCGAATCGAATCCAATCCAATCCAAGTAACGGCATCCAATCCAATTCAATCAAATCCAATTAACTGCATCCGATCCAATCCAATCCAATCCAAGTAACCGCATCCAATCCAATCCAAGTAACGGCATCCAATCCAATCCTATCCAAGTAACCCCATCTCATCCAATCCAAGTAACGGTGTCCAATCCAATTCTTCCCAATCCAATCCAATCCAATCCAATC
The DNA here is from genome assembly GCF_964213995.1 of Mustelus asterias. Taxonomy (NCBI): domain Eukaryota; kingdom Metazoa; phylum Chordata; class Chondrichthyes; order Carcharhiniformes; family Triakidae; genus Mustelus; species Mustelus asterias. Next base: position 28,021,576 of record NC_135821.1, on the reverse strand, counting down.
CAATCCAAGTAACGGCAACCAATCCAATTAAATCGAATCTAATCGAATCCAATCGAATCCAATCCAATCCAATCCAATCCAATCCAATTCAAGTAACGGCATCCAATCCAATCAAATCCAATCCAATCCAATCCAAGTAACGGCATCCAATCCAATCCAGTCCAATCCAATCCAATCCAATTCAATCCAATCCAATCCACGGAACGGCATCCAATCCAATCCTATCCGAATCCAATCCAGTCCAATCCAAGTAACGGCATCCAAGCCAATCCAATGCAATCCTATCCAATCCAATCCAATTCAAGTAACGGCATCCAATCCAATCAAATCCAATCCAATCCAATCCAAGTAACGGCATCCAATCCAATCCAGTCCAATCCAATCCAATCCAATTCAATCCAATCCAATCCACGGAACGGCATCCAATCCAATCCTATCCGAATCCAATCCAGTCCAATCCAAGTAACGGCATCCAACCCAATCCAATCCAATCCTATCCAATCCAATCCAATCCAAGTAACGGCATCCAATCCAATCGAATCGAATCCAATCCAATCCAATCCAACCCAATCCAATCCAATCCTAGTAACGGCATCCAATCCAATTCAATCCAATCCAAGTAACGGCATCCACTCCAATCCAATTCAATCCAATCCGAGTAACGGCATCCAATCCAATCCAATCCAATCCAAGTAACGGCATCCAATCCAATCCAATCCAATCCAATCCAATCCAATCCAATCCAATCCTAGTAACGGCATCCAATCCAATCCAATCCAAGTAACGGCGTCCAATGCAAACCAATCCAATCCAATCCAATTCGATCCGATCCAATCCAATCCAATCCAATCCAATACAATACAATACTATCCAAAGAACGGCATCCAATCGAATCCAGTCCAATCCAATCAAATCGAATCCAATCCAATCCAATCCAATCCAATCCAAGTAACGGCATCCAATCCAATTCAATCAAATCCAATTAACTGCATCCGATCCAATCCAATCCAATCTAAGTAACCGCATCCAATCCAATCCAAGTAACGGCATACAATCTAATCCAATCCAATCAAATCCAATACAATCCAATACAATCCAGTAAATACATCCAATCCAATCCAATCCAAGTAACAGCATCCAATCCAATCCTATCCAATTAACCCCATTCAATCCAATCCAAGTAACGGCATCCAATCCAATCCAATCCAATCCAAGTAACGGCATCCAATCCAATCCTATCCAAGTAACCCCAAACAATCCAATCCAAGTAACGGCATCCAATCCAATCCAATCCAATCCAATCCAAGTAACGGCAACCAATCCAATCCAATCCAATCCAATCCAATCCAATCCAATCCAATCCAATCCAAGGAACGGCATCCAATCCAATCCTATCCGAATCCAATCCAGTCCAATCCAAGTAACGGCATCCAATCCAATCCAATCCAATCCTATCCAATCCAATCCAATCCAAGTAACGGCATCCAATCCATTCGAATCCAATCCAATCCAATCCAACCCAATCCAATCCAAGCAACGGCATCCAATCCAAACCAATCCAATCCAATCCAATCCGATCTGATCCAATCCAATACAATCCATCCAATCCAATACAATCCAATCCAAGGAACGGCATCCAATCGAATCCAGTCCAAACCAATCCAATCGAATCGAATCGAATCGAATCCAATCCAATCCAAGTAACGGCATCCAATCCAATTCAATCAACTCCAATTAACTGCATCCGATCCAATCCAACCCAATCCAAGTAACCGCATCCAATCCAATCCAAGTAACGGCATCCAATCCAATCCGATCCAAGTAACCCCATCTAATCCAATCCAAGTAACGGCATCCTTTCCAATCCATCCCAATCTAATCCAATCCAATCCAATCCAATCCAATCCAAGTAACGGCACCCAATCCAATCCAATCGAATCGAATCGAATCCAATCGAATCCAATCCAACCCAATCCAATCCAATTCAAGTAACGGCATCCAATCCAATCCAAACAAATCCAATCCAATCCAATCCACGTAACGGCATCCAATCCAATCCAATCCAATCCAAGGAACGGCTTCCAATCCAATCCTATCCGAATACAATCCAGTCCAATCCATGTAACGGCATCCAATCCAAACCAATCCAATCCAATCCAATCCGATCCGATCCGATCCAATCCAATACAATCCAATCCAATCCAATCCAATCCAATCCGATCCGATCCAATCCAATACAATCCAATCCAATCCAATCCAATCCAACCCAATCCAATCCAATCCTAGTAACGGCATCCAATCCAATCCAATCCAATCCAAGTAACGGCATCCAATCCAAACCAATCCAATCCAATCCAATCCGATCCGATCCGATCCAATCTAATACAATCCAATACAATCCAATACAATCCAATACAATCCAATCCGATCCAATCCGATCCAATCCAATCCAATCCAATCCCATCCAATCCAATCCAATACTATCCAATCCAAGGAACGGCATCCAATCGGATCGAGTCCAAACCAATCCAATCCAATCCAATCTAATCCAAGTAACGGCATCCAATCCAATTCAATCAAATCCAATTAACTGCATCGGATCCAATCCAATCTAATCCATGTAACCGCATCCAATCCAATCCAAGTAACGGCATCGAATCCAATCCTATCCAAGTAACCCCATCTCATCCAATCCAAGTAACGGCATCCAATACAATCCAATCCAAGTAACGGCATCCAATCCAATCCAATCAAATCCAATCCAATCCAATCCAAGTAACGGCATCCAATCCAATCCAATCCAATCCAATGCAATCCAATCCAATCCAAGGAACGGCATCCAATCCAATCCTATCCAATCCAATCCAATCCTAGTAACGGCATCCAATCCAATCCAATCCAATCCTATCCAATCCACTCCAATCCAAGTAACGGCATCCAATCCAATCCAATCCAATCCAATCCAATCCAATCCAATCCAATCCAATCCAATCCAATCCTAGTAACGGCATCCAATCCAATCCAAGTAACGGCATCCAATCCAAACGAATCCAATCCAATCCAATCCGGTCCGATCCAATCCAATCCAATCCAATCCAATCCAATACAATCCAATCCAAGGGACGGCATCCAATCCAATCCAATCCAATCCAATCTAATCCAATCCAATCCAATCCATTCCAATCCAATCCAATCCAATCCAATCCAAGTAACGGCATCCAACCCAATCCAATCCAATTCAATCCATTACAAGTTAGGGCATCCACTCCAATCCAATTCAATCCAATCCAAGTAACGGCATCCAATCCAATCCAATCCAAGTAACGGCATCCAATCCAATCCAATGCAATCCAAGTAACGGCATCCAATCCAATCCAATCCAATCTAATCCAATCCAAGTAACGGCATCCAACCCAATCCAATCCAATTCAATCCATTACAAGTTAGGGCATCCACTCCAATCCAATTCAATCCAATCCAAGTAACGGCATCCAATCCAATCCAATCCAATCCAAGTAACGGCATCCAATCCAAACCAATCCAATCCAATCCAATCCGATCCGATCCAATCCAATCCAATCCAATCCAATACAATACAAAGAACGGCATCCAATCGAATCCAGTCCAATCCAATCCAATCGAATCCAATACAATCCAATCCAAGTCACGGCATCCAATCCAATTCAATCAAATCAAATTAACTGCACCCGATCCAATCCAATCCAATCCAAGTAAACGCATCCAATCCAATCCAAGTAACGGCATCCAATCTAATCCAATCCAATCTAATCCAATACAATCCAATACAATCCAGTAAATACATCCAATCCAATCCAATCCAATCCAATCCAAGTAACAGCATCCAATCCAATCCTATCCAAGTAACCCCATTCAATCCAATCCAAGTAACGGCATCCAATCCAATCCAATCCAATCCAAGTAACGGCATCCAATCCAATCCTATCCAAGTAACCCCATCCAATCCAATCCAAGTAACGGCAACCAATCCAATCCAATCCAATCCAATCCAAGTAACGGCAACCAATCCAATCCAGTCCAATCCAATCCAATCCAATCCAATCCAAGGAACGGCATCCAATACAATCCTATCCGAATCCAATCCAGTCCAATCCAAGTAACGGCATCCAATCCAATCCAATCCTATCCAATCCAATCCAATCCAAGTAACGGCATCCAATCCAATCGAATCCAATCCAATCCAATCCAACCCAATCCAATCCAATCCTAGTAACGGCTTCCAATCCAATCCAATCCAATCCAAGTAACGGCATCCAATCCAAACCAATCCAATCCAATCCAATCCGATCCGATCCAATCCAATCCAATCCAATCCAATCCAATCCAATACAATCCAATCCAAGGAACGGCATCCAATCGAATCCAGTCCAAACCAATCCAATCGAATCGAATCCAATCCAATCCAATCCAATCCAAGGAACGGCATCCAATCCAATTCAATCAAATCCAATTCACTGCATCCGATCCAATCCAATCCAATCCAAGTAACCGCATCCAATCCAATCCAAGTAACCGCATCCAATCCAATCCAAGTAACGGCATCCAATCCAATCCTATCCAAGTAACCCCATCTAATCCAACCCAAGTAACGGCGTCCAATCCAATCCATCCCAATCCTTTCCAATCCAATCCAATCCAATCCAATCCCATCCAATCCAAGTAACGGCAACCAATCCAATCTAATCGAATCCAATCGAATCCAATCCAATCCAATCCAATCCAATTCAACGAACGGCATCCAATCCAATCCAATCAAATCCAATCCAATCCAAGAAACGGCATCCAATCCAATCCAATCCAATCCAAGGAACGGCATCCAATCCAATCCTATCCGAATCCAATCCCGTCCAATCCAAGTAACGGCATCCAATCCAATCCAATCCAATCCAATCCAATCCAATCCAATCCAATCCAATCCAAGTAACGGCATCCAATCCAATCCAATCCAATCCAATCCAATTCAACGAACGGCATCCAATCCAATCCAATCAAATACAATCCAATCCAAGAAACGGCATCCAATCCAATCCAATCCAATCCAATCCAATCCAATCCAATCCAAGGAACGGCATCCAATCCAATCCTATCCGAATCCAATCCAGTCCAATCCAAGTAACGGCAACCAATCCAATCTAATCGAATCCAATCGAATCCAATCCAATCAAATCCAATTCAACGAACGGCATCCAATCCAATCCAATCAAATCCAATCCAATCCAAGAAACGGCATCCAATCCAATCCAATCCAATCCTATCCAATCCTATCCAATCCAGGTAACGGCATCCAATCCAATCGAATCATATCCAATCCAATCCAATCCAATCCAATCCAATCCAATCCAATCCAAGTAACGGCATCCAATCCAATCCAATCCAATCCAATCCAATCCAATCCAAGTAAAGGCATCCAATCCAATCTAATCCAATCCAATCCAATCCAATCCAAGTAACGGCATCCAATCCAATCCAATCCAATTCACGTAACGGCATCCAAACCAGTCCAATCCAATCCAATCCGATCCAATTCAATCCAATCCAAGTAACGGCATCCAATCCAATGCAATCCAATCCAAGGAACGGCATCCAATCCAATCCAATCCAAGTAACCGCATCCAATCCAATCCAAGTAACGGCATCCAATCCAATCCAATCCATTCCAATCCAATCCAATCCTCGTAACGGCATCCAATTCAATCCAATTCAAGTAACGGCATCCAATCCAATCCAATCCAATCCAATCCAAGTAACAGCATCCAATCCAATCCTATCCAAGTAACCCCATTCAATCCAATCCAAGTAACGGCATCCAATCCAATCCAGTCCAATCCAATCCAATCCAATTCAATCCAATCCAATCCACGGAACGGCATCCAATCCAATCCTATCCGAATCCAATCCAGTCCAATCCAAGTAACGGCATCCAAGCCAATCCAATGCAATCCTATCCAATCCAATCCAATTCAAGTAACGGCATCCAATCCAATCAAATCCAATCCAATCCAATCCAAGTAACGGCATCCAATCCAATCCAGTCCAATCCAATCCAATCCAATTCAATCCAATCCAATCCACGGAACGGCATCCAATCCAATCCTATCCGAATCCAATCCAGTCCAATCCAAGTAACGGCATCCAACCCAATCCAATCCAATCCTATCCAATCCAATCCAATCCAAGTAACGGCATCCAATCCAATCGAATCGAATCGAATCCAATCCAATCCAATCCAACCCAATCCAATCCAATCCTAGTAACGGCATCCAATCCAATTCAATCCAATCCAAGTAACGGCATCCACTCCAATCCAATTCAATCCAATCCGAGTAACGGCATCCAATCCAATCCAATCCAATCCAAGTAACGGCATCCAATCCAATCCAATCCAATCCAATCCAATCCAATCCAATCCAATCCAATCCAATCCAATCCTAGTAACGGCATCCAATCCAATCCAATCCAAGTAACGGCGTCCAATGCAAACCAATCCAATCCAATCCAATTCGATCCGATCCAATCCAATCCAATCCAATCCAATACAATACAATACTATCCAAAGAACGGCATCCAATCGAATCCAGTCCAATCCAATCAAATCGAATCCAATCCAATCCAATCCAATCCAATCCAGGTAACGGCATCCAATCCAATTCAATCAAATCCAATTAACTGCATCCGATCCAATCCAATCCAATCTAAGTAACCGCATCCAATCCAATCCAAGTAACGGCATACAATCTAATCCAATCCAATCAAATCCAATACAATCCAATACAATCCAGTAAATACATCCAATCCAATCCAATCCAAGTAACAGCATCCAATCCAATCCTATCCAATTAACCCCATTCAATCCAATCCAAGTAACGGCATCCAATCCAATCCAATCCAATCCAAGTAACGGCATCCAATCCAATCCTATCCAAGTAACCCCATCCAATCCAATCCAAGTAACGGCATCCAATCCAATCCAATCCAATCCAATCCAAGTAACGGCAACCAATACAATCCAATCCAATCCAATCCAATCCAATCCAATCCAATCCAAGGAACGGCATCCAATCCAATCCTATCCGAATCCAATCCAGTCCAATCCAAGTAACGGCATCCAATCCAATCCAATCCAATCCTATCCAATCCAATCCAATCCAAGTAACGGCATCCAATCCATTCGAATCCAATCCAATCCAATCCAACCCAATCCAATCCAAGCAACGGCATCCAATCCAAACCAATCCAATCCAATCCAATCCGATCTGATCCAATCCAATACAATCCATCCAATCCAATACAATCCAATCCAAGGAACGGCATCCAATCGAATCCAGTCCAAACCAATCCAATCGAATCGAATCGAATCCAATCCAATCCAAGTAACGGCATCCAATCCAATTCAATCAACTCCAATTAACTGCATCCGATCCAATCCAACCCAATCCAAGTAACCGCATCCAATCCAATCCAAGTAACGGCATCCAATCCAATCCAATCCAATCCTATCCAATCCTATCCAATCCAGGTAACGGCATCATATCCAATCGAATCCTATCCAATCCAATCCAATCCAATCCAATCCAATCCAATCCAATCCAATCCAAGTAACGGCATCCAATCCAATCCAATCCAATCCAATCCAATCCAATCCAAGTAAAGGCATCCAATCCAATCTAATCCAATCCAATCCAATCCAATCCAAGTAACGGCATCCAATCCAATCCAATCCAATTCACGTAACGGCATCCAAACCAGTCCAATCCAATCCAATCCGATCCAATTCAATCCAATCCAAGTAACGGCATCCAATCCAATGCAATCCAATCCAAGGAACGGCATCCAATCCAATCCAATCCAAGTAACCGCATCCAATCCAATCCAAGTAACGGCATCCAATCCAATCCAATCCATTCCAATCCAATCCAATCCTCGTAACGGCATCCAATTCAATCCAATTCAAGTAACGGCATCCAATCCAATCCAATCCAATCCAATCCAAGTAACAGCATCCAATCCAATCCTATCCAAGTAACCCCATTCAATCCAATCCAAGTAACGGCATCCAATCCAATCCATTCCAATCCAAGTAACGGCATCCAATCCAATCCTATCCAAGTAACCCCATCCAATCCAATCCATGTAACGGCATCCAATCCAATCCAATCCAAGTAACGGCAACCAATCCAATCCAATCCAATCCAATCCAAGGAACGGCATCCAATCCAATCCTATCCGAATCCAATCCAGTCCAATCCAAGTAACGGCATCCAATCCAATCCAATCCAATCCTATCCAATCCAATCCAATCCAAGTAACGGCATCCAATCCATTCGAATCCAATCCAATCCAACCCAATCCAACGCAATCCAATCCAAGTAACGGCATCCAATCCAAACAAATCCAATCCAATCCAATCCGATCCGATCCAATCCAATACAATCCAATACAATCCAATCCAAGGAACGGCATCCAATCGAATCCAGTCCAAACCAATCCAATCGAATCCAATCCAATCCAATCCAATCCAAGTAACGGCATCCAATCCAATTCAATCAAATCCAATTAACTGCATCCGACCCAATCCAATCCAATCCAATCCAATCCAATCCAAGGAACGGCATCCAATCCAATCCATCCCAATCTAATCCAATCCAATCCAATCCAATCCAATCCAAGTAACGGCAACCAATCCAATCCAATCGAATCTAATCGAATCCAATCGAATCCAATCCAATCCAATCCAATTCAAGTAACGGCATCCAATACAATCCAACCAAATCCAATCCAATCCAATCCAAGTAACGGCATCCAATCCAACCCAATCCAATCCAATCCAATCCAAGGAACGGCATCCAATCCAATCCTATCCGAATCCAATCCAGTCCAATACAAGTAACGGCATCCAATCCAATCCAATCCAACCCAATCCAATCCAATCCAAGTCACGGCATCCAATCCAAACCAATCCAATCCAATCCAATTCAATCCGATCCGATCCAATCCAATACAATCCAATCCAATCCAATCCAATATAATCCAATCCAATCCGATCCGATACAATCCAATCCAATCCAATCCAATCCAATCCAATACAATCCAATCCAAGGAACGGCATCCAATCGGATCGAGTCCAAACCAATCCAATCCAATGCAATCCAATCCAATCCAAGTAACGGCATCCAATCCAATTCAATCAAATCCAATTAACTGCATCGGATCCAATCCAATCCAATTAAAGTAACCGCATCCAATCCAATCCAAGTAACGGCATCGATTCCAATCTTATCCAAGTAACCCCATCTCATCCAATCCAAGTAACGGCATCCAATCCAGTCCAATCCAATCCAAGTAACGGCATCCAATCCAATCCATCCCAATCCAATCCAATCCAATCCAATCCAAGTAACGGCAACCAATCCAATCCAATCGAATCTAATCGAATGCAATCGAATCCAATCCCATCCAATCCAATCCAATTCAAGATACGGCATCCAATCCAATCAAATCCAATCCAATCCAATCCAAGTAACGGCATCCAATCCAATCCAATCCAATCCAATGCAATCCAATCCAATCCAAGGAACGGCATCCAATCCAATCCTATCCAATCCAATCCAATCCAAGTAACGGCATCCAATCCAATCCAATCCAATCCTATCCAATCCACTCCAATCCAAGTAACGGCATCCAATCCAATCCAATCCAATCCAATCCAATCCAATCCTAGTAACGGCATCCAATCAAATCCAATCCAATCCAAGTAACGGCATCCAATCCAATCCAATCCAATCCAAGGAACGGCATCCAATCCAATCCAATCCAATCCAATACAATCCAATCCAATCCATTCCATTCCAATCCAATCCAATCCAATCCAAGTAACGGCATCCAACCCAATCCAATCCAATTCAATCCAAACCAAGTAACGGCATCCACTCCAATCGAAATCAATCCAATCCAAGTAACGGCATCCAATCCAATCCAATCCAATCCAATCCTAGTAACGGCATCCAATCCAATCCAATCCAATCCAATCCAAGTAACGGCATCCAATCCAAACCAATCCAATCCAAAACAATCCGATCCGATCCGATCCAATCCAATCCAATCCAATCCAATCCAATCCAATACAATACAATCCAAAGAACGGCATCCAATCGAATCCAGTCCAATCCAATCCAATCGAATCCAATCCAATCCAAGTAACGGCATCCAATCCAATTCAATCAAATCCAATTAACTGCATCCGATCCAATCCAATCCAATCCAAGTAAACGCATCCAATCCAATCCAAGTAACGGCATCCAATCTAATCCAATCCAATCTAATCCAATCCAATCCAATACAATCCAGTAAATACATCCAATCCAATCCAATCCAATCCAAGTAACAGCATCCAATCCAATTGTATCCAAGTAACCCCATTCAATCCAATCCAAGTAACGGCATCCAATCCAATCCAATCCAAGTAACGGCATCCAATCCAATGCAAGTAACGGCATCCATTCCAATCCAATCCAATCCAAGTAACGGCAACCAATCCAATCCAATCCTATCCAATCCAATCCAATCCACGGAACGGCATCCAATCCAATCGAATCCAATCCAATCCAATCCAATCAAACCCAATCCAATCCAATCCTAGTAACGGCATCCAATCCAATCCAAGTAACGGCGTCCAATCCAAACCAATCCAATCCAATCCAATCCGATCCGATCCAATCCAATCCAATCCAATCCAATTCAATACAATCCAATCCAAGGAACGGCATCCAATGGAATCCAGTCCAAACCAATCGAATCGAATCGAATCGAATCCAATCCAATCCAAGTAACGGCATCCAATCCAATCCAATCCAAGTAACGGCATCCAATCCAATCCATGTAACGGCATCCAATCCAATCCAATCCAATCCAATCCAATCCAAGTAACGGCAACCAATCCAATCCAATCCTATCCAATCCAATCCAATCCACGGAACGGCATCCAATCCAATCGAATCCAATCCAATCCAATCCAATCAAACCCAATCCAATCCAATCCAAGGAACGGCATCCAATATAATCCTATCCGAATCCAATCCAGTCCAATACAAGTAACGGCATCCAATCCAATCCAATCCAACCCAATCCAATCCAATCCAAGTCACGGCATCCAATCCAAACCAATCCAATCCAATTCAATCCGATCCGATCCAATCCAATACAATCCAATCCAATCCAATCCAATACAATCCAATCCAATCCGATCCGATACAATCCAATACAATCCAATCCAATCCAATCCAATACAATCCAATCCAAGGAACGGCATCCAATCGGATCGAGTCCAAACCAATCCAATCCAATGCAATCCAATCCAATCCAAGTAACGGCATCCAATCCAATTCAATCAAATCCAATTAACTGCATCGGATCCAATCCAATTAAAGTAACCGCATCCAATCCAATCCAAGTAACGGCATCGATTCCAATCTTATCCAAGTAACCCCATCTCATCCAATCCAAGTAACGGCATCCAATCCAGTCCAATCCAATCCAAGTAACGGCATCCAATCCAATCCATCCCAATCCAATCCAATCCAATCCAATCCAAGTAACGCAACCAATCCAATCCAATCGAATCTAATCGAATCCAATCGAATCCAATCCCATCCAATCCAATCCAATTCAAGATACGGCATCCAATCCAATCAAATCCAATCCAATCCAATCCAAGTAACGGCAACCAATCCAATCCAATCCTATCCAATCCAATCCAATCCACGGAACGGCATCCAATCCAATCGAATCCAATCCAATCCAATCCAATCAAACCCAATCCAATCCAATCCAAGGAACGGCATCCAATCCAATCCTATCCGAATCCAATCCAGTCCAATACAAGTAACGGCATCCAATCCAATCCAATCCAACCCAATCCAATCCAATCCAAGTCACGGCATCCAATCCAAACCAATCCAATCCAATTCAATCCGATCCGATCCAATCCAATACAATCCAATCCAATCCAATCCAATACAATCCAATCCAATCCGATCCGATACAATCCAATACAATCCAATCCAATCCAATCCAATACAATCCAATCCAAGGAACGGCATCCAATCGGATCGAGTCCAAACCAATCCAATCCAATGCAATCCAATCCAATCCAAGTAACGGCATCCAATCCAATTCAATCAAATCCAATTAACTGCATCGGATCCAATCCAATTAAAGTAACCGCATCCAATCCAATCCAAGTAACGGCATCGATTCCAATCTTATCCAAGTAACCCCATCTCATCCAATCCAAGTAACGGCATCCAATCCAGTCCAATCCAATCCAAGTAACGGCATCCAATCCAATCCATCCCAATCCAATCCAATCCAATCCAATCCAATCCAAGTAACGCAACCAATCCAATCCAATCGAATCTAATCGAATCCAATCGAATCCAATCCCATCCAATCCAATCCAATTCAAGATACGGCATCCAATCCAATCCAATCAAATCCAATCCAATCCAATCCAAGTAACGGCATCCAATCCAATCCAATCCAATCCAATGCAATCCAATCCAATCCAAGGAACGGCATCCAATCCAATCCTATCCAATCCAATCCAATCCAAGTAACGGCATCCAATCCAATCCAATCCAATCCTATCCAATCCACTCCAATCCAAGTAACGGCATCCAATCCAATCCAATCCAATCCAATCCTAGTAACGGCATCCAATCAAATCAAATCCAATCCAAGTAACGGCATCCAATCCAATCCAATCCAATCCAAGGAACGGCATCCAATCCAATCCAATCCAATACAATCCAATCCAATCCATTCCATTCCAATCCAATCCAATCCAATCCAAGTAACGGCATCCAACCCAATCCAATCCAATTCAATCCAAACCAAGTAACGGCATCCACTCCAATCCAAATCAATCCAATCCAAGTAACGGCATCCAATCCAAACCAATCCAATCCAAGTAACGGCATCCAATCCAATCCAATCCAATCCAATCCAATCCAATCCTAGTAACGGCATCCAATCCAAACCAATCCAAGTAACGGCATCCAATCCAAACCAATCCAATCCAATCCAATCCGATCCGATCCAATCCAATCCAATCCAATCCAATCAAATCCAATACAATACAATCCAAAGAACGGCATCCAATCGAATCCAGTCCAATCCAATCCAATCGAATCCAATCCAATCCAAGTAACGGCATCCAATCCAATTCAGTCAAATCCAATTAACTGCATCCGATCCAATCCAATCCAATCCAAGTAAACGCATCCAATCCAATCCAAGTAACGGCATCCAATCTAATCCAATCCAATCTAATCCAATCCAATCCAATACAATCCAGTAAATACATCCAATCCAATCCAATCCAATCCAAGTAACAGCATCCAATCCAATTGTATCCAAGTAACCCCATTCAATCCAATCCAAGTAACGGCATCCAATCCAATCCAATCCAAGTAACGGCATCCAATCCAATCCACGTAACGGCATCCAATCCAATCCAATCCAATCCAATCCAAGTAACGGCAACCAATCCAATCCAATCCTATCCAATCCAATCCAATCCACGGAACGCCATCCAATCCAATCGAATCCAATCCAATCCAATCCAATCAAACCCAATCCAATCCAATCCTAGTAACGGCATCCAATCCAATCCAAGTAACGGCGTCCAATCCAAACCAATCCAATCCAATCGAATCCGATCCGATCCAATCCAATACAATCCAATCCAATCCAATTCAATACAATCCAATCCAAGGAACGGCATCCAATCGAATCCAGTCCAAACCAATCGAATCGAATCGAATCGAATCCAATCCAATCCAAGTAACGGCATCCAATCCAATTCAACCAAATCCAATTAACTGCATCCGATCCAATCCAATCCAATCCAAGTAACCGCATCCAATCCAATCCAAGTAACGGCATCCAATCCAATCCTATCCAAGTAACCCCATCTCATCCAATCCAAGTAACGGTGTCCAATCCAATCCATCCCAATCCAATCCAATCCAATCCAATCCAATCCAAGTAACGGCAACCAATCCAATTAAATCGAATCTAATCGAATCCAATCCAATCCAATCCAATCCAATCCAATCCAATCCAATTCAAGTAACGGCATCCAATCCAATCAAATCCAATCCAATCCAATCCAAGTAACGGCATCCAATCCAATCCAGTCCAATCCAATCCAATCCAATTCAATCCAATCCAATCCACGGAACGGCATCCAATCCAATCCTATCCGAATCCAATCCAGTCCAATCCAAGTAACGGCATCCAAGCCAATCCAATGCAATCCTATCCAATCCAATCCAATTCAAGTAACGGCATCCAATCCAATCAAATCCAATCCAATCCAATCCAAGTAACGGCATCCAATCCAATCCAGTCCAATCCAATCCAATCCAATTCAATCCAATCCAATCCACGGAACGGCATCCAATCCAATCCTATCCGAATCCAATCCAGTCCAATCCAAGTAACGGCATCCAACCCAATCCAATCCAATCCTATCCAATCCAATCCAATCCAAGTAACGGCATCCAATCCAATCGAATCGAATCCAATCCAATCCAATCCAATCCAACCCAATCCAATCCAATCCAAGTAACGGCATCCACTCCAATCCAATTCAATCCAATCCGAGTAACGGCATCCAATCCAATCCAATCCAATCCAAGTAACGGCATCCAATCCAATCCAATCCAATCCAATCCAATCCAATCCAATCCAATCCTAGTAACGGCATCCAATCCAATCCAATCCAAGTAACGGCGTCCAATGCAAACCAATCCAATCCAATCCAATTCGATCCGATCCAATCCAATCCAATCCAATACAATACAATACAATACTATCCAAAGAACGGCATCCAATCGAATCCAGTCCAATCCAATCAAATCGAATCCAATCCAATCCAATCCAATCCAATCCAAGTAACGGCATCCAATCCAATTCAATCAAATCCAATTAACTGCATCCGATCCAATCCAATCCAATCTAAGTAACCGCATCCAATCCAATCCAAGTAACGGCATACAATCTAATCCAATCCAATCAAATCCAATACAATCCAATACAATCCAGTAAATACATCCAATCCAATCCAATCCAAGTAACAGCATCCAATCCAATCCTATCCAATTAACCCCATTCAATCCAATCCAAGTAACGGCATCCAATCCAATCCAATCCAATCCAAGTAACGGCATCCAATCCAATCCTATCCAAGTAACCCCATCCAATCCAATCCAAGTAACGGCATCCAATCCAATCCAATCCAATCCAATCCAAGTAACGGCAACCAATACAATCCAATCCAATCCAATCCAATCCAATCCAATCCAATCCAATCCAAGGAACGGCATCCAATCCAATCCTGTCCGAATCCAATCCAGTCCAATCCAAGTAACGGCATCCAATCCAATCCAATCCAATCCTATCCAATCCAATCCAATCCAAGTAACGGCATCCAATCCATTCGAATCCAATCCAATCCAATCCAACCCAATCCAATCCAAGCAACGGCATCCAATCCAAACCAATCCAATCCAATCCAATCCGATCCGATCCAATCCAATACAATCCATCCAATCCAATACAATCCAATCCAAGGAACGGCATCCAATCGAATCCAGTCCAAACCAATCCAATCGAATCGAATCGAATCCAATCCAATCCAAGTAACGGCATCCAATCCAATTCAATCAACTCCAATTAACTGCATCCGATCCAATCCAACCCAATCCAAGTAACCGCATCCAATCCAATCCAAGTAACGGCATCCAATCCAATCCGATCCAAGTAACCTCATCTAATCCAATCCAAGTAACGGCATCCTTTCCAATCCATCCCAATCTAATCCAATCCAATCCAATCCAATCCAATCCAAGTAACGGCAACCAATCCAATCCAATCGAATCGAATCGAATCCAATCGAATCCAATCGAATCCAATCCAATCCAATCCAATTCAAGTAACGGCATCCAATCCAATCCAAACAAATCCAATCCAATCCAATCCACGTAACGGCATCCAATCCAATCCAATCCAATCCAAGGAACGGCTTCCAATCCAATCCTATCCGAATACAATCCAGTCCAATCCAAGTAACGGCATCCAATCCAAACCAATCCAATCCAATCCAATCCGATCCGATCCAATCCAATACAATCCAATCCAATCCAATCCAATCCGATCCGATCCGATCCAATCCAATACAATCCAATCCAATCCAATCCAATCCAACCCAATCCAATCCAATCCTAGTAACGGCATCCAATCCAATCCAATCCAATCCAAGTAACGGCATCCAATCCAAACCAATCCAATCCAATCCAATCCGATCCGATCCAATCCAATACAATCCAATACAATCCAATACAATCCAATACAATCCAATACAATCCAATCCGATCCAATCCAATCCAATCCAATACAATCCAATCCAATCCAATACTATCCAATCCAAGGAACGGCATCCAATCGGATCGAGTCCAAACCAATCCAATCCAATCCAATCTAATCCAAGTAACGGCATCCAATCCAATTCAATCAAATCCAATAAACTGCATCGGATCCAATCCAATCTAATCCATGTAACCGCATCCAATCCAATCCAAGTAACGGCATCGAATCCAATCCTATCCAAGTAACCCCATCTCATCCAATCCAAGTAACGGCATCCAATCCAATCCAATCCAATCCAAGTAACGGCATCCAATCCAATCCAATCAAATCCAATCCAATCCAATCCAAGTAACGGCATCCAATCCAATCCAATCCAATCCAATGCAATCCAATCCAATCCAAGGAACGGCATCCAATCCAATCCTATCCAATCCAATCCAATCCTAGTAACGGCATCCAATCCAATCCAATCCAATCCTATCCAATCCACTCCAATCCAAGTAACGGCATCCAATCCAATCCAATCCAATCCAATCCAATCCAATCCAATCCAATCCAATCCAATCCAATCCTAGTAACGGCATCCAATCCAATCCAAGTAACGGCATCCAATCCAAACGAATCCAATCCAATCCAATCCGGTCCGATCCAATCCAATCCAATCCAATCCAATCCAATACAATCCAATCCAAGGGACGGCATCCAATCCAATCCAATCCAATCCAATCTAATCCAATCCAATCCAATCCATTCCAATCCAATCCAATCCAATCCAATCCAAGTAACGGCATCCAACCCAATCCAATCCAATTCAATCCATTACAAGTTAGGGCATCCACTCCAATCCAATTCAATCCAATCCAAGTAACGGCATCCAATCCAATCCAATCCAAGTAACGACATCCAATCCAATCCAATGCAATCCAAGTAACGGCATCCAATCCAATCCAATCCAATCTAATCCAATCCAAGTAACGGCATCCAACCCAATCCAATCCAATTCAATCCATTACAAGTTAGGGCATCCACTCCAATCCAATTCAATCCAATCCAAGTAACGGCATCCAATCCAATCCAATCCAATCCAAGTAACGGCATCCAATCCAATCCAATCCAATCCAATCCAAACCATTCCTAGTAACGGCATCCAATCCAATCCAATCCAATCCAAGTAACGGCATCCAATCCAAACCAATCCAATCCAATCCAATCCGATCCGATCCAATCCAATCCAATCCAATACAATACAATACAAAGAACGGCATCCAATCGAATCCAGTCCAATCCAATCCAATCGAATCCAATACAATCCAATCCAAGTAACGGCATCCAATCCAATTCAATCAAATCAAATTAACTGCATCCGATCCAATCCAATCCAATCCAAGTAAACGCATCCAATCCAATCCAAGTAACGGCATCCAATCTAATCCAATCCAATCTAATCCAATACAATCCAATACAATCCAGTAAATACATCCAATCCAATCCAATCCAATCCAATCCAAGTAACAGCATCCAATCCAATCCTATCCAAGTAACCCCATTCAATCCAATCCAAGTAACGGCATCCAATCCAATCCAATCCAATCCAAGTAACGGCATCCAATCCAATCCTATCCAAGTAACCCCATCCAATCCAATCCAAGTAACGGCAACCAATCCAATCCAATCCAATCCAATCCAAGTAACGGCAACCAATCCAATCCAATCCAATCCAATCCAAGGAACGGCATCCAATACAATCCTATCCGAATCCAATCCAGTCCAATCCAAGTAACGGCATCCAATCCAATCCAATCCAATCCTATCCAATCCAATCCAATCCAAGTAACGGCATCCAATCCAATCGAATCCAATCCAATCCAATCCAACCCAATCCAATCCAATCCTAGTAACGGCTTCCAATCCAATCCAATCCAATCCAAGTAACGGCATCCAATCCAAACCAATCCAATCCAATCCAATCCGATCCGATCCAATCCAATCCAATCCAATCCAATCCAATCCAATACAATCCAATCCAAGGAACGGCATCCAATCGAATCCAGTCCAAACCAATCCAATCGAATCGAATCCAATCCAATCCAATCCAAGGAACGGCATCCAATCCAATTCAATCAAATCCAATTCACTGCATCCGATCCAATCCAATCCAATCCAAGTAACCGCATCCAATCCAATCCAAGTAACCGCATCCAATCCAATCCAAGTAACGGCATCCAATCCAATCCTATCCAAGTAACCCCATCTAATCCAACCCAAGTAACGGCGTCCAATCCAATCCATCCCAATCCTTTCCAATCCAATCCAATCCAATCCAATCCCATCCAATCCAAGTAACGGCAACCAATCCAATCTAATCGAATCCAATAGAATCCAATCCAATCCAATCCAATCCAATTCAACGAACGGCATCCAATCCAATCCAATCAAATCCAATCCAATCCAAGAAACGGCATCCAATCCAATCCAATCCAATCCAATCCAATCCAATCCAAGGAACGGCATCCAATCCAATCCTATCCGAATCCAATCCCGTCCAATCCAAGTAACGGCATCCAATCCAATCCAATCCAATCCTATCCAATCCAAGTAACGGCATCCAATCCAATCGAATCCTATCCAATCCAATCCAATCCAATCCCATCCAATCCAATCCAATCCAAGTAACGGCATCCAATCCAATCCAATCCAATCCAATTCAACGAACGGCATCCAATCCAATCCAATCAAATACAATCCAATACAAGAAACGGCATCCAATCCAATCCAATCCAATCCAATCCAATCCAATCCAAGGAACGGCATCCAATCCAATCCTATCCGAATCCAATCCAGTCCAATCCAAGTAACGGCAACCAATCCAATCTAATCGAATCCAATCGAATCCAATCCAATCCAATCCAATTCAACGAACGGCATCCAATCCAATCAAATCAAATCCAACCCAATCCAAGAAACGGCATCCAATCCAATCCAATCCTATCCAATCCTATCCAATCCAAGTAACGGCATCCAATCCAATCGAATCCTATCCAATCCAATCCAATCCAATCCAATCCAATCCAATCCAATCCAATCCAATCCAATCCAATCCAATCCAATCCAATCCAATCCAAGTAACGGCATCCAATCCAATCCAATCCAATCCAATCCAATCCAAGTAAAGGCATCCAATCCAATCTAATCCAATCCAATCCAATCCAATCCAAGTAACGGCATCCAATCCAATCCAATCCAATTCACGTAACGGCATCCAAACCAGTCCAATCCAATCCAATCCGATCCAATTCAATCCAATCCAAGTAACGGCATCCAATCCAATGCAATCCAATCCAAGGAACGGCATCCAATCCAATCCAATCCAAGTAACCGCATCCAATCCAATCCAAGTAACGGCATCCAATCCAATCCAATCCATTCCAATCCAATCCAATCCTCGTAACGGCATCCAATTCAATCCAATTCAAGTAACGGCATCCAATCCAATCCAATCCATTCCAATCTAATCCAAGTAACGGCATCCAATCCAATCCAATCCAATGCAATCCAATCCAATCCAATCCTAGTAACGGCATCCAATCCAACCAATCCAATCCAAGTAACGGCATCCAATCCAATCCAATCCAATCTAATCCAATCCGATCCGATCCAATCCAATACAATCCAATACAATCCAATCCAAGGAACGGCATCCAATCCAACCAATCCAATCCAATCCAATCCAATCCTATCCAATCCAATCCAATCCAATCCAAGGAACGGCATCCAATCCAATCCAATCCAATCCAATCCAAGTAACGGCATCCAATCCAATCCAATCCAATTCAATCCAATCCAAGCCACGGCATCCAATCCAATCCAATCCAATCCAATCCAATCCAAGTAACGGCAACCAATCCAATCCAATCCAATCCAATCCAAGGAACGGCATCCAATCCAATCCTATCCGAATCCAATCCAGTCCAATCCAAGTAACGGCATCCAATCCAATCCAATCCAATCCTATCCAATCCAATCCAATCCAAGTAACGGCATCCAATCCAATCGAATCGAATCGAATCGAATCCAATCCAACCCAATCCAATCCAATCCTAGTAACGGCTTCCAATCCAATCCAATCCAATCCAAGTAACGGCATCCAATCCAAACCAATCCAATCCAATCCGATCCGATCCAATCCGATACAATCCAATCCAATCCAATACAATCCAATCCAAGGAACGGCATCCAATCGAATCCAGTCCAAACCAATCCAATCGAATCGAATCCAATCCAATCCAATCCAAGGAACGGCATCCAATCCAATTCAATAAAATCCAATTCACTGCATCCGATCCAATCCAATCCAATCCAAGTAACCGCATCCAATCCAATCCAAGTAACGGCATCCAATCCAATCCTATCCAAGTAACCCCATCTAATCCAACCCAAGTAACGGCGTCCAATCCAATCCATCCCAATCCTTTCCAATCCAATCCAATCCAATCCAATCCCATCCAATCCAAGTAACGGCAACCAATCCAATCTAATCGAATCCAATCGAATCCAATCGAATCCAATCCAATCCAATTCAACTAACGGCATCCAATCCAATCCAATCAAATCCAATCCAATCCAAGAAACGGCATCCAATCCAATCCAATCCAATCCGAGTAACGGCATCCAATCCAATCCAATCCAATCCAAGTAACGGCATCCAATCCAATCCAATCCAATCCAATCCAATCCAATCCTAGTAACGGCATCCAATCCAATCCAATCCAATCCAAGTAACGGCGTCCAATGCAAACCAATCCAATCCAATCCAATTCGATCCGATCCAATCCAATCCAATCCAATCCAATACAATACAATACAATACTATCCAAAGAACGGCATCCAATCGAATCCAGTCCAATCCAATCAAATCGAATCCAATCCAATCCAATCCAATCCAAGTAACGGCATCCAATCCAATTCAATCAAATCCAATTAACTGCATCCGATCCAATCCAATCCAATCGAAGTAACCGCATCCAATCCAATCCAAGTAACGGCATTCAATCTAATCCAATCCAATCAAATCCAATAAAATCCAATACAATCCAGTAAATACATCCAATCCAATCCAATCCAAGTAACAGCATCCAATCCAATCCTATCCAATTAACCCCATTCAATCCAATCCAAGTAACGGCATCCAATCCAATCCTATCCAAGTAACCCCATCCAATCCAATCCAAGTAACGGCATCCAATCCAATCCAATCCAATCCAATCCAAGTAACGGCAACCAATCCAATCCAATCCAATCCAATCCAATCCAATCCAAGGAACGGCATCCAATCCAATCCTATCCGAATCCAATCCAGTCCAATCCAAGTAACGGCATCCAATCCAATCCAATCCAATCCTATCCAATCCAATCCAATCCAAGTAACGGCATCCAATTCATTCGAATCCAATCCAATCCAACCCAACCCAATCCAATCCAAGCAACGGCATCCAATCCAAACCAATCCAATCCAATCCAATCCGATCCGATCCGATCCAATCCAATACAATCCATCCAATCCAATACAATCCAATCCAAGTAACGGCATCCAATCGAATCCAGTCCAAACCAATCCAATCGGTCACAGTTTTTTTTTAACTGGTCGGTGCAACATCGTGGGCCGAAGGGCCTGTTCAATCAACTCCAATTAACTGCATCCGATCCAATCCAACCCAATCCAAGTAACCGCATCCAATCCAATCCAAGTAACGGCATCCAATCCAATCCTATCCAAGTAACCCCATCTAATCCAATCCAAGTAACGGCTTCCTTTCCAATCCATCCCAATCTAATCCAATCCAATCCAATCCAATCCAAGTAACGGCAACCAATCCAATCCAAGCGAATCTAATCGAATCCAATCGAATCCAATCCAATCCAATCCAATCCAATTCAAGTAACGGCATCCAATCCAATCCAAACAAATCCAATCCAATCCAATCCACGTAACGGCATCCAATCCAATCCAATCCAATCCAATCCAAGGAACGGCTTCCAATCCAATCCTATCCGGATACAATCCAGTCCAATCCAAGTAACGGCATCCAATCCAAACCAATCCAATCCAATCCAATCCGATCCGATCCAATCCAATACAATCCAATCCAATCCAATCCGATCCGATCCAATCCAATCCAATCCAATCCAATCCAATCCAATCCAATCCAACCCAATCCAATCCAATCCTAGTAACGGCATCCAATCCAATCCAATCCAATCCAAGTAACGGCATCCAATCCAAACCAATCCAATCCAATCAAATCCGATCCGATCCAATCCAATACAATCCAATACAATCCAATACAATCCAATCCAATCCGATCCAATCCAATCCAATTCAATCCAATCCAATACAATCCAATCCAAGGAACGGCATCCAATCGGTTCGAGTCCAAACCAATCCAATCCAATCCAATCTAATCCAAGTAACGGCATCCAATCCAATTCAATCAAATCCAATTAACTGCATCGGATCCAGTCCAATCTAATCCATGTAACCGCATCCAATCCAATCCAAGTAACGGCATCGAATCCAATCCTATCCAAGTAACCCCATCTCATCCAATCCAAGTAACGGCATCCAATCCAATCCAATCCAATCCAAGTAACGGCATCCAATCCAATCAAATCCAATCCAATCCAATCCAAGTAACGGCATCCAATCCAATCCAATCCAATCCAATGCAATCCAATCCAATCCAAGGAACGGCATCCAATCCAATCCTATCCAATCCAATCCAATCCTAGTAACGGCATCCAATCCAATCCAATCCAATCCTATCCAATCCACTCCAATCCAAGTAACGGCATCCAATCCAATCCAATCCAATCCAATCCAATCCAATCCAATCCAATCCAATCCAATCCTAGTAACGGCATCCAATCCAATCCAAGTAACGGCATCCAATCCAAACGAATCCAATCCAATCCAATCCGGTCCGATCCAATCCAATCCAATCCAATCCAATCCAATACAATCCAATACAATCCAATCCAAGGGACGGCATCCAATTCAATCCAATCCAATCCAATCCAATCCAATCTAATCCAATCCAATCCAATCCATTCCAATCCAATCCAATCCAATCCAATCCAAGTAACGGCATCCAACCCAATCCAATCCAATTCAATCCATTACAAGTTAGGGCATCCACTCCAATCCAATTCAATCCAATCCAAGTAACGGCATCCAATCCAATCCAATCCAAGTAACGGCATCCAATCCAATCCAATGCAATCCAAGTAACGGCATCCAATCCAATCCAATCCAATCTATTCCAATCCAAGTAACGGCATCCAACCCAATCCAATCCAATTCAATCCATTACAAGTTAGGGCATCCACTCCAATCCAATTCAATCCAATCCAAGTAACGGCATCCAATCCAATCCAATCCAATTCAAGTAACGGCATCCAATCCAATCCAATCCAATCCAAACCAATCCTAGTAACGGCATCCAATCCAATCCAATCCAATCCAAGTAACGGCATCCAATCCAAACCAATCCAATCCAATCCAATCCGATCCGATCCAATCCAATCCAATCCAATACAATACAATACAATACAATCCAAAGAACGGCATCCAATCGAATCCAGTCCAATCCAATCCAATCGAATCCAATACAATCCAATCCAAGTAACGGCATCCAATCCAATTCAATCAAATCAAATTAACTGCATCCGATCCAATCCAATCCAATCCAAGTAAACGCATCCAATCCAATCCAAGTAACGGCATCCAATCTAATCCAATCCAATCTAATCCAATACAATCCAATACAATCCAGTAAATACATCCAATCCAATCCAATCCAATCCAATCCAATCCAATCCAAGTAACAGCATCCAATCCAATCCTATCCAAGTAACCCCATTCAATCCAATCCAAGTAACGGCATCCAATCCAATCCAATCCAATCCAAGTAACGGCATCCAATCCAATCCTATCCAAGTAACCCCATCCAATCCAATCCAAGTAACGGCATCCAATCCAATCCAATCCAATCCAATCCAAGTAACGGCAACCAATCCAATCCAGTCCAATCCAATCCAATCCAATCCAATCCAAGGAACGGCATCCAATCCAATCCGATCCGAATCCAATCCAGTCCAATCCAAGTAACGGCATCCAATCCAATCCAATCCAATCCTATCCAATCCAATCCAATCCAAGTAACGGCATCCAATCCAATCGAATCCAATCCAATCCAATCCAACCCAATCCAATCCAATCCTAGTAACGGCTTCCAATCCAATCCAATCCAATCCAATCCAAGTAACGGCATCCAATCCAAACCAATCCAATCCAATTCAATCCGATCCGATCCAATCCAATCCAATCCAATCCAATCCAATACAATCCAATCCAAGGAACGGCATCCAATCGAATCCAGTCCAAACCAATCCAATCCAATCGAATCGAATCCAATCCAATCCAAGGAACGGCATCCAATCCAATTCAATAAAATCCAATTCACTGCATCCGATCCAATCCAATCCAATCCAAGTAACCGCATCCAATCCAATCCAAGTAACGGCATCCAATCCAATCCTATCCAAGTAACCCCATCTAATCCAACCCAAGTAACGGCGTCCAATCCAATCCATCCCAATCCTTTCCAATCCAATCCAATCCAATCCAATCCCATCCAATCCAAGTAACGGCAACCAATCCAATCTAATCGAATCCAATCGAATCCAATCCAATCCAATCCAATCCAATTCAACGAACGGCATACAATCCAATCCAATCAAATCCAATCCAATCCAAGAAACGGCATCCAATCCAATCCAATCCCATCCAATCCAATCCAATCCAAGGAACGGCATCCAATCCAATCCTATCCAATCCAATCCTATCCAATCCTAGTAACGGCATCCAATCCAATCGAACCTATCCAATCCAATCCAATCCAATCCAAGTAACGGAATCCAATCCAATCCAATCCAATCCAATCCAATTCAAGTAACGGCATCCAATCCAATCCAATCCAATTCACGTAACGGCATCCAAACCAGTCCAATCCAATCCAATCCGATCCAATTCAATCGAATCCAAGTAACGGCATCCAATCCAATCCAATCCAATCCAAGTAACGGCATCCAATCCAATCCAATCCATTCCAATCCAATCCAATCCTCGTAACGGCATCCAATTCAATCCAATTCAGGTAACGGCATCCAATCCAATCCAATCCATTCCAATCTAATCCAAGTAACGGCATCCAATCCAATCCAATCCAATGCAATCCAATCCAATCCAATCCTAGTAACGGCATCCAATCCAACCAATCCAATCCAAGTAACGGCATCCAATCCAATCCAATCCAATCTAATCCAATCCGATCCGATCCAATCCAATACAATCCAATACAATCCAATCCAAGGAACGGCATCCAATCCAACCAATCCAATCCAATCCAATCCAATCCTATCCAATCCAATCCAATCCAAGGAACGGCATCCAATCCAATCCAATCCAATCCAAGTAACGGCATCCAATCCAATCCAATCCAATTCAATCCAATCCAAGCCACGGCATCCAATCCAATCCAATCCAATCCAATCCAATCCAATCCAAGTAACGGCAACCAATCCAATCCAATCCAATCCAATCCAAGGAACGGCATCCAATGCAATCCCATCCGAATCCAATCCAGTCCAATCCAAGTAACGGCATCCTATCCAATCCAATCCAATCCAAGTAACGGCATCCAATCCAATCGAATCGAATCGAATCGAATCCAATCCAACCCAATCCAATCCAATCCTAGTAACGGCTTCCAATCCAATCCAATCCAATCCAAGTAACGGCATCCAATCCAAACCAATCCAATCCAATCCAATCCGATCCGATCCAATCCAATACAATCCAATCCAATCCAATCCAATACAATCCAATCCAATCCAAGGAACGGCATCCAATCGAATCCAGTCCAAACCAATCCAATCGAATCGAATCCAATCCAATCCAATCCAAGGAACGGCATCCAATGCAATTCAATAAAATCCAATTCACTGCATCCGATCCAATCCAATCCAATCCAAGTAACCGCATCCAATCCAATCCATGTAACGGCATCCAATCCAATCCTATCCAAGTAACCCCATCTAATCCAACCCAAGTAACGGCGTCCAATCCAATCCATCCCAATCCTTTCCAATCCAATCCAATCCAATCCCATCCAATCCAAGTAACGGCAAACAATCCAATCTAATCGAATCCAATCGAATCCAATCCAATCCAATCCAATCCAATTCAACTAACGGCATCCAATCCAATCAAATCCAATCCAATCCAAGAAACGGCATCCAATCCAATCCAATCCAATCCAATCCAATCCAATCCAATCCAAGGAACGGCATCCAATCCAATCCTATCCGAATCCAATCCAGTCCAATCCAAGTAACGGCATCCAATCCAATCCAATCCAATCCAATCCTATCCAATCCTATCCAATCCAAGTAACGGCATCCAATCCAATCGAATACTTTCCAATCCAATCCAATCCAATCCAAGTAACGGCATCCAATCCAATCCAATCCAATCCAAGTAAAGGCATCCAATGCAATCTAATCCAATCCAATCCAATCCAAGTAACGGCATCCAATCCAATCCAATCCAATTCACTAAACGGCATCGAAACCAGTCCAATCCAATCCAATCCGATCCAATTCAATCCAATCCAAGTAACGGCATCCAATCCAATGCAATCCAATCCAAGGAACGGCATCCAATCCAATGCAATCCAAGTAACCGCATCCAATCCAATCCAAGTAACGGCATCCAATCCAATCCAATCCAATCCAAGTAACGGCATCCAATCAAATCCAATCCAATCCATTCCAATCCAATCCAATCCTCGTAACGGCATCCAATTCAATCCAATTCAAGTAACGGCATCCAATCCAATCCAATCCATTCCAATCTAATCCAAGTAACGGCATCCAATCCAATCCAATCCAATCCAATCCAATCCAATCCAATCCAAGGAACGGCATCCAATCCAATCCTATCCGAATCCAATCCAGTCCAATCCAAGTAACGGCATCCAATCCAATCCAATCCAATCCTATCCAATCCTATCCAATCCAAGTAACGGCATCCAATCCAATCGAATCCTATCCAATCCAATCCAATCCAATCCAAGTAACGGCATCCAATCCAATCCAATCCAATCCAATCCAAGTAAAGGCATCCAATCCAATCTAATCCAATCCAATCCAATCCAATCCAAGTAACGTCATCCAATCCAATCCAATCCAATTCACGTAACGGCATCCAAACCAGTCCAATCCAATCCAATCCGATCCAATTCAATCCAATCCAAGTAACGGCATCCAATCCAATGCAATCCAATCCAAGGAACGGCATCCAATCCAACCCAATCCACGTAACCGCATCCAATCCAATCCAAGTAACGGCATCCAATCCAATCCAATCCAATCCAAGTAACGGCATCCAATCAAATCCAATCCAATCCATTCCAATCCAATCCAATCCTCGTAACGGCATCCAATTCAATCCAATTCAAGTAACGGCATCCAATCCATTCCAATCCATTCCAATCTAATCCAAGTAACGGCATCCAATCCAATCCAATCCAATCCAATGCAATCCAATCCAATCAAATCCTAGTAACGGCATCCAATCCAACCAATCCAATCCAAGTAACGGCATCCAATCCAATCCAATCCAATCTAATCCAATCCGATCCGACCCAATCCAATACAATCCAATACAATCCAATCCAAGGAACGGTATCCAATTCAACCAATCCAATCCAATCCAATCAAATCCAATCCAATCCAATCCAATCCAATCCAAGGAACGGCATCCAATCCAATGGAATCCAATCCAATCCAAGAAACGGCATCCAATCCAATTCAATCCAATCCAAGTCACGGCATCCAATCCAATCCAATCCAATCCAATCCAATCCAAGTAACGGCAACCAATCCAATCCAATCCAATTCAATCCAAGGAACGGCATCCAATCCAATCCTATCCGAATCCAATCCAGTCCAATCCAAGTAACGGCATTCAATCCAATCCAATCCAATCCTATCCAATCCAATCCAATCCATGTAACGGCATCCAATCCAAACCAATCCAATCCAATCCAATCCGATCCGATCCAATACAATACAATCCAATCCAATCCAATCCAAGGAACGGCATCCAATCGAATCCAGTCCAAACCAATCCAATCGAATCGAATCCAATCCAATCCAATCCAAGGAACGGCATCCAATCCAATTCAATCAAATCCAATTCACTGCATCCGATCCAATCCAATCCAATTCAAGTAACCGCATCCAATCCAATCCAAGTAACGGCATCCAATCCAATCCTATCCAAGTAACCCCATCTAATCCAACCCAAGTAACGGCGTCCAATCCAATCCATCCCAATACTTTCCAATCCAATCCAATCCAATCCAATCCCATCCAATCCACGTAACGGCAACCAATCCAATCTAATCGAATCCAATCGAATCGAATCCAATCCAATCCAATCCAATTCAACTAACGGCATCCAATCCAAACCAATCAAATCCAATCCAATCCAAGAAACGGCATCCAATCCAATCCAATCCAATCCAATCCAAGGAACGGCATCCAATCCAATCCTATCCGAATCCAATCCAGTCCAATCCAAGTAACGGCATCCAATCCAATCAAATCCAATCCTATCCAATCCAGTCCAATCCAAGTAACGGCATCCAATCCAATCAAATCCAATCCTATCCAATCCTATCCAATCCAAGTAACGGCATCCAATCCAATCGAATCCTATCCAATCCAATCCAATCCAATCCAATCCAATCCAAGTAACGGCATCCAATCCAATCCAATCCAATCCAATCCAAGTAAAGGCATCCAATCCAATCTAATCCAATCCAATCCAATCCAATCCAATCCAAGTAACGGCATCCAATCCAATCCAATCCAATTCACGTAACGGCATCCAAACCAGTCCAATCCAATCCAATCCGATCCAATTCAATCCAATCCAAGTAACGGCATCCAATCCAATTCAATCCAATCCATTCCAATCCAATAGAATCCAATACAATCCAAGTAAATACATCCAATCCAATCGAATCCAATCCACGTAACGGCATCCAATCCAATCGTATCCAAGTAACCCCATCCAATCCAATCCAAGTAACGGCATCCAATCCAATCCAATCCAATCCAAGTAACGGCATCCAATCCAATCCAATCCAATCCAATCCAATTCAATACAATCCAATCTAATCCAATCCAATCCAATCCAATCCAATCCAATCCAATCCAATCCAATCCAATCCATGTAACGGCATTCAATCCAATCCAATCCAATCCAAGTAACGGCATTCAATCCAATCCAATCCAATCCAATCCAAGTAAAGGCATCCAATCCAATCTAATCCAATCCAATCCAATCCAATCCAATCCAATCCAAGGAACGGCATCCAATGCAATCGTTTCCGAATCCAATCCAGTCCAATCCAAGTAACGGCATCCAATCCAACCCAATCCAATCCTATCCAATCCAATCCAATCCAAGTAACGGCATCCAATCCAATCGAATCCTATCCAATCCAATCCAATCCAATCCAAGTAACGGCATCCAATCCAATCCAATCCAATCCAAGTAAAGGCATCCAATCCAATCTAATCCAATCCAATCCAATCCAATCCAAGTAACGGCATCCAATCCAATCCAATCCAATTCACGTAACGGCATCCAAACCAGTCCAATCCAATCCAATCCGATCCAATTCAATCCAATCCAAGTAACGGCATCCAATCCAATGCAATCCAATCCATGGAACGGCATCCAATCCAATGCAATCCAAGTAACCGCATCCAATCCAATCCAAGTAACGGCATCCAATCCAATCCAATCCAATCCAAGTAACGGCATCCAATCAAATCCAATCCAATCCATTCCAATCCAATCCAATCCTCGTAACGGCATCCAATTCAATCCAATTCAAGTAACGGCATCCAATCCAATCCAATCCAATCCAATCCAATCCAATCCAATCCAAGGAACGGCATCCAATCCAATCCTATCCGAATCCAATCCAGTCCAATCCAAGTAACGGCATCCAATCCAATCCAATCCAATCCTATCCAATCCTATCCAATCCAAGTAACGGCATCCAATCCAATCGAATCCTATCCAATCCAATCCAATCCAATCCAAGTAACGGCATCCAATCCAATCCAATCCAATCCAAGTAAAGGCATCCAATCCAATCTAATCCAATCCAATCCAATCCAATCCAAGTAACGTCATCCAATCCAATCCAATCCAATTCACGTAACGGCATCCAAACCAGTCCAATCCAATCCACTCCGATCCAATTCAATCCAATCCAAGTAACGGCATCCAATCCAATGCAATCCAATCCAAGGAACGGCATCCAATCCAACCCAATCCAAGTAACCGCATCCAATCCAATCCAAGTAACGGCATCCAATCCAATCCAATCCAAGTAACGGCATCCAATCAAATCCAATCCAATCCATTCCAATCCAATCCAATCCTCGTTACGGCATCCAATTCAATCCAATTCATGTAACGGCATCCAATCCAATCCAATCCATTCCAATCTAATCCAAGTAACGGCATCCAATCCAATCCAATCCAATCCAATGCAATCCAATCCAATCCAATCCTAGTAACGGCATCCAATCCAACCAATCCAATCCAAGTAACGGCATCCAATCCAATCAAATCCAATCCTATCGAATCCAGTCCAATCCAAGTAACGGCATCCAATCCAATCAAATCCAATCCTATCCAATCCTATCCAATCCAAGTAACGGCATCCAATCCAATCGAATCCTATCCAATCCAATCCAATCCAATCCAATCCAATCCAAGTAACGGCATCCAATCCAATCCAATCCAATCCAATCCAAGTAAAGGCATCCAATCCACTCTAATCCAATGCAATCCAATCCAATCCAATCCAAGTAACGGCATCCAATCCAATCCAATCCAATTCACGTAACGGCATCCAAACCAGTCCAATCCAATCCAATCCGATCCAATTCAATCCAATCCAAGTAACGGCATCCAATCCAATTCAATCCAATCCATTCCAATCCAATAGAATCCAATACAATCCAAGTAAATACATCCAATCCAATCGAATCCAATCCACGTAACGACATCCAATCCAATCGTATCCAAGTAACCCCATCCAATCCAATCCAAGTAACGGCATCCAATCCAATCCAATCCAATCCAAGTAACGGCATCCAATCCAATCCAATCCAATCCAATTCAATACAATCCAATCTAATCCAATCCAATCCAATCCAATCCAATCAAATCCAATCCAATCCATGTAACGGCATTCAATCCAATCCAATCCAATCCAAGTAACGGCATTCAATCCAATCCAATCCAATCCAATCCAAGTAAAGGCATCCAATCCAATCTAATCCAATCCAATCCAATCCAATCCAATCCAATCCAAGGAACGGCATCCAATGCAATCCTATCCGAATCCAATCCAGTCCAATCCAAGTAACGGCATCCAATCCAATCGAATCGAATCGAATCGAATCCAATCCAACCCAATCCAATCCAATCCTAGTAACGGCTTCCAATCCAATCCAATCCAATCCAAGTTACGGCATCCAATCCAAACCAATCCAATCCAATCCAATCCGATCCGATCCAATCCAATCCAATCCAATCCAATCCAATCCAATACAATCCAATCCAAGGAACGGCATCCAATCGAATCCAGTCCAAACCAATCCAATCGAATCGAATCCAATCCAATCCAATCCAAGGAACGGCATCCAATCCAATTCAATCAAATCCAATTCACTGCATCCGATCCAATCCAATCCAATCCAAGTAACCGCATCCAATCCAATCCATGTAACGGCATCCAATCCAATCCTATCCAAGTAACCCCATCTAATCCAACCCAAGTAACGGCGTCCAATCCAATCCATCCCAATCCTTTCCAATCCAATCCAATCCAATCCAATCCCATCCAATCCAAGTAACGGCAACCAATCCAATCTAATCGAATCCAATCGAATCCAATCCAATCCAATCCAATCCAATTCAACTAACGGCATCCAATCCAATCCAATCAAATCCAATCCAATCCAAGAAACGGCATCCAATCCAATCCAATCCAATCCAATCCAATCCAATCCAATCCAATCCAATCCAATCCAAGTAACGGCATCCAATCCAATCCAATCCAATCCAAGTAAAGGCATCCAATCCAATCTAATCCAATCCAATCCAATCCAATCCAAGTAACGTCATCCAATCCAATCCAATCCAATTCACGTAACGGCATCCAAACCAGTCCAATCCAATCCAATCCGATCCAATTCAATCCAATCCAAGTAACGGCATCCAATCCAATGCAATCCAATCCAAGGAACGGCATCCAATCCAACCCAATCCACGTAACCGCATCCAATCCAATCCAAGTAACGGCATCCAATCCAATCCAATCCAATCCAAGTAACGGCATCCAATCAAATCCAATCCAATCCATTCCAATCCAATCCAATCCTCGTAACGGCATCCAATTCAATCCAATTCAAGTAACGGCATCCAATCCATTCCAATCCATTCCAATCTTATCCAAGTAACGGCATCCAATCCAATCCAATCCAATCCAATGCAATCCAATCCAATCAAATCCTAGTAACGGCATCCAATCCAACCAATCCGATCCAAGTAACGGCATCCAATCCAATCCAATCCAATCTAATCCAATCCGATCCGACCCAATCCAATACAATCCAATACAATCCAATCCAAGGAACGGTATCCAATTCAACCAATCCAATCCAATCCAATCAAATCCAATCCAATCCAATCCAATCCAATCCAATCCAAGGAACGGCATCCAATCCAATGGAATCCAATCC
This sequence comes from Mustelus asterias, assembly GCF_964213995.1. Taxonomy (NCBI): domain Eukaryota; kingdom Metazoa; phylum Chordata; class Chondrichthyes; order Carcharhiniformes; family Triakidae; genus Mustelus; species Mustelus asterias. The sequence continues at coordinate 27,988,150 of NC_135821.1, read as the reverse complement.
AATCCAAGAAACGGCATCCAATCCAATTCAATCCAATCCAAGTCACGGCATCCAATCCAATCCAATCCAATCCAATCCAAGTAACGGCAACCAATCCAATCCAATCCAATTCAATCCAAGGAACGGCATCCAATCCAATCCTATCCGAATCCAATCCAGTCCAATCCAAGTAACGGCATTCAATCCAATCCAATCCAATCCTATCCAATCCAATCCAATCCATGTAACGGCATCCAATCCAAACCAATCCAATCCAATCCAATCCGATCCGATCCAATACAATACAATCCAATCCAATCCAATCCAAGGAACGGCATCCAATCGAATCCAGTCCAAACCAATCCAATCGAATCGAATCCAATCCAATCCAATCCAAGGAACGGCATCCAATCCAATTCAATCAAATCCAATTCACTGCATCCGATCCAATCCAATCCAATTCAAGTAACCGCATCCAATCCAATCCAAGTAACGGCATCCAATCCAATCCTATCCAACTAACCCCATCTAATCCAACCCAAGTAACGGCGTCCAATCCAATCCATCCCAATACTTTCCAATCCAATCCAATCCAATCCAATCCCATCCAATCCACGTAACGGCAACCAATCCAATCTAATCGAATCCAATCGAATCGAATCCAATCCAATCCAATCCAATTCAACTAACGGCATCCAATCCAAACCAATCAAATCCAATCCAATCCAAGAAACGGCATCCAATCCAATCCAATCCAATCCAATCCAAGGAACGGCATCCAATCCAATCCTATCCGAATCCAATCCAGTCCAATCCAAGTAACGGCATCCAATCCAATCAAATCCAATCCTATCCAATCCAGTCCAATCCAAGTAACGGCATCCAATCCAATCAAATCCAATCCTATCCAATCCTATCCAATCCAAGTAAAGGCATCCAATCCAATCTAATCCAATCCAATCCAATCCAATCCAATCCAATCCAAGGAACGGCATCCAATGCAATCCTATCCGAATCCAATCCAGTCCAATCCAAGTAACGGCATCCAATCCAATCGAATCGAATCGAATCGAATCCAATCCAACCCAATCCAATCCAATCCTAGTAACGGCTTCCAATCCAATCCAATCCAATCCAAGTTACGGCATCCAATCCAAACCAATCCAATCCAATCCAATCCGATCCGATCCAATCCAATCCAATCCAATCCAATCCAATCCAATACAATCCAATCCAAGGAACGGCATCCAATCGAATCCAGTCCAAACCAATCCAATCGAATCGAATCCAATCCAATCCAATCCAAGGAACGGCATCCAATCCAATTCAATCAAATCCAATTCACTGCATCCGATCCAATCCAATCCAATCCAAGTAACCGCATCCAATCCAATCCATGTAACGGCATCCAATCCAATCCTATCCAAGTAACCCCATCTAATCCAACCCAAGTAACGGCGTCCAATCCAATCCATCCCAATCCTTTCCAATCCAATCCAATCCAATCCAATCCCATCCAATCCAAGTAACGGCAACCAATCCAATCTAATCGAATCCAATCGAATCCAATCCAATCCAATCCAATCCAATTCAACTAACGGCATCCAATCCAATCCAATCAAATCCAATCCAATCCAAGAAACGGCATCCAATCCAATCCAATCCAATCCAATCCAATCCAATCCAATCCAATCCAAGTAACGGCATCCAATCCAATCCAATCCAATCCAAGTAAAGGCATCCAATCCAATCTAATCCAATCCAATCCAATCCAATCCAAGTAACGTCATCCAATCCAATCCAATCCAATTCACGTAACGGCATCCAAACCAGTCCAATCCAATCCAATCCGATCCAATTCAATCCAATCCAAGTAACGGCATCCAATCCAATGCAATCCAATCCAAGGAACGGCATCCAATCCAACCCAATCCACGTAACCGCATCCAATCCAATCCAAGTAACGGCATCCAATCCAATCCAATCCAATCCAAGTAACGGCATCCAATCAAATCCAATCCAATCCATTCCAATCCAATCCAATCCTCGTAACGGCATCCAATTCAATCCAATTCAAGTAACGGCATCCAATCCATTCCAATCCATTCCAATCTTATCCAAGTAACGGCATCCAATCCAATCCAATCCAATCCAATGCAATCCAATCCAATCAAATCCTAGTAACGGCATCCAATCCAACCAATCCAATCCAAGTAACGGCATCCAATCCAATCCAATCCAATCTAATCCAATCCGATCCGACCCAATCCAATACAATCCAATACAATCCAATCCAAGGAACGGTATCCAATTCAACCAATCCAATCCAATCCAATCAAATCCAATCCAATCCAATCCAATCCAATCCAATCCAAGGAACGGCATCCAATCCAATGGAATCCAATCCAATCCAAGAAACGGCATCCAATCCAATTCAATCCAATCCAAGTCACGGCATCCAATCCAATCCAATCCAATCCAATCCAATCCAAGTAACGGCAACCAATCCAATCCAATCCAATTCAATCCAAGGAACGGCATCCAATCCAATCCTATCCGAATCCAATCCAGTCCAATCCAAGTAACGGCATTCAATCCAATCCAATCCAATCCTATCCAATCCAATCCAATCCATGTAACGGCATCCAATCCAAACCAATCCAATCCAATCCAATCCGATCCGATCCAATACAATACAATCCAATCCAATCCAATCCAAGGAACGGCATCCAATCGAATCCAGTCCAAACCAATCCAATCGAATCGAATCCAATCCAATCCAATCCAAGGAACGGCATCCAATCCAATTCAATCAAATCCAATTCACTGCATCCGATCCAATCCAATCCAATTCAAGTAACCGCATCCAATCCAATCCAAGTAACGGCATCCAATCCAATCCTATCCAACTAACCCCATCTAATCCAACCCAAGTAACGGCGTCCAATCCAATCCATCCCAATACTTTCCAATCCAATCCAATCCAATCCAATCCCATCCAATCCACGTAACGGCAACCAATCCAATCTAATCGAATCCAATCGAATCGAATCCAATCCAATCCAATCCAATTCAACTAACGGCATCCAATCCAAACCAATCAAATCCAATCCAATCCAAGAAACGGCATCCAATCCAATCCAATCCAATCCAATCCAAGGAACGGCATCCAATCCAATCCTATCCGAATCCAATCCAGTCCAATCCAAGTAACGGCATCCAATCCAATCAAATCCAATCCTATCCAATCCAGTCCAATCCAAGTAACGGCATCCAATCCAATCAAATCCAATCCTATCCAATCGTATCCAATCCAAGTAACGGCATCCAATCCAATCGAATCCTATCCAATCCAATCCAATCCAATCCAATCCAATCCAAGTAACGGCATCCAATCCAATCCAATCCAATCCAATCCAAGTAAAGGCATCCAATCCAATCTAATCCAATCCAATCCAATCCAATCCAATCCAAGTAACGGCATCCAATCCAATCCAATCCAATTCACGTAACGGCATCCAAACCAGTCCAATCCAATCCAATCCGATCCAATTCAATCCAATCCAAGTAACGGCATCCAATCAAATTCAATCCAATCCACTCCAATCCAATAGAATCCAATACAATCCAAGTAAATACATCCAATCCAATCGAATCCAATCCACGTAACGGCATCCAATCCAATCGTATCCAAGTAACCCCATCCAATCCAATCCAAGTAACGGCATCCAATCCAATCCAATCCAATCCAAGTAACGGCATCCAATCCAATCCAATCCAATCCAATCCAATTAAATACAATCCAATCTAATCCAATCCAATCCAATCCAATCCAATCCAATCCAATCCAATCCAATCCAATCCAATCCAATCCATGTAACGGCATTCAATCCAATCCAATCCAATCCAAGTAACGGCATTCAATCCAATCCAATCCAATCCAATCCAAGTAAAGGCATCCAATCCAATCTAATCCAATCCAATCCAATCCAATCCAATCCAATCCAATCCAAGGAACGGCATCCAATGCAATCGTTTCCGAATCCAATCCAGTCCAATCCAAGTAACGGCATCCAATCCAACCCAATCCAATCCTATCCAATCCAATCCAATCCAAGTAACGGCATCCAATCCAATCGAATCCTATCCAATCCAATCCAATCCAATCCAAGTAACGGCATCCAATCCAATCCAATCCAATCCAAGTAAAGGCATCCAATCCAATCTAATCCAATCCAATCCAATCCAATCCAAGTAACGGCATCCAATCCAATCCAATCCAATTCACGTAACGGCATCCAAACCAGTCCAATCCAATCCAATCCGATCCAATTCAATCCAATCCAAGTAACGGCATCCAATCCAATGCAATCCAATCCATGGAACGGCATCCAATCCAATGCAATCCAAGTAACCGCATCCAATCCAATCCAAGTAACGGCATCCAATCCAATCCAATCCAATCCAAGTAACGGCATCCAATCAAATCCAATCCAATCCATTCCAATCCAATCCAATCCTCGTAACGGCATCCAATTCAATCCAATTCAAGTAACGGCATCCAATCGAATCCAATCCAATCCAATCCAATCCAATCCAATCCAATCCAAGGAACGGCATCCAATCCAATCCTATCCGAATCCAATCCAGTCCAATCCAAGTAACGGCATCCAATCCAATCCAATCCAATCCTATCCAATCCTATCCAATCCAAGTAACGGCATCCAATCCAATCGAATTCTATCCAATCCAATCCAATCCAATCCAAGTAACGGCATCCAATCCAATCCAATCCAATCCAAGTAAAGGCATCCAATCCAATCTAATCCAATCCAATCCAATCCAATCCAAGTAACGTCATCCAATCCAATCCAATCCAATTCACGTAACGGCATCCAAACCAGTCCAATCCAATCCACTCCGATCCAATTCAATCCAATCCAAGTAACGGCATCCAATCCAATGCAATCCAATCCAAGGAACGGCATCCAATCCAACCCAATCCAAGTAACCGCATCCAATCCAATCCAAGTAACGGCATCCAATCCAATCCAATCCAAGTAACGGCATCCAATCAAATCCAATCCAATCCATTCCAATCCAATCCAATCCTCGTTACGGCATCCAATTCAATCCAATTCATGTAACGGCATCCAATCCAATCCAATCCATTCCAATCTAATCCAAGTAACGGCATCCAATCCAATCCAATCCAATCCAATGCAATCCAATCCAATCCAATCCTAGTAACGGCATCCAATCCAACCAATCCAATCCAAGTAACGGCATCCAATCCAATCAAATCCAATCCTATCGAATCCAGTCCAATCCAAGTAACGGCATCCAATCCAATCAAATCCAATCCTATCCAATCCTATCCAATCCAAGTAACGGCATCCAATCCAATCGAATCCTATCCAATCCAATCCAATCCAATCCAATCCAAGTAACGGCATCCAATCCAATCCAATCCAATCCAATCCAATCCAAGTAAAGGCATCCAATCCACTCTAATCCAATCCAATCCAATCCAATCCACGTAACGGCATCCAATCCAATCCAATCCAATTCACGTAACGGCATCCAAACCAGTCCAATCCAATCCAATCCGATCCAATTCAATCCAATCCAAGTAACGGCATCCAATCCAATTCAATCCAATCCATTCCAATCCAATAGAATCCAATACAATCCAAGTAAATACATCCAATCCAATCGAATCCAATCCACGTAACGACATCCAATCCAATCGTATCCAAGTAACCCCATCCAATCCAATCCAAGTAACGGCATCCAATCCAATCCAATCCAATCCAAGTAACGGCATCCAATCCAATCCAATCCAATCCAATCCAATTCAATACAATCCAATCTAATCCAATCCAATCCAATCCAATCCAATCAAATCCAATCCAATCCATGTAACGGCATTCAATCCAATCCAATCCAATACAAGTAACGGCATTCAATCCAATCCAATCCAATCCAATCCAAGTAAAGGCATCCAATCCAATCTAATCCAATCCAATCCAATCCAATACAATCCAATCCAAGGAACGGCATCCAATGCAATCCTATCCGAATCCAATCCAGTCCAATCCAAGTAACGGCATCCAATCCAATCGAATCGAATCGAATCGAATCCAATCCAACCCAATCCAATCCAATCCTAGTAACGGCTTCCAATCCAATCCAATCCAATCCAAGTTACGGCATCCAATCCAAACCAATCCAATCCAATCCAATCCGATCCGATCCAATCCAATACAATCCAATCCAATCCAATCCAATACAATCCAATCCAAGGAACGGCATCCAATCGAATCCAGTCCAAACCAATCCAATCGAATCGAATCCAATCCAATCCAATCCAAGGAACGGCATCCAATCCAATTCAATCAAATCCAATTCACTGCATCCGATCCAATCCAATCCAATCCAAGTAACCGCATCCAATCCAATCCATGTAACGGCATCCAATCCAATCCTATCCAAGTAACCCCATCTAATCCAACCCAAGTAACGGCGTCCAATCCAATCCATCCCAATCCTTTCCAATCCAATCCAATCCAATCCAATCCCATCCAATCCAAGTAACGGCAACCAATCCAATCTAATCGAATCCAATCGAATCCAATCCAATCCAATCCAATCCAATTCAACTAACGGCATCCAATCCAATCCAATCAAATCCAATCCAATCCAAGAAACGGCATCCAATCCAATCCAATCCAATCCAATCCAATCCAATCCAATCCAATCCAATCCAAGGAACGGCATCCAATCCAATCCTATCCGAATCCAATCCAGTCCAATCCAAGTAACGGCATCCAATCCAATCCAATCCAATCCTATCCAATCCTATCCAATCCAAGTAACGGCATCCAATCCAATCGAATCCTATCCAATCCAATCCAATCCAATCCAATCCAAGTAACGGCATCCAATCCAATCCAATCCAATCCAAGTAAAGGCATCCAATCCAATCTAATCCAATCCAATCCAATCCAATCCAAGTAACGGCATCCAATCCAATCCAATCCAATTCACGTAACGGCATCCAAACCAGTCCAATCCAATCCAATCCGATCCAATTCAATCCAATCCAAGTAACGGCATCCAATCCAATGCAATCCAATCCAAGGAACGGCATCCAATCCAATCCAATCCAATCCAATCCAAGGAACGGCATCCAATCCAATCCTATCCGAATCCAATCCAGTCCAATCCAAGTAACGGCATCCAATCCAATCAAATCCAATCCTATCCAATCCTATCCAATCCAAGTAACGGCATCCAATCCAATCGAATCCTATCCAATCCAATCCAATCCAATCCAATCCAATCCAATCCAAGTAACGGCATCCAATCCAATCCAATCCAATCCAATCCAAGTAAAGGCATCCAATCCAATCTAATCCAATCCAATCCAATCCAATCCAAGTAACGGCATCCAATCCAATCCAATCCAATTCACGTAACGGCATCCAAACCAGTCCAATCCAATCCAATCCGATCCAATTCAATCCAATCCAAGTAACGGCATCCAATCCAATTCAATCCAATCCATTCCAATCCAATAGAATCCAATACAATCCAAGTAAATACATCCAATCCAATCGAATCCAATCCACGTAACGGCATCCAATCCAATCGTATCCAAATAACCCCATCCAATCCAATCCAAGTAACGGCATCCAATCCAATCCAATCCAATCCAAGTAACGGCATCCAATCCAATCCAATCCAATCCAATCCAATTCAATACAATCCAATCTAATCCAATCCAATCCAATCCAATCCAATCCAATCCAATCCAATCCAAACCAATCCTAGTAACGGCATCCAATCCAATCCAATCCAATCCAAGTAACGGCATCCAATCCAAACCAATCCAATCCAATCCAATCCGATCCGATCCAATCCAATCCAATACAATACAATCCAATCCAAAGAACGGCATCCTATCGAATCCAGTCCAATCCAATCCAATCGAATCCAATCCAATCCAATCCAAGTAACGGCATCCAATCCAATTCAATCAAATCAAATTAACTGCATCCGATCCAATCCAATCCAATCCAAGTAAACGCATCCAATCCAATCCAAGTAACGGCATCCAATCCAATCCAATCCAATACAATCCAATACAATCCAGTAAATACATCCAATCCAATCCAATCCAATCCAAGTAACAGCATCCAATCCAATCCTATCCAAGTAACCCCATTCAATCCAATCCAAGTAACGGCATCCAATCCAATCCATTCCAATCCAAGTAACGGCATCCAATCCAATCCTATCCAAGTAACCCCATCCAATCCAATCCATGTAACGGCATCCAATCCAATCCAATCCAATCCAAGTAACGGCAACCAATCCAATCCAATCCAATCCAAACCAATCCTAGTAACGGCATCCAATCCAATCCAATCCAATCCAAGTAACGGCATCCAATCCAAACCAATCCAATCCAATCCAATCCGATCCGATCCAATCCAATACAATCCAATCCAATACAATACAATACAATCCAATCCAATCCGATCCGATCCAATCCAATCCAATCCAATCCAATCCAATCCAATCCAATCCAATCCAACCCAATCCAATCCAATCCAAGTAACGGCATCCAATCCAATCCAATCCAATCCAAGTAACGGCATCCAATCCAATCCAATCCAATCCAATCCAATTCAATACAATCCAATCTAATCCAATCCAATCCAATCCAATCCAATCCAATCCAATCCAATCCAAACCAATCCTAGTAACGGCATCCAATCCAATCCAATCCAATCCAAGTAACGGCATCCAATCCAAACCAATCCAATCCAATCCAATCCGATCCGATCCAATCCAATCCAATACAATACAATCCAATCCAAAGAACGGCATCCTATCGAATCCAGTCCAATCCAATCCAATCGAATCCAATCCAATCCAATCCAAGTAACGGCATCCAATCCAATTCAATCAAATCAAATTAACTGCATCCGATCCAATCCAATCCAATCCAAGTAAACGCATCCAATCCAATCCAAGTAACGGCATCCAATCCAATCCAATCCAATACAATCCAATACAATCCAGTAAATACATCCAATCCAATCCAATCCAATCCAAGTAACAGCATCCAATCCAATCCTATCCAAGTAACCCCATTCAATCCAATCCAAGTAACGGCATCCAATCCAATCCATTCCAATCCAAGTAACGGCATCCAATCCAATCCTATCCAAGTAACCCCATCCAATCCAATCCATGTAACGGCATCCAATCCAATCCAATCCAATCCAAGTAACGGCAACCAATCCAATCCAATCCAATCCAAACCAATCCTAGTAACGGCATCCAATCCAATCCAATCCAATCCAAGTAACGGCATCCAATCCAAACCAATCCAATCCAATCCAATCCGATCCGATCCAATCCAATACAATCCAATCCAATACAATACAATACAATCCAATCCAATCCGATCCGATCCAATCCAATCCAATCCAATCCAATCCAATCCAATCCAATCCAATCCAACCCAATCCAATCCAATCCAAGTAACGGCATCCAATCCAATCCAATCCAATCCAAGTAACGGCATCCAATCCAACCCAATCCAATCCAATCCAATCCGATCCGATCCAATCCAATACAATCCAATACAATCCAATCCAATCCGATCCGATCCGATCCAATCCAATACAATCCAATCCAGTCCAATACAATCCAATCCAAGGAACGGCATCCAATCGGATCGAGTCCAAACCAATCCAATCCAATCCAATCCAATCCAATCTAACCCAAGTAACGGCATCCAATCCAATTCAATCAAATCCAATTAACTGCATCGGATCCAATCCAATCTAATCCAAGTAACCGCATCCAATCCAATCCAAGTAACGGCATCGAATCCAATCCTATCCAAGTAACCCCATCTCATCCAATCCATGTAACGGCATCCAATCCAATCCAATCCAATCCAAGTAACGGCATCCAATCCAATCCATCCCAATCCAATCCAGTCCAATCCAATCCAATCGAATCCAATACAATCCAATCCAAGTAACGGCATCCAATCCAATTCAATCAAATCAAATTAAGTGCATCCGATCCAATCCAATCCAATCCAAGTAAACGCATCCAATCCAATCCAAGTAACGGCATCCAATCTAATCCAATCCAATCTAATCCAATACAATCCAATACAATCCAGTAAATACATCCAATCCAATCCAATCCAATCCAATCCAAGTAACAGCATCCAATCCAATCCTATCCAAGTAACCCCATTCAATCCAAGCCAAGTAACGGCATCCAATCCAATCCAATCCAATCCAAGTAACGGCATCCAATCCAATTCTATCCAAGTAACCCCATCCAATCCAATCCAAGTAACGGCATCCAATCCAATCCAATCCAATCCAATCCAAGTAACGGCAACCAATCCAATCCAGTCCAATCCAATCCAATCCAATACAAGGAACGGCATCCAATCCAATCCTATCCGAATCCAATCCAGTCCAATACAAGTAACGGCATCCAATCCAATCCAATCCAATCCTATCCAATCCAATCCAATCCAAGTAACGGCATCCAATCCAATCGAATCGAATCCAATCCAATCCAACCCAATCCAATCCAATCCTAGTAACGGCTTCCAATCCAATCCAATCCAATCCAAGTAACGGCATCCAATCCAAACCAATCCAATCCAATCCAATCCGATCCGATCCAATCCAATACAATCCAATCCAATCCAATCCAATACAATCCAATCCAAGGAACGGCATCCAATCGAATCCAGTCCAAACCAATCCAATCGAATCGAATCCAATCCAATCCAATCCAAGGAACGGCATCCAATCCAATTCAATCAAATCCAATTCACTGCATCCGATCCAATCCAATCCAATCCAAGTAACCGCATCCAATCCAATCCATGTAACGGCATCCAATCCAATCCTATCCATGTAACCCCATCTAATCCAACCCAAGTAACGGCGTCCAATCCAATCCATCCCAATCCTTTCCAATCCAATCCAATCCAATCCAATCCCATCCAATCCAAGTAACGGCAACCAATCCAATCTAATCGAATCCAATCGAATCCAATCCAATCCAATCCAATCCAATTCAACTAACGGCATCCAATCCAATCCAATCAAATCCAATCCAATCCAAGAAACGGCATCCAATCCAATCCAATCCAATCCAATCCAATCCAATCCAATCCAATCCAATCCAATCCAAGGAACGGCATCCAATCCAATCCTATCCGAATCCAATCCAGTCCAATCCAAGTAACGGCATCCAATCCAATCCAATCCAATCCAATCCTATCTAATCCTATCCAATCCAAGTAACGGCATCCAATCCAATCGAATCCTATCCAATCCAATCCAATCCAATCCAATCCAAGTAACGGCATCCAATCCAATCCAATCCAATCCAAGTAAAGGCATCCAATCCAATCTAATCCAATCCAATCCAATCCAATCCAAGTAACGGCATCCAATCCAATCCAATCCAATTCACGTAACGGCATCCAAACCAGTCCAATCCAATCCAATCCGATCCAATTCAATCCAATCCAAGTAACGGCATCCAATCCAATGCAATCCAATCCAAGGAACGGCATCCAATCCAATGCAATCCAAGTAACCGCATCCAATCCAATCCAAGTAACGGCATCCAATCCAATCCAATCCAATCCAAGTAACGGCATCCAATCAAATCCAATCCAATCCATTCCAATCCAATCCAATCCTCGTAACGGCCTCCAATTCAATCCAATTCAAGTAACGGCATCCAATCCAATCCAATCCAATCCAATCCAATCCAATCCAATCCAAGGAACGGCATCCAATCCAATCCTATCCGAATCCAATCCAGTCCAATCCAAGTAACGGCATCCAATCCAATCCAATCCAATCCTATCCAATCCTATCCAATCCAAGTAACGGCATCCAATCCAATCGAATCCTATCCAATCCAATCCAATCCAATCCAATCCAATCCAAGTAACGGCATTCAATCCAATCCAATCCAATCCAATCCAAGTAAAGGCATCCAATCCAATCTAATCCAATCCAATCCAATCCAATCCAAGTAACGTCATCCAATCCAATCCAATCCAATTCACGTAACGGCATCCAAACCAGTCCAATCCAATCCAATCCGATCCAATTCAATCCACTCCAAGTAACGGCATCCAATCCAATGCAATCCAATCCAAGGAACGGCATCCAATCCAACCCAATCCAAGTAACCGCATCCAATCCAATCCAAGTAACGGCATCCAATCCAATCCAATCCAATCCAAGCAACGGCATCCAATCAAATCCAATCCAATCCATTCCAATCCAATCCAATCCTCGTTACGGCATCCAATTCAATCCAATTCAAGTAACGGCATCCAATCCAATCCAATCCATTCCAATCTAATCCAAGTAACGGCATCCAATCCAATCCAATCCAATCCAATGCAATCCAATCCAATCCAATCCTAGTAACGGCATCCAATCCAACCAATCCAATCCAAGTAACGGCATCCAATCCAATCCAATCCAATCTAATCCAATCCGATCCGATCCAATCCAATACAATCCAATACAATCCAATCCAAGGAACGGCATCCAATCCAGCCAATCCAATCCAATCCAATCCAATCCAATCCAATCCAATCCAAGGAACGGCATCCAATCCAATGGAATCCAATCCATTCCAAGAAACGGCATCCAATCCAATCCAATCCAATTCAATCCAATCCAAGTCACGGCATCCAATCCAATCCAATCCAATCCAATCCAAGTAACGGCAACCAATCCAATCCAATCCAATTCAATCCAAGGAACGGCATCCAATCCAATCCTATCCGAATCCAATCCAGTCCAATCCAAGTAACGGCATCCAATCCAATCCAATCCAATCCTATCCAATCCAATACAATCCAAGTAACGGCATCCAATCCAATCGAATCGTTTCGAATCCAATCCAATCCAACCCAATCCAATCCAATCCTAGTAACGGCTTCCAATCCAATCCAATCCAATCCAAGTAACGACATCCAATCCAAACCAATCCAATCCAATCCAATCCGATCCGATCCAATACAATACAATCCAATCCAATCCAAGGAACGGCATCCAATCGAATCCAGTCCAAACCAATCCAATCGAATCGAATCCAATCCAATCCAATCCAAGGAACGGCATCCAATCCAATTCAATCAAATCCAATTCACTGCATCCGATCCAATCCAATCCAATCCAAGTAACCGCATCCAATCCAATCCAAGTAACGGCATCCAATCCAATCCTATCCAAGTAACCCCATCTAATCCAACCCAAGTAACGGCGTCCAATCCAATCCATCCCAATCCTTTCCAATCCAATCCAATCCAATCCAATCCCATCCAATCCAAGTAACGGCAACCAATCCAATCTAATCGAATCCAATCGAATCCAATCCAATCCAATCCAATCCAATTCAACTAACGGCATCCAATCCAAACCAATCAAATCCAATCCAATCCAAGAAACGGCATCCAATCCAATCCAATCAAATCCAATCCAATCCAATCCAAGGAACGGCATCCAATCCAATCCTATCCGAATCCAATCCAGTCCAATCCAAGTAACGGCATCCAATCCAATCAAATCCAATCCTATCCAATCCTATCCAATCCAAGTAACGGCATCCAATCCAATCGAATCCAGTCCAATCCAATCCAATCCAATCCAAGTAACGGCATCCAATCCAATCCAATCCAATCCAAGTAAAGGCATCCAATCCAATCTAATCCAATCCAAGTAACGGAAACCAATCCAATCCAATCCAATTCAATCCAAGGAACGGCATCCAATCCAATCCTATCCGAATCCAATCCAGTCCAATCCAAGTAACGGCATCCAATCCAATCCAATCCTATCCAATCCAATACAATCCAAGTAACGGCATCCAATCCAATCCAATCCAATCCTATCCAATCCAATACAATCCAACCCAATCCAATCCAATCCTAGTAACGGCTTCCAATCCAATTCAATCCAATCCAAGTAACGGCATCCAATCCAACCCAATCCAATCCAATCCTAGTAACGGCTTCCAATCCAATCCAATCCAATCCAAGTAACGGCATCCAATCCAAACCAATCCAATCCAATCCAATCCGATCCGATCCAATACAATACAATCCAATCCAATCCAATCCAAGGAACGGCATCCAATCGAATCCAGTCCAAATCAATCGAATCGAATCGAATCCAATCCAATCCAATCCAAGGAACGGCATCCAATCCAATTCAATCAAATCCAATTCACTGCATCCGATCCAATCCAATCCAATCCAAGTAACCGCATCCAATCCAATCCAAGTAACGGCATCCAATCCAATCCTATCCAAGTAACCCCATCTAATCCAACCCAAGTAACGGCGTCCAATCCAATCCATCCCAATCCTTTCCAATCCAATCCAATCCAATCCAATCCCATCCAATCCAAGTAACGGCAACCAATCCAATCTAATCGAATCCAATCGAATCCAATCCAATCCAATCCAATCCAATTCAACTAACGGCATCCAATCCAAACCAATCAAATCCAATCCAATCCAAGAAACGGCATCCAATCCAATCCAATCCAATCCAATCCAAGGAACGGCATCCAATCCAATCCTATCCGAATCCAATCCAGTCCAATCCAAGGAACGGCATCCAATCCAATGGAATCCAATCCATTCCAAGAAACGGCATCCAATCCAATCCAATCCAATTCAATCCAATCCAAGTCACGGCATCCAATCCAATCCAATCCAATCCAATCCAATCCAAGTAACGGCAACCAATCCAATCCAATCCAATTCAATCCAAGGAACGGCATCCAATCCAATCCTATCCGAATCCAATCCAGTCCAATCCAAGTAACGGCATCCAATCCAATCCAATCCAATCCTATCCAATCCAATACAATCCAAGTAACGGCATCCAATCCAATCGAATCGTTTCGAATCCAATCCAATCCAACCCAATCCAATCCAATCCTAGTAACGGCTTCCAATCCAATCCAATCCAATCCAAGTAACGACATCCAATCCAAACCAATCCAATCCAATCCAATCCGATCCGATCCAATACAATACAATCCAATCCAATCCAAGGAACGGCATCCAATCGAATCCAGTCCAAACCAATCCAATCGAATCGAATCCAATCCAATCCAATCCAAGGAACGGCATCCAATCCAATTCAATCAAATCCAATTCACTGCATCCGATCCAATCCAATCCAATCCAAGTAACCGCATCCAATCCAATCCAAGTAACGGCATCCAATCCAATCCTATCCAAGTAACCCCATCTAATCCAACCCAAGTAACGGCGTCCAATCCAATCCATCCCAATCCTTTCCAATCCAATCCAATCCAATCCAATCCCATCCAATCCAAGTAACGGCAACCAATCCAATCTAATCGAATCCAATCGAATCCAATCCAATCCAATCCAATCCAATTCAACTAACGGCATCCAATCCAAACCAATCAAATCCAATCCAATCCAAGAAACGGCATCCAATCCAATCCAATCAAATCCAATCCAATCCAATCCAAGGAACGGCATCCAATCCAATCCTATCCGAATCCAATCCAGTCCAATCCAAGTAACGGCATCCAATCCAATCAAATCCAATCCTATCCAATCCTATCCAATCCAAGTAACGGCATCCAATCCAATCGAATCCAATCCAATCCAATCCAATCCAATCCAATCCAAGTAACGGCATCCAATCCAATCCAATCCAATCCAAGTAAAGGCATCCAATCCAATCTAATCCAATCCAAGTAACGGCAACCAATCCAATCCAATCCAATTCAATCCAAGGAACGGCATCCAATCCAATCCTATCCGAATCCAATCCAGTCCAATCCAAGTAACGGCATCCAATCCAATCCAATCCTATCCAATCCAATACAATCCAAGTAACGGCATCCAATCCAATCCAATCCAATCCTATCCAATCCAATACAATCCAACCCAATCCAATCCAATCCTAGTAACGGCTTCCAATCCAATTCAATCCAATCCAAGTAACGGCATCCAATCCAACCCAATCCAATCCAATCCTAGTAACGGCTTCCAATCCAATCCAATCCAATCCAAGTAACGGCATCCAATCCAAACCAATCCAATCCAATCCAATCCGATCCGATCCAATACAATCCAATCCAATCCAATCCAATCCAATCCAAGGAACGGCATCCAATCGAATCCAGTCCAAACCAATCCAATCGAATCGAATCCAATCCAATCCAATCCAAGGAACGGCATCCAATCCAATTCAATCAAATCCAATTCACTGCATCCGATCCAATCCAATCCAATCCAAGTAACCGCATCCAATCCAATCCAAGTAACGGCATCCAATCCAATCCTATCCAAGTAACCCCATCTAATCCAACCCAAGTAACGGCGTCCAATCCAATCCATCCCAATCCTTTCCAATCCAATCCAATCCAATCCCATCCAATCCAAGTAACGGCAACCAATCCAATCTAATCGAATCCAATCGAATCCAATCCAATCCAATCCAATCCAATTCAACTAACGGCATCCAATCCAAACCAATCAAATCCAATCCAATCCAAGAAACGGCATCCAATCCAATCCAATCCAATCCAATCCAATCCAAGGAACGGCATCCAATCCAATCCTATCCGAATCCAATCCAGTCCAATCCAAGTAACGGCATCCAATCCAATCAAATCCAATCCTATCCAATCCTATCCAATCCAAGTAACGGCATCCAATCCAATCGAATCCTATCCAATCCAATCCAATCCAATCCAATCCAAGTAACGGCATCCAATCCAATCCAATCCAATCCAATCCAAGTAAAGGCATCCAATCCAATCTAATCCAATCCAATCCAATCCAATCCAATCCAAGTAACGGCATCCAATCCAATCCAATCCAATTCACGTAACGGCATCCAAACCAGTCCAATCCAATCCAATCCGATCCAATTAAATCCAATCCAAGTAACGGCATCCAATCCAATTCAATCCAATCCATTCCAATCCAATAGAATCCAATACAATCCAAGTAAATACATCCAATCCAATCGAATCCAATCCACGTAACGGCATCCAATCCAATCGTGTCCAAGTAACCCCATCCAATCCAATCCAAGTAACGGCATCCAATCCAATCCAATCCAATCCAAGTAACGGCATCCAATCCAATCCAATCCAATTCAATACAATCCAATCTAATCCAATCCAATCCAATCCAATCCAATCCAATCCAATCCAATCCAATCCATGTAACGGCATTCAATCCAATCCAATCCAATCCAAGTAACGGCATTCAATCCAATCCAATCCAATCCAATCCAAGTAAAGGCATCCAATCCAATCGATTCCAATCCAATCCAATCCAATCCAATCCAATCCAATCCAATCCAATCCAATCCAAACCAATCCTAGCAACGGCATCCAATCCAATCCAATCCAATCCAAGTAATGGCATCCAATCCAAACCAATCCAATCCAATCCAATCCGATCCGATCCAATCCAATACAATACAATACAATCCAATCCAAGGAACGGCATCCAATCCAATCCAAGTAACGGCATCCAATCCAATCCAATCCAATCCAAGTACCGGCATCCAATCAAATCCAATCCAATCCATTCCAATCCAATCCAATCCTCGTAACGGCATCCAATTCAATCCAATTCAAGTAACGGCATCCAATCCAATCCAATCCAATCCAATCCAATCCAATCCAATCCAAGGAACGGCATGCAATCCAATCCTATCCGAATCCAATCCAGTCCAATCCAAGTAACGGCATCCAATCCAATCCAATCCAATCCTATCCAATCCTATCCAATCCAAGTAACGGCATCCAATCCAATCGAATCCTATCCAATCCAATCCAATCCAATCCAATCCAAGTAACGGCGTCCAATCCAATCCAATCCAATCCAATCCAAGTAAAGGCATCCAATCCAATCTAATCCAATCCAATCCAATCCAAGTAACGTCATCCAATCCAATCCAATCCAATTCACGTAACGGCATCCAACCCAGTCCAATCCAATCCAATCCGATGCAATTCAATCCAATCCAAGTAACGGCATCAAATCCAATGCAATCCAATCAAAGGAACGGCATCCAATCCAACCCAATCCAAGTAACCGCATCCAATCCAATCCAAGTAACGGCATCCAATCCAATCCAATCCAATCCAAGTAACGGCATCCAATCAAATCCAATCCAATCCATTCCAATCCAATCCAATCCTCGTAACGGCATCCAATTCAATCCAATTCAAGTAACGGCATCCAATCCAATCCAATCCATTCCAATCTAATCCAAGTAACGGCATCCAATCCAATCCAATGCAATCCAATCCAATCCAATCCTAGTAACGGCATCCAATCCAACCAATCCAATCCACGAAACGGCATCCAATCCAATCCAATCTAATCCAATCCGATCCGATCCAATCCAATACAATCCAATACAATCCAATCCAAGGAACGGCATCCAATCCAACCAATCCAATCCAATCCAATCCAATCCAATCCAATACAAGGAACGGCATCCAATCCAATGGAATCCAATCCAATCCAAGAAACGGCATCCAATCCAATCCAATCCAATTCAATCCAATCCAAGTCACGGCATCCAATCCAATCCAATCCAATCCAAGTAACGGCAACCAATCCAATCCAATCCAATTCAATCCAAGGAACGGCATCCAATCCAATCCAATCCTATCCGAATCCAATCCAGTCCAATCCAAGTAACGGCATCCAATCCAATCCAATCCAATCCTATCCAATCCAATACAATCCAAGTAACGGCGTCCAATCCAATCGAATCGTATCGAATCCAATCCAATCCAACCCAATCCAATCCAATCCTAGTAACGGCTTCCAATCCAATCCAATCCAATCCAAGTAACGGCATCCAATCCAAACCAATCCAATCCAATCCAATCCGATCCGATCCAATACAATACAATCCAATCCAATCCAATCCAAGCAACGGCATCCAATCGAATCCAGTCCAAACCAATCCAATCGAATCGAATCCAATCCAATCCAATCCAAGGAACAGCATCCAATCCAATTCAATCAAATCCAATTCACTGCATCCGATCCAATCCAATCCAATCCAAGTAACCGCATCCAATCCAATCCAAGTAACGGCACCCAATCCAATCCTATCCAAGTAACCCCATCTAATCCAACCCAAGTAACGGCGTCCAATCCAATCCATCCCAATCCTTTCCAATCCAATCCAATCCAATCCAATCCCATCCAATCCAAGTAACGGCAACCAATCCAATCTAATCGAATCCAATCGAATCCAATCCAATCCAATCCAATCCAATTCAACTAACGGCTTCCAATCCAAACCAATCAAATCCAATCCAATCCAAGAAACGGCATCCAATCCAATCCAATCCAATCCAAGGAACGGCATCCAATCCAATCCTATCCGAATCCAATCCAGTCCAATCCAAGTAACGGCATCCAATCCAATCAAATCCAATCCTATCCAATCCTATCCAATCCAAGTAACGGCATCCAATCCAATCGAATCCTATCCAATCCAATCCAATCCAATCCAATCCAATCCAATCCAAGTAACGGCATCCAATCCAATCCAATCCAATCCAATCCAAGTAAAGGCATCCAATCCAATCTAATCCAATCCAATCCAATCCAATCCAAGTAACGGCATCCAATCCAATCCAATCCAATTCACGTAACGGCATCCAAACCAGTCCAATCCAATCCAATCCGATCCAATTCAATCCAATCCAAGTAACGGCATCCAATCCAATTCAATCCAATCCATTCCAATCCAATAGAATCCAATACAATCCAAGTAAATACATCCAATCCAATCGAATCCAATCCACGTAACGGCATCCAATCCAATCGTATCCAAATAACCCCATCCAATCCAATCCAAGTAACGGCATCCAATCCAATCCAATCCAATCCAAGTAACGGCATCCAATCCAATCCAATCCAATCCAATCCAATTCAATACAATCCAATCTAATCCAATCCAATCCAATCCAATCCAATCCAATCCAATCCAATCCAATCCAATCCAATCCATGTAACGGCATTCAATCCAATCCAATCCAATCCAAGTAACGGCATTCAATCCAATCCAATCCAATCCAATCCAATCCCAGTAAAGGCATCCAATCCAATCTAATCCAATCCAATCCAATCCAATCCAATCCAATCCAATCCAATCCAAACCAATCCTAGTAACGGCATCCAATCCAATCCAATCCAATCCAAGTAACGGCATCCAATCCAAACCAATCCAATCCAATCCAATCCGATCCGATCCAATCCAATCCAATACAATACAATCCAATCCAAAGAACGGCATCCTATCGAATCCAGTCCAATCCAATCCAATCGAATCCAATCCAATCCAATCCAAGTAACGGCATCCAATCCAATTCAATCAAATCAAATTAACTGCATCCGATCCAATCCAATCCAATCCAAGTAAACGCATCCAATCCAATCCAAGTAACGGCATCCAATCCAATCCAATCCAATACAATCCAATACAATCCAGTAAATACATCCAATCCAATCCAATCCAATCCAAGTAACAGCATCCAATCCAATCCTATCCAAGTAACCCCATTCAATCCAATCCAAGTAACGGCATCCAATCCAATCCATTCCAATCCAAGTAACGGCATCCAATCCAATCCTATCCAAGTAACCCCATCCAATCCAATCCATGTAACGGCATCCAATCCAATCCAATCCAATCCAAGTAACGGCAACCAATCCAATCCAATCCAATCCAAACCAATCCTAGTAACGGCATCCAATCCAATCCAATCCAATCCAAGTAACGGCATCCAATCCAAACCAATCCAATCCAATCCAATCCGATCCGATCCAATCCAATACAATCCAATCCAATACAATACAATACAATCCAATCCAATCCGATCCGATCCAATCCAATCCAATCCAATCCAATCCAACCCAATCCAATCCAATCCAAGTAACGGCATCCAATCCAATCCAATCCAATCCAAGTAACGGCATCCAATCCAACCCAATCCAATCCAATCCAATCCGATCCGATCCAATCCAATACAATCCAATACAATCCAATACAATCCAATCCAATCCGATCCGATCCGATCCGATCCAATCCAATACAATCCAATCCAGTCCAATACAATCCAATCCAAGGAACGGCATCCAATCGGATCGAGTCCAAACCAATCCAATCCAATCCAATCCAATCCAATCTAACCCAAGTAACGGCATCCAATCCAATTCAATCAAATCCAATTAACTGCATCGGATCCAATCCAATCT
The DNA here is from genome assembly GCF_964213995.1 of Mustelus asterias. Classification (NCBI taxonomy): domain Eukaryota; kingdom Metazoa; phylum Chordata; class Chondrichthyes; order Carcharhiniformes; family Triakidae; genus Mustelus; species Mustelus asterias. The sequence goes on along the minus strand of NC_135821.1, from coordinate 27,966,780 downwards.
AATCCAAGTAACCGCATCCAATCCAATCCAAGTAACGGCATCGAATCCAATCCTATCCAAGTAACCCCATCTCATCCAATCCATGTAACGGCATCCAATCCAATCCAATCCAATCCAATCCAAGTAACGGCATCCAATCCAATCCATCCCAATCCAATCCAGTCCAATCCAATCCAATCGAATCCAATACAATCCAATCCAAGTAACGGCATCCAATCCAATTCAATCAAATCAAATTAAGTGCATCCGATCCAATCCAATCCAATCCAAGTAAACGCATCCAATCCAATCCAAGTAACGGCATCCAATCTAATCCAATCCAATCTAATCCAATACAATCCAATACAATCCAGTAAATACATCCAATCCAATCCAATCCAATCCAATCCAAGTAACAGCATCCAATCCAATCCTATCCAAGTAACCCCATTCAATCCAATCCAAGTAACGGCATCCAATCCAATCCAATCCAATCCAAATAACGGCATCCAATCCAATCCTATCCAAGTAACCCCATCCAATCCAATCCAAGTAACGGCATCCAATCCAATCCAATCCAATCCAATCCAAGTAACGGCAACCAATCCAATCCAGTCCAATCCAATCCAATCCAATACAAGGAACGGCATCCAATCCAATCCTATCCGAATCCAATCCAGTCCAATACAAGTAACGGCATCCAATCCAATCCAATCCAATCCTATCCAATCCAATCCAATCCAAGTAACGGCATCCAATCCAATCGAATCGAATCCAATCCAATCCAACCCAATCCAATCCAATCCTAGTAACGGCTTCCAATCCAATCCAATCCAATCCAAGTAACGGCATCCAATCCAAACCAATCCAATCCAATCCAATCCGATCCGATCCAATCCAATACAATCCAATCCAATCCAATCCAATACAATCCAATCCAAGGAACGGCATCCAATCGAATCCAGTCCAAACCAATCCAATCGAATCGAATCCAATCCAATCCAATCCAAGGAACGGCATCCAATCCAATTCAATCAAATCCAATTCACTGCATCCGATCCAATCCAATCCAATCCAAGTAACCGCATCCAATCCAATCCAAGTAACCGCATCCAATCCAATCCAAGTAACGGCATCCAATCCAATCCTATCCAAGTAACCCCATCTAATCCAACCCAAGTAACGGCGTCCAATCCAATCCATCCCAATCCTTTCCAATCCAATCCAATCCAATCCAATCCCATCCAATCCAAGTAACGGCATCCAATCCAATCCAATCCAATCTAATCCAATCCGATCCGATCCAATCCAATACAATCCAATACAATCCAATCCAAGGAACGGCATCCAATCCAACCAATCCAATCCAATCCAATCCAAGGAACGGCATCCAATCGAATCCAGTCCAAACCAATCCAATCGAATCGAATCCAATCCAATCCAATCCAAGGAACGGCATCCAATCCAATTCAATCAAATCCAATTCACTGCATCCGATCCAATCCAATCCAATCCAAGTAACCGCATCCAATCCAATCCAAGTAACGGCATCCAATCCAATCCTATCCAAGTAACCCCATCTAATCCAACCCAAGTAACGGCGTCCAATCCAATCCATCCCAATCCTTTCCAATCCAATCCAATCCAATCCAATCCCATCCAATCCAAGTAACGGCAACCAATCCAATCTAATCGAATCCAATCGAATCCAATCCAATCCAATCCAATCCAATCCAATTCAACTAACGGCATCCAATCCAAACCAATCAAATCCAATCCAATCCAAGAAACGGCATCCAATCCAATCCAATCCAATCCAATCCAATCCAAGGAACGGCATCCAATCCAATCCTATCCGAATCCAATCCAGTCCAATCCAAGTAACGGCATCCAATCCAATCAAATCCAATCCTATCCAATCCTATCCAATCCAAGTAACGGCATCCAATCCAATCGAATCCTATCCAATCCAATCCAATCCAATCCAATCCAATCCAATCCAAGTAACGGCATCCAATCCAATCCAATCCAATCCAATCCAAGTAAAGGCATCCAATCCAATCTAATCCAATCCAATCCAATCCAATCCAAGTAACGGCATCCAATCCAATCCAATCCAATTCACGTAACGGCATCCAAACCAGTCCAATCCAATCCAATCCGATCCAATTCAATCCAATCCAAGTAACGGCATCCAATCCAATTCAATCCAATCCATTCCAATCCAATAGAATCCAATACAATCCAAGTAAATACATCCAATCCAATCGAATCCAATCCACGTAACGGCATCCAATCCAATCGTATCCAAATAACCCCATCCAATCCAATCCAAGTAACGGCATCCAATCCAATCCAATCCAATCCAAGTAACGGCATCCAATCCAATCCAATCCAATCCAATCCAATCCAATCTAATCCAATCCAATCCAATCCAATCCAATCCAATCCAATCCAATCCAATCCATGTAACGGCATTCAATCCAATCCAATCCAATCCAAGTAACGGCATTCAATCCAATCCAATCCAATCCAATCCAATCCAAGTAAAGGCATCCAATCCAATCTAATCCAATCCAATCCAATCCAATCCAATCCAATCCAATCCAATCCAATCCAAACCAATCCTAGTAACGGCATCCAATCCAATCCAATCCAATCCAAGTAACGGCATCCAATCCAAACCAATCCAATCCAATCCAATCCGATCCGATCCAATCCAATCCAATACAATACAATCCAATCCAAAGAACGGCATCCTATCGAATCCAGTCCAATCCAATCCAATCGAATCCAATCCAATCCAATCCAAGTAACGGCATCCAATCCAATTCAATCAAATCAAATTAACTGCATCCGATCCAATCCAATCCAATCCAAGTAAACGCATCCAATCCAATCCAAGTAACGGCATCCAATCCAATCCAATCCAATACAATCCAATACAATCCAGTAAATACATCCAATCCAATCCAATCCAATCCAAGTAACAGCATCCAATCCAATCCTATCCAAGTAACCCCATTCAATCCAATCCAAGTAACGGCATCCAATCCAATCCATTCCAATCCAAGTAACGGCATCCAACCCAATCCTATCCAAGTAACCCCATCCAATCCAATCCATGTAACGGCATCCAATCCAATCCAATCCAATCCAAGTAACGGCAACCAATCCAATCCAATCCAATCCAAACCAATCCTAGTAACGGCATCCAATCCAATCCAAGTAACGGCATCCAATCCAAACCAATCCAATCCAATCCAATCCGATCCGATCCAATCCAATCCAATACAATCCAATACAATACAATACAATACAATCCAATCCAATCCGATCCGATCCAATCCAATACAATCCAATCCAATCCAATCCAATCCAATCCAATCCAATCCAACCCAATCCAATCCAATCCAAGTAACGGCATCCAATCCAATCCAATCCAATCCAAGTACCGGCATCCAATCCAAACCAATCCAATCCAATCCAATCCGATCCGATCCAATCCAATACAATCCAATACAATCCAATACAATCCAATCCAATCCGATCCGATCCGATCCGATCCAATCCAATACAATCCAATCCAATCCAATACAATCCAATCCAAGGAACGGCATCCAATCGGATCGAGTCCAAACCAATCCAATCCAATCCAATCCAATCTAACCCAAGTAACGGCATCCAATCCAATTCAATCAAATCCAATTAACTGCATCGGATCCAATCCAATCTAATCCAAGTAACCGCATCCAATCCAATCCAAGTAACGGCATCGAATCCAATCCTATCCAAGTAACCCCATCTCATCCAATCCAAGTAACGGCATCCAATCCAATCAAATCCAATCCAATCCAAGTAACGGCATCCAATCCAATCCATCCCAATCCAATCCAGTCCAATCCAATCCAATCGAATCCAATACAATCCAATCCAAGTAACGGCATCCAATCCAATTCAATCAAATCAAATTAAGTGCATCCGATCCAATCCAATCCAATCCAAGTAAACGCATCCAATCCAATCCAAGTAACGGCATCCAATCTAATCCAATCCAATCTAATCCAATACAATCCAATACAATCCAGTAAATACATCCAATCCAATCCAATCCAATCCAATCCAAGTAACAGCATCCAATCCAATCCTATCCAAGTAACCCCATTCAATCCAATCCAAGTAACGGCATCCAATCCAATCCAATCCAATCCAAGTAACGGCATCCAATCCAATCCTATCCAAGTAACCCCATCCAATCCAATCCAAGTAACGGCATCCAATCCAATCCAATCCAATCCAATCCAAGTAACGGCAACCAATCCAATCCAGTCCAATCCAATCCAATCCAATACAAGGAACGGCATCCAATCCAATCCTATCCGAATCCAATCCAGTCCAATACAAGTAACGGCATCCAATCCAATCCAATCCAATCCTATCCAATCCAATCCAATCCAAGTAACGGCATCCAATCCAATCGAATCGAATCCAATCCAATCCAACCCAATCCAATCCAATCCTAGTAACGGCTTCCAATCCAATCCAATCCAATCCAAGTAACGGTCATCCAATCCAAACCAATCCAATCCAATCCGATCCGATCCAATCCAATACAATCCAATACAATCCAATCCAATCCAATCCGATCCGATCCAATCCAATACAATCCAATCCAATCCAATCCAATACAATACAATCCAAGGAACGGCATCCAATCGAATCCAGTCCAAACCAATCCAATCCAATCCGATCCGATCCAATCCAATACAATCCAATACAATCCAATCCATCCCAATCCTTTCCAATCCAATCCAATCCAATCCAATCCAACCCTATCCAATCCAATCCAATCCAAGTAACGGCATCCAATCCAATCGAATCGAATCGAATCGAATCCAATCCAACCCAATCCAATCCAATCCTAGTAACGGCTTCCAATCCAATCCAATCCAATCCAAGTAACGGCATCCAATCCAAACCAATCCAATCCAATCCAATCCGATCCGATCCAATCCAATACAATCCAATCCAATCCAATACAATCCAATCCAAGGAACGGCATCCAATCGAATCCAGTCCAAACCAATCCAATCGAATCGAATCCAATCCAATCCAATGCAAGGAACGGCATCCAATCCAATTCAATCAAATCCAATTCACTGCATCCGATCCAATCCAATCCAATCCAAGTAACGGCATCCAATCCAATCCAATCCAATCTAATCCAATCCGATCCGATCCAATCCAATACAATCCAATACAATCCAATCCAAGGAACGGCATCCAATCCAACCAATCCAATCCAATCCAATCCAAGGAACGGCATCCAATCGAATCCAGTCCAAACCAATCCAATCGAATCGAATCCAATCCAATCCAATCCAAGGAACGGCATCCAATCCAATTCAATCAAATCCAATTCACTGCATCCGATCCAATCCAATCCAATCCAAGTAACCGCATCCAATCCAATCCAAGTAACGGCATCCAATCCAATCCTATCCAAGTAACCCCATCTAATCCAACCCAAGTAACGGCGTCCAATCCAATCCATCCCAATCCTTTCCAATCCAATCCAATCCAATCCAATCCCATCCAATCCAAGTAACGGCAACCAATCCAATCTAATCGAATCCAATCGAATCGAATCCAATCCAATCCAATCCAATCCAATTCAACTAACGGCATCCAATCCAAACCAATCAAATCCAATCCAATCCAAGAAACGGCATCCAATCCAATCCAATCCAATCCAATCCAAGGAACGGCATCCAATCCAATCCTATCCGAATCCAATCCAGTCCAATCCAAGTAACGGCATCCAATCCAATCAAATCCAATCCTATCCAATCCTATCCAATCCAAGTAACGGCATCCAATCCAATCGAATCCTATCCAATCCAATCCAATCCAATCCAATCCAATCCAATCCAAGTAACGGCATCCAATCCAATCCAATCCAATCCAATCCAAGTAAAGGCATCCAATCCAATCTAATCCAATCCAATCCAATCCAATCCAAGTAACGGCATCCAATCCAATCCAATCCAATTCACGTAACGGCATCCAAACCAGTCCAATCCAATCCAATCCGATCCAATTCAATCCAATCCAAGTAACGGCATCCAATCCAATTCAATCCAATCCATTCCAATCCAATAGAATCCAATACAATCCAAGTAAATACATCCTATCCAATCGAATCCAATCCACGTAACGGCATCCAATCCAATCGTATCCAAATAACCCCATCCAATCCAATCCAAGTAACGGCATCCAATCCAATCCAATCCAATCCAATCCAATCCAATCCAATCCAATCCATGTAACGGCATTCAATCCAATCCAATCCAATCCAAGTAACGGCATTCAATCCAATCCAATCCAATTCAATCCAATCCAAGTAAAGGCATCCAATCCAATCTAATCCAATCCAATCCAATCCAATCCAATCCAATCCAATCCAATCCAATCCAATCCAAACCAATCCTAGTAACGGCATCCAATCCAATCCAATCCAATCCAAGTAACGGCATCCAATCCAAACCAATCCAATCCAATCCAATCCGATCCGATCCAATCCAATCCAATACAATACAATCCAATCCAAAGAACGGCATCCTATCGAATCCAGTCCAATCCAATCCAATCGAATCCAATCCAATCCAATCCAAGTAACGGCATCCAATCCAATTCAATCAAATCAAATTAACTGCATCCGATCCAATCCAATCCAATCCAAGTAAACGCATCCAATCCAATCCAAGTAACGGCATCCAATCCAATCCAATCCAATACAATCCAATACAATCCAGTAAATACATCCAATCCAATCCAATCCAATCCAAGTAACAGCATCCAATCCAATCCTATCCAAGTAACCCCATTCAATCCAATCCAAGTAACGGCATCCAATCCAATCCATTCCAATCCAAGTAACGGCATCCAACCCAATCCTATCCAAGTAACCCCATCCAATCCAATCCATGTAACGGCATCCAATCCAATCCAATCCAATCCAAGTAACGGCAACCAATCCAATCCAATCCAATCCAAACCAATCCTAGTAACGGCATCCAATCCAATCCAAGTAACGGCATCCAATCCAAACCAATCCAATCCAATCCAATCCGATCCGATCCAATCCAATCCAATACAATCCAATACAATACAATACAATACAATACAATCCAATCCAATCCGATCCGATCCAATCCAATACAATCCAATCCAATCCAATCCAATCCAATCCAATCCAATCCAATCCAAGTAACGGCATCCAATCCAATCCAATCCAATCCAAGTAACGGCATCCAATCCAAACCAATCCAATCCAATCCAATCCGATCCGATCCAATCCAATACAATCCAATACAATCCAATACAATCCAATCCAATCCGATCCGATCCGATCCAATCCAATACAATCCAATCCAATCCAATACAATCCAATCCAAGGAACGGCATCCAATCGGATCGAGTCCAAACCAATCCAATCCAATCCAATCCAATCTAACCCAAGTAACGGCATCCAATCCAATTCAATCAAATCCAATTAACTGCATCGGATCCAATCCAATCTAATCCAAGTAACCGCATCCAATCCAATCCAAGTAACGGCATCGAATCCAATCCTATCCAAGTAACCCCATCTCATCCAATCCAAGTAACGGCATCCAATCCAATCAAATCCAATCCAATCCAAGTAACGGCATCCAATCCAATCCATCCCAATCCAATCCAGTCCAATCCAATCCAATCGAATCCAATACAATCCAATCCAAGTAACGGCATCCAATCCAATTCAATCAAATCAAATTAAGTGCATCCGATCCAATCCAATCCAATCCAAGTAAACGCATCCAATCCAATCCAAGTAACGGCATCCAATCTAATCCAATCCAATCTAATCCAATACAATCCAATACAATCCAGTAAATACATCCAATCCAATCCAATCCAATCCAAGTAACAGCATCCAATCCAATCCTATCCAAGTAACCCCATTCAATCCAATCCAAGTAACGGCATCCAATCCAATCCAATCCAATCCAAGTAACGGCATCCAATCCAATCCTATCCAAGTAACCCCATCCAATCCAATCCAAGTAACGGCATCCAATCCAATCCAATCCAATCCAATCCAAGTAACGGCAACCAATCCAATCCAGTCCAATCCAATCCAATCCAATACAAGGAACGGCATCCAATCCAATCCTATCCGAATCCAATCCAGTCCAATACAAGTAACGGCATCCAATCCAATCCAATCCAATCCTATCCAATCCAATCCAATCCAAGTAACGGCATCCAATCCAATCGAATCGAATCCAATCCAATCCAACCCAATCCAATCCAATCCTAGTAACGGCTTCCAATCCAATCCAATCCAATCCAAGTAACGGTCATCCAATCCAAACCAATCCAATCCAATCCGATCCGATCCAATCCAATACAATCCAATACAATCCAATCCAATCCAATCCGATCCGATCCAATCCAATACAATCCAATCCAATCCAATCCAATACAATCCAATCCAAGGAACGGCATCCAATCGAATCCAGTCCAAACCAATCCAATCGAATCGAATCCAATCCAATCCAATCCAAGGAACGGCATCCAATCCAATTCAATCAAATCCAATTCACTGCAGCCGATCCAATACAATCCAATTCAAGTAACCGCATCCAATCCAATCCAAGTAACGGCATCCAATCCAATCCTATCCAAGTAACCCCATCTAATCCAACCCAAGTAACGGCGTCCAATCCAATCCATCCCAATCCTTTCCAATCCAATCCAATCCAATCCAATCCCATCCAATCCAAGTAACGGCAACCAATCCAATCTAATCGAATCCAATCGAATCCATATCCAATCCAATCCATTCCAATTCAACGAACGGCATCCAATCCAATCCAATCCAATCCAATTCAATCCAAGGAACGGCATCCAATCCAATCCTATCCGAATCCAATCCAGTCCAATCCAAGTAACGGCATCCAATCCAATCCAATCCAATCCTATCCAATCCAATACAATCCAAGTAACGGCGTCCAATCCAATCGAATCGTATCGAATCCAATCCAATCCAACCCAATCCAATCCAATCCTAGTAACGGCTTCCAATCCAATCCAATCGAATCCAAGTAACGGCATCCAATCCAAACCAATCCAATCCAATCCAATCCGATCCGATCCAATACAATACAATCCAATCCAATCCAATCCAAGCAACGGCATCCAATCGAATCCAGTCCAAACCAATCCAATCGAATCGAATCCAATCCAATCCAATCCAAGGAACAGCATCCAATCCAATTCAATCAAATCCAATTCACTGCATCCGATCCAATCCAATCCAATCCAAGTAACCGCATCCAATCCAATCCAAGTAACGGCACCCAATCCAATCCTATCCAAGTAACCCCATCTAATCCAACCCAAGTAACGGCGTCCAATCCAATCCATCCCAATCCTTTCCAATCCAATCCAATCCAATCCAATCCCATCCAATCCAAGTAACGGCAACCAATCCAATCTAATCGAATCCAATCGAATCGAATCCAATCCAATCCAATCCAATTCAACTAACGGCATCCAATCCAAACCAATCAAATCCAATCCAATCCAAGAAACGGCATCCAATCCAATCCAATCCAATCCAATCCAAGGAACGGCATCCAATCCAATCCTATCCGAATCCAATCCAGTCCAATCCAAGTAACGGCATCCAATCCAATCAAATCCAATCCTATCCAATCCTATCCAATCCAAGTAACGGCATCCAATCCAATCGAATCCTATCCAATCCAATCCAATCCAATCCAATCCAATCCAATCCAAGTAACGGCATCCAATCCAATCCAATCCAATCCAATCCAAGTAAAGGCATCCAATCCAATCTAATCCAATCCAATCCAATCCAATCCAAGTAACGGCATCCAATCCAATCCAATCCAATTCACGTAACGGCATCCAAACCAGTCCAATCCAATCCAATCCGATCCAATTCAATCCAATCCAAGTAACGGCATCCAATCCAATTCAATCCAATCCATTCCAATCCAATAGAATCCAATACAATCCAAGTAAATACATCCAATCCAATCGAATCCAATCCACGTAACGGCATCCAATCCAATCGTATCCAAATAACCCCATCCAATCCAATCCAAGTAACGGCATCCAATCCAATCCAATCCAATCCAAGTAACGGCATCCAATCCAATCCAATCCAATCCAATCCAATTCAATACAATCCAATCTAATCCAATCCAATCCAATCCAATCCAATCCAATCCAATCCAATCCAATCCAATCCAATCCAATCCATGTAACGGCATCCAATCCAATCCTATCCGAATCCAATCCAGTCCAATCCAAGTAACGGCATCCAATCCAATCAAATCCAATCCTATCCAATCCTATCCAATCCAAGTAACGGCATCCAATCCAATCGAATCCTATCCAATCCAATCCAATCCAATCCAATCCAATCCAAGTAACGGCATCCAATCCAATCCAATCCAATCCAATCCAAGTAAAGGCATCCAATCCAATCTAATCCAATCCAATCCAATCCAATCCAAGTAACGGCATCCAATCCAATCCAATCCAATTCACGTAACGGCATCCAAACCAGTCCAATCCAATCCAATCCGATCCAATTCAATCCAATCCAAGTAACGGCATCCAATCCAATTCAATCCAATCCATTCCAATCCAATAGAATCCAATACAATCCAAGTAAATACATCCAATCCAATCGAATCCAATCCACGTAACGGCATCCAATCCAATCGTATCCAAATAACCCCATCCAATCCAATCCAAGTAACGGCATCCAATCCAATCCAATCCAATCCAAGTAACGGCATCCAATCCAATCCAATCCAATCCAATCCAATTCAATACAATCCAATCTAATCCAATCCAATCCAATCCAATCCAATCCAATCCAATCCAATCCAATCCAATCCCAGTAAAGGCATCCAATCCAATCTAATCCAATCCAATCCAATCCAATCCAATCCAATCCAATCCAATCCAATCCAATCCAATCCAAACCAATCCTAGTAACGGCATCCAATCCAATCCAATCCAATCCAAGTAACGGCATCCAATCCAAACCAATCCAATCCAATCCAATCCGATCCGATCCAATCCAATCCAATACAATACAATCCAATCCAAAGAACGGCATCCTATCGAATCCAGTCCAATCCAATCCAATCGAATCCAATCCAATCCAATCCAAGTAACGGCATCCAATCCAATTCAATCAAATCAAATTAACTGCATCCGATCCAATCCAATCCAATCCAAGTAAACGCATCCAATCCAATCCAAGTAACGGCATCCAATCCAATCCAATCCAATACAATCCAATACAATCCAGTAAATACATCCAATCCAATCCAATCCAATCCAAGTAACAGCATCCAATCCAATCCTATCCAAGTAACCCCATTCAATCCAATCCAAGTAACGGCATCCAATCCAATCCATTCCAATCCAAGTAACGGCATCCAATCCAATCCTATCCAAGTAACCCCATCCAATCCAATCCATGTAACGGCATCCAATCCAATCCAATCCAATCCAAGTAACGGCAACCAATCCAATCCAATCCAATCCAAACCAATCCTAGTAACGGCATCCAATCCAATCCAAGTAACGGCATCCAATCCAAACCAATCCAATCCAATCCAATCCGATCCGATCCAATCCAATCCAATACAATCCAATACAATACAATACAATACAATCCAATCCAATCCGATCCGATCCAATCCAATACAATCCAATCCAATCCAATCCAATCCAATCCAATCCAACCCAATCCAATCCAATCCAAGTAACGGCATCCAATCCAATCCAATCCAATCCAAGTAACGGCATCCAATCCAAACCAATCCAATCCAATCCAATCCGATCCGATCCAATCCAATACAATCCAATACAATCCAATACAATCCAATCCAATCCGATCCGATCCGATCCAATCCAATACAATCCAATCCAATCCAATACAATCCAATCCAAGGAACGGCATCCAATCGGATCGAGTCCAAACCAATCCAATCCAATCCAATCCAATCTAACCCAAGTAACGGCATCCAATCCAATTCAATCAAATCCAATTAACTGCATCGGATCCAATCCAATCTAATCCAAGTAACCGCATCCAATCCAATCCAAGTAACGGCATCGAATCCAATCCTATCCAAGTAACCCCATCTCATCCAATCCAAGTAACGGCATCCAATCCAATCAAATCCAATCCAATCCAAGTAACGGCATCCAATCCAATCCATCCCAATCCAATCCAGTCCAATCCAATCCAATCGAATCCAATACAATCCAATCCAAGTAACGGCATCCAATCCAATTCAATCAAATCAAATTAAGTGCATCCGATCCAATCCAATCCAATCCAAGTAAACGCATCCAATCCAATCCAAGTAACGGCATCCAATCTAATCCAATCCAATCTAATCCAATACAATCCAATACAATCCAGTAAATACATCCAATCCAATCCAATCCAATCCAATCCAAGTAACAGCATCCAATCCAATCCTATCCAAGTAACCCCATTCAATCCAATCCAAGTAACGGCATCCAATCCAATCCAATCCAATCCAAGTAACGGCATCCAATCCAATCCTATCCAAGTAACCCCATCCAATCCAATCCAAGTAACGGCATCCAATCCAATCCAATCCAATCCAATCCAAGTAACGGCAACCAATCCAATCCAGTCCAATCCAATCCAATCCAATACAAGGAACGGCATCCAATCCAATCCTATCCGAATCCAATCCAGTCCAATACAAGTAACGGCATCCAATCCAATCCAATCCAATCCTATCCAATCCAATCCAATCCAAGTAACGGCATCCAATCCAATCGAATCGAATCCAATCCAATCCAACCCAATCCAATCCAATCCTAGTAACGGCTTCCAATCCAATCCAATCCAATCCAAGTAACGGCATCCAATCCAAACCAATCCAATCCAATCCAATCCGATCCGATCCAATCCAATACAATCCAATCCAATCCAATCCAATACAATCCAATCCAAGGAACGGCATCCAATCGAATCCAGTCCAAACCAATCCAATCGAATCGAATCCAATCCAATCCAATCCAAGGAACGGCATCCAATCCAATTCAATCAAATCCAATTCACTGCAGCCGATCCAATACAATCCAATTCAAGTAACCGCATCCAATCCAATCCAAGTAACGGCATCCAATCCAATCCTATCCAAGTAACCCCATCTAATCCAACCCAAGTAACGGCGTCCAATCCAATCCATCCCAATCCTTTCCAATCCAATCCAATCCAATCCAATCCCATCCAATCCAAGTAACGGCAACCAATCCAATCTAATCGAATCCAATCGAATCCATATCCAATCCAATCCAATCCAATTCAACGAACGGCATCCAATCCAATCCAATCAAATCCAATCCAATCCAAGAAACGGCATCCAATCCAATCCAATCCAATCCAATCCAATCCAATCCAATCCAATCCAAGGAACGGCATCCAATGCAATCCTATCCGAATCCAATCCAGTCCAATCCAAGTAACGGCAACCAATCCAATCTAATCGAATCCAATCGAATCCAATCCAATCCAATCCAATCCAATTCAACGAACGGCATCCAATTCAATCCAATCAAATCCAATCCAATCCAAGAAACGGCATCCAATCCAATCCAATCCTATCCAATCCTATCCAATCCAAGTAACGGCATCCAATCCAATCGAATCCTATCCAATCCAATCCAATCCAATCCAATCCAATCCAATCCAATCCAATCCAATCCAAGTAACGGCATCCAATCCAATCCAATCCAATCCAAGTAAAGGCATCCAATCCAATCTAATCCAATCCAATCCAATCCAATCCAAGTAACGGCATCCAATCCAATCCAATCCAATTCACGTAACGGCATCCAAACCAGTCCAATCCAATCCAATCCGATCCAATTCAATCCAATCCAAGTAACGGCATCCAATCCAATGCAATCCAATCCAAGGAACGGCGTCCAATCCAATCCAATCCAAGTAACCGCATCCAATCCAATCCAAGTAACGGCATCCAATCCAATCCAATCCATTCCAATCCAATCCTCGTAACGGCATCCAATTCAATCCAATTAAAGTATCGGCATCCAATCCAATCCAATCCATTCCAATCTAATCCAAGTAACGGCATCCAATCCAATCCAATCCAATGCAATCCAATCCAATCCAATCCTAGTAACGGCATCCAATCCAACCAATCCAATCCAAGTAACGGCATCTAATCCAATCCAATCCGTTCCGATCCAATCCAATACAATCCAATACAATCCAATCCAAGGAACGGCATCCAATCCAACCAATCCAATCCAATCCAATCCAATCCAATCCAATCCAATCCAATCCAATCCAATCCAAGGTACGGCATCCAATCCAATCCAATCCAATCCAAGTAACGGCATCCAATCCAATCCAATCCAATTCAATCCAATCCAAGCCACGGCATCCAATCCAATCCAATCCAATCCAATCCAAGTAACGGCAACCAATCCAATCCAATCCAATCCAATCCAATCCAAGGAACGGCATCCAATCCAATCCGATCCGAATCCAATCCAGTCCAATCCAAGTAACGGCATCCAATCCAATCCAATCCAACCCTATCCAATCCAATCCAATCCATGTAACGGCATCCAATCCAATCGAATCGAATCGACTCGAATCCAATCCAACCCAATCCAATCCAATCCTAGTAACGGCTTCCAATCCAATCCAATCCAATCCAAGTAACGGCATCCAATCCAAACCAATCCAATCCAATCCAATCCGATCCGATCCAATCCAATACAATCCAATACAATCCAATCCAAGGAACGGCATCCAATCGAATCCAGTCCAAACCAATCCAATCGAATCGAATCCAATCCAATCCAATGCAAGGAACGGCATCCAATCCAATTCAATCAAATCCAATTCACTGCATCCGATCCAATCCAATCCAATCCAAGTAACGGCATCCAATCCAATCCAATCCAATCTAATCCAATCCGATCCGATCCAATCCAATACAATCCAATACAATCCAATCCAAGGAACGGCATCCAATCCAACCAATCCAATCCAATCCAATCCAAGGAACGGCATCCAATCGAATCCAGTCCAAACCAATCCAATCGAATCGAATCCAATCCAATCCAATCCAAGGAACGGCATCCAATCCAATTCAATCAAATCCAATTCACTGCATCCGATCCAATCCAATCCAATCCAAGTAACGGCATCCAATCCAATCCAATCCATTCCAATCCAATCCTCGTAACGGCATCCAATTCAATCCAATTCAAGTATCGGCATCCAATCCAATCCAATCCATTCCAATCTAATCCAAGTAACGGCATCCAATCCAATCCAATCCAATGCAATCCAATCCAATCCAATCCTAGTAACGGCATCCAATCCAACCAATCCAATCCAAGTAACGGCATCTAATCCAATCCAATCCGTTCCGATCCAATCCAATACAATCCAATACAATCCAATCCAAGGAACGGCATCCAATCCAACCAATCCAATCCAATCCAATCCAATCCAATCCAATCCAATCCAATCCAATCCAATCCAAGGTACGGCATCCAATCCAATCCAATCCAATCCAAGTAACGGCATCCAATCCAATCCAATCCAATTCAATCCAATCCAAGCCACGGCATCCAATCCAATCCAATCCAATCCAATCCAAGTAACGGCAACCAATCCAATCCAATCCAATCCAATCCAATCCAAGGAACGGCATCCAATCCAATCCGATCCGAATCCAATCCAGTCCAATCCAAGTAACGGCATCCAATCCAATCCAATCCAACCCTATCCAATCCAATCCAATCCAAGTAACGGCATCCAATCCAATCGAATCGAATCGACTCGAATCCAATCCAACCCAATCCAATCCAATCCTAGTAACGGCTTCCAATCCAATCCAATCCAATCCAAGTAACGGCATCCAATCCAAACCAATCCAATCCAATCCAATCCGATCCGATCCAATCCAATACAATCCAATACAATCCAATCCAAGGAACGGCATCCAATCGAATCCAGTCCAAACCAATCCAATCGAATCGAATCCAATCCAATCCAATGCAAGGAACGGCATCCAATCCAATTCAATCAAATCCAATTCACTGCATCCGATCCAATCCAATCCAATCCAAGTAACGGCATCCAATCCAATCCAATCCAATCTAATCCAATCCGATCCGATCCAATCCAATACAATCCAATACAATCCAATCCAAGGAACGGCATCCAATCCAACCAATCCAATCCAATCCAATCCAAGGAACGGCATCCAATCGAATCCAGTCCAAACCAATCCAATCGAATCGAATCCAATCCAATCCAATCCAAGGAACGGCATCCAATCCAATTCAATCAAATCCAATTCACTGCATCCGATCCAATCCAATCCAATCCAAGTAACCGCATCCAATCCAATCCAAGTAACGGCATCCAATCCAATCCTATCCAAGTAACCCCATCTAATCCAACCCAAGTAACGGCGTCCAATCCAATCCATCCCAATCCTTTCCAATCCAATCCAATCCAATCCAATCCCATCCAATCCAAGTAACGGCAACCAATCCAATCTAATCGAATCCAATCGAATCGAATCCAATCCAATCCAATCCAATCCAATTCAACTAACGGCATCCAATCCAAACCAATCAAATCCAATCCAATCCAAGAAACGGCATCCAATCCAATCCAATCCAATCCAATCCAAGGAACGGCATCCAATCCAATCCTATCCGAATCCAATCCAGTCCAATCCAAGTAACGGCATCCAATCCAATCAAATCCAATCCTATCCAATCCTATCCAATCCAAGTAACGGCATCCAATCCAATCGAATCCTATCCAATCCAATCCAATCCAATCCAATCCAATCCAAGTAACGGCATCCAATCCAATCCAATCCAATCCAATCCAAGTAAAGGCATCCAATCCAATCTAATCCAATCCAATCCAATCCAATCCAATCCAATCCAAGTAACGGCATCCAATCCAATCCAATCCAATTCACGTAACGGCATCCAAACCAGTCCAATCCAATCCAATCCGATCCAATTCAATCCAATCCAAGTAACGGCATCCAATCCAATTCAATCCAATCCATTCCAATCCAATAGAATCCAATACAATCGAAGTAAATACATCCAATCCAATCGAATCCAATCCACGTAACGGCATCCAATCCAATCGTATCCAAATAACCCCATCCAATCCAATCCAAGTAACGGCATCAAATCCAATCCAATCCAATCCAAGTAACGGCATCCAATCCAATCCAATCCAATCCAATCCAATTCAATACAATCCAATCTAATCCAATCCAATCCAATCCAATCCAATCCAATCCAATCCAATCCATGTAACGGCATTCAATCCAATCCAATCCAATCCAAGTAACGGCATTCAATCCAATCCAATCCAATCCAATCCAATCCAAGTAAAGGCATCCAATCCAATCTAATCCAATCCAATCCAATCCAATCCAATCCAATCCAATCCAATCCAAACCAATCCTAGTAACGGCATCCAATCCAATCCAATCCAATCCAAGTAACGGCATCCAATCCAAACCAATCCAATCCAATCCAATCCGATCCGATCCAATCCAATCCAATACAATACAATCCAATCCAAAGAACGGCATCCTATCGAATCCAGTCCAATCCAATCCAATCGAATCCAATCCAATCCAATCCAAGTAACGGCATCCAATCCAATTCAATCAAATCAAATTAACTGCATCCGATCCAATCCAATCCAATCCAAGTAAACGCATCCAATCCAATCCAAGTAACGGCATCCAATCCAATCCAATCCAATACAATCCAATACAATCCAGTAAATACATCCAATCCAATCCAATCCAATCCAAGTAACAGCATCCAATCCAATCCTATCCAAGTAACCCCATTCAATCCAATCCAAGTAACGGCATCCAATCCAATCCATTCCAATCCAAGTAACGGCATCCAACCCAATCCTATCCAAGTAACCCCATCCAATCCAATCCATGTAACGGCATCCAATCCAATCCAATCCAATCCAAGTAACGGCAACCAATCCAATCCAATCCAATCCAAACCAATCCTAGTAACGGCATCCAATCCAATCCAAGTAACGGCATCCAATCCAAACCAATCCAATCCAATCCAATCCGATCCGATCCAATCCAATCCAATACAATCCAATACAATACAATACAATACAATCCAATCCAATCCGATCCGATCCAATCCAATACAATCCAATCCAATCCAATCCAATCCAATCCAATCCAACCCAATCCAATCCAATCCAAGTAACGGCATCCAATCCAATCCAATCCAATCCAAGTAACGGCATCCAATCCAAACCAATCCAATCCAATCCAATCCGATCCGATCCAATCCAATAGAATCCAATACAATCCAATACAATCCAATCCAATCCGATCCGATCCGATCCAATCCAATACAATCCAATCCAATCCAATACAATCCAATCCAAGGAACGGCATCCAATCGGATCGAGTCCAAACCAATCCAATCCAATCCAATCCAATCTAACCCAAGTAACGGCATCCAATCCAATTCAATCAAATCCAATTAACTGCATCGGATCCAATCCAATCTAATCCAAGTAACCGCATCCAATCCAATCCAAGTAACGGCATCGAATCCAATCCTATCCAAGTAACCCCATCTCATCCAATCCAAGTAACGGCATCCAATCCAATCAAATCCAATCCAATCCAAGTAACGGCATCCAATCCAATCCACCCCAATCCAATCCAGTCCAATCCAATCCAATCGAATCCAATACAATCCAATCCAAGTAACGGCATCCAATCCAATTCAATCAAATCAAATTAAGTGCATCCGATCCAATCCAATCCAATCCAAGTAAACGCATCCAATCCAATCCAAGTAACGGCATCCAATCTAATCCAATCCAATCTAATCCAATACAATCCAATACAATCCAGTAAATACATCCAATCCAATCCAATCCAATCCAATCCAAGTAACAGCATCCAATCCAATCCTATCCAAGTAACCCCATTCAATCCAATCCAAGTAACGGCATCCAATCCAATCCAATCCAATCCAAGTAACGGCATCCAATCCAATCCTATCCAAGTAACCCCATCCAATCCAATCCAAGTAACGGCATCCAATCCAATCCAATCCAATCCAATCCAAGTAACGGCAACCAATCCAATCCAGTCCAATCCAATCCAATCCAATACAAGGAACGGCATCCAATCCAATCCTATCCGAATCCAATCCAGTCCAATACAAGTAACGGCATCCAATCCAATCCAATCCAATCCTATCCAATCCAATCCAATCCAAGTAACGCCATCCAATCCAATCGAATCGAATCCAATCCAATCCAACCCAATCCAATCCAATCCTAGTAACGGCTTCCAATCCAATCCAATCCAACCCAATCCAATCCAATCCTAGTAACGGCTTCCAATCCAATCCAATCCAATCCAAGTAACGGCATCCAATCCAAACCAATCCAATCCAATCCAATCCGATCCGATCCAATCCAATACAATCCAATCCAATCCAATCCAATACAATCCAATCCAAGGAACGGCATCCAATCGAATCCAGTCCAAACCAATCCAATCGAATCGAATCCAATCCAATCCAATCCAAGGAACGGCATCCAATCCAATTCAATCAAATCCAATTCACTGCAGCCGATCCAATACAATCCAATTCAAGTAACCGCATCCAATCCAATCCAAGTAACGGCATCCAATCCAATCCTATCCAAGTAACCCCATCTAATCCAACCCAAGTAACGGCGTCCAATCCAATCCATCCCAATCCTTTCCAATCCAATCCAATCCAATCCAATCCCATCCAATCCAAGTAACGGCAACCAATCCAATCTAATCGAATCCAATCGAATCCATATCCAATCCAATCCAATCCAATTCAACGAACGGCATCCAATCCAATCCAATCAAATCCAATCCAATCCAAGAAACGGCATCCAATCCAATCCAATCCAATCCAATCCAATCCAATCCAATCCAATCCAAGGAACGGCATCCAATGCAATCCTATCCGAATCCAATCCAGTCCAATCCAAGTAACGGCAACCAATCCAATCTAATCGAATCCAATCGAATCCAATCCAATCCAATCCAATCCAATTCAACGAACGGCATCCAATTCAATCCAATCAAATCCAATCCAATCCAAGAAACGGCATCCAATCCAATCCAATCCTATCCAATCCTATCCAATCCAAGTAACGGCATCCAATCCAATCGAATCCTATCCAATCCAATCCAATCCAATCCAATCCAATCCAATCCAATCCAAGTAACGGCATCCAATCCAATCCAATCCAATCCAAGTAAAGGCATCCAATCCAATCTAATCCAATCCAATCCAATCCAATCCAAGTAACGGCATCCAATCCAATCCAATCCAATTCACGTAACGGCATCCAAACCAGTCCAATCCAATCCAATCCGATCCAATTCAATCCAATCCAAGTAACGGCATCCAATCCAATGCAATCCAATCCAAGGAACGGCGTCCAATCCAATCCAATCCAAGTAACCGCATCCAATCCAATCCAAGTAACGGCATCCAATCCAATCCAATCCATTCCAATCCAATCCTCGTAACGGCATCCAATTCAATCCAATTAAAGTATCGGCATCCAATCCAATCCAATCCATTCCAATCTAATCCAAGTAACGGCATCCAATCCAATCCAATCCAATGCAATCCAATCCAATCCAATCCTAGTAACGGCATCCAATCCAACCAATCCAATCCAAGTAACGGCATCTAATCCAATCCAATCCGTTCCGATCCAATCCAATACAATCCAATACAATCCAATCCAAGGAACGGCATCCAATCCAACCAATCCAATCCAATCCAATCCAATCCAATCCAATCCAATCCAATCCAATCCAATCCAAGGTACGGCATCCAATCCAATCCAATCCAATCCAAGTAACGGCATCCAATCCAATCCAATCCAATTCAATCCAATCCAAGCCACGGCATCCAATCCAATCCAATCCAATCCAATCCAAGTAACGGCAACCAATCCAATCCAATCCAATCCAATCCAATCCAAGGAACGGCATCCAATCCAATCCGATCCGAATCCAATCCAGTCCAATCCAAGTAACGGCATCCAATCCAATCCAATCCAACCCTATCCAATCCAATCCAATCCAAGTAACGGCATCCAATCCAATCGAATCGAATCGACTCGAATCCAATCCAACCCAATCCAATCCAATCCTAGTAACGGCTTCCAATCCAATCCAATCCAATCCAAGTAACGGCATCCAATCCAAACCAATCCAATCCAATCCAATCCGATCCGATCCAATCCAATACAATCCAATACAATCCAATCCAAGGAACGGCATCCAATCGAATCCAGTCCAAACCAATCCAATCGAATCGAATCCAATCCAATCCAATGCAAGGAACGGCATCCAATCCAATTCAATCAAATCCAATTCACTGCATCCGATCCAATCCAATCCAATCCAAGTAACGGCATCCAATCCAATCCAATCCAATCTAATCCAATCCGATCCGATCCAATCCAATACAATCCAATACAATCCAATCCAAGGAACGGCATCCAATCCAACCAATCCAATCCAATCCAATCCAAGGAACGGCATCCAATCGAATCCAGTCCAAACCAATCCAATCGAATCGAATCCAATCCAATCCAATCCAAGGAACGGCATCCAATCCAATTCAATCAAATCCAATTCACTGCATCCGATCCAATCCAATCCAATCCAAGTAACGGCATCCAATCCAATCCAATCCATTCCAATCCAATCCTCGTAACGGCATCCAATTCAATCCAATTCAAGTATCGGCATCCAATCCAATCCAATCCATTCCAATCTAATCCAAGTAACGGCATCCAATCCAATCCAATCCAATGCAATCCAATCCAATCCAATCCTAGTAACGGCATCCAATCCAACCAATCCAATCCAAGTAACGGCATCTAATCCAATCCAATCCGTTCCGATCCAATCCAATACAATCCAATACAATCCAATCCAAGGAACGGCATCCAATCCAACCAATCCAATCCAATCCAATCCAATCCAATCCAATCCAATCCAATCCAATCCAATCCAATCCAAGGTACGGCATCCAATCCAATCCAATCCAATCCAAGTAACGGCATCCAATCCAATCCAATCCAATTCAATCCAATCCAAGCCACGGCATCCAATCCAATCCAATCCAATCCAATCCAAGTAACGGCAACCAATCCAATCCAATCCAATCCAATCCAATCCAAGGAACGGCATCCAATCCAATCCGATCCGAATCCAATCCAGTCCAATCCAAGTAACGGCATCCAATCCAATCCAATCCAACCCTATCCAATCCAATCCAATCCAAGTAACGGCATCCAATCCAATCGAATCGAATCGACTCGAATCCAATCCAACCCAATCCAATCCAATCCTAGTAACGGCTTCCAATCCAATCCAATCCAATCCAAGTAACGGCATCCAATCCAAACCAATCCAATCCAATCCAATCCGATCCGATCCAATCCAATACAATCCAATACAATCCAATCCAAGGAACGGCATCCAATCGAATCCAGTCCAAACCAATCCAATCGAATCGAATCCAATCCAATCCAATGCAAGGAACGGCATCCAATCCAATTCAATCAAATCCAATTCACTGCATCCGATCCAATCCAATCCAATCCAAGTAACGGCATCCAATCCAATCCAATCCAATCTAATCCAATCCGATCCGATCCAATCCAATACAATCCAATACAATCCAATCCAAGGAACGGCATCCAATCCAACCAATCCAATCCAATCCAATCCAAGGAACGGCATCCAATCGAATCCAGTCCAAACCAATCCAATCGAATCGAATCCAATCCAATCCAATCCAAGGAACGGCATCCAATCCAATTCAATCAAATCCAATTCACTGCATCCGATCCAATCCAATCCAATCCAAGTAACCGCATCCAATCCAATCCAAGTAACGGCATCCAATCCAATCCTATCCAAGTAACCCCATCTAATCCAACCCAAGTAACGGCGTCCAATCCAATCCATCCCAATCCTTTCCAATCCAATCCAATCCAATCCAATCCCATCCAATCCAAGTAACGGCAACCAATCCAATCTAATCGAATCCAATCGAATCGAATCCAATCCAATCCAATCCAATCCAATTCAACTAACGGCATCCAATCCAAACCAATCAAATCCAATCCAATCCAAGAAACGGCATCCAATCCAATCCAATCCAATCCAATCCAAGGAACGGCATCCAATCCAATCCTATCCGAATCCAATCCAGTCCAATCCAAGTAACGGCATCCAATCCAATCAAATCCAATCCTATCCAATCCTATCCAATCCAAGTAACGGCATCCAATCCAATCGAATCCTATCCAATCCAATCCAATCCAATCCAATCCAATCCAAGTAACGGCATCCAATCCAATCCAATCCAATCCAATCCAAGTAAAGGCATCCAATCCAATCTAATCCAATCCAATCCAATCCAATCCAATCCAAGTAACGGCATCCAATCCAATCCAATCCAATTCACGTAACGGCATCCAAACCAGTCCAATCCAATCCAATCCGATCCAATTCAATCCAATCCAAGTAACGGCATCCAATCCAATTCAATCCAATCCATTCCAATCCAATAGAATCCAATACAATCGAAGTAAATACATCCAATCCAATCGAATCCAATCCACGTAACGGCATCCAATCCAATCGTATCCAAATAACCCCATCCAATCCAATCCAAGTAACGGCATCAAATCCAATCCAATCCAATCCAAGTAACGGCATCCAATCCAATCCAATCCAATCCAATCCAATTCAATACAATCCAATCTAATCCAATCCAATCCAATCCAATCCAATCCAATCCAATCCAATCCAATCCATGTAACGGCATTCAATCCAATCCAATCCAATCCAAGTAACGGCATTCAATCCAATCCAATCCAATCCAATCCAATCCAAGTAAAGGCATCCAATCCAATCTAATCCAATCCAATCCAATCCAATCCAATCCAATCCAATCCAATCCAAACCAATCCTAGTAACGGCATCCAATCCAATCCAATCCAATCCAAGTAACGGCATCCAATCCAAACCAATCCAATCCAATCCAATCCGATCCGATCCAATCCAATCCAATACAATACAATCCAATCCAAAGAACGGCATCCTATCGAATCCAGTCCAATCCAATCCAATCGAATCCAATCCAATCCAATCCAAGTAACGGCATCCAATCCAATTCAATCAAATCAAATTAACTGCATCCGATCCAATCCAATCCAATCCAAGTAAACGCATCCAATCCAATCCAAGTAACGGCATCCAATCCAATCCAATCCAATACAATCCAATACAATCCAGTAAATACATCCAATCCAATCCAATCCAATCCAAGTAACAGCATCCAATCCAATCCTATCCAAGTAACCCCATTCAATCCAATCCAAGTAACGGCATCCAATCCAATCCATTCCAATCCAAGTAACGGCATCCAACCCAATCCTATCCAAGTAACCCCATCCAATCCAATCCATGTAACGGCATCCAATCCAATCCAATCCAATCCAAGTAACGGCAACCAATCCAATCCAATCCAATCCAAACCAATCCTAGTAACGGCATCCAATCCAATCCAAGTAACGGCATCCAATCCAAACCAATCCAATCCAATCCAATCCGATCCGATCCAATCCAATCCAATACAATCCAATACAATACAATACAATACAATCCAATCCAATCCGATCCGATCCAATCCAATACAATCCAATCCAATCCAATCCAATCCAATCCAATCCAACCCAATCCAATCCAATCCAAGTAACGGCATCCAATCCAATCCAATCCAATCCAAGTAACGGCATCCAATCCAAACCAATCCAATCCAATCCAATCCGATCCGATCCAATCCAATAGAATCCAATACAATCCAATACAATCCAATCCAATCCGATCCGATCCGATCCAATCCAATACAATCCAATCCAATCCAATACAATCCAATCCAAGGAACGGCATCCAATCGGATCGAGTCCAAACCAATCCAATCCAATCCAATCCAATCTAACCCAAGTAACGGCATCCAATCCAATTCAATCAAATCCAATTAACTGCATCGGATCCAATCCAATCTAATCCAAGTAACCGCATCCAATCCAATCCAAGTAACGGCATCGAATCCAATCCTATCCAAGTAACCCCATCTCATCCAATCCAAGTAACGGCATCCAATCCAATCAAATCCAATCCAATCCAAGTAACGGCATCCAATCCAATCCACCCCAATCCAATCCAGTCCAATCCAATCCAATCGAATCCAATACAATCCAATCCAAGTAACGGCATCCAATCCAATTCAATCAAATCAAATTAAGTGCATCCGATCCAATCCAATCCAATCCAAGTAAACGCATCCAATCCAATCCAAGTAACGGCATCCAATCTAATCCAATCCAATCTAATCCAATACAATCCAATACAATCCAGTAAATACATCCAATCCAATCCAATCCAATCCAATCCAAGTAACAGCATCCAATCCAATCCTATCCAAGTAACCCCATTCAATCCAATCCAAGTAACGGCATCCAATCCAATCCAATCCAATCCAAGTAACGGCATCCAATCCAATCCTATCCAAGTAACCCCATCCAATCCAATCCAAGTAACGGCATCCAATCCAATCCAATCCAATCCAATCCAAGTAACGGCAACCAATCCAATCCAGTCCAATCCAATCCAATCCAATACAAGGAACGGCATCCAATCCAATCCTATCCGAATCCAATCCAGTCCAATACAAGTAACGGCATCCAATCCAATCCAATCCAATCCTATCCAATCCAATCCAATCCAAGTAACGCCATCCAATCCAATCGAATCGAATCCAATCCAATCCAACCCAATCCAATCCAATCCTAGTAACGGCTTCCAATCCAATCCAATCCAATCCAAGTAACGGTCATCCAATCCAATCCAATCCAATCCAATCCGATCCGATCCAATCCAATACAATCCAATACAATCCAATCCAATCCAATCCGATCCGATCCAATCCAATACAATCCAATCCAATCCAATCCAATACAATCCAAGGAACGGCATCCAATCGAATCCAGTCCAAACCAATCCAATCGAATCGAATCCAATCCAATCCAATCCAAGGAACGGCATCCAATCCAATTCAATCAAATCCAATTCACTGCAGCCGATCCAATACAATCCAATTCAAGTAACCGCATCCAATCCAATCCAAGTAACGGCATCCAATCCAATCCTATCCAAGTAACCCCATCTAATCCAACCCAAGTAACGGCGTCCAATCCAATCCATCCCAATCCTTTCCAATCCAATCCAATCCAATCCAATCCAACCCTATCCAATCCAATCCAATCCAAGTAACGGCATCCAATCCAATCGAATCGAATCGACTCGAATCCAATCCAACCCAATCCAATCCAATCCTAGTAACGGCTTCCAATCCAATCCAATCCAATCCAAGTAACGGCATCCAATCCAAACCAATCCAATCCAATCCAATCCGATCCGATCCAATCCAATACAATCCAATCCAATCCAATACAATCCAATCCAAGGAACGGCATCCAATCGAATCCAGTCCAAACCAATCCAATCGAATCGAATCCAATCCAATCCAATGCAAGGAACGGCATCCAATCCAATTCAATCAAATCCAATTCACTGCATCCGATCCAATCCAATCCAATCCAAGTAACGGCATCCAATCCAATCCAATCCAATCTAATCCAATCCGATCCGATCCAATCCAATACAATCCAATACAATCCAATCCAAGGAACGGCATCCAATCCAACCAATCCAATCCAATCCAATCCAAGGAACGGCATCCAATCGAATCCAGTCCAAACCAATCCAATCGAATCGAATCCAATCCAATCCAATCCAAGGAACGGCATCCAATCCAATTCAATCAAATCCAATTCACTGCATCCGATCCAATCCAATCCAATCCAAGTAACCGCATCCAATCCAATCCAAGTAACGGCATCCAATCCAATCCTATCCAAGTAACCCCATCTAATCCAACCCAAGTAACGGCGTCCAATCCAATCCATCCCAATCCTTTCCAATCCAATCCAATCCAATCCAATCCCATCCAATCCAAGTAACGGCAACCAATCCAATCTAATCGAATCCAATCGAATCCAATCCAATCCAATCCAATCCAATCCAATTCAACTAACGGCATCCAATCCAAACCAATCAAATCCAATCCAATCCAAGAAACGGCATCCAATCCAATCCAATCCAATCCAATCCAAGGAACGGCATCCAATCCAATCCTATCCGAATCCAATCCAGTCCAATCCAAGTAACGGCATCCAATCCAATCAAATCCAATCCTATCCAATCCTATCCAATCCAAGTAACGGCATCCAATCCAATCGAATCCTATCCAATCCAATCCAATCCAATCCAATCCAATCCAAGTAACGGCATCCAATCCAATCCAATCCAATCCAATCCAAGTAAAGGCATCCAATCCAATCTAATCCAATCCAATCCAATCCAATCCAAGTAACGGCATCCAATCCAATCCAATCCAATTCACGTAACGGCATCCAAACCAGTCCAATCCAATCCAATCCGATCCAATTCAATCCAATCCAAGTAACGGCATCCAATCCAATTCAATCCAATCCATTCCAATCCAATAGAATCCAATACAATCCAAGTAAATACATCCAATCCAATCGAATCCAATCCACGTAACGGCATCCAATCCAATCGTATCCAAATAACCCCATCCAATCCAATCCAAGTAACGGCATCCAATCCAATCCAATCCAATCCAAGTAACGGCATCCAATCCAATCCAATCCAATCCAATTCAATACAATCCAATCTAATCCAATCCAATCCAATCCAATCCAATCCAATCCAATCCAATCCAATCCATGTAACGGCATTCAATCCAATCCAATCCAATCCAAGTAACGGCATTCAATCCAATCCAATCCAATCCAATCCAATCCAAGTAAAGGCATCCAATCCAATCTAATCCAATCCAATCCAATCCAATCCAATCCAATCCAATCCAAACCAATCCTAGTAACGGCATCCAATCCAATCCAATCCAATCCAAGTAACGGCATCCAATCCAAACCAATCCAATCCAATCCAATCCGATCCGATCCAATCCAATCCAATACAATACAATCCAATCCAAAGAACGGCATCCTATCGAATCCAGTCCAATCCAATCCAATCGAATCCAATCCAATCCAATCCAAGTAACGGCATCCAATCCAATTCAATCAAATCAAATTAACTGCATCCGATCCAATCCAATCCAATCCAAGTAAACGCATCCAATCCAATCCAAGTAACGGCATCCAATCCAATCCAATCCAATACAATCCAATACAATCCAGTAAATACATCCAATCCAATCCAATCCAATCCAAGTAACAGCATCCAATCCAATCCTATCCAAGTAACCCCATTCAATCCAATCCAAGTAACGGCATCCAATCCAATCCATTCCAATCCAAGTAACGGCATCCAACCCAATCCTATCCAAGTAACCCCATCCAATCCAATCCATGTAACGGCATCCAATCCAATCCAATCCAATCCAAGTAACGGCAACCAATCCAATCCAATCCAATCCAAACCAATCCTAGTAACGGCATCCAATCCAATCCAAGTAACGGCATCCAATCCAAACCAATCCAATCCAATCCAATCCGATCCGATCCAATCCAATCCAATACAATCCAATACAATACAATACAATACAATACAATCCAATCCAATCCGATCCGATCCAATCCAATACAATCCAATCCAATCCAATCCAATCCAATCCAACCCAATCCAATCCAATTCAAGTAACGGCATCCAATCCAATCCAATCCAATCCAAGTAACGGCATCCAATCCAAACCAATCCAATCCAATCCAATCCGATCCGATCCAATCCAATACAATCCAATACAATCCAATCCAATCCGATCCGATCCGATCCGATCCAATCCAATCCAATCCAATCCAATCCAATACAATCCAATCCAAGGAACGGCATCCAATCGGATCGAGTCCAAACCAATCCAATCCAATCCAATCCAATCTAACCCAAGTAACGGCATCCAATCCAATTCAATCAAATCCAATTAACTGCATCGGATCCAATCCAATCTAATCCAAGTAACCGCATCCAATCCAATCCAAGTAACGGCATCGAATCCAATCCTATCCAAGTAACCCCATCTCATCCAATCCAAGTAACGGCATCCAATCCAATCAAATCCAATCCAATCCAAGTAACGGCATCCAATCCAATCCATCCCAATCCAATCCAGTCCAATCCAATCCAATCGAATCCAATACAATCCAATCCAAGTAACGGCATCCAATCCAATTCAATCAAATCCAATTAACTGCATCGGATCCAATCCAATCTAATCCAAGTAACCGCATCCAATCCAATCCAAGTAACGGCATCGAATCCAATCCTATCCAAGTAACCCCATCTCATCCAATCCAAGTAACGGCTTCCAATCCAATCCAATCCAATCCAAGTAACGGTCATCCAATCCAATCCAATCCAATCCAATCCGATCCGATCCAATCCAATACAATCCAATACAATCCAATCCAATCCAATCCGATCCGATCCAATCCAATACAATCCAATCCAATCCAATCCAATACAATACAATCCAAGGAACGGCATCCAATCGAATCCAGTCCAAACCAATCCAATCGAATCGAATCCAATCCAATCCAATCCAAGGAACGGCATCCAATCCAATTCAATCAAATCCAATTCACTGCAGCCGATCCAATACAATCCAATTCAAGTAACCGCATCCAATCCAATCCAAGTAACGGCATCCAATCCAATCCTATCCAAGTAACCCCATCTAATCCAACCCAAGTAACGGCGTCCAATCCAATCCATCCCAATCCTTTCCAATCCAATCCAATCCAATCCAATCCAACCCTATCCAATCCAATCCAATCCAAGTAACGGCATCCAATCCAATCGAATCGAATCGACTCGAATCCAATCCAACCCAATCCAATCCAATCCTAGTAACGGCTTCCAATCCAATCCAATCCAATCCAAGTAACGGCATCCAATCCAAACCAATCCAATCCAATCCAATCCGATCCGATCCAATCCAATACAATCCAATCCAATCCAATACAATCCAATCCAAGGAACGGCATCCAATCGAATCCAGTCCAAACCAATCCAATCGAATCGAATCCAATCCAATCCAATGCAAGGAACGGCATCCAATCCAATTCAATCAAATCCAATTCACTGCATCCGATCCAATCCAATCCAATCCAAGTAACGGCATCCAATCCAATCCAATCCAATCTAATCCAATCCGATCCGATCCAATCCAATACAATCCAATACAATCCAATCCAAGGAACGGCATCCAATCCAACCAATCCAATCCAATCCAATCCAAGGAACGGCATCCAATCGAATCCAGTCCAAACCAATCCAATCGAATCGAATCCAATCCAATCCAATCCAAGGAACGGCATCCAATCCAATTCAATCAAATCCAATTCACTGCATCCGATCCAATCCAATCCAATCCAAGTAACCGCATCCAATCCAATCCAAGTAACGGCATCCAATCCAATCCTATCCAAGTAACCCCATCTAATCCAACCCAAGTAACGGCGTCCAATCCAATCCATCCCAATCCTTTCCAATCCAATCCAATCCAATCCAATCCCATCCAATCCAAGTAACGGCAACCAATCCAATCTAATCGAATCCAATCGAATCCAATCCAATCCAATCCAATCCAATCCAATCCAATTCAACTAACGGCATCCAATCCAAACCAATCAAATCCAATCCAATCCAAGAAACGGCATCCAATCCAATCCAATCCAATCCAATCCAAGGAACGGCATCCAATCCAATCCTATCCGAATCCAATCCAGTCCAATCCAAGTAACGGCATCCAATCCAATCAAATCCAATCCTATCCAATCCTATCCAATCCAAGTAACGGCATCCAATCCAATCGAATCCTATCCAATCCAATCCAATCCAATCCAATCCAATCCAATCCAAGTAACGGCATCCAATCCAATCCAATCCAATCCAATCCAAGTAAAGGCATCCAATCCAATCTAATCCAATCCAATCCAATCCAATCCAAGTAACGGCATCCAATCCAATCCAATCCAATTCACGTAACGGCATCCAAACCAGTCCAATCCAATCCAATCCGATCCAATTCAATCCAATCCAAGTAACGGCATCCAATCCAATTCAATCCAATCCATTCCAATCCAATAGAATCCAATACAATCCAAGTAAATACATCCAATCCAATCGAATCCAATCCACGTAACGGCATCCAATCCAATCGTATCCAAATAACCCCATCCAATCCAATCCAAGTAACGGCATCCAATCCAATCCAATCCAATCCAAGTAACGGCATCCAATCCAATCCAATCCAATCCAATTCAATACAATCCAATCTAATCCAATCCAATCCAATCCAATCCAATCCAATCCAATCCAATCCAATCCATGTAACGGCATTCAATCCAATCCAATCCAATCCAAGTAACGGCATTCAATCCAATCCAATCCAATCCAATCCAATCCAAGTAAAGGCATCCAATCCAATCTAATCCAATCCAATCCAATCCAATCCAATCCAATCCAATCCAATCCAAACCAATCCTAGTAACGGCATCCAATCCAATCCAATCCAATCCAAGTAACGGCATCCAATCCAAACCAATCCAATCCAATCCAATCCGATCCGATCCAATCCAATCCAATACAATACAATCCAATCCAAAGAACGGCATCCTATCGAATCCAGTCCAATCCAATCCAATCGAATCCAATCCAATCCAATCCAAGTAACGGCATCCAATCCAATTCAATCAAATCAAATTAACTGCATCCGATCCAATCCAATCCAATCCAAGTAAACGCATCCAATCCAATCCAAGTAACGGCATCCAATCCAATCCAATCCAATACAATCCAATACAATCCAGTAAATACATCCAATCCAATCCAATCCAATCCAAGTAACAGCATCCAATCCAATCCTATCCAAGTAACCCCATTCAATCCAATCCAAGTAACGGCATCCAATCCAATCCATTCCAATCCAAGTAACGGCATCCAACCCAATCCTATCCAAGTAACCCCATCC
The DNA here is from genome assembly GCF_964213995.1 of Mustelus asterias. Taxonomy (NCBI): domain Eukaryota; kingdom Metazoa; phylum Chordata; class Chondrichthyes; order Carcharhiniformes; family Triakidae; genus Mustelus; species Mustelus asterias. The sequence continues at coordinate 27,934,395 of NC_135821.1, read as the reverse complement.
AATCCAATCCATGTAACGGCATCCAATCCAATCCAATCCAATCCAAGTAACGGCAACCAATCCAATCCAATCCAATCCAAACCAATCCTAGTAACGGCATCCAATCCAATCCAAGTAACGGCATCCAATCCAAACCAATCCAATCCAATCCAATCCGATCCGATCCAATCCAATCCAATACAATCCAATACAATACAATACAATACAATCCAATCCAATCCGATCCGATCCAATCCAATACAATCCAATCCAATCCAATCCAATCCAATCCAACCCAATCCAATCCAATTCAAGTAACGGCATCCAATCCAATCCAATCCAATCCAAGTAACGGCATCCAATCCAAACCAATCCAATCCAATCCAATCCGATCCGATCCAATCCAATACAATCCAATACAATCCAATACAATCCAATCCAATCCGATCCGATCCGATCCGATCCAATCCAATCCAATCCAACCCAATCCAATCCAATACAATCCAATCCAAGGAACGGCATCCAATCGGATCGAGTCCAAACCAATCCAATCCAATCCAATCCAATCTAACCCAAGTAACGGCATCCAATCCAATTCAATCAAATCCAATTAACTGCATCGGATCCAATCCAATCTAATCCAAGTAACCGCATCCAATCCAATCCAAGTAACGGCATCGAATCCAATCCTATCCAAGTAACCCCATCTCATCCAATCCAAGTAACGGCATCCAATCCAATCAAATCCAATCCAATCCAAGTAACGGCATCCAATCCAATCCATCCCAATCCAATCCAGTCCAATCCAATCCAATCGAATCCAATACAATCCAATCCAAGTAACGGCATCCAATCCAATTCAATCAAATCAAATTAAGTGCATCCGATCCAATCCAATCCAATCCAAGTAAACGCATCCAATCCAATCCAAGTAACGGCATCCAATCTAATCCAATCCAATCTAATCCAATACAATCCAATACAATCCAGTAAATACATCCAATCCAATCCAATCCAATCCAATCCAAGTAACAGCATCCAATCCAATCCTATCCAAGTAACCCCATTCAATCCAATCCAAGTAACGGCATCCAATCCAATCCAATCCAATCCAAGTAACGGCATCCAACCCAATCCTATCCAAGTAACCCCATCCAATCCAATCCAAGTAACGGCATCCAATCCAATCCAATCCAATCCAATCCAAGTAACGGCAACCAATCCAATCCAGTCCAATCCAATCCAATCCAATACAAGGAACGGCATCCAATCCAATCCTATCCGAATCCAATCCAGTCCAATACAAGTAACGGCATCCAATCCAATCCAATCCAATCCTATCCAATCCAATCCAATCCAAGTAACGGCATCCAATCCAATCGAATCGAATCCAATCCAATCCAACCCAATCCAATCCAATCCTAGTAACGGCTTCCAATCCAATCCAATCCAATCCAAGTAACGGTCATCCAATCCAAACCAATCCAATCCAATCCGATCCGATCCAATCCAATACAATCCAATACAATCCAATCCAATCCAATCCGATCCGATCCAATCCAATACAATCCAATCCAATCCAATCCAATACAATCCAATCCAAGGAACGGCATCCAATCGAATCCAGTCCAAACCAATCCAATCGAATCGAATCCAATCCAATCCAATCCAAGGAACGGCATCCAATCCAATTCAATCAAATCCAATTCACTGCAGCCGATCCAATACAATCCAATTCAAGTAACCGCATCCAATCCAATCCAAGTAACGGCATCCAATCCAATACTATCCAAGTAACCCCATCTAATCCAACCCAAGTAACGGCGTCCAATCCAATCCATCCCAATCCTTTCCAATCCAATCCAATCCAATCCAATCCCATCCAATCCAAGTAACGGCAACCAATCCAATCTAATCGAATCCAATCGAATCCATATCCAATCCAATCCATTCCAATTCAACGAACGGCATCCAATCCAATCCAATCAAATCCAATCCAATCCAAGAAACGGCATCCAATCCAATCCAATCCAATCCAATCCAATCCAATCCAAGGAACGGCATCCAATCCAATCCTATCCGAATCCAATCCAGTCCAATCCAAGTAACGGCAACCAATCCAATCTAATCGAATCCAATCGAATCCAATCCAATCCAATCCAATCCAATTCAACGAACGGCATCCAATTCAATCCAATCAAATCCAATCCAATCCAAGAAACGGCATCCAATCCAATCCAATCCTATCCAATCCAAGTAACGGCATCCAATCCAATCGAATCCTATCCAATCCAATCCAATCCAATCCAATCCAATCCAATCCAATCCAATCCAAGTAACGGCATCCAATCCAATTCAATCCAATCCAATCCAATCCAAGTAAAGGCATCCAATCCAATCTAATCCAATCCAATCCAATCCAATCCAAGTAACGGCATCCAATCCAATCCAATCCAATTCACGTAACGGCATCCAAACCAGTCCAATCCAACCAATCCGATCCAATTCAATCCAATCCAAGTAACGGCATCCAATCCAATGCAATCCAATCCAAGGAACGGCGTCCAATCCAATCCAATCCAAGTAACCGCATCCAATCCAATCCAAGTAACGGCATCCAATCCAATCCAATCCATTCCAATCCAATCCAATCCTCGTAACGGCATCCAATTCAATCCAATTCAAGTATCGGCATCCAATCCAATCCAATCCATTCCAATCTAATCCAAGTAACGGCATCCAATCCAATCCAATCCAATGCAATCCAATCCAATCCAATCCTAGTAACGGCATCCAATCCAACCAATCCAATCCAAGTAACGGCATCTAATCCAATCCAATCCGTTCCGATCCAATCCAATACAATCCAATACAATCCAATCCAAGGAACGGCATCCAATCCAACCAATCCAATCCAATCCAATCCAATCCAATCCAATCCAATCCAATCCAATCCAATCCAATCCAATCCAAGGAACGGCATCCAATCCAATCCAATCCAATCCAATCCAAGTAACGGCATCCAATCCAATCCAATCCAATTCAATCCAATCCAAGCCACGGCATCCAATCCAATCCAATCCAAGTAACGGCAACCAATCCAATCCAATCCAATCCAATCCAATCCAATCCAATCCAATCCAAGGAACGGCATCCAATCCAATCCTATCCGAATCCAATCCAGTCCAATCCAAGTAACGGCATCCAATCCAATCCAATCCAACCCTATCCAATCCAATCCAAGTAACGGCATCCAATCCAATCGAATCGAATCGACTCGAATCCAATCCAACCCAATCCAATCCAATCCTAGTAACGGCTTCCAATCCAATCCAATCCAATCCAAGTAACGGCATCCAATCCAAACCAATCCAATCCAATCCAATCCGATCCAATCCAATCCAATACAATCCAATCCAATACAATACAATCCAATCCAAGGAACGGCATCCAATCGAATCCAGTCCAAACCAATCCAATCGAATCGAATCCAATCCAATCCAATGCAAGGAACGGCATCCAATCCAATTCAATCAAATCCAATTCACTGCATCCGATCCAATCCAATCCAAGTAACGGCATCCAATCCAATCCAATCCAATCTAATCCAATCCGATCCGATCTAATCCAATACAATCCAATACAATCCAATCCAAGGAACGGCATCCAATCCAACCAATCCAATCCAATCCAATCCAATCCAATCCAATCCAATCCAATCCAATCCAATCCAAGGAACGGCATCCAATCCAATCCAATCCAAGTAACGGCATCCAATACAATCCAATTCAATCCAATCCAAGTCACGGCATTCAATCCAATCCAATCCAATCCAATCCAATCCAAGTAACGGCAACCAATCCAATCCAATCCAATCCAATCCAATTCAATCCAAGGAACGGCATCCAATCCAATCCTATCCGAATCCAATCGAGTCCAATCCAAGTAACGGCATCCAATCCAATCCAATCCAATCCAATCCTATCCAATCCAATCCAATCCAAGTAACGGCATCCAATCCAATCGAATCGAATCGAATCCAATCCAATCCAACCCAATCCAATCCAATCCTAGTAACGGCTTCCAATCCAATCCAATCCAATCCAAGTAACGGCATCCAATCCAAACCAATCCAATCCAATCCAATCCGATCCGATCCGATCCGATCCAATACAATCCAATCCAATCCAATACAATCCAATCCAAGGAACGGCATCCAATCGAATCCAGTCCAAACCAATCCAATCGAATCGAATCCAATCCAATCCAATCCAAGGAACGGCATCCAATCCAATTCAATCAAATCCAATTCACTGCATCCGATCCAATCCAATCCAATCCAAGTAACCGCATCCAATCCAATCCAAGTAACGGCATCCAATCCAATCCTATCCAAGTAACCCCATCTAATCCAACCCAAGTAACGGCGTCCAATCCAATCCATCCCAATCCTTTCCAATCCAATCCAATCCAATCCAATCCCATCCAATCCAAGTAACGGCAACCAATCCAATCTAATCGAATCCAATCGAATCCAATCCAATTCAATCCAATTCAACTAACGGCATCCAATCCAATCCAATCAAATCCAATTCAATCCAAGAAACGGCATCCAATCCAATCCAATCCAATCCAATCCAAGGAACGGCATCCAATCCAATCCTATCCGAATTCAATCCAGTCCAATCCAAGTAACGGCATCCAATCCAATCAAATCCAATCCTATCCAATCCAAGTAACGGCATCCAATCCAATCGAATCCTATCCAATCCAATCCAATCCAATCCAATCCAAGTAACGGCATCCAATCCAATCCAATCCAATCCAAGTAAAGGCATCCAATCCAATCTAATCCAATCCAATCCAATCCAATCCAAGTAACGGCATCCAATCCAATCCAATTCACGTAACGGCATCCAAACCAGTCCAATCCAATCCAATCCGATCCAATTCAATCCAATCCAAGTAACGGCATCCAATCCAATTCAATCCAATACATTCCAATCCAATAGAATCCAATACAATCCAAGTAAATACATCCAATCCAATCGAATCCAATCCACGTAACGGCATCCAATCCAATCGTATCCAAGTAACCCCATCCAATCCAATCCAAGTAACGGCATCCAATCCAATCCAATCCAATCCAAGTAACGGCATCCAATCCAATCCAATCCAATCCAATCCAAGTAAAGGCACCCAATCCAATCTAATCCAATCCAATCCAATCCAATCCAAGTAACGGCATCCAATCCAATCCAATCCAATTCACGTAACGGCATCCAAACCAGTCCAATCCAATCCAATCCGATCCAATTCAATCCAATCCAAGTAACGGCATCCAATCCAATTCAATCCAATCCATTCCAATCCAATAGAATCCAATACAATCCAAGTAAATACATCCAATCCAATCGAATCCAATCCACGTAACGGCATCCAATCCAATCGTATCCAAGTAACCCCATCCAATCCAATCCAAGTAACGGCATCCAATCCAATCCAATCCAATCCAAGTAACGGCATCCAATCCAATCCAATCCAATCCAATTCAATACAATCGAATCTAATCCAATCCAATCCAATCCAATCCAATCCAATCCAATCCAATCCAATCCAATCCAATCCAATCCAATCCAATCCAATCCATGTAACGGCATTCAATCCAATCCAATCCAAGTAACGGCATTCAATCCAATCCAATCCAATCCAAGTAAAGGCATCCAATCCAATCTAATCCAATCCAATCCAATCCAATCCAATCCTATCCAATCCAATCCAATCCAAACCAATCCTAGTAACGGCATCCAATCCAATCCAATCCATTCCAAGTAACGGCATCCAATCCAAACCAATCCAATCCAATCCAATCCGATCCGATCCAATCCAATACAATACAATACAATCCAATCCAAAGAACGGCATCCTATCGAATCCAGTCCAATCCAATCCAATCGAATCCAATCCAATCCAATCCAAGTAACGGCATCCAATCCAATTCAATCAAATCAAATTAACTGCATCCGATCCAATCCAATCCAATCCAAGTAAACGCATCCAATCCAATCCAAGTAACGGCATCCAATCCAATCCAATACAATCCAATACAATCCAGTAAATACATCCAATCCAATCCAATCCAATCCAAGTAACAGTATCCAATCCAATCCTATCCAAGTAACCCCATTCAATCCAATCCAAGTAACGGCATCCAATCCAATCCATTCCATTTCAAGTAACGGCATCCAATCCAATCCTATCCAAATAACCCCATCCAATCCAATCCATGTAACGGCATCCAATCCAATCCAATCCAATCCAAGTAACGGCAACCAATCCAATGCAATCCAATCCAATCCAATCCAATCCAAGGAACGGCTTCCAATCCAATCCTATCCGAATACAATCCAGTCCAATCCAAGTAACGGCATCCAATCCAAACCAATCCAATCCAATCCAATCCGATCCAATACAATCCAATCCAATCCAATCCAATACAATCCAATCCAATCCGATCCGATCCAATCCAATCCAATCCAATCCAATCCAATCCAATCCAATCCAATCCAACTCAATCCAATCCAATCCTAGTAACGGCATCCAATCCAATCCAATCCAATCCAAGTAACGGCATCCAATCCAAACCAATCCAATCCAATCCAATCCGATCCGATCCAATCCAATACAATCCAATACAATCCAATCCAATCCGATCCGATCCAATCCAATACAATCCAATCCAATCCAATACAATCCAATCCAAGGAACGGCATCCAATCGGATCGAGTCCAAACCAATCCAATCCAATCCAATCCAATCCAATCTAATCCAACTAACGGCATCCAATCCAATCCAATCAAATCCAATTAACTGCATCGGATCCAATCCAATCTAATCCAAGTAACCGCATCCAATCCAATCCAAGTAACGGCATCGAATCCAATCCTATCCAAGTAACCCCATCTCATCCAATCCAAGTAACGGCATCCAATCCAATCCAATCCAATCCAATCCAAGAAACGGCATCCAATCCAATCCATCCCAATCCAATCCAATCCAATCTAATCCAATCCAATCCAATCCAATCCAAGTAACGGCTTCCAATCCAATCCAATCGAATCTAATCGAATCCAATCGAATCCAATCCAATCCAATCAAATCCAATTCAAGTAACGGCATCCAATCCAATCCAATCAAATCCAATCCAATCCAATCCAAGTAACGGCATCCAATCCAATCCAATCCAATCCAATGCAATCCAATCCAATCCAAGGAACGGCATGCAATCCAATCCTCTCCAATCCAATCCAATCCTAGTAACGGCATCCAATCCAATCCAATCCAATCCTATCCAATCCACTCCAATCCAAGTAACGGTATCCAATCCAATCCAATCCAATCCAATCCAATCCAATCCTAGTAACGGCATCCAATCCAATCCAAGTAACGGCATCCAATCCAAACGAATCCAATCCAATCCAATCCGGTCCGATCCAATCCAATCCAATCCAATACAATCCAATACAATCCAATCCAAGGGACGGCATCCAATCCAATCCAATCCAATCCAATCTAATCCAATCCAATCCAATCCATTCCAATCAATTCCAATCCAATCCAAGTAACGGCATCCAACCCAATCCAATCCAATTCAATCCATTGCCAGTTAGGGCATCCACTCCAATCCAATTCAATCCAATCCAAGTAACGGCATCCAATCCAATCCAATCCAAGTAACGGCATCCAATCCAATCCATTCCAATCTAATCCAATCCAAGTAACGGCATCCAACCCAATCCAATCCAATTCAATCCATTACAAGTTAGGGCATCCACTCCAATCCAATCCAAACCAATCCTAGTAACGGCATCCAATCCAATCCAATCCAAGTAACGGCATCCAATCCAAACCAATCCAATCCAATCCAATCCGATCCGATCCAATCCAATCCAATCCAATATAATACAATACAATACAATCCAAAGAACGGCATCCAATCGAATCCAGTCCAATCCAATCCAATCGAATCCATTACAACCCAATCCAAGGAAGGGCATCCAATCCAATTCAATCAAATCAAATTAACTGCATCCGATCCAATCCAATCCAATCCAAGTAAACGCATCCAATCCAATCCAAGTAACGGCATCCAATCTAATCCAATCCAATCTAATCCAATACAATCCAATACAATCTTGTAAATACATCCAATCCAATCCAATCCAATCCAAGAAACAGCATCCAATCCAATCCTATCCAAGTAACCCCATTCAATCCAATCCATGTAACGGCATCCAATCCAATCCAATCCAATCCAAGTAACGGCATCCAATCCAATCCTATCCAAGTAACCCCATCCAATCCAATACAAGTAACGGCATCCAATCCAATCCAATCCAATCCAATCCAAGTAACGGCAACCAATCCAATCCAGTCCAATCCAATCCAATCCAATCCAATCCAAGGAACGGCATCCAATCCAATCCTATCCGAATCCAATCCAGTCCAATCCAAGTAACGGCATCCAATCCAATCCAATCCTATCCAATCCAATCCAATCCAAGTAACGGCATCCAATCCAATCGAATCGAATCGAATCCAATCCAATCCAACCCAATCCAATCCAATCCTAGTAACGGCTTCCAATCCAATCCAATCCAATCCAAGTAACGGCATCCAATCCAAACCAATCCAATCCAATCCAATCCGATCCGATCCAATCCAAACCAATCCAATCCAATCCAATCCAATCCGATCCGATCCAATCCAATACAATCCAATCCAATCCAATACAATCCAATCCAAGGAACGGCATCCAATCGAATCCAGTCCAAACCAATCCAATCGAATCGAATCCAATCCAATCCAATCCAAGGAACGGCATCCGATCCAATCCAATCCAATCCAAGTAACTGCATCCAGTCCAATCCAAGTAACGGCATCCAATCCAAGTAACCCCATCTAATCCAACCCAAGTAACGGCGTCCAATCCAATCCATCCCAATCCTTTCCAATCCAATCCAATCCAATCCAATCCCATCCAATCCAAGTAACGGCAACCAATCCAATCTAATCGAATCCAATCGAATCCAATCCAATCCAATCCAATCCAATTCAACTAACGGCATCCAATCCAATCCAATCAAATACAATCCAATCCAAGAAACGGCATCCAATCCAATCCAATCCAATCCAATCCAATCCAAGGAACGGCATCCAATCCAACCCTATCCAATCCAATCCAATCCAATCCAATCCAAGTAACGGCATCCAATCCAATCCAATCCAATCCTATCCAATCCTATCCAATCCAAGTAACGGCATCCAATCCAATCGAATCCTATCCAATCCAATGCAATCCAATCCAATCCAAGTAACCGCATCCAATCCAATCCAATCCAATCCAAGTAAAGGCATCCAATCCAATCTAATCCAATCCAATCCAATCCAAGTAACGGCATCCAATCCAATCCAATCCAATTCACGTAACGGCATCCAAACCAGTCCAATCCAATCCAATCCGATCCAATTCAATCCAATCCAAGTAACGGCATCCAATCCAATGCAATCCAATCCAAGGAACGGCATCCAATCCAATCCAATCCAAGTAACCGCATCCAATCCAATCCAAGTAACGGCATCCAATCCAATCCAATCCAATCCAATCCAATCCAATCCAAGGAACGGCATCCAATCCAATCCTATCCGAATCCAATCCAGTCCAATCCAAGTAACGGCATCCAATCCAATCAAATCCAATCCTATCCAATCCAAGTAACGGCATCCAATCCAATCGAATCCTATCCAATCCAATCCAATCCAATCCAATCCAAGTAACGGCATCCAATCCAATCCAATCCAATCCAAGTAAAGGCATCCAATCCAATCTAATCCAACCCAATCCAAGTAACGGCATCCAATCCAATCCAATCCAATCCAATTCACGTAACGGCATCCAACCCAGTCCAATCCAATCCAATCCGATCCAATTCAATCCAATCCAAGTAACGGCATCCAATCCAATTCAATCCAATCCATTCCAATCCAATAGAATCCAATACAATCCAAGTAAATACATCCAATCCAATCGAATCCAATCCACGTAACGGCATCCAATCCAATCGTATCCAAGTAACCCCATCCAATCCAATCCAAGTAACGGCATCCAATCCAATCCAATCCAATCCAAGTAACGGCATCCAATCCAATCCAATCCAATCCAATACAATCCAATCTAATCCAATCCTATCCAATCCAATCCAATCCAATCCATGTAACGGCATTCAATCCAATCCAATCCAATCCAAGTAACGGCATTCAATCCAATCCAATCCAATCCAAGTAAAGGCATCCAATCCAATCTAATCCAATCCAATCCAATCCAATCCAATCCAATCCAATCCAATCCAATCCAATCCAATCCAATCCAATCCAATCCAAACCAATCCTAGTAACGGCATCCAATCCAATCCAATCCAATCCTAGTAACGGCATCCAATCCAAACCAATCCAATCCAATCCAATCCGATCCGATCCAATCCAATACAATACAATACAATCCAATCCAAAGAACGGCATCCTATCGAATCCAGTCCAATCCAATCCAATCGAATCCAATCCAATCCAATCCAAGTAAACGCATCCAATCCAATCCAAGTAACGGCATCCAATCCAATCCAATCCAATACAATCCAATACAATCCAGTAAGTACATCCAATCCAATCCAATCCAATCCAAGTAACAGCATCCAATCCAATCCTATCCAAGTAATCCCATTCAATCCAATCCAAGTAACGGCATCCAATCCAATCCATTCCAATCCAAGTAACGGCATCCAATCCAATCCTATCCAAGTAACCCCATCCAATCCAATCCATGTAACGACATCCAATCCAATCCAATCCAATCCAAGTAACGGCAACCAATCCAATCCAATCCAATCCAATCCAAGGAACGGCTTCCAATCTAATCCTATCCGAATACAATCCAGTCCAATCCAAGTAACGGCATCCAATCCAAACCAATCCAATCCAATCCAATCCGATCCGATCCGATCCGATCCAATCCAATCCAATCCAATCCAATACAATCCAATCCAATCCGATCCGATCCAATCCAATACAATCCAATCCAATCCAATCTATTCCAATCCAACCCAATCCAATCCAATCCTAGTAACGGCATCCAATCGAATCCAATCCAATCCAAGTAACGGCATCCAATCCAAACCAATCCAATCCAATCCAATCCGATCCAATCCAATACAATCCAATACAATCCAATAGAATCCAATCCAATCCGATCCGATCCAATCCAATACAATCCAATCCAATCCAATACAATCCAATCCAAGGAACGGCATCCAATCGGATCGAGTCCAAACCAATCCAATCCAATCCAATCCAATCCAATCTAATCCAAGTAACGGCATCCAATCCAATTCAATCAAATCCAATTCACTGCATCGGATCCAATCCAATCTAATCCAAGTAACCGCATCCAATCCAATCCAAGTAAAGGCATCCAATCTAATCCAATCCAATCTAATCCAATACAATCCAATACAATCCAGTAAATACATCCAATCCAATCCAATCCAATCCAAGTAACAGCATCCAATCCAATCCTATCCAAGTAACCCCATTCAATCCAATCCAAGTAACGGCATCCAATCCAATCCAATCCAATCCAAGTAACGGCATCCAATCCAATCCTATCCAAGTAACCCCATCCAATCCAATCCAAGTAACGGCATCCAATCCAATCCAATCCAATCCAAGTAACGGCAACCAATCCAATACAGTCCAATCCAATCCAATCCAATCCAATCCAAGGAAAGGAATCCAATCCAATCCTATCCGAATCCAATCCAGTCCAATCCAAGTAACGGCATCCAATCCAATCCAATCCAATCCTATCCAATCCAATCCAATCCAAGTAACGGCATCCAATCCAATCGAATCGAATCCAATCCAATCCAATCCAACCCAATCCAATCCAATCCTAGTAACGGCTTCCAATCCAATCCAATCCAATCCAAGTAACGGCATCCAATCCAAACCAATCCAATCCAATCCAATCCGATCCGATCCAATCCAATACAATCCAATCCAATCCAATACAATCCAATCCAAGGAACGGCATCCAATCGAATCCAGTCCAAACCAATCCAATCGAATCGAATCCAATCCAATCTAATCCAAGGAACGGCATCCAATGCAATTCAATCAAATCCAATTCACTGCATCCGATCCAATCCAATCCAATCCAAGTAACCGCATCCAATCCAATCCAAGTAACGGCATCCAATCCAATCCTATCCAAGTAACCCCATCTAATCCAACCCAAGTAACGGCGTCCAATCCAATCCATCCCAATCCTTTCCAATCCAATCCAATCCAATCCAATCCCATCCAATCCAAGTAACGGCAACCAATCCAATCTAATCGAATCCAATCGAATCCAATCCAATCCAATCCAATCCAATTCAACGAACGGCATCCAATCCAATCCAATCAAATCCAATCCAATCCAAGAAACGGCATCCAATCCAATCCAATCCAATCCAATCCAAGGAACGGCATCCAATCCAATCCTATCCGAATCCAATCCAGTCCAATCCAAGTAACGGCATCCAATCCAATCCAATCCAATCCTATCCAATCCTATCCAATCCAAGTAACGGCATCCAATCCAATCGAATCCTATCCAATCCAATCCAATCCAATCCAATACAATCCAATCCAATCCAATCCAATCCAAGTAACGGCATCCAATCCAATCCAATCCTATCCAATCCAAGTAAAGGCATCCAATCCAATCTAATCCAATCCAATCCAATTCAATCCAAGTAACGGCATCCAATCCAATCCAATCCAATTCACGTAACGGCATCCAAACCAGTCCAATCCAATCCAATCCGATCCAATTCAATCCAATCCAAGTAACGGCATCCAATCCAATGCAATCCAATCCAAGGAACGGCATCCAATCGAATCCAATCCAAGTAACCGCATCCAATCCAATCCAAGTAACGGCATCCAATCCAATCCAATCCATTCCAATCCAATCCAATCCTCGTAACGGCATCCAATTCAATCCAATTCAAGTAACGGCATCCAATCCAATCCAATCCATTCCAATCTAATCCATGTAACGGCATCCAATCCAATCTAATCCAATCCAATGCAATCCAATCCAATCCAATCCTAGTAACGGCATCCAATCCAACCAATCCAATCCAAGTAACGGCATCCAATTCAATCCAATCCAATCTAATCCAATCCGATCCGATCCAATCCAATACAATCCAATACAATCCAATCCAAGGAACGGCATCCAATCCAACCAATCCAATCCAATCCAATCCAATCCAATCCAATCCAATCCAATCCAATCCAATCCAATCCAATCCAATCCAATCCAATCCAAGGAACGGCATCCAATCCAATCCAATCCAATCCAATCCAAGTAACGGCATTCAATCCAATCCAATTCAATCCAATCCAAGCCACGGCATCCAATCCAATCCAATCCAATCCAATCCAATCCAAGTAACGGCAACCAATCCAATCCAATCCAATCCAATCCAATCCAATCCAATCCAATCCAATCCAAGGAACGGCATCCAATCCAATCCAATCCAATCCTATCCAATCCAATCCAATCCAAGTAACGGCATCCAATCCAATGGAATCGAATCGAATCCAATCCAATCCAACCCAATCCAATCCAATCCTAGTAACGGCTTCCAATCCAATCCAATCCAATCCAAGTAACGGCATCCAATCCAAACCAATCCAATCCAATCCAATCCGATCCGATCCAATCCAATCCAAACCAATCCAATCCAATCCAATCCAATCCGATCCGATCCAATCCAATACAATCCAATCCAATCCAATACAATCCAATCCAAGGAACGGCATCCAATCGAATCCAGTCCAAACCAATCCAATCGAATCGAATCCAATCCAATCCAATCCAAGGAACGGCATCCGATCCAATCCAATCCAATCCAAGTAACTGCATCCAGTCCAATCCAAGTAACGGCATCCAATCCAAGTAACCCCATCTAATCCAACCCAAGTAACGGCGTCCAATCCAATCCATCCCAATCCTTTCCAATCCAATCCAATCCAATCCAATCCAATCCCATCCAATCCAAGTAACGGCAACCAATCCAATCTAATCGAATCCAATCGAATCCAATCCAATCCAATCCAATCCAATTCAACTAACGGCATCCAATCCAATCCAATCAAATACAATCCAATCCAAGAAACGGCATCCAATCCAATCCAATCCAATCCAATCCAATCCAAGGAACGGCATCCAATCCAACCCTATCCAATCCAATCCAATCCAATCCAATCCAAGTAACGGCATCCAATCCAATCCAATCCAATCCTATCCAATCCTATCCAATCCAAGTAACGGCATCCAATCCAATCGAATCCTATCCAATCCAATGCAATCCAATCCAATCCAAGTAACGGCATCCAATCCAATCCAATCCAATCCAAGTAAAGGCATCCAATCCAATCTAATCCAATCCAATCCAATCCAAGTAACGGCATCCAATCCAATCCAATCCAATTCACGTAACGGCATCCAAACCAGTCCAATCCAATCCAATCCGATCCAATTCAATCCAATCCAAGTAACGGCATCCAATCCAATGCAATCCAATCCAAGGAACGGCATCCAATCCAATCCAATCCAAGTAACCGCATCCAATCCAATCCAAGTAACGGCATCCAATCCAATCCAATCCAATCCAATCCAATCCAATCCAAGGAACGGCATCCAATCCAATCCTATCCGAATCCAATCCAGTCCAATCCAAGTAACGGCATCCAATCCAATCAAATCCAATCCTATCCAATCCAAGTAACGGCATCCAATCCAATCGAATCCTATCCAATCCAATCCAATCCAATCCAATCCAAGTAACGGCATCCAATCCAATCCAATCCAATCCAAGTAAAGGCATCCAATCCAATCTAATCCAATCCAATCCAAGTAACGGCATCCAATCCAATCCAATCCAATCCAATTCACGTAACGGCATCCAACCCAGTCCAATCCAATCCAATCCGATCCAATTCAATCCAATCCAAGTAACGGCATCCAATCCAATTCAATCCAATCCATTCCAATCCAATAGAATCCAATACAATCCAAGTAAATACATCCAATCCAATCGAATCCAATCCACGTAACGGCATCCAATCCAATCGTATCCAAGTAACCCCATCCAATCCAATCCAAGTAACGGCATCCAATCCAATCCAATCCAATCCAAGTAACGGCATCCAATCCAATCCAATCCAATCCAATACAATCCAATCTAATCCAATCCTATCCAATCCAATCCAATCCAATCCATGTAACGGCATTCAATCCAATCCAATCCAATCCAAGTAACGGCATTCAATCCAATCCAATCCAATCCAAGTAAAGGCATCCAATCCAATCTAATCCAATCCAATCCAATCCAATCCAATCCAATCCAATCCAATCCAATCCAATCCAATCCAATCCAATCCAATCCAATCCAATCCAAACCAATCCTAGTAACGGCATCCAATCCAATCCAATCCAATCCTAGTAACGGCATCCAATCCAAACCAATCCAATCCAATCCAATCCGATCCGATCCAATCCAATACAATACAATACAATCCAATCCAAAGAACGGCATCCTATCGAATCCAGTCCAATCCAATCCAATCGAATCCAATCCAATCCAATCCAAGTAAACGCATCCAATCCAATCCAAGTAACGGCATCCAATCCAATCCAATCCAATACAATCCAATACAATCCAGTAAGTACATCCAATCCAATCCAATCCAATCCAAGTAACAGCATCCAATCCAATCCTATCCAAGTAATCCCATTCAATCCAATCCAAGTAACGGCATCCAATCCAATCCATTCCAATCCAAGTAACGGCATCCAATCCAATCCTATCCAAGTAACCCCATCCAATCCAATCCATGTAACGACATCCAATCCAATCCAATCCAATCCAAGTAACGGCAACCAATCCAATCCAATCCAATCCAATCCAAGGAACGGCTTCCAATCTAATCCTATCCGAATACAATCCAGTCCAATCCAAGTAACGGCATCCAATCCAAACCAATCCAATCCAATCCAATCCGATCCGATCCGATCCGATCCAATCCAATCCAATCCAATCCAATACAATCCAATCCAATCCGATCCGATCCAATCCAATACAATCCAATCCAATCCAATCTATTCCAATCCAACCCAATCCAATCCAATCCTAGTAACGGCATCCAATCGAATCCAATCCAATCCAAGTAACGGCATCCAATCCAAACCAATCCAATCCAATCCAATCCGATCCAATCCAATACAATCCAATACAATCCAATAGAATCCAATCCAATCCGATCCGATCCAATCCTATACAATCCAATCCAATCCAATACAATCCAATCCAAGGAACGGCATCCAATCGGATCGAGTCCAAACCAATCCAATCCAATCCAATCCAATCCAATCTAATCCAAGTAACGGCATCCAATCCAATTCAATCAAATCCAATTCACTGCATCGGATCCAATCCAATCTAATCCAAGTAACCGCATCCAATCCAATCCAAGTAAAGGCATCCAATCTAATCCAATCCAATCTAATCCAATACAATCCAATACAATCCAGTAAATACATCCAATCCAATCCAATCCAATCCAAGTAACAGCATCCAATCCAATCCTATCCAAGTAACCCCATTCAATCCAATCCAAGTAACGGCATCCAATCCAATCCAATCCAATCCAAGTAACGGCATCCAATCCAATCCTATCCAAGTAACCCCATCCAATCCAATCCAAGTAACGGCATCCAATCCAATCCAATCCAAT
Organism: Mustelus asterias; assembly: GCF_964213995.1. Taxonomy (NCBI): domain Eukaryota; kingdom Metazoa; phylum Chordata; class Chondrichthyes; order Carcharhiniformes; family Triakidae; genus Mustelus; species Mustelus asterias. The sequence continues at coordinate 27,917,511 of NC_135821.1, read as the reverse complement.
CCAAGTAACGGCAACCAATCCAATACAGTCCAATCCAATCCAATCCAATCCAATCCAAGGAAAGGCATCCAATCCAATCCTATCCGAATCCAATCCAGTCCAATCCAAGTAACGGCATCCAATCCAATCCAATCCAATCCTATCCAATCCAATCCAATCCAAGTAACGGCATCCAATCCAATCGAATCGAATCCAATCCAATCCAATCCAACCCAATCCAATCCAATCCTAGTAACGGCTTCCAATCCAATCCAATCCAATCCAAGTTACGGCATCCAATCCAAACCAATCCAATCCAATCCAATCCGATCCGATCCAATCCAATACAATCCAATCCAATCCAATACAATCCAATCCAAGGAACGGCATCCAATCGAATCCAGTCCAAACCAATCCAATCGAATCGAATCCAATCCAATCTAATCCAAGGAACGGCATCCAATGCAATTCAATCAAATCCAATTCACTGCATCCGATCCAATCCAATCCAATCCAAGTAACCGCATCCAATCCAATCCACGTAACGGCATCCAATCCAATCCTATCCAAGTAACCCCATCTAATCCAACCCAAGTAACGGCGTCCAATCCAATCCATCCCAATCCTTTCCAATCCAATCCAATCCAATCCAATCCCATCCAATCCAAGTAACGGCAACCAATCCAATCTAATCGAATCCAATCGAATCCAATCCAATCCAATCCAATCCAATTCAACGAACGGCATCCAATCCAATCCAATCAAATCCAATCCAATCCAAGAAACGGCATCCAATCCAATCCAATCCAATCCAATCCAAGGAACGGCATCCAATCCAATCCTATCCGAATCCAATCCAGTCCAATCCAAGTAACGGCATCCAATCCAATCCAATCCAATCCTATCCAATCCTATCCAATCCAAGTAACGGCATCCAATCCAATCGAATCCTATCCAATCCAATCCAATCCAATCCAATCCAATACAATCCAATCCAATCCAATCCAATCCAAGTAACGGCATCCAATCCAATCCAATCCAATCCTATCCAATCCAAGTAAAGGCATCCAATCCAATCTAATCCAATCCAATCCAATTCAATCCAAGTAACGGCATCCAATCCAATCCAATCCAATTCACGTAACGGCATCCAAACCAGTCCAATCCAATCCAATCCGATCCAATTCAATCCAATCCAAGTAACGGCATCCAATCCAATGCAATCCAATCCAAGGAACGGCATCCAATCGAATCCAATCCAAGTAACCGCATCCAATCCAATCCAAGTAACGGCATCCAATCCAATCCAATCCATTCCAATCCAATCCAATCCTCGTAACGGCATCCAATTCAATCCAATTCAAGTAACGGCATCCAATCCAATCCAATCCATTCCAATCTAATCCATGTAACGGCATCCAATCCAATCCAATCCAATCCAATGCAATCCAATCCAATCCAATCCTAGTAACGGCATCCAATCCAACCAATCCAATCCAAGTAACGGCATCCAATTCAATCCAATCCAATCTAATCCAATCCGATCCGATCCAATCCAATACAATCCAATACAATCCAATCCAAGGAACGGCATCCAATCCAACCAATCCAATCCAATCCAATCCAATCCAATCCAATCCAATCCAATCCAATCCAATCCAATCCAAGGAACGGCATCCAATCCAATCCAATCCAATCCAATCCAAGTAACGGCATTCAATCCAATCCAATTCAATCCAATCCAAGCCACGGCATCCAATCCAATCCAATCCAATCCAATCCAATCCAAGTAACGGCAACCAATCCAATCCAATCCAATCCAATCCAATCCAATCCAATCCAATCCAATCCAAGGAACGGCATCCAATCCAATCCAATCCAATCCTATCCAATCCAATCCAATCCAAGTAACGGCATCCAATCCAATGGAATCGAATCGAATCCAATCCAATCCAACCCAATCCAATCCAATCCTAGTAACGGCTTCCAATCCAATCCAATCCAATCCAAGTAACGGCATCCAATCCAAACCAATCCAATCCAATCCAATCCGATCCGATCCAATCCAATACAATCCAATCCAATCCAATACAATCCAATCCAAGGAACGGCATCCAATCGAATCCAGTCCAAACCAATCCAATCGAATCGAATCCAATCCAAACCAATCCAAGGAACGGCATCCAATCCAATTCAATCAAATCCAATTCACTGCATCCGATCCAATCCAATCCAATCCAAGTAACCGCATCCAATCCAATCCAAGTAACGGTATCCAATCCAATCCTATCCAAGTAACCCCATCTAATCCAACCCAAGTAACGGCGTCCAATCCAATCCATCCCAATCCTTTCCAATCCAATCCAATCCAATCCAATCCCATCCAATCCAAGTAACGGCAACCAATCCAATCTAATCGAATCCAATCGAATCCAATCCAATCCAATCCAATCCAATTCAACTAACGGCATCCAATCCAAACCAATCAAATCCAATCCAATCCAAGAAACGGCATCCAATCCAATCCAATCCAATCCAATCCAAGGAACGGCATCCAATCCAATCCTATCCGAATCCAATCCAGTCCAATCCAAGGAACGGCATCCAATCCAATGGAATCCAATCCATTCCAAGAAACGGCATCCAATCCAATCCAATCCAATTCAATCCAATCCAAGTCACGGCATCCAATCCAATCCAATCCAATCCAATCCAATCCAATCCAAGTAACGGCAACCAATCCAATCCAATCCAATTCAATCCAAGGAACGGCATCCAATCCAATCCTATCCGAATCCAATCCAGTCCAATCCAAGTAACGGCATCCAATCGAATCCAATCCAATCCTATCCAATCCAATACAATCCAAGTAACGGCATCCAATCCAATCGAATCGTTTCGAATCCAATCCAATCCAACCCAATCCAATCCAATCCTAGTAACGGCTTCCAATCCAATCCAATCCAATCCAAGTAACGACATCCAATCCAAACCAATCCAATCCAATCCAATCCGATCCGATCCAATACAATACAATCCAATCCAATCCAAGGAACGGCATCCAATCGAATCCAGTCCAAACCAATCCAATCGAATCGAATCCAATCCAATCCAATCCAAGGAACGGCATCCAATCCAATTCAATCAAATCCAATTCACTGCATCCGATCCAATCCAATCCAATCCAAGTAACCGCATCCAATCCAATCCAAGTAACGGCATCCAATCCAATCCTATCCAAGTAACCCCATCTAATCCAACCCAAGTAACGGCGTCCAATCCAATCCATCCCAATCCTTTCCAATCCAATCCAATCCAATCCAATCCCATCCAATCCAAGTAACGGCAACCAATCCAATCTAATCGAATCCAATCGAATCCAATCCAATCCAATCCAATCCAATTCAACGAACGGCATCCAATCCAATCCAATCAAATCCAATCCAATCCAAGAAACGGCATCCAATCCAATCCAATCCAATCCAATCCAAGGAACGGCATCCAATCCAATCCTATCCGAGTCCAATCCAGTCCAATCCAAGTAACGGCATCCAATCCAATCCAATCCAATCCTATCCAATCCTATCCAATCCAAGTAACGGCATCCAATCCAATCGAATCCTATCCAATCCAATCCAATCCAATCCAATCCAATACAATCCAATCCAATCCAATCCAATCCAAGTAACGGCATCCAATCCAATCCAATCCAATCCTATCCAATCCAAGTAAAGGCATCCAATCCAATCTAATCCAATCCAATCCAATTCAATCCAAGTAACGGCATCCAATCCAATCCAATCCAATTCACGTAACGGCATCCAAACCAGTCCAATCCAATCCAATCCGATCCAATTCAATCCAATCCAAGTAACGGCATCCAATCCAATGCAATCCAATCCAAGGAACGGCATCCAATCGAATCCAATCCAAGTAACCGCATCCAATCCAATCCAAGTAACGGCATCCAATCCAATCCAATCCATTCCAATCCAATCCAATCCTCGTAACGGCATCCAATTCAATCCAATTCAAGTAACGGCATCCAATCCAATCCAATCCATTCCAATCTAATCCATGTAACGGCATCCAATCCAATCCAATCCAATCCAATGCAATCCAATCCAATCCAATCCTAGTAACGGCATCCAATCCAACCAATCCAATCCAAGTAACGGCATCCAATTCAATCCAATCCAATCTAATCCAATCCGATCCGATCCAATCCAATACAATCCAATACAATCCAATCCAAGGAACGGCATCCAATCCAACCAATCCAATCCAATCCAATCCAATCCAATCCAATCCAATCCAATCCAATCCAATCCAATCCAAGGAACGGCATCCAATCCAATCCAATCCAATCCAATCCAAGTAACGGCATTCAATCCAATCCAATTCAATCCAATCCAAGCCACGGCATCCAATCCAATCCAATCCAATCCAATCCAATCCAAGTAACGGCAACCAATCCAATCCAATCCAATCCAATCCAATCCAATCCAATCCAATCCAATCCAAGGAACGGCATCCAATCCAATCCAATCCAATCCTATCCAATCCAATCCAATCCAAGTAACGGCATCCAATCCAATGGAATCGAATCGAATCCAATCCAATCCAACCCAATCCAATCCAATCCTAGTAACGGCTTCCAATCCAATCCAATCCAATCCAAGTAACGGCATCCAATCCAAACCAATCCAATCCAATCCAATCCGATCCGATCCAATCCAATACAATCCAATCCAATCCAATACAATCCAATCCAAGGAACGGCATCCAATCGAATCCAGTCCAAACCAATCCAATCGAATCGAATCCAATCCAAACCAATCCAAGGAACGGCATCCAATCCAATTCAATCAAATCCAATTCACTGCATCCGATCCAATCCAATCCAATCCAAGTAACCGCATCCAATCCAATCCAAGTAACGGTATCCAATCCAATCCTATCCAAGTAACCCCATCTAATCCAACCCAAGTAACGGCGTCCAATCCAATCCATCCCAATCCTTTCCAATCCAATCCAATCCAATCCAATCCCATCCAATCCAAGTAACGGCAACCAATCCAATCTAATCGAATCCAATCGAATCGAATCCAATCCAATCCAATCCAATTCAACTAACGGCATCCAATCCAATCCAATCAAATCCAATCCAATCCAAGAAACGGCATCCAATCCAATCCAATCCAATCCAATCCAATCCAAGGAACGGCATCCAATCCAATCCTATCCGAATCCAAACCAGTCCAATCGAAGTAACGGCATCCAATCCAATCAAATCCAATCCTATCCAATCCTATCCAATCCAAGTAACGGCATCCAATCCAATCGAATCCTATCCAATCCAATCCAATCCAATCCAATCCAAGTAACGGCATCCCATCCAATCCAATCCAATCCAATCCAAGTAAAGGCATCCAATCCAATCTAATCCAATCCAATCCAATCCAATCCAAGTAACGGCATCCAATCCAATCCAATCCAATTCACGTAACGGCATCCAAACCAGTCCAATCCAATCCAATCCGATCCAATTCAATCCAATGCAAGTAACGGCATCCAATCCAATTCAATCCAATCCATTCCAATCCAATAGAATCCAATACAATCCAAGTAAATAGATCCAATCCAATCGTATCCAAGTAACCCCATCCAATCCAATCCAAGTAACGGCATCCAATCCAATCCAATCCAAGTAACGGCATCCAATCCAATCCAATCCAATCCAATCCAATTCAATACAATCCAATCTAATCCAATCCAATCCAATTCAATCCAATCCAATCCAATCCATGTAACGGCATCCAATCCAAACCAATCCAATCCAATCCAATCCGATCCGATCCAATCCAATCCAATACAATACAATCCAATCCAAAGAACGGCATCCTATCGAATCCAGTCCAATCCAATCCAATCGAATCCAATCCAATCGAATCCAAGTAACGGCATCCAATCCAATTCAATCAAATCAAATTAACTGCATCCGATCCAATCCAATCCAATCCAAGTAAACGCATCCAATCCAATCCAAGTAACGGCATCCAATCTAATCCAATCCAATCTAATCCAATACAATCCAATACAATCCAGTAAATACATCCAATCCAATCCAATCCAATCCAATCCAAGTAACAGCATCCAATCCAATTCTATCCAAGTAACCCCATTCAATCCAATCCAAGTAACGGCATCCAATCCAATCCAATCCAATCCAAGTAACGGCATCCAATCCAATCCTATCCAAGTAACCCCATGCAATCCAATCCAAGTAACGGCATCCAATCCAATCCAATCCAATCCAATCGAATCCAATCCAAGTAACGGCAACCAATCCAATCCAATCCAATCCAATCCAATCCAATCCAATCCAATCCAATCCAAGGAACGGCATCCAATCCAATCCTATCCGAATCCAATCCAGTCCAATCCAGGTAACGGCATCCAATCCAATCCAATCCAATCCTACCCTATCCAATCCAATCCAATCCAAGTAACGGCATCCAATCCAATCGAATCGAATCGAATCCAATCCAATCCAACCCAATCCAATCCAATCCTAGTAACGGCTTCCAATCCAATCCAATCCAGGTAACGGCATCCAAGACAAACCAATCCAATCGAATCCAATCCCATCCGATCCAATCCAATACAATCCCATCCAATCCAATCCAATCCAATCCAATCCAAGGAACGGCATCCAATCGAATCCAGTCCAAACCAATCCAATCGAATCGAATCGAATCCAATCCAATCCAAGTAACGGCATCCAATCCAATTCAATCAAATCCAATTCACTGCATCCGATCCAATCCAATCCAATCCAAGTAACCGCATCCAATCCAATCCAAGTAACCCCATCCAATCCAATCCTATCCAAGTAACCCCATCTAATCCAACCCAAGTAACGGCGTCCAATCCAATCCATCCCAATCCTTTCCAATCCAATCCAATCCAATCCAATCCCATCCAATCCAAGTAACGGCAACCAATCCAATCTAATCGAATCCAATCGAATCCAATCCAATCCAATCCAATCCAATTCAACTAACGGCATCCAATCCAATCCAATCAAATCCAATCCAATCCAAGAAACGGCATCCAATCCAATCCAATCCAATCCAAGGAACGGCATCCAATCCAATCCGATCCGAATCCAATCCAGTCCAATCCAAGTAACGGCATCCAATCCAATCCAATCCAATCCTATCCAATCCTATCCAATCCAGGTAACGGCATCCAATCCAATCGAATCCAATCGAATCCAATCCAATCCAATCCAAGTAACGGCATCCAATCCAATCCAATCCAATCCAATCCAAGTAAAGGCATGCAATCCAATCTAATCCAATCCAATCCAAGTAACGGCATCCAATCCAATCCAATCCAATTCACGTAACGGCATCCAAACCAGTCCAATCCAATCCAATCCGATCCAATTCAATCCAATCCAAGTAACGGCATCCAATCCAATGCAATCCAATCCAAGGAACGGCATCCAATCCAATCCAATCCAAGTAACCGCATCCAATCCAATCCAAGAAACCGCATCCAATCCAATCCAATCCAATCCTCGTAACGGCATCCAATCCAATCCAATCCAAGTAACGGCATCCAATCCAATCCAATCCATTCCAATCTAATCCAAGTAACGGCATCCCATCCAATCCAATCCAATGCAATCCAATCCAATCCAATCCTAGTAACGGCATCCAATCCAACCAATCCAATCCAAGTAACGGCATCCAATCCAATCCAATCCAATCTAATCCAATCCGATCCAATCCAATCCAATCCAATCCAAGGAACGGCATCCAATCCAATCCAATTCAATCCAATCCAAGTAACGGCATCCAATCCAATCCAATCCAATTCAATCCAATCCAAGTCACGGCATCCAATCCAATCCAATCCAATCCAACCCATGTAACGGCATCCAAACCATACCAATCCAATCCAATTCAATCCAATTCAATCCAACCCATGTAACGGCATCGAATCCAATCCAATCCATTCCACTCCAATCCAAGTAACGGCATCCAATTCAATTGAATCAAATCCAATTAACGGCATCCGATCCAGTCCAGTCCAATCCAAGTAACCGCATCCAATCCAATCCAGGTAACGGCATCCAATCCAATTCAATCCAATCCATTCCAATGCAATAGAATCCAATACAATCCAAGTAAATACATCCAATCCAATCGAATCCAATCCACGTAACGGCATCCAATCCAATCCTATCCAAGTAACCCCATCCAATCCAATCCAAGTAACGGCATCCAATCCAATCCAATCCATTCCAAGTAACGGCATCCAATCCAATCCAATCCAATCCAATTCAATACAATCCAATCTAATCCAATCCAATCCAATCCAATCCAATCCAATCCAATCCATGTAACGGCATTCAATCCAATCCAATCCAATCCAAGTAACGGCATTCAATCCAATCCAATCCAATCCAATCCAATCCATGTAACGGCATTCAATCCAATCCAATCCAATCCAATCCAAGTAACGGCATTCAATCTAATCCAATCCAATCCAATCCAATCCAATCCAATCCAATCCAATCCAAACCAATCCTAGTAACGGCATCCAATCCAATCCAATCCAAGTAACGGCATCCAATCCAAACCAATCCAATCCAATCCAATCCGATCCGATCCGATCCAATCCTATACAATACAATACAATCCAATCCAAAGAACGGCATCCAATCGAATCCAGTCCAATCCAATCCAATCGAATCCAATCCAATCCAATCCAAGTAACGGCATCCAATCCAATTCAATCAAATCAAATTAACTGCATCCGATCCAATCCAATCCAATCCAAGTAAACGCATCCAATCCAATCCAAGTAACGGCATCCAATCTAATCCAATCCAATCTAATCCAATACAATCCAATACAATCCAGTAAATACATCCAATCCAATCCAATCCAATCCAATCCAAGTAACAGCATCCAATCCAATCCTATCCAAGTAACCCCATTCAATCCAATCCAAGTAACGGCATCCAATGCAATCCAATCCAATCCAAGTAACGGCATCCAATCCAATCCAATCCAATCCAATCCAATCGAATCCAATCCAAGTAACGGCAACCAATCCAATCCAATCCAATCCAATCCAATCCAATCCAATCCAAGGAACGGCATCCAATCCAATCCTATCCGAATCCAATCCAGTCCTATCCAAGTAACGGCATCCAATCCAATCCAATCCAATCCTATCCAATCCAATCCAATCCAAGTAACGGCATCCAATCCAATCGAATCGAATCCAATCCAATCCAATCCAACCCAATCCAATCCAATCCAAGTAACGGCTTCCAATCCAATCCAATCCAATCCAAGTAACGGCATCCAATCCAAACCAATCCAATCCAATCCAATCCGATCCGATCCAATCCAATACAATCCAATCCAATCCAATACAATCCAATCCAAGGAACGGCATCCAATCGAATCCAGTCCAAACCAATCCAATCGAATCGAATCCAATCCAATCCAATCCAAGGAACGGCATCCAATCCAATTCAATCAAATCCAATTCACTGCATCCGATCCAATCCAATCCAATCCAAGTAACCGCATCCAATCCAATCCAAGTAACGGCATCCAATCCAATCCTATCCAAGTAACCCCATCTAATCCAACCCAAGTAACGGCGTCCAATCCAATCCATCCCAATCCTTTCCAATCCAATCCAATCCAATCCAATCCCATCCAATCCAAGTAACGGCAACCAATCCAATGGAATCGAATCCAATCGAATCCAATCCAATCCAATCCAATTCAACTAACGGCATCCAATGCAATCCAATCAAATCCAATCCAATCCAAGAAACGGCATCCAATCCAATCCAATCCAATCCAATCCAAACCAAGGAACGCCATCCAATCCAATCCTATCCGAATCCAATCCAGTCCAATCCAAGTAACGGCATCCAATCCAATCCAATCCAATCCTATCCAATCCTATCCAATCCAAGTAACAACATCCAATCCAATCGAATCGAATCCAATCCAATCCAATCCAATCCAATCTAATCCAATCCAAGTAACGGCATCCAATCCAATCCAATCCAATCCAAGCCAATCCAATGCAAGTAAAGGCATCCAATCCAATCTAATCCAATCCAATCCAATCCAATCCAAGTAACGGCATCCAATCCAATCCAATTCACGTAACGGCATCCAAACCAGTCCAATCCAATCCAATCCGATCCAATTCAATCCAATCCAAGTAACGGCATCCAATCCAATCCAATCCAATCCAATCCAAGTAACGGCATCCAATCCAATCCAATCCAATTCAATCCAATCCAAGTCACGGCATCCAATCCAATCCAATCCAATCCAACCCATGTAACGGCATCCAAACCATACCAATCCAATCCAATTCAATCCAATTCAATCCAACCCATGTAACGGCATCGAATCCAATCCAATCCATTCCACTCCAATCCAAGTAACGGCATCCAATTCAATTCAATCAAATCCAATTAACGGCATCCGATCCAGTCCAGTCCAATCCAAGTAACCGCATCCAATCCAATCCAGGTAACGGCATCCAATCCAATTCAATCCAATCCATTCCAATGCAATAGAATCCAATACAATCCAAGTAAATACATCCAATCCAATCGAATCCAATCCACGTAACGGCATCCAATCCAATCCTATCCAAGTAACCCCATCCAATCCAATCCAAGTAACGGCATCCAATCCAATCCAATCCATTCCAAGTAACGGCATCCAATCCAATCCAATCCAATCCAATTCAATACAATCCAATCTAATCCAATCCAATCCAATCCAATCCAATCCAATCCAATCCATGTAACGGCATTCAATCCAATCCAATCCAATCCAAGTAACGGCATTCAATCCAATCCAATCCAATCCAATCCAATCCATGTAACGGCATTCAATCCAATCCAATCCAATCCAATCCAAGTAACGGCATTCAATCTAATCCAATCCAATCCAATCCAATCCAATCCAATCCAATCCAATCCAAACCAATCCTAGTAACGGCATCCAATCCAATCCAAGTAACGGCATCCAATCCAAACCAATCCAATCCAATCCAATCCGATCCGATCCAATCCTATACAATACAATACAATCCAATCCAAAGAACGGCATCCAATCGAATCCAGTCCAATCCAATCCAATCGAATCCAATCCAATCCAATCCAAGTAACGGCATCCAATCCAATTCAATCAAATCAAATTAACTGCATCCGATCCAATCCAATCCAATCCAAGTAAACGCATCCAATCCAATCCAAGTAACGGCATCCAATCTAATCCAATCCAATCTAATCCAATACAATCCAATACAATCCAGTAAATACATCCAATCCAATGCAATCCAATCCAATCCAAGTAACAGCATCCAATCCAATCCTATCCAAGTAACCCCATTCAATCCAATCCAAGTAACGGCATCCAATGCAATCCAATCCAATCCAAGTAACGGCATCCAATCCAATCCAATCCAATCCAATCCAATCGAATCCAATCCAAGTAACGGCAACCAATCCAATCCAATCCAATCCAATCCAATCCAATCCAAGGAACGGCATCCAATCCAATCCTATCCGAATCCAATCCAGTCCAATCCAAGTAACGGCATCCAATCCAATCCAATCCAATCCTATCCAATCCAATCCAATCCAAGTAACGGCATCCAATCCAATCGAATCGAATCCAATCCAATCCAATCCAACCCAATCCAATCCAATCCAAGTAACGGCTTCCAATCCAATCCAATCCAATCCAAGTAACGGCATCCAATCCAAACCAATCCAATCCAATCCAATCCGATCCGATCCAATCCAATACAATCCAATCCAATCCAATACAATCCAATCCAAGGAACGGCATCCAATCGAATCCAGTCCAAAGCAATCCAATCGAATCGAATCCAATCCAATCCAATCCAAGGAACGGCATCCAATCCAATTCAATCAAATCCAATTCACTGCATCCGATCCAATCCAATCCAATCCAAGAAACCGCATCCAATCCAATCCAAGTAACGGCATCCAATCCAATCCTATCCAAGTAACCCCATCTAATCCAACCCAAGTAACGGCGTCCAATCCAATCCATCCCAATCCTTTCCAATCCAATCCAATCCAATCCAATCCCATCCAATCCAAGTAACGGCAACCAATCCAATCGAATCGAATCCAATCGAATCCAATCCAATCCAATCCAATTCAACTAACGGCATCCAATGCAATCCAATCAAATCCAATCCAATCCAAGAAACGGCATCCAATCCAATCCAATCCAATCCAATCCAATCCAAGGAACGCCATCCAATCCAATCCTATCCGAATCCAATCCAGTCCAATCCAAGTAACGGCATCCAATCCAATCCAATCCAATCCTATCCAATCCTATCCAATCCAAGTAACAACATCAAATCCAATCGAATCGAATCGAATCCAATCCAATCCAATCCAATCTAATCCAATCCAAGTAACGGCATCCAATCCAATCCAATCCAATCCAAGCCAATCCAATGCAAGTAAAGGCATCCAATCCAATCTAATCCAATCCAATCCAATCCAATCCAAGTAACGGCATCCAATCCAATCCAATTCACGTAACGGCATCCAAACCAGTCCAATCCAATCCAATCCGATCCAATTCAATCCAATCCAAGTAACGGCATCCAATCCAATGCAATCCAATCCAAGGAACGGCATCCAATCTAATCCAATCCAAGTAACCGCATCCAATCCAATCCAAGTAACGGCATGCAATCCAATCCAATCCAATCCAAGTAACGGCATCCAATCAAATCCAATCCAATCCATTCCAATCCAATCCAATACTCGTAACGGCATCCAATCCAATCCAATCCAAGTAACGGCATCCAATCCAATCCAATCCAATGCAATCCAATCCAATCCAATCCTAGTAACGGCATCCAATCCAACCAATCCAATCCAAGTAACGGCATCCAATCCAATCCAATCCAATCTAATCCAATCCGATCCGATCCGATCCAATCCAATACAATCCAATACAATCCAATCCAAGGAACGGCATCCAATCCAATCCAGTCCAATCCAATCCAATCCAATCCAATCCAATCCAATCCAATCCAATCCAATCCAATCCAAGGAACGGCATCCAATCCAATCCAATCCAATTCAATCCAATCCAAGTCACGGCATCCAATCCAATCCAATGCAACCCATGTAACGGCATCCAAACCATACCAATCCAATCCAATTCAATCCAATTCAATCCAACCCATGTAACGGCATCGAATCCAATCCAATTCAATCCACTCCAATCCAAGGAACGGCATCCAATTGAATTCAATCAAATCGAATTAACGGCATCCGATCCAGTCCAGTCCAATCCAAGTAACCGCATCCAATCCAATCCAGGTAACGGCATCCAATCCAATTCAAGCCAATCCATTCCAATCCAATAGAATCCAATACAATCCAAGTAAATACATCCAATCCAATCGAATCCAATCCACGTAACGGCATCCAATCCAATCCTATCCAAGTAACCCCATCCAATCCAATCCAAGTAACGGCATCCAATCCAATCCAAGTAACGGCATCCAATCCAATCCAATCCAATCCAATCCAATTCAATACAATCCAATCTAATCCAATCCAATCCAATCCAATCCAATCCAATCCATGTAACGGCATTCAATCCAATCCAATCCAATCCAATCCAAGTAACGGCATTCAATCCAATACAATCCAATCCAAGTAAAGGCATCCAATCCAATCTAATCCAATCCAATCCAATCCAATCCAATCCAATCCAATCCAATCCAATCCAATCCAATCCAAACCAATCCTAGTAACGGCATCCAATCCAATCCAATCCAAGTAACGGCATCCAATCCAAACGAATCCAATCCAATCCAATCCGATCCGATCCGATCCAATCCAATCCAATCCAATACAATACAATACAATCCAATCCAAAGAACGGCATCCAATCGAATCCAGTCCAATCCAATCCAATCGAATACAATCCAATCCAATCCACGTAACGGCATCCAATCCAATTCAATCAAATCAAATTAACTGCATCCGATCCAATCCAATCCAATCCAAGTAAACGCATCCAATCCAATGCAAGTAACGGCATCCAATCTAATCCAATCCAATCTAATCCAATACAATCCAATACAATCCAGTAAATACATCCAATCCAATCCAATCCAATCCAAGTTACAGCATCCAATCCAATCCTATCCAAGTAACCCCATTCAATCCAATCCAAGTAACGGCATCCAATCCAATCCAATCCAATCCAATCCAAGTAACGGCATCCAATCCAATCCTGTCCAAGAAACCCCATCCAATCCAATCCAAGTAACGGCATCCAATCCAATCCAATCCAATCGAATCCAATCCAAGTAACGGCAACCAATCCAATCCAATCCAATCCAATCCAATCCAATCCAATCCAATCCAAGGAACGGCATCCAATCCAATCCTATCCGAATCCAATCCACTCCAATCCAAGTAACGGCATCCAATCCAATCCAATCCAATCCTATCCAATACAATCCAATCCAAGTAACGGCATCCAATCTAATCGAATCGAATCCAATCCAATCCAATCCAACCCAATCCAATCCAATCCTAGTAACGGCTTCCAATCCAATCCAATCCAATCCAATCCAAGTAACGGCATCCAATCCAAACCAATCCAATCCAATCCGATCCGATCCGATCCGATCCAATCCAATCCAATACAATCCAATCCAATCCAATCCAATCCAATCCAAGGAACGGCATCAAATCGAATCCAGTCCAAACCAATGCAATCGAATCGAATCCAATCCAATCCAATGCAAGTAACGGCATCCAATCCAATTCAATCAAATCCAATTCACTGCATCCAATCCAATCCAATCCAATCCAAGTAACGGCATCCAATCCAAACCAATCCAATCCAATCCAATCCGATCCGATCCAATCCAATACAATCCAATCCAATCCAATACAATCCAATCCAAGGAACGGCATCCAATCGAATCCAGTCCAAACCAATCCAATCGAATCGAATCCAATCCGATCCAAGTAACGGCATCCAATCCAATTCAATCAAATCCAATTCACTGCATCCGATCCAATCCAATCCAATCCAAGTAACCGCATCCAATCCAATCCAAGTAACGGCATCCAATCCAATCCTATCCAAGTAACCCCATCTAATCCAACCCAAGTCACGGCGTCCAATCCAATCCATCCCAATCCTTTCCAATCCAATCCAATCCAATCCAATCCCATCCAATCCAAGTAACGGCAACCAATCCAATCTAATCGAATCGAATCCAATCCAATCCAATCCAATCCAATTCAACTAACGGCATCCAATCCAATCCAATCAATTCCAATCCAATCCAAGAAACGGCATCCAATCCAATCCAATCCAATCCAATCCAAGGAACGGCATCCAATCCAATCCAATCCAATCCAACCCAATCCAATCCAATCCTAGTAACGGCTTCCAATCCAATCCAATCCAATCCAATCCAAGTAACGGCATCCAATCCAAACCAATACAATCCAATCCAATCCGATCCGATCCAATCCAATACAATCCAATCCAATCCAATCCAATCCAATCCAAGGAACGGCATCTATTCGAATCCAGTCCAAACCAATCCAATCGAATCGAATCCAATCCAATCCAATCCAAGTAACGGCATCCAATCCAATTCAATCAAATCCAATTCACTGCATCCGATCCAATCCAATCCGATCCAAGTAACCGCATCCAATGCAATCCAAGTAACGGCATCCAATCCAATCCTATCCAAGTAACCCCATTTAATCCAACCCAAGTAACGGCGTCCAATCCAATCCATCCCAATCCTTTCCAATTCAATCCAATCCAATCCAACCCATCCAATCCAAGTAACGGCAACCAATCCAATCTAATCGAATCCAATCGAATCCAATCCAATCCAATCCAATCCAATTCAACTAACGGCATCCAATCCAATCCAATCAAATCCAATCCAATCCAAGAAACGGCATCCAATCCAATCCAATCCAATCCAAATAACGGCATCCAATCCAATCCAATCTAATCCTATCCAATCCTATCCAATCCAAGTAACGGCATCCAATCCAATCGGATCGAATCGAATCGAATCGAATCGAATCCAATCCAATCCAATCCAATCCAAGTAACGGCATCCAATCCAATCCAATCCAATCTAATCCAATCCAAGTAAAGGCATCCAATCCAATCTAATCCAATCCAATCCAATCCAATCCAAGTAACTGCATCCAATCCAATCCAATCCAATTCACGTAACGGCATCCAAACCAGTCCAATCCAATCCAATCCGATCCAATTCAATCCAATCCAAGTAACGGCATCCAATCCAATGCAATCCAATCCAAGGAACGGCATCCAATCCAATCCAATCCAAGTAACCGCATCCAATCCAATCCAAGTAACGGCATCCAATCCAATCCAAGTAACGGCATCCAATCAAATCCAATCCAATCCATTCCAATCCAATCCAATCCTCGTAACGGCATCCAATCCAATCCAATCCAAGTAACGGCATCCAATCCAATCCAATCCATTCCAATCTAATGCAATCCAATCCAATCCAATCCAGGTAACGGCATCCAATCCAATTCAATCCAATCCATTCCAATCCAATAGAATCCAATACAATCCAAGTAAATACATCCAATCCAATCCAATACAATCCAATACAATCCAATCCAAGGAACGGCATCCAATCCAATCCAGTCCAATCCAGTCCAATCCAATCCAATCCAATCCAATCCAAGGAACGGCATCCCATCCAATCCAATCCAATCCAATCCAAGTAACGGCATCCAATCCAATCCAATCCAAGTCACGGCATCCAATCCAATCCAATCCAATCCAACCCATGTAACGGCATCCAAACCATACCAATCCAATCCAATTCAATCCAATTCAATTCAACCCATGTAACGGCATCGAATCCAATCCAATCCATTCCACTCCAATCCAAGTAACGGCATCCAATTCAATTCAATCAAATCCAATTAACGGCATCCGATCCAGTCCAGTCCAATCCAAGTAACCGCATCCAATCCAATCCAGGGAACGGCATCCAATCCAATTCAATCCAATCCATTCCAATCCAATAGAATCCAATACAATCCAAGTAAATACATCCAATCCAATCGAATCCAATCCACGTAACGGCATCCAATCCAATCCTATCCAAGTAACCCCATCCAATCCAATCCAAGTAACGGCATCCAATCCAATCCAATCCAATCCAAGTAACGGCATCCAATCCAATCCAATCCAATCCAATCCAATCCAATCCAATACAATCCAATCCATGTAACGGCATTCAATCCAATTCAATCCAATCCAATCCAGGTAACGGCATTCAATCCAATCCAATCCAATCCAATCCAAGTAAATGCATCCAATCCAATCTAATCCAATCCAATCCAATCCAATCCAAGTAACGGCATTCAATCCAATCCAATCCAATCCAATCCAAGTAAAGGCATCCAATACAATCTAATCCAATCCAATCCAATCCAATCCAAGTAACACCATTCCAATCCAATCCAATCCGATCCAATTCAATCCAATCCAAGTAACGGCATCCAATCCAATCCAATCCAATCCAATCCAAGGAACGGCATCCAATCCAATCCAATCCAAGTTACCGCATCCAATCCAATCCAAGTAACGGCATCCAATCCAATCCAATCCAATCCAATCCAAGTTACGGCATCCAATCAAATCCAATCCAATCCATTCCAATCCAATACAATCCTCGTAACGGCATCCAATCCAATCCAATCCAATCCAAGAAACGGCATCCAATCCAATCCAATCCAATCCAATCCAATCCAAGTAACGGCACCCAATCCAATTCAATCCAATTCAATCCAATCCAATCCAAGAAACGGCATCCAATCCAATCCCATCCAATCCTATCCAATCCAATCCAAGTAACGGCATCCAATCCAATCCAATCCAATCCAATCCTAGTAACGGCATCAAATCCAATCCAATCCAATCCAAGTAACGGCATCCAATCCAATCCAATCCAATCCGATCCGATCCAATCCAATACAATCCAATACAATCCAATACAAGGAACGGCATCCAATCCAATCCAGTCCAATCCAATCCAATCCAATCCAATCCAATCCAATCCAATCCAATCCAATCCAATCCAATCCAATCCAATCCAATCCAATTCAAGCAACGACATCCAATCCAATCCAATCCAATCCAATCCATGTAACGGCATTCAATCCAATCCAATCCAATCTATTCCAAGTAACGGGATTCAATCCAATCCAATCCAATCCAATCCAAGTAAAGGCATCCAATCCAATCTAATCCAATCCAATCCAATCCAATCCAAGTAACGGCATCCAATCCAATCCAATCCAATTCACGTAACGGCCTTCAAACCATTCCAATCCTATCCAATCCGATCCAATTCAATCCAATCCAAGTAACGGCATCCAATCCAATCCAATCCAATCCAATCCAAGGAACGGCATCCAATCCAATCCAATCCAAGTTACCGCATCCAATGCAATCCATGTAACGGCATCCAATCCAATCCAATCCAATCCAATCCAATCCAAGTTCCGGCATCCAATCAAATCCAATCCAATCCATTCCAATCCAATCCAATCCTCGTAACGGCATCCAATCCAATCCAATCCAATCCATGAAACGGCATCCAATCCAATCCAATCCAATCCAATCGAATCCAATCCAAGTAACGGCACCCAATCCAATTCAATCCAATTCAATCCAATCCAATCCAAGAAACGGCATCCAATCCAATCCCATCCAATCCTATCCAATCCAATCCAAGTAACGGCATCCAATCCAATCCAATCCAATCCAATCCTAGTAACGGCATCAAATCCAATCCAATCCAATCCAAGTAACGGCATCCAATCCAATCCAATCCAATCCGATCCGATCCAATCCAATCCAATCCAATACAATCCAATCCAAGGAACGGCATCCAATCCAATCCAGTCCAATCCAATCCAATCCAATCCAATCCAATCCAATCCAATCCAAGGAACGGCATCCAATCCAATCCAATCCAATCAAATCCAATCCAAGTAACGGCATCCAATCCAATCCAATCCAATTCAATCCAATCCAAGTAACGGCATCCAATCCAATCCATTTCAATCCAATCCAATCCAATCCAAGTAACGGCATCCAATCCAATCCAATCCAATCCAAGTAACGGCATCCAATCCAATGCAATCCAATCCAATCCAAGTAACGGCATCCAATCCAATACAATCCAATACAATCCAATCGAAGTAACGGCATCCAATCCAATCCAATCCAATCCAAGTTATGGCATCCAATCCAATCCATCCCAAGGAACGGCACCCAAATCAGTCCAATCCAATCCAAACCACTCCAATTCAATCTATTCCAAGTAACGGCAACCAATCCAATCCAATCCAATCCAATCCAATCCAATCCAATACAAGTAACGGCATCCAATCCAATCCAAGTAACGGCATCCAATCCAATCCAATCCAATCCAATCCTATCCAATCCAATCCAATCCAATTAACCGCATCCAATCCAATCCAATCCAATCAAATACAATCCAAACCAAGTCACGGCATCCAATCCAATCCAATTCAATCCAACCCATGTAACGGCATCCAATTCAATTCAATCAACTCCAATTAACGGCATCCGATCCAATCCAATCCAATCCAAGTAACCGCATCCAATCCAATCCAAGTACCGGCATCCAATCCAATCCAATCCAATCCAATCCAACAGAATACAATCCAATCCAAGTAAATACATCCAATCCAATCCAATCCAATCCAAGTAACGGCATCCAATCCAATCCTATCCAAATAACCGCATCCAATCCAATCCAAATAACGGCATTCAATCCAATCGAATCCAATCTAATACAAGTAACGGCATCCAATCCAATCCAATCCAATCCAATCCAATTCAATCCAATCCAATCTAATCCAATCCAATCCAATCCAATCCAATGCAATCCAATCCAAGTAACGGAATCCAATCCAATCCAGTCCAATTCAATCCAAGTAACGGCATCCAATCCAATCCAATCCAATCCAATCCAAGTAAAGGCATCCAATCCAACCTAATCCAATCCAATCAAATCCAATCCAAGTAACGGCATCCAATCCAATCCAATCCAATTCACGTAACGGCATCCAAACCAATCCAATCCAATCCAATCCGATCCAATTCAATCCAATCCAAGTAACGGCATCCAATCCAATCCAATCCAAGGAACGGCGTCCAATCCAATCCAATCCAAGTAACCGCATCCAATACAATCCAAGTAACGGCACCCAATCCAATCCAATCCAATACAATCCAAGCATCGGCATCCAATCAAATCCAATCCAATCCATTCCAATCCAATCCAATCCTCGTAACGGCATCCAACCCAATCCAATCCAGGTAACGGCATCCAATCCAACCCAATCCAATCCAATCCAATCCAAGTAACGGCATCCAATCCAATCCAATCCAATCCAATCCAATGCAATCCAATCCAATCCAAGTAACGGCATCCAATCCAATCCCATCCAATCCTATCCAATCCAATCCAAGGAACGGCATCCGATCCAATCCAATCCAATCCAATCCAATCCAATCCTAGTAACGGCATCCAATCCAACTCAATCCCACCCAAGTAACGGCATCCAATCCAATCCAATCCAATCTAATCCAATCCGATCCGATCCAATCCAATCCAATCCAATCCAATCCAAGTAACGGCATCCAATCCAATCCAATCCAATCCAATCCAATGCAATCCAATCCAATCCAGGTAACGGCATTCAATCCAATCCAATCCAATCCAATCCAATCCAAGTAAATGCATCCAATCCAATCTAATCCAATAGAATCCAATACAATCCAAGTAAATACATCCAATCCAATCCAATACAATCCAATACAATCCAATCCAAGGAACGGCATCCAATCCAATCCAGTCCAATCCAGTCCAATCCAATCCAATCCAATCCAATCCAAGGAACGGCATCCCATCCAATCCAATCCAATCCAATCCAAGTAACGGCATCCAATCCAATCCAATCCAAGTCACGGCATCCAATCCAATCCAATCCAATCCAACCCATGTAACGGCATCCAAACCATACCAATCCAATCCAATTCAATCCAATTCAATTCAACCCATGTAACGGCATCGAATCCAATCCAATCCATTCCACTCCAATCCAAGTAACGGCATCCAATTCAATTCAATCAAATCCAATTAACGGCATCCGATCCAGTCCAGTCCAATCCAAGTAACCGCATCCAATCCAATCCAGGGAACGGCATCCAATCCAATTCAATCCAATCCATTCCAATCCAATAGAATCCAATACAATCCAAGTAAATACATCCAATCCAATCGAATCCAATCCACGTAACGGCATCCAATCCAATCCTATCCAAGTAACCCCATCCAATCCAATCCAAGTAACGGCATCCAATCCAATCCAATCCAATCCAAGTAACGGCATCCAATCCAATCCAATCCAATCCAATCCAATTCAATCTAATCCAATCCAATCCAATACAATCCAATCCATGTAACGGCATTCAATCCAATTCAATCCAATCCAATCCAGGTAACGGCATTCAATCCAATCCAATCCAATCCAATCCAAGTAAATGCATCCAATCCAATCTAATCCAATCCAATCCAATCCAATCCAAGTAACGGCATTCAATCCAATCCAATCCAATCCAATCCAAGTAAAGGCATCCAATACAATCTAATCCAATCCAATCCAATCCAATCCAAGTAACACCATTCCAATCCAATCCAATCCGATCCAATTCAATCCAATCCAAGTAACGGCATCCAATCCAATCCAATCCAATCCAATCCAAGGAACGGCATCCAATCCAATCCAATCCAAGTTACCGCATCCAATCCAATCCAAGTAACGGCATCCAATCCAATCCAATCCAATCCAATCCAAGTTACGGCATCCAATCAAATCCAATCCAATCCATTCCAATCCAATACAATCCTCGTAACGGCATCCAATCCAATCCAATCCAATCCAAGAAACGGCATCCAATCCAATCCAATCCAATCCAATCCAATCCAATCCAAGTAACGGCACCCAATCCAATTCAATCCAATTCAATCCAATCCAATCCAAGAAACGGCATCCAATCCAATCCCATCCAATCCTATCCAATCCAATCCAAGTAACGGCATCCAATCCAATCCAATCCAATCCAATCCTAGTAACGGCATCAAATCCAATCCAATCCAATCCAAGTAACGGCATCCAATCCAATCCAATCCAATCCGATCCGATCCAATCCAATACAATCCAATACAATCCAATACAAGGAACGGCATCCAATCCAATCCAGTCCAATCCAATCCAATCCAATCCAATCCAATCCAATCCAATCCAATCCAATCCAATCCAATCCAATTCAAGCAACGACATCCAATCCAATCCAATCCAATCCAATCCATGTAACGGCATTCAATCCAATCCAATCCAATCTATTCCAAGTAACGGGATTCAATCCAATCCAATCCAATCCAATCCAAGTAAAGGCATCCAATCCAATCTAATCCAATCCAATCCAATCCAATCCAAGTAACGGCATCCAATCCAATCCAATCCAATTCACGTAACGGCCTTCAAACCATTCCAATCCTATCCAATCCGATCCAATTCAATCCAATCCAAGTAACGGCATCCAATCCAATCCAATCCAATCCAATCCAAGGAACGGCATCCAATCCAATCCAATCCAAGTTACCGCATCCAATGCAATCCATGTAACGGCATCCAATCCAATCCAATCCAATCCAATCCAATCCAAGTTCCGGCATCCAATCAAATCCAATCCAATCCATTCCAATCCAATCCAATCCTCGTAACGGCATCCAATCCAATCCAATCCAATCCATGAAACGGCATCCAATCCAATCCAATCCAATCCAATCGAATCCAATCCAAGTAACGGCACCCAATCCAATTCAATCCAATTCAATCCAATCCAATCCAAGAAACGGCATCCAATCCAATCCCATCCAATCCTATCCAATCCAATCCAAGTAACGGCATCCAATCCAATCCAATCCAATCCAATCCAATCCTAGTAACGGCATCAAATCCAATCCAATCCAATCCAAGTAACGGCATCCAATCCAATCCAATCCAATCCGATCCGATCCAATCCAATCCAATCCAATACAATCCAATCCAAGGAACGGCATCCAATCCAATCCAGTCCAATCCAATCCAATCCAATCCAATCCAATCCAATCCAATCCAAGGAACGGCATCCAATCCAATCCAATCCAATCAAATCCAATCCAAGTAACGGCATCCAATCCAATCCAATCCAATTCAATCCAATCCAAGTAACGGCATCCAATCCAATCCATTTCAATCCAATCCAATCCAATCCAAGTAACGGCATCCAATCCAATCCAATCCAATCCAAGTAACGGCATCCAATCCAATGCAATCCAATCCAATCCAAGTAACGGCATCCAATCCAATACAATCCAATACAATCCAATCGAAGTAACGGCATCCAATCCAATCCAATCCAATCCAAGTTATGGCATCCAATCCAATCCATCCCAAGGAACGGCACCCAAATCAGTCCAATCCAATCCAAACCACTCCAATTCAATCTATTCCAAGTAACGGCAACCAATCCAATCCAATCCAATCCAATCCAATCCAATCCAATCCAATACAAGTAACGGCATCCAATCCAATCCAAGTAACGGCATCCAATCCAATCCAATCCAATCCAATCCTATCCAATCCAATCCAATCCAAGTAACCGCATCCAATCCAATCCAATCCAATCAAATACAATCCAAACCAAGTCACGGCATCCAATCCAATCCAATTCAATCCAACCCATGTAACGGCATCCAATTCAATTCAATCAACTCCAATTAACGGCATCCGATCCAATCCAATCCAATCCAAGTAACCGCATTAAATCCAATCCAAGTACCGGCATCCAATCCAATCCAATCCAATCCAATCCAACAGAATACAATCCAATCCAAGTAAATACATCCAATCCAATCCAATCCAATCCAAGTAACGGCATCCAATCCAATCCTATCCAAATAACCGCATCCAATCCAATCCAAATAACGGCATTCAATCCAATCGAATCCAATCTAATACAAGTAACGGCATCCAATCCAATCCAATCCAATCCAATCCAATTCAATCCAATCCAATCTAATCCAATCCAATCCAATCCAATCCAATCCAATCCAAGTAACGGAATCCAATCCAATCCAGTCCAATTCAATCCAAGTAACGGCATCCAATCCAATCCAATCCAATCCAATCCAAGTAAAGGCATCCAATCCAACCTAATCCAATCCAATCAAATCCAATCCAAGTAACGGCATCCAATCCAATCCAATCCAATTCACGTAACGGCATCCAAACCAATCCAATCCAATCCAATCCGATCCAATTCAATCCAATCCAAGTAACGGCATCCAATCCAATCCAATCCAAGGAACGGCGTCCAATCCAATCCAATCCAAGTAACCGCATCCAATACAATCCAAGTAACGGCACCCAATCCAATCCAATCCAATACAATCCAAGCATCGGCATCCAATCAAATCCAATCCAATCCATTCCAATCCAATCCAATCCTCGTAACGGCATCCAATCCAATCCAATCCAGGTAACGGCATCCAATCCAACCCAATCCAATCCAATCCAATCCAAGTAACGGCATCCAATCCAATCCAATCCAATCCAATGCAATCCAATCCAATCCAAGTAACGGCATCCAATCCAATCCCATCCAATCCTATCCAATCCAATCCAAGGAACGGCATCCGATCCAATCCAATCCAATCCAATCCAATCCAATCCTAGTAACGGCATCCAATCCAACTCAATCCCACCCAAGTAACGGCATCCAATCCAATCCAATCCAATCTAATCCAATCCGATCCGATCCAATCCAATACAATCCAATACAATACAATCCAAGGAACGGCATCCAATCCAATCCAGTCCAATCAATTCCCAGCCAATCCAATCCAATCCAATCCAATCCAAGGAACGGCATCCAATCCAATCCAATTCAATCCAAGTAACGGCATCCAATCCAATCCTATCCAATTCAATCCAATCCAGGTCACGGCATCCAATCCAATCCAATCCAATCCAACCCATGTAACGGCATCCAAACCATACCAATCCAATCCAATTCAATCCAATTCAATCCAACCCATGTAACGGCATCGAATCCAATCCAATCCAATCCACTCCAATCCAATTAACGGCATCCAATTCAATTCAATCAAATCCAATTAACGGCATCCGATCCAATCCAATCCAATCCACGTAACCGCATCCAATCCACTCCAAGTAACGGCATCCAATCCAATCCAATCCAATCCAATCCAATCCAATCCAATCCAATCCAATCCAATAGAATCCAATACAATCCAAGTAAATACATCCAATCCAAGCCAATCCAATCCACGTAACGGCATCCAATCCAATCCTATCCAAGTAACCCCATCCAATCCATTCCAAGTAACGGCATCCAATCCAATCCAATCCACGTTACGGCATCCAATCCAATCCAATCCAATCCAATTCAATCCAATACAATCTAATCCAATCCAATCGAATCGAATCCAATCCAATCCAATCCAATCCAATCCAATCCAATTCAATCCAATCCAATCTAATCCAATCCAATCCAATCCAATCCAAGTAACGGAATCCAATCCAATCCAATCCAATCCAATCCAAGGAACGGCATCCAATCCAATCCAATCCAAGTAACGGCATCCAATCCAATCCAATCCAATGCAATCCAATCCAATCCAAGTAATGGCATCCAATCCAATCCCATCCAATCCAATCCAATCCAATCCAATCCTTGTAACGGCATCCAATCCAATCCAACCCAATCCAAGTAACGGCATCCAATCCAATCCAATCCAATCCAATCCGATCCGATCCAATCCAATCCAATCCAATACAATCCAATCCAAGGAACGGCATCCAGTCCAATCCAGTCCAATCCAATCCAATCCAATCCAATCCAATCCAATCCAATCCAATCCATTCCAATCCAATCCAATCCAATCCAATCCAAACCAAGGAACGGCATCCAATCCAATCCAATCCAATCCAATCCAATCCAATCCAAGTAACGGCACCCAATCCAATCCAATCCAATTCAATCCAATCCAAGTAACGGCATCCAATCCAATCCAATTCAATCCAATCCAATCCAATCCAAGTAACGGCATCCAATCCAATCCAATCCAATCCAATCCAAGTCACGGCATCCAATCCAATGCAATCCAATCCAATCCATGTAACGGCATCCAATCCAATACAATCCAATACAATCCAATCCAATCCAATCCAAGTAACGGCATCCAATCCAATCCAATCCAAGTAACGACATCCAATCCAATCCAATCCAATCCAATCCAATCCAAGTAACGGCATCCAATCCAATCCAATCCAATCCAATCCATCCCAAGTCACGGCATCCAAATCAGACCAATGCAATCCAATCCACTCCAATTCAATCTATTCCAAATAACGGCAACCAATCCAATCCAATCCAATCCAATCCAATCCAATCCAATCCTATCCAATCCAATCCAAGTAACGGCATCCAATCCCATCCAAGTAATGGCATCCAATCCAATCCAATCCAATCCAATCCTATCCAATCCAATCCAATCCAATCCAATCCAATCCAATTAACCGCATCCAATCCAATCCAATCCAATCAAATCAAATCCAATCCAAGTTACGGCATCCAATCACGTCCAATCCAATCCAATGCAATGCAATCTAATCCAATCCAATCCAAACCAAGTCACGGCATCCAATTCAATTCAATCAAATCCAATTAACGGCATCCGATCCAATCCAATCCAATCCAAGTAACCGCATCTAATCCAATCCAAGTAATGGCATCCAATCGAATCCAATCCAATTCAATACAATCTAATAGAATCCAATACAATCCAAATAAATACATTCAATCCAATCCAATCCAAGTAACGGCATCCAATCCAATCCAATCCAATCCAATCCAAGTAACGGCATCCAATCCAATGCAATCCAATCCAATCCAAGTAACGGCATCCAATCCAATCCCATCCAATCCTATCCAATCCAATCCAAGTAACGGCATCCGATCCAATACAATCCAATCCAATCCAATCCAATCCTAGTAACGGCATCCAATCCAACTCAATCCAATCCAAGTAACGGCATCCAATCCAATCCAATCCAATCTAATCCAATCCGATCCGATCCAATCCAATACAATCCACTACAATACAATCCAAGGAACGGCATCCAATCCAATCCAGTCCAATCCATTCCCAGCCAATCCAATCCAATCCAATCCAATCCAAGGAACGGCATCCAATCCAATCCAATCCAATCCAAGTAACGGCATCCAATCCAATCCAATCCAATCCAATAGAATCCAATACAATCCAAGTAAATACATCCAATCCAATCCAATCCACGTAACGGCATCCAATCCAATCCTATCCAAGTAACCCCATCCAATCCAATCCAAGTAACGGCATCCAATCCAATCCAATCCAAGTAACGGCATCCAATCCAATCCAATCCAATCCAATCCAATCCAATTCAATCCAATCCAATCTAATCCAATCCAATCGAATCCAATCCAATCCAATCCAATCCAATCCAAGTAACGGCATTCAATCCAATCCAATCCAATCCAGTCCAAGTAACGGCATTCAATCCAATCCAATCCAATCCAATCCAAGTAAAGGCATCCAATCCAATCTAATCCAATCCAATCCAATCCGATCCAATTCAATCCAATCCAAGTAACGGCATCCAATCCAATCCAATCCAATCCAAGGAACGGCATCCAATCCAATCCAATCCAAGTTACCGCATCCAATACAATCCAAGTAACGGCATCCAATCCAATCCAATCCAATCCAATCCAATCCAAGTAACGGCATCCAATCAAATCCAATCCAATCCATTCCAATTCAATCCAATCCTCGTAACGGCATCCAATCCAATCCAATCCAATCCAAGCAACGGCATCCAATCCAATCCAATCCAATCCAATCCAAGTAACGGCATCCAATCCAATCCAATCCAATGCAATCCAATCCAATCCAAGTAATGGCATCCAATCCAATCCCATCCAATCCAATCCAATCCAATCCAATCCAATCCTTGTAACGGCATCCAATCCAATCCAACCCAATCCAAGTAACGGCATCCAATCCAATCCAATCCAATCCAATCCGATCCGATCCAATCCAATCCAATCCAATACAATCCAATCCAAGGAACGGCATCCAGTCCAATCCAGTCCAGTCCAATCCAATCCAATCCAATCCAATCCAATCCAATCCAATCCAATCCAATCCAATCCAATCCAATCCATTCCAATCCAATCCAATCCAATCCAATCCAAACCAAGGAACGGCATCCAATCCAATCCAATCCAATCCAATCCAATCGAAGTAACGGCACCCAATCCAATCCAATCCAATTCAATCCAATCCAAGTAACGGCATCCAATCCAATCCAATCCAATCCAATCCAAGTCACGGCATCCAATCCAATGCAATCCAATCCAATCCATGTAACGGCATCCAATCCAATACAATCCAATACAATCCAATCCAATCCAATCCAAGTAACGGCATCCAATCCAATCCAAGTAACGGCATCCAATCCAATCCAATCCAATCTAATCCAATCCAATCCAAGTAACGGCATCCAATCCAATCCAATCCAATCCAATCCATCCCAAGTCACGGCATCCAAATCAGACCAATGCAATCCAATCCACTCCAATTCAATCTATTCCAAGTAACGGCAACCAATCCAATCCAATCCAATCCAATCCAATCCAATCCTATCCAATCCAATCCAAGTAACGGCATCAAATCCCATCCAAGTAATGGCATCCAATCCAATCCAATACAATCCAATCCTATCCAATCCAATCCAATCCAATCCAATTAACCGCATCCAATCCAATCCAATCCAATCAAATCAAATCCAATCCAAGTTACGG
The DNA here is from genome assembly GCF_964213995.1 of Mustelus asterias. NCBI lineage: Eukaryota > Metazoa > Chordata > Chondrichthyes > Carcharhiniformes > Triakidae > Mustelus > Mustelus asterias. The sequence continues at coordinate 27,888,337 of NC_135821.1, read as the reverse complement.
CATCCAATCACGTCCAATCCAATTCAATGCAATGCAATCTAATCCAATCCAATCCAAACCAAGTCACGGCATCCAATTCAATTCAATCAAATCCAATTAACGCCATCCGATCCAATCCAATCCAATCCAAGTAACCGCATCTAATCCAATCCAAGTAACGGCATCCAATCGAATCCAATCCAATTCAATACAATCTAATAGAATCCAATACAATCCAAATAAATACATTCAATCCAATCCAATCCAAGTAACGGCATCCAATCCAATCCTATCCAAGTAACCCCATCCAATCCATTCCAAGTAACGGCATCCAATCCAATCCAATCCAATCCAAGGAACGGCATCCAATGCAATCCAATCCAATCCAATCCATCCAATCCAATCCAATTCAATCCAATCCAATCTAATCCAATCCAATCGAATCCAATCCAATCCAATCCAACCCAATCCAATGCAATCCAAGTAACGGCATCCAATACAATCCAAACCAATCCAATCCAATCCAAGTAACGGCATCCAATCCATTCCAACCCAATCCAATCCAATCCAATCCAATCCAAGTAAAGGCATCCAATCCAATCTAATCCAATCCAATCCAATCCAAATAACGGCATCCAATCCAATGCAATCCAATCCAAGGAACGGCGTCCAATCCAATCCAATCCAAGTAACCGCATCCAATCCAATCCAAGTAACGGCACCCAATCCAATACAATCCAATCCAATCCAAGTATCGGCATCCAATCAAATCCAATCCAATCCATTCCAATCCAATCCAATCCTCGTAACGGCATCCAATCCAATCCAATCCAAGTAACGGCATCCAATCCAATCCAATCCAATCCAATCCAAGTAACGGCATCCAATCCAATGCAATCCAATCCAATCCAAGTAACGGCATCCAATCCAATCCCATCCAATCCTATCCAATCCAATCCAAGTAACGGCATCCGATCCAATACAATCCAATCCAATCCAATCCAATCCTAGTAACGGCATCCAATCCAACTCAATCCAATCCAAGTAACGGCATCCAATCGAATCCAATCCAATCTAATCCAATCCGATCCGATCCAATCCAATACAATCCACTACAATACAATCCAAGGAACGGCATCCAATCCAATCCAGTCCAATCCATTCCCAGCCAATCCAATCCAATCCAATCCAATCCAATCCAAGGAACGGCATCCAATCCAATCCAATTCAATCCAAGTAACGGCATCCAATCCAATCCAATCCAATTCAATCCAATCCAGGTCACGGCATCCAATCCAATCCAATCCAACCCATGTAACGGCATCCAAACCATACCAATCCAATCCAATTCAATTCAATTCAATCCAACCCATGTAACGGCATCGAATCCAATCCAATCCACTCCAATCCAATTAACGGCATCCAATTCAATTCAATCAAATCCAATTAACGGCATCCGATCCAGTCCAATCCAATCCAAGTAACCGCATCCAATCCACTCCAAGTAACGGCATCCAATCCAATCCAATCCAATCCAATCCAATCCAATAGAATCCAATACAATCCAAGTAAATACATCCAATCCAATCCAATCCAATCCACGTAACGGCATCCAATCCAATCCTATCCAAGTAACCCCATCCAATCCAATCCAATCCATTCCAATCCAATCCAATCCAATCCAATCCAAACCAAGGAACGGCATCCAATCCAATCCAATCCAATCCAATCCAATCCAATCCAAGTAACGGCACCCAATCCAATCCAATCCAATTCAATCCAATCCAAGTAACGGCATCCAATCCAATCCAATTCAATCCAATCCAATCCAATCCAAGTAACGGCATCCAATCCAATCCAATCCAATCCAATCCAAGTCACGGCATCCAATCCAATGCAATCCAATCCAATCCATGTAACGGCATCCAATCCAATACAATCCAATACAATCCAATCCAATCCAATCCAAGTAACGGCATCCAATCCAATCCAATCCAAGTAACGGCATCCAATCCAATCCAATCCAATCCAATCCAAGTAACGGCATCCAATCCAATCCAATCCAATCCAATCCATCCCAAGTCACGGCATCCAAATCAGACAAATGCAATCCAATCCACTCCAATTCAATCTATTCCAAGTAACGGCAACCAATCCAATCCAATCCAATCCAATCCAATCCAATCCTATCCAATCCAATCCAAGTAACGGCATCCAATCCCATCCAAGTAATGGCATCCAATCCAATCCAATCCAATCCAATCCAATCCTATCCAATCCAATCGAATCCAATCCAATCCAATTAACCGCATCCAATCCAATCCAATCCAATCAAATCAAATCCAATCCAAGTTACGGCATCCAATCACGTCCAATCCAATCCAATGCAATGCAATCTAATCCAATACAATCCAAACCAAGTCACGGCATCCAATTCAATTCAATCAAATCCAATTAACGGCATCCGATCCAATCCAATCCAATCCAAGTAACCGCATCTAATCCAATCCAAGTAACGGCATCCAATCGAATCCAATCCAATTCAATACAATCTAATAGAATCCAATACAATCCAAATAAATACATTCAATCCAATCCAATCCAAGTAACGGCATCCAATCCAATCCTATCCAAGTAACCCCATCCAATCCATTCCAAGTAACGGCATCCAATCCAATCCAATCCAATCCAAGGAACGGCATCCAATGCAATCCAATCCAATCCAATCCATCCAATCCAATCCAATTCAATCCAATCCAATCTAATCCAATCCAATCCAATCCAATCCAATCCAATCCAATCCAACCCAATCCAATGCAATCCATGTAACGGCATCCAATACAATCCAATCCAATCCAATCCAAGTAACGGCATCCAATCCATTCCAACCCAATCCAATCCAATCCAATCCAATCCAATCCAAGTAAAGGCATCCAATCCAATCTAATCCAATGCAATCCAATCCAAATAACGGCATCCAATCCAATCCAATCCAATCCAAGGAACGGCGTCCAATCCAATCCAATCCAAGTAACCGCATCCAATCCAATCCAAGTAACGGCACCCAATCCAATACAATCCAATCCAATCCAAGTATCGGCATCCAATCAAATCCAATCCAATCCATTCCAATCCAATCCAATCCTCGTAACGGCATCCAATCCAATCCAATCCAAGTAACGGCATCCAATCCAATCCAATCCAATCCATTCCAATCCAAGTAACGGCATCCAATCCAATGCAATCCAATCCAATCCAAGTAACGGCATCCAATCCAATCCCATCCAATCCTATCCAATCCAATCCAAGTAACGGCATCCGATCCAATACAATCCAATCCAATCCAATCCTAGTAACGGCATCCAGTCCAACTCAATCCAATCCAAGTACCGGCATCCAATCCAATCCAATCCAATCTAATCCAATCCGATCCGATCCAATCCAATACAATCCACTACAATACAATCCAAGGAACGGCATCCAATCCAATCCAGTCCAATCCATTCCCAGCCAATCCAATCCAATCCAATCCAATTCAAGGAACGGCATCCAATCCAATCCAATCCAATCCAAGTAACGGCATCCAATCCAATCCAATCCCATTCAATCCAATCCAGGTCACGGCATCCAATCCAATCCAATCCAACCCATGTAGAACATAGAACATAGAACATTACAGCGCAGAACAGGCCCTTCGGCCCACGATGTTGCACCGACCAGTTAAAAAAAAAAACTGTGACCCTCCAACCTAAACCAATTTCTTTTCGTCCATGAACCTATCTACGGATCTCTTAAACGCCCCCAAACTAGGCGCATTTACTACTGATGCTGGCAGGGCATTCCAATCCCTCACCACCCTCTGGGTAAAGAACCTACCCCTGACATCGGTTCTATAACTACCCCCCCTCAATTTAAAGCCATGCCCCCTCGTGCTGGATTTCTCCATCAGAGGAAAAAGGCTATCACTATCCACCCTATCTAAACCTCTAATCATCTTATATGTTTCAATAAGATCCCCTCTTAGCCGCCGCCTTTCCAGCGAAAACAATCCCAAATCCCTCAGCCTCTCCTCATAGGATCTCCCCTCCATACCAGGCAACATCCTGGTAAACCTCCTCTGCACCCTCTCCAAAGCCTCCACATCCTTCCTGTAATGTGGGGACCAGAACTGCACACAGTACTCCAAGTGCGGCCGCACCAGAGTTGTGTACAGTTGCAACATAACGCTACGACTCCTAAATTCAATCCCCCTACCAATAAACGCCAAGACACCATATGCCTTCTTAACAACCTTATCTACTTGATTCCCAACTTTCAGGGATCTATGCACACATACACCTAGATCCCTCTGCTCCTCCACACTATTCAAAGTCCTCCCGTTAGCCCTATACTCAACACATCTGTTATTCCTACCAAAGTGAATTACCTCACACTTCTCCGCATTAAACTCCATCCGCCACCTCTCGGCCCAACTTTGCAACCTGTCTAAGTCTTCCTGCAAACTACGACACCCTTCCTCACTGTCTACCACACCACCGACTTTGGTGTCATCAGCAAATTTGCTAATCCACCCAACTATACCCTCATCCAGATCATTCAGTAACGGCATCCAAACCATACCAATCCAATCCAATTCAATCCAATTCAATCCAACCCATGTAACGGCATCGAATCCAATCCAATCCACTCCAATCCAATTAACGGCATCCAATTCAATTCAATCAAATCCAATTAACGGCATCCGATCCAGTCCAATCCAATCCAAGTAACCGCATCCAATCCACTCCAAGTAACGGCATCCAATCCAATCCAATCCAATCCAATCCAATCCAATAGAATCCAATACAATCCAAGTAAATACATCCAATCCAATCCAATCCAATCCACGTAACGGCATCCAATCCAATCCTATCCAAGTAACCCCATCCAATCCAATCCAAGTAACGGCATCCAATCCAATCCAATCCAAGTAACGGCATCCAATCCAATCCAATCCAATCCAATCCAATCCAATCCAATTCAATCCAATCCAATCTAATCCAATCCAATCGAATCCAATCCAATCCAATCCAATCCAAGTAACGGCATTCAATCCAATCCAATCCAATCCAGTCCAAGTAACGGCATTCAATCCAATCCAATCCAATCCAAGTAAAGGCATCCAATCCAATCTAATCCAATCCAATCCAATCCGATCCAATTCAATCCAATCCAAGTAACGGCATCCAATCCAATCCAATCCAATCCAAGGAACGGCATCCAATCCAATCCAATCCAAGTTACCGCATCCAATACAATCCAAGTAACGGCATCCAATCCAATCCAATCCAATCCAATCCAATCCAATCCAAGTAACGGCATCCAATCAAATCCAATCCAATCCATTCCAATTCAATCCAATCCTCGTAACGGCATCCAATCCAATCCAATCCAATCCAAGAAACGGCATCCAATCCAATCCAATCCAATCCAATCCAAGTAACGGCATCCAATCCAATCCAATCCAATGCAATCCAATCCAATCCAAGTAATGGCATCCAATCCAATCCCATCCAATCCAATCCAATCCAATCCAATCCTTGTAACGGCATCCAATCCAATCCAACCCAATCCAAGTAACGGCATCCAATCCAATCCAATCCAATCCGATCCGATCCTATCCAATCCAACCCAATACAATCCAATCCAATCCAAGGAACGGCATCCAGTCCAATCCAGTCCAATCCAATCCAATCCAATCCAATCCAATCCAATCCATTCCAATCCAATCCAATCCAATCCAAACCAAGGAACGGCATCCAATCCAATCCAATCCAATCCAATCCAATCCAAGTAACGGCACCCAATCCAATCCAATCCAATTCAATCCAATCCAACTAACGGCATCCAATCCAATCCAATTCAATCCAATCCAATCCAATCCAAGTAACGGCATCCAATCCAATCCAATCCAATCCAAGTCACGGCATCCAATCCAATGCAATCCAATCCAATCCATGTAACGGCATCCAATCCAATACAATCCAATCCAAGTAACGGCATCCAATCCAATCCAATCCAAGTAACGGCATCCAATCCAATCCAATCCAATCCAATCCAATCCAATCCAAGTAACGGCATCCAATCCAATCCAATCCAATCCAATCCATCCCAAGTCACGGCATCCAAATCAGACCAATCCAATCCAATCCACTCCAATTCAATCTATTCCAAGTAACGGCAACCAATCCAATCCAATCCAATCCAATCCTATCCAATCCAATCCAAGTAACGGCATCCAATCCCATCCAAGTAATGGCATCCAATCCAATCCAATCCAATCCAATCCTATCCAATCCAATGCAATCCAATCCAATCCAATCCAATCCAATACAATCCAATTAACCGCATCCAATCCAATCCAATCCAATCAAATCAAATCCAATCCAAGTTACGGCATCCAATCACGTCCAATTCAATCCAATCCAATGCAATCTAATCCAATCCAATCCAAACCAAGTCACGGCATCCAATTCAATTCAATCAAATCCAATTAACGGCATCCGATCCAATCCAATCCAAGTAACCGCATCTAATCCAATCCAAGTAACGGCATCCAATCGAATCCAATCCAATTCAATACAATCTAATAGAATCCAATACAATCCAAATAAATACATTCAATCCAATCCAATCCAAGTAACGGCATCCAATCCAATCCTATCCAAGTAACCCCATCCAATCCATTCCAAGTAACGGCATCCAATCCAATCCAATCCAATCCAAGGAACGGCATCCAATGCAATCCAATCCAATCCAATCCATCCAATCCAATCCAATTCAATCCAATCCAATCTAATCCAATCCAATCGAATCCAATCCAATCCAATCCAATCCAACCCAATCAAATGCAATCCAAGTAACGGCATCCAATACAATCCAATCCAATCCAATCCAAGTAACGGCATCCAATCCATTCCAACCCAATCCAATCCAATCCAATCCAATCCAAGTAAAGGCATCCAATCCAATCTAATCCAATCCAATCCAATCCAAGTAACGGCATCCAATCCAATCCAATTCACGTAACGGCATCCAAACCAGTCCAATCCAATCCCATCCGATCCCATTCAATCCAATCCAATCCAATCCAATCCAAGGAACGCCATCCAATCCAATCCAATCCAAGTAACCGCATCCAATCCAATCCAAGTAACGGCATCCAATCCAATCCAATCCAATCCAAGTAACGGCATCCAATCCTATCCAATCCAATGCAATCCAATCCAATCCAAGTAACGACATCCAATCCAATCCCATCCAACCGTATCCAATCCAATCCAAGTAACGGCATCCAATCCAATCCAATCCAATCCTAGTAACGGCATCCAATCCAATCCAATCCAATCCAAGTAACGGCATCCAATCCAATACAATCCAATTCAATCCGATCCGATCCACTCCAATACAATCCAATACAATCCAATCCAAGGAACGGCATCCAATCCAATCCAGTCCAAACCAATCCAATCCAATCCAATCCACTCCAATCCAATCCAATCGAATCCAATCCAAGGACCGGCATCCAATCCAATCCAATCAAATCCAATTCAATCTAATCCAATCCAATCCAATTCAATCCAATCCAATCCAATCAAAGTAACGGCATCCAATCCAATAAAATCCAATTCAATCCAATACAAGTAACGGCATCCAATCCAATCCAATTCAATCCAATCCAATCCAATCCACTCCAAGTAACGGCATCCAATCCAATCCAATCCAATCCAATCCAATCCAAGTAACGGCATCCAATCCAATGCAATCCAAACCAATCCAAGTAACGGCATCCAATGCAATCCAATCTAATACAATCCAATACAATCCAATCCAAGTAACGGCATCCAATCCAATCCAAACCAATCCAAGTAACGGCATCCAATCCAATCCAATCCAATCGAAGTAACGGCATCCCATCCAATCCAATCCAATCCAATCCAATCCAATCCAAGTAACGGCATCCAATCCAATCAAATCCAATCCAATCCATCCCAAGTAACGGCATCCAAATCAGTCCAATCCAATCCAATACACTGCAATTCAATCTATTCCACGTAACGGCAACCAATCCAGTCCAATCCAATCCAATCCAATCCTATCCAATCCAATCCAATCCAAGTAACCGCATCCAATCCAATCCAATCCAATCAAATCAAATCCAATCAAAGTTACGGCATCCAATTACGTCCAATCCAATCCAATCCAATGCAATCTAATCCAATCCAATCCATTCCAAGTCATGGCATCCAGTCCAATCCAATCCAATCCAATCCAAACAAAGTCACGGCATCCAATCCAATCCAATTCAATCCAACCCATGTAACGGCATCGAATCCAATCCAAGCCAATCCAAGGAACGGCATCTAATTCAATTCAATCAAATCCAAGTAACCGCATCCAATCCAATCCAAGTAACGGCATCCAATCCAATCCAATCCAATCCAATACAATCCAATCCAATAGAATCCAATACAATCCAAGTAAATACATCCAATCCAATACAATACAATCCAAGTAACGGCATCCAATCGAATCCAATCCAATCCAATCCAATTCAATCCAATCCAATCTAATCAGATCCAATCGAATCCAATCGAATACAATCCAATCCAATGCAATCCAATCCAAGTAACGGCATCCAATCCAATCCAATCCAGGTAACGGCATCCAATCCAATCCAATCCAATCCAAGTAAAGGCGTCCAATCCAATCTAATCCAATCCAATCCAATCCAATCCAATCCAAGTAACGGCATCCAATCCAGTCCAATCCAATTCACGGAACGGCATCCAAACCAGTCCAATCCAATCCAATACGATCCAATTCAATCCAATCCAAGTAACGGCATCCAATCCAATCCAATCCAAGTAACGACATCCAATCCAATCCCATCCAACCGTATCCAATCCAATCCAAGTAACGGCATCCAATCCAATCCAAGTAACGGCATCCAATCAAATCCAATCCAATCCATTCCAATCCAATCCAATCCTCGTAACGGCATCCAATCCAATCCAATCCAATCCAAGTAACGGCATCCAATCCAATCCAATCCAATCCAATCCAATCCAAGTAACGGCATCCAATCCAATCCAAGCCAATGCAATCAAATCCAATCCAAGTAACGGCATCCAATCCAATCCAATCCAATCCAGTCCAATCCAATCCAATCCTAGTAACGGCATCCAATCCAATGCAATCCAATCCAAGTAACGGCATCCAATCCAATCCAATCCAATCCAATCCGATCCGATCCAATACAATACTATCCAATACAATCCAATCCAAGGAACGGCATCCAATCCAGTCCAGTCCAATCCAATCCAATCCAATTCAATCCAATCCAATCCAATCCAAGTAACGGCACCCAATCCAATTCAATCCAATTCAATCCAATCCAATCCAAGAAACGGCATCCAATCCAATCACATCCAATCCTATCCAATCCAATCCAAGTAACGGCATCCAATCCAATCCAATCCAATCCAATCCAATCCTAGTAACGGCATCAAATCCAATCCAATCCAATCCAAGAAACGGCATCCAATCCAATCCAATCCAATCCAATCCGATCCGATCCAATCCATTCCAATCCAATACAATCCAATCCAATCCAAGGAACGGCATCCAATCCAATCCAGTCCAATCCAATCCAATCCAATCCAATCCAATCCAATCCAATCCAATCCAATCCAATCCAATCCAATCCAATCCAATCCAAGAAACGGCATCCAATCCAATCCAATCCAATCCAATCCGATCCGATCCAATCCATTCCAATCCAATACAATCCAATCCAATCCAAGGAACGGCATCCAATCCAATCCAGTCCAATCCAATCCAATCCAATCCAATCCAATCCAATCCAATCCAATCCAATCCAATCCAAGGAACGGCATCCAATCCAATCCAATACAAATCAATCCAATCCAAGTAACGGCATCCAATCCAATCCAATTCAATCCAATCCAATCCAATCCAAGTAACGGCATCCAATCCAATCCAATCCAATCCAAGTAACGGCATCCAATCCAATGCAATCCAATCCAATCCAAGTAACGGCATCCAATCCAATACAATCCAATACAATCCAATCGAAGTAACGGCATCCAATCCAATCCAATCCAATCCAAGTAACGGCATCCAATCCAATCCATCCCAAGGAACGGCACCCAAATCAGTCCAATCCAATCCAAACCACTCCAATTCAATCTATTCCAAGTAACGGCAACCAATCCAATCCAATCCAATCCAATCCAATCCAATCCAATCCAATCCAATCCAATCCAATCCAAGTAGCGGCATCCAATCCAATCCAAGTAACGGCATCCAATCCAATCCAATTCAATCCAATCCAATCCAATCCACTCCAAGTAACGGCATCCAATCCAATCCAATCCAATCCAATCCAAGTAACGGCATCCAATCCAATGCAATCCAAACCAATCCAAGTAACGGCATCCAATGCAATCCCATCTAATACAATCCAATACAATCCAATCCAAGTAACGGCATCCAATCCAATCCAAACCAATCCAAGTAACGGCATCCAATCCAATCCAATCCAATCGAAGTAACGGCATCCCATCCAATCCAATCCAATCCAATCCAATCCAATCCAAGTAACGGCATCCAATCCAATCAAATCCAATCCAATCCATCCCAAGTAACGGCATCCAAATCAGTCCAATCCAATCCAATACACTGCAATTCAATCTATTCCAAGTAACGGCAACCAATCCAGTCCAATCCAATCCAATCCAATCCAAGTAACGGCATCCAATCCAATCCAATCCAATCCAATCCAATCCTATCCAATCCAATCCCATCCAAGTAACCGCATCCAATCCAATCCAATCAAATCAAATCCAATCCAAGTTACGGCATCCAATTACGTCCAATCCAATCCAATCCAATGCAATCTAATCCAATACAATCCAATCCAAGTCATGGCATCCAGTCCAATCCAATCCAATCCAATCCAAACAAAGTCACGGCATCCAATCCAATCCAATTCAATCCAACCCATGTAACGGCATCGAATCCAATCCAATCCAATCCAAGGAACGGCATCTAATTCAATTCAATCAAATCCAAGTAACCGCATCCAATCCAATCCAAGTAACGGCATCCAATCCAATCCAATACAATCCAATCCAATAGAATCCAATACAATCCAAGTAAATACATCCAATCCTATCCAATACAATCCAAGTAACGGCATCCAATCGAATCCAATCCAATCCAATCCAATTCAATCCAATCCAATCTAATCAAATCCAATCGAATCCAATCGAATCCAATCCAATCCAATGCAATCCAATCCAAGTAACGGCATCCAATCCAATCCAATCCAGGTAACGGCATCCAATCCAATCCAATCCAATCCAAGTAAAGGCGTCCAATCCAATCTAATCCAATCTAATCCAATCCAATCCAATCCAATCCAAGTAACGGCATCCAATCCAGTCCAATCCAATTCACGGAACGGCATCCAAACCAGTCCAATCCAATCCAATACGATCCAATTCAATCCAATCCAAGTAACGGCATCCAATCCAATCCAATCCAGTCCAATCCAATCCAATCCAAGTGACCGCATCCAATGCAATCCAAGTAACGGCATCCAATCCAATCCAAGTAACGGCATCCAATCAAATCCAATCCAATCCATTCCAATCCAATCCAATCCTCGTAACGGCATCCAATCCAATCCAATCCAAGTAACGGCATCCAATCCAATCCAATCCAATCCAATCCAAGTAACGGCATCAAATGCAATCCAAGCCAATGCAATCAAATCCAATCCAAGTAACGGCATCCAATCCAATCCAATCCAATCCAGTCCAATCCAATCCAATCCTAGTAACGGCATCCAATCCAATCCAATCCAATCCAAGTAACGGCATCCAATCCAATCCAATCCAATCCAATCCGATCCGATCCGATCCAATACAATACAATCCAATACAATCCAATCCAAGGAACGGCATCCAATTCAGTCCAGTCCAATCCAATCCAATCCAATTCAATCCAATCCAATCCAATCCAAGTAACGGCACCCAATCCAATTCAATCCAATTCAATCCAATCCAATCCAAGAAACGGCATCCAATCCAATCCCATCCAATCCTATCCAATCCAACCCAAGTAACGGCATCCAATCCAATCCAATCCAGTCCAATCCAATCCAATCCAAGTGACCGCATCCAATCCAATCCAAGTAACGGCATCCAATCCAATCCAAGTAACGGCATCCAATCAAATCCAATCCAATCCATTCCAATCCAATCCAATCCTCGTAACGGCATCCAATCCAATCCAATCCAAGTAACGGCATCCAATCCAATCCAATCCAATCCAATCCAAGTAACGGCATCCAATGCAATCCAAGCCAATGCAATCAAATCCAATCCAAGTAACGGCATCCAATCCAATCCAATCCAATCCAGTCCAATCCAATCCAATCCTAGTAACGGCATCCAATCCAATCCAATCCAATCCAAGTAACGGCATCCAATCCAATCCAATCCAATCCAATCCGATCCAATACAATACAATCCAATACAATCCAATCCAAGGAACGGCATCCAATTCAGTCCAGTCCAATCCAATCCAATCCAATTCAATCCAATCCAATCCAATCCAAGTAACGGCACCCAATCCAATTCAATCCAATTCAATCCAATCCAATCCAAGAAACGGCATCCAATCCAATCCCATCCAATCCTATCCAATCCAATCCAAGTAACGGCATCCAATCCAATCCAATCCAAACCAATCCAATCCTAGTAACGGCATCAAATCCAATCCAATCCAATCCAAGTAACGGCATCCAATCCAATTCAATCCAATCCAATCCGATCCGATCCAATCCAATCCAATCCAATACAATCCAATCCAATCCAAGGAACGGCATCCAATCCAATCCAGTCCAATCCAATCCAATCCAATCCAATCCAATCCAATCCAATCCAATCCAATCCAATCCAATACAAATCAATCCAATCCAAGTAACGGCATCCAATCCAATCCAATTCAATCCAATCCAATCCAATCCAAGTAACGGCATCCAGTCCAATCCAATCCAATCCAATCCAAGTAACGGCATCCAATCCAATGCAATCTAATCCAATCCAAGTAACGGCATCCAATCCAATACAATCCAATCCAATCCAATCGAAGTAACGGCATCCAATCCAATCCAATCCAATCCAAGTAACGGCATCCAATCCAATCCATCCCAAGGAACGGCACCCAAATCAGTCCAATCCAATCCAAACCACTCCAATTCAATCTATTCCAAGTAACGGCAACCAATCCAATCCAATCCAATCCAATCCAATCCAATCCAATCCAAGTAACGGCATCCAATCCAATCCAAGTAACGGCATCCAATCCAATCCAATCCAATCCAATCCTATCCAATCCAATCCAATCCAAGTAACCGCATCCAATCCAATCCAATCCAATCAAATCCAATCCAAACCAAGTCACGGCATCCAATCCAATCCAATTCAATCCAACCCATGTAACGGCATCCAATTCAATTCAATCAAATCCAATTAAAGGCATCCGATCCAATCCAATCCAATCCAAGTAACCGCATCCAATCCAATCCAAGTACCGGCATCCAATCCAATCCAATCCAATCCAATCCAACAGAATCCAATCCAATCCAAGTAAATACATCCAATCCAATCCAAGTAACGGCATCCAATCCAATCCTATCCAAATAACCGCATCCAATCCAATCCAATTAACGGCATCCAATCCAATCGAATCCAATCCAATCCAAGTAACGGCATCCAATCCAATCCAATCCAATCCAATCCAATCCAATCCAATCCAATCCAATCCAAGTAACGGAATCCAATCCAATCCAGTCCAATCCAATCCAAGTAACGGCATCCAATCCAATCCAATCCAATCCAAGTAAAGGCATCAAATCCAATCTAATCCAATCCAATCAAATCCAATCCAAGTAACGGCATCCAATCCAATCCAATCCAATTCACGTAACGGCATCCAAACCAATCCAATCCAATCCAATCCGATCCAATTCAATCCAATCCAAGTAACGGCATCCAATCCAATCCAATCCAATCCAAGGAACGGCGTCCAATCCAATCCAATCCAAGTAACCGCATCCAATACAATCCAAGTAACGGCACCCAATCCAATCCAATCCAATACAATCCAAGCATCGGCATCCAATCAAATCCAATCCAATCCATTCCAATCCAATCCAATCCTCGTAACGGCATCCAATCCACTCCAATCCAGGTAACGGCATCCAATCCAATCCAATCCAATCCAATCCAAGTAACGGCATCCAATCCAATCCAATCCAATCCAATCCAATGCAATCCAATCCAATCCAAGTAACGGCATCCAATCCAATCCCATCCAATCCTATCCAATCCAATCCAAGGAACGGCATCCGATCCAATCCAATCCAATCCAATCCAATCCAATCCTAGTAACGGCATCCAATCCAACTCAATCCAATCCATGTAACGGCATCCAATCCAATCCAATCCAATCTAATCCAATCCGATCCGATCCAATCCAATACAATCCAATACAATACAATCCAAGGAACGGCATCCAATCCAATCCAGTCCAATCAATTCCCAGCCAATCCAATCCAATCCAATCCAATCCAATCCAAGTAACGGCATCCAATCCAGTCCAATCCAATTCACGGAACGGCATCCAAACCAGTCCAATCCAATCCAATACGATCCAATTCAATCCAATCCAAGTAACGGCATCCAATCCAATCCAATCCAAGTAACGACATCCAATCCAATCCCATCCAACCGTATCCAATCCAATCCAAGTAACGGCATCCAATCCAATCCAAGTAACGGCATCCAATCAAATCCAATCCAATCCATTCCAATCCAATCCAATCCTCGTAACGGCATCCAATCCAATCCAATCCAATCCAAGTAACGGCATCCAATCCAATCCAATCCAATCCAATCCAAGTAACGGCATCCAATCCAATCCAAGCCAATGCAATCAAATCCAATCCAAGTAACGGCATCCAATCCAATCCAATCCAATCCAGTCCAATCCAATCCAATCCTAGTAACGGCATCCAATCCAATCCAATCCAATCCAAGTAACGGCATCCAATCCAATCCAATCCAATCCAATCCGATCCGATCCAATACAATACAATCCAATACAATCCAATCCAAGGAACGGCATCCAATCCAGTCCAGTCCAATCCAATCCAATCCAATTCAATCCAATCCAATCCAATCCAAGTAACGGCACCCAATCCAATTCAATCCAATTCAATCCAATCCAATCCAAGAAACGGCATCCAATCCAATCACATCCAATCCTATCCAATCCAATCCAAGTAACGGCATCAAATCCAATCCAATCCAATCCAAGAAACGGCATCCAATCCAATCCAATCCAATCCAATCCGATCCGATCCAATCCATTCCAATCCAATACAATCCAATCCAATCCAAGGAACGGCATCCAATCCAATCCAGTCCAATCCAATCCAATCCAATCCAATCCAATCCAATCCAATCCAATCCAATCCAAGAAACGGCATCCAATCCAATCCAATCCAATCCAATCCGATCCGATCCAATCCATTCCAATCCAATACAATCCAATCCAATCCAAGGAACGGCATCCAATCCAATCCAGTCCAATCCAATCCAATCCAATCCAATCCAATCCAATCCAATCCAATCCAATCCAATCCAAGGAACGGCATCCAATCCAATCCAATACAAATCAATCCAATCCAAGTAACGGCATCCAATCCAATCCAATTCAATCCAATCCAATCCAATCCAAGTAACGGCATCCAATCCAATCCAATCCAATCCAAGTAACGGCATCCAATCCAATGCAATCCAATCCAATCCAAGTAACGGCATCCAATCCAATACAATCCAATACAATCCAATCGAAGTAACGGCATCCAATCCAATCCAATCCAATCCAAGTAACGGCATCCAATCCAATCCATCCCAAGGAACGGCACCCAAATCAGTCCAATCCAATCCAAACCACTCCAATTCAATCTATTCCAAGTAACGGCAACCAATCCAATCCAATCCAATCCAATCCAATCCAATCCAATCCAATCCAATCCAATCCAATCCAAGTAGCGGCATCCAATCCAATCCAAGTAACGGCATCCAATCCAATCCAATTCAATCCAATCCAATCCAATCCACTCCAAGTAACGGCATCCAATCCAATCCAATCCAATCCAATCCAATCCAATCCAAGTAACGGCATCCAATCCAATGCAATCCAAACCAATCCAAGTAACGGCATCCAATGCAATCCCATCTAATACAATCCAATACAATCCAATCCAAGTAACGGCATCCAATCCAATCCAAACCAATCCAAGTAACGGCATCCAATCCAATCCAATCCAATCGAAGTAACGGCATCCCATCCAATCCAATCCAATCCAATCCAATCCAATCCAAGTAACGGCATCCAATCCAATCAAATCCAATCCAATCCATCCCAAGTAACGGCATCCAAATCAGTCCAATCCAATCCAATACACTGCAATTCAATCTATTCCAAGTAACGGCAACCAATCCAGTCCAATCCAATCCAATCCAATCCAAGTAACGGCATCCAATCCAATCCAATCCAATCCAATCCTATCCAATCCAATCCCATCCAAGTAACCGCATCCAATCCAATCCAATCCAATCAAATCAAATCCAATCCAAGTTACGGCATCCAATTACGTCCACTCCAATCCAATCCAATGCAATCTAATCCAATACAATCCAATCCAAGTCATGGCATCCAGTCCAATCCAATCCAATCCAATCCAAACAAAGTCACGGCATCCAATCCAATCCAATTCAATCCAACCCATGTAACGGCATCGAATCCAATCCAATCCAATCCAAGGAACGGCATCTAATTCAATTCAATCAAATCCAAGTAACCGCATCCAATCCAATCCAAGTAACGGCATCCAATCCAATCCAATACAATCCAATCCAATAGAATCCAATACAATCCAAGTAAATACATCCAATCCTATCCAATACAATCCAAGTAACGGCATCCAATCGAATCCAATCCAATCCAATCCAATTCAATCCAATCCAATCTAATCAAATCCAATCGAATCCAATCGAATCCAATCCAATCCAATGCAATCCAATCCAAGTAACGGCATCCAATCCAATCCAATCCAGGTAACGGCATCCAATCCAATCCAATCCAATCCAAGTAAAGGCGTCCAATCCAATCTAATCCAATCTAATCCAATCCAATCCAATCCAATCCAAGTAACGGCATCCAATCCAGTCCAATCCAATTCACGGAACGGCATCCAAACCAGTCCAATCCAATCCAATACGATCCAATTCAATCCAATCCAAGTAACGGCATCCAATCCAATCCAATCCAGTCCAATCCAATCCAATCCAAGTGACCGCATCCAATGCAATCCAAGTAACGGCATCCAATCCAATCCAAGTAACGGCATCCAATCAAATCCAATCCAATCCATTCCAATCCAATCCAATCCTCGTAACGGCATCCAATCCAATCCAATCCAAGTAACGGCATCCAATCCAATCCAATCCAATCCAATCCAAGTAACGGCATCCAATGCAATCCAAGCCAATGCAATCAAATCCAATCCAAGTAACGGCATCCAATCCAATCCAATCCAATCCAGTCCAATCCAATCCAATCCTAGTAACGGCATCCAATCCAATCCAATCCAATCCAAGTAACGGCATCCAATCCAATCCAATCCAATCCAATCCGATCCGATCCAATACAATACAATCCAATACAATCCAATCCAAGGAACGGCATCCAATTCAGTCCAGTCCAATCCAATCCAATCCAATTCAATCCAATCCAATCCAATCCAAGTAACGGCACCCAATCCAATTCAATCCAATTCAATCCAATCCAATCCAAGAAACGGCATCCAATCCAATCCCATCCAATCCTATCCAATCCAATCCAAGTAACGGCATCCAATCCAATCCAATCCAGTCCAATCCAATCCAATCCAAGTGTCCGCATCCAATCCAATCCAAGTAACGGCATCCAATCCAATCCAAGTAACGGCATCCAATCAAATCCAATCCAATCCATTCCAATCCAATCCAATCCTCGTAACGGCATCCAATCCAATCCAATCCAAGTAACGGCATCCAATCCAATCCAATCCAATCCAAGTAACGGCATCCAATGCAATCCAAGCCAATGCAATCAAATCCAATCCAAGTAACGGCATCCAATCCAATCCAATCCAATCCAGTCCAATCCAATCCAATCCTAGTAACGGCATCCAATCCAATCCAATCCAATCCAAGTAACGGCATCCAATCCAATCCAATCCAATCCAATCCGATCCGATCCAATACAATACAATCCAATACAATCCAATCCAAGGAACGGCATCCAATTCAGTCCAGTCCAATCCAATCCAATCCAATTCAATCCAATCCAATCCAATCCAAGTAACGGCACCCAATCCAATTCAATCCAATTCAATCCAATCCAATCCAAGAAACGGCATCCAATCCAATCCCATCCAATCCTATCCAATCCAATCCAAGTAACGGCATCCAATCCAATCCAGTCCAATCCAATCCAATCCTAGTAACGGCATCAAATCCAATCCAATCCAATCCAAGTAACGGCATCCAATCCAATTCAATCCAATCCAATCCGATCCGATCCAATCCAATCCAATCCAATACAATCCAATCCAATCCAAGGAACGGCATCCAATCCAATCCAGTCCAATCCAATCCAATCCAATCCAATCCAATCCAATCCAATCCAATCCAATACAAATCAATCCAATCCAAGTAACGGCATCCAATCCAATCCAATTCAATCCAATCCAATCCAATCCAAGTAACGGCATCCAGTCCAATCCAATCCAATCCAATCCAAGTAACGGCATCCAATCCAATGCAATCTAATCCAATCCAAGTAACGGCATCCAATCCAATACAATCCAATACAATCCAATCGAAGTAACGGCATCCAATCCAATCCAATCCAATCCAAGTAACGGCATCCAATCCAATCCATCCCAAGGAACGGCACCCAAATCAGTCCAATCCAATCCAAACCACTCCAATTCAATCTATTCCAAGTAACGGCAACCAATCCAATCCAATCCAATCCAATCCAATCCAATCCAAGTAACGGCATCCAATCCAATCCAAGTAACGGCATCCAATCCAATCCAATCCAATCCAATCCTATCCAATCCAATCCAATCCAAGTAACCGCATCCAATCCAATCCAATCCAATCAAATCCAATCCAAACCAAGTCACGGCATCCAATCCAATCCAATTCAATCCAACCCATGTAACGGCATCCAATTCAATTCAATCAAATCCAATTAACGGCATCCGATCCAATCCAATCCAATCCAAGTAACCGCATCCAATCCAATCCAAGTACCGGCATCCAATCCAATCCAATCCAATCCAATCCAACAGAATCCAATCCAATCCAAGTAAATACATCCAATCCAATCCAAGTAACGGCATCCAATCCAATCCTATCCAAATAACCGCATCCAATCCAATCCAATTAACGGCATCCAATCCAATCGAATCCAATCCAATCCAAGTAACGGCATCCAATCCAATCCAATCCAATCCAATCCAATCCAATCCAATCCAATCCAATCCAATCCAATCCAAGTAACGGAATCCAATCCAATCCAGTCCAATCCAATCCAAGTAACGGCATCCAATCCAATCCAATCCAATCCAAGTAAAGGCATCAAATCCAATCTAATCCAATCCAATCAAATCCAATCCAAGTAACGGCATCCAATCCAATCCAATCCAATTCACGTAACGGCATCCAAACCAATCCAATCCAATCCAATCCGATCCAATTCAATCCAATCCAAGTAACGGCATCCAATCCAATCCAATCCAATCCAAGGAACGGCGTCCAATCCAATCCAATCCAAGTAACCGCATCCAATACAATCCAAGTAACGGCACCCAATCCAATCCAATCCAATACAATCCAAGCATCGGCATCCAATCAAATCCAATCCAATCCATTCCAATCCAATCCAATCCTCGTAACGGCATCCAATCCACTCCAATCCAGGTAACGGCATCCAATCCAATCCAATCCAATCCAATCCAATCCAAGTAACGGCATCCAATCCAATCCAATCCAATCCAATCCAATCCAATCCAATGCAATCCAATCCAATCCAAGTAACGGCATCCAATCCAATCCCATCCAATCCTATCCAATCCAATCCAAGGAACGGCATCCGATCCAATCCAATCCAATCCAATCCAATCCTAGTAACGGCGTCCAATCCAACTCAATCCAATCCATGTAACGGCATCCAATCCAATCCAATCCAATCTAATCCAATCCGATCCGATCCAATCCAATACAATCCAATACAATACAATCCAAGGAACGGCATCCAATCCAATCCAGTCCAATCAATTCCCAGCCAATCCAATCCAATCCAATCCAATCCAATCCAAGGAACGGCATCCAATCCAATCCAATCCAATCCAAGTAACGGCATCTAATGCTATCCAATTCAATCCAATCCAGGTCACGGCATCCAATCCAATCCAATCCACTCCAATCCAATTAACGGCATCCAATTCAATTCAATCAAATCCAATTAACGGCATCCGATCCAGTCCAATCCAATCCAAGTAACCGCATCCAATCCACTCCAAGTAACGGCATCCAATCCAATCCAATCCAATCCAATCCAATCCAATCCAATAGAATCCAATACAATCCAAGTAAATACATCCAATCCAATCCAATCCAATCCAATCCACGTAACGGCATCCAATCCAATCCTATCCAAGTAACCCCATCCAATCCAATTCAAGTAACGGCATCCAATCCAATCCAATCCAAGTTACGGCATCCAATCCAATCCAATCCAATCCAATTCAATCCAATACAATCTAATCCAATCCAATCCAATCGAATCCAATCCAATCCAATCCAATCCAAGTAACGGCATTCAATCCAATCCAATCCAATCCAGTCCAAGTAACGGCATTCAATCCAATCCAATCCAATCCAAGTAAAAGCATCCAATCCAATCTAATCCAATCCCAATCCAATCCGATCCAATTCAATCCTATCCAAGTAACAGCATCCAATCCAATCCTATCCAAATAACCGCATCCAATCCAATCCAAATAACGGCATCCAATCCAATCGAATCCAATCCAATCCAAGTAACGGCATCCAATCCAATCCAATCCAATCCAATCCAATTCAATCCAATCCAATCTAATCCAATCCAATCCAATCCAATCCAATCCAAGTAACGGAATCCAATCCAATCCAATCCAATCCAAGGAACGGCATCCAATCCAATCCAATCCAATACAATCCAAGTAAAGGCATCCAATCCAATCTAATCCAATCCAATCAAATCCAATCCAAGTAACGGCATCCAATCCAATCCAATCCAATTCACGTAACGGCATCCAAACCAATCCAATCCAATCCAATCCGATCCAATTCAATCCAATACAAATAACGGCATCCAATCCAATCCAATCCAATCCAAGGATCCGCGTCCAATCCAATCCAATCCAAGTAACCGCATCCAATCCAATCCAAGTAACGGCACCCAATCCAATACAATCCAATCCAATCCAAGTATCGGCATCAATTCAAATCCAATCCAATCCATTCCAATCCAATCCAATCCTCGTAACGGCATCCAATCCAATCCAATCCAAGTCACGGCATCCAATCCAATCCAATCCAATCCAATCCAAGTAAAGGCATCCAATCCAATGCAATCCAATCCAATCCAAGTAACGGCATCCAATCCAATCCCATCCAATCCTATCCAATCCAATCCAATCCAAGTAACGGCATCCGATCCAATACAATCCAATCCAATCCAATCCAATCCTAGTAACGGCATCCAATCCAACTCAATCCAATCCAAGTAACGGCATCCAATCCAATCCAATCCAATCTAATCCAATCCGATCCGATCCAATCCAATACAATCCACTACAATACAATCCAAGGAACGGCATGCAATCCAATCCAGTCCAATCCATTCCCAGCCAATCCAATCCAATCCAATCCAAGCCAAGGAACGGCATCCAATCCAATCCAATCCAAGTAACGGCATCCAATCCAATCCAATCCAATTCAATCCAATCCAGGTCACGGCATCCAATCCAATCCAATCCAACCCATGTAACGGCATCCAAACCATACCAATCCAATCCAATTCAATCCAATTCAATCCAACCCATGTAACGGCATCGAATCCAATCCAATCCAATCCACTCCAATCCAATTAACGGCATCCAATTCAATTCAATCAAATCCAATTAACGGCATCCGATCCAGTCCAATCCAATCCAAGTAACCGCTTCCAATCCACTCCAAGTAACGGCATCCAATCCAATCCAATCCAATCCAATCCAATCCAATAGAATCCAATACAATCCAAGTAAATACATCCCATCCAATCCAATCCACGTAACGGCATTCAATCCAATCCTATCCAAGTAACCCCATCCAATCCAATCCAAGTAACGGCATCCAATCCAATCCAATCCAAGTAACGGCATCCAATCCAATCCAATCCAATCCAATCCAATCCAATTCAATCCAATCCAATCTAATCCAATCCAATCCAATCCAATCGAATCCAATCCAATCCAATCCAATCCAATCCAAGTAACGGCATTCAATCCAATCCAATCCAATCCAGTCCAAGTAACGGCATTCAATCCAATCCAATCCAATCCAAGTAAAGGCATCCAATCCAATCTCATCCAATCCAATCCAATCCGATCCAATTCAATCCAATCCAAGTAACGGCATCCAATCCAATCCAATCCAATCCAAGGAACGGCATCCGATCCAATCCAATCCAAGTTACCGCATCCAATACAATCCAAGTAAAGGCATCCAATCCAATCCAATCCAATCCAATCCAATCCAATCCAAGTAACGGCATCCAATCAAATACAATCCAATCCATTCCAATTCAATCCAATCCTCGTAACGGCATCCAATCCAATCCAATCCAATCCAAGAAACGGCATCCAATCCAATCCAATCCAATGCAATCCAATCCAAGTAACGGCATCCAATCCAATCCAATCCAATGCAATCCAATCCAATCCAAGTAATGGCATCCAATCCAATCCCATCCAATCCAATCCAATCCAATCCAATCCTTGTAACGGCATCCAATCCAATCCAACCCAATCCAAGTAACGGCATCCAATCCAATCCAATCCAATCCAATCCGATCCGATCCAATCCAATCCAATCCAATACAATCCAATCCAATCCAAGGAACGGCATCCAGTCCAATCCAGTCCAATCCAATCCAATCCAATCCAATCCAATCCAATCCAATCCAATCCAATCCAATCCAATCCAATCCATTCCAATCCAATCCAATCCAATCCAATCCAAGGAACGGCATCCAATCCAATCCAATCCAATCCAATCCAATCCAATCCAATCCAATCCAATCCAATCCAATCCAATCCAATCCAATCCAATCCAATCCAATCCAATCCAATCCAATCCAAGTAACGGCACCCAATCCAATCCAATCCAATTCAATCCAATACAAGTAACGGCATCCAATCCAATCCAATTCAATCCAATCCAATCCAATCCAGGGAACGGCATCCAATACAATCCAATCCAATCCAATCCAATCCAATCCAATCCAATACAAGTAACGGCACCCAATCCAATCCAATCCAATTCAATCCAATACAAGTAACGGCATCCAATCCAATCCAATTCAATCCAATCCAATCCAATCCAAGTAACGGCATCCAATCCAATCCAATCCAATCCAATCCAATCCAAGTAACGGCATCCAATCCAATGCAATCCAATCCAATCCATGTAACGGCATCCAATCCAATACAATCCAATACAATCCAATCCAATCCAAGTAACGGCATCCAATCCAATCCAATCCAAGTAACGGCATCCAATCCAATCCAATCCAATCCAATCCAATCCAAGTAACGGCATGCAATCCAATCAAATCCAATCCAATCCATCCCAAGTCACGGCATCCAAATCAGACCAATCCAATCCAATCCACTCCAATTCACTCTATTCCAAGTAACGGCAACCAATCCAATCCAATCCAATCCAATCCAATCCTATCCAATCCAATCCAAGTAACGGCATCCACTCCCATCCAAGTAATGGCATCCAATCCAATCCAATCCAATCCAATCCTATCCAATCCAATCCAATCCAATCCAATCCAATCCAATTAACCGCATCCAATCCAATCCAATCCAATCAAATCAAATCCAATCCAGGTTACGGCATCCAATCACGTCCAATCCAATCCAATCCAATGCAATCTAATCCAATCCAATCCAAACCAAGTCACGGCATCCAATTCAATTCAATCAAATGCAATTAACGGCATCCGATCCAATCCAATCCAATCCAAGTAACCGCATCTAATCCAATCCAAGTAACGGCATCCAATCGAATCCAATCCAATCCAATACAATCTAATAGAATCCAATACAATCCAAATAAATACATTCAATCCAATCCAATCCAATCCAAGTAACGGCATCCAATCCAATCCTATCCAAGTAACCCCATCCAATCCATTCCAAGTAACGGCATCCAATCCAATCCAATCCAATCCAAGGAACGGCATGCAATGCAATCCAATCCAATCCATCCAATCCAATTCAATCCAATCCAATCTAATCCAATCCAATCGAATCGAATCCAATCCAATCCAATCCAATCCAACCCAATCCAATGCAATCCAAGTAACGGCATCCAATCCAATCCAATCCAATCCAAGTAACGGCATCCAATCCATTCCAACCCAATCCAATCCAATCCAATCCAATCCAATCCAAGTAAAGGCATCCAATCCAATCTAATCCAATCCAATCCAATACAAGTAACGGCATCCAATCCAATCCAATTCACGTAACGGCATCCAAACCAGTCCAATCCAATCCCATCCGATCCAATTCAATCCAATCCAATCCAAGTAACGGCATCCAATCCAATCCAATCCAATCCAATCCAAGGAACGCCATCCAATCCAATCCAAGTAACCGCATCCAATCCAATCCAAGTAACGGCATCCAATCCTATCCAATCCAATCCAATCCAAGTAACGGCATCCAATCCTATCCAATCCAATGCAATCCAATCCAATCCAAGTAACGACATCCAATCCAATCCCATCCAACCCTATCCAATCCAATCCAAGTAACGGCATCCAATCCAATCCAATCCAATCCAATCCTAGTAACGGCATCCAATCCAATCCAATCCAATCCAAGTAACGGCATCCAATCCAATACAATCCAATTCAATCCGATCCGATCCACTCCAATACAATCCAATACAATCCAATCCAACGAACGGCATCCAATCCAATCCAGTCCAATCCAATCCAATCCAATCCAATCCACTCCAATCCAATCCAATCGAATCGAATCCAAGGAACGGCATCCAATTCAATCCAATCAAATCCAATTCAATCTAATCCAATCCAATCCAATTCAATCCAATCCAATCCAATCAAAGTAACGGCATCCAATCCAATAAAATCCAATTCAATCCAATACAAGTAACGGCATCCAATCCAATCCAATTCAATCCAATCCAATCCAATCCACTCCAAGTAACGGCATCCAATCCAATCCAATCCAATCCAAACCAATCCAAGTAACGGCATCCAATGCAATCCAATCTAATACAATCCAATACAATCCAATCCAAGTAACGGCATCCAATCCAATCCAAACCAATCCAAGTAACGGCATACAATCCAATCCAATCCAATCCAAGTAACGGCATCCCATCCAATCCAACCCAATCCAATCCAATACAAGTAACGGCATCCAATCCAATCAAATCCAATCCAATCCATCCCAAGTAACGGCATCCAAATCAGTCCAATCCAATCCAATACACTGCAATTCAATCTATTCCAAGTAACGGCTACCAATCCAGTCCAATCCAATCCAATCCAATCCAATCCAATCCAAGTAACGGCATCCAATCCAATCCAATCCAATCCAATCCTATCCAATCCAATCCAATCCAAGTAACCGCATCCAATCCAATCCAATCCAATCAAATCAAATCCAATCCAAGTTACGGCATCCAATTACGTCCAATCCAATCCAATCCAATGCAATCTAATCCAATCCAATCCAATCCAAGTCTTGGCATCCTGTCCAATCCAATCCAATCCAATCCAAACCAAGTCACGGCATCCAATCCAATCCAATTCAATCCAACCCATGTAACGGCATCGAATCAAATCCAATCCAATCCAAGGAACGGCATCTAATTCAATTCAATCAAATACAAGTAACCGCATCCAATCCAATCCAAGTAACGGCATCCAATCCAATCCAATCCAATCCAATCCAATCCAATCCAATAGAATCCAATACAATCCAAGTAAATACATCCAATCCAATCCAATCCAATCCAAGTAACGGCATCCAATCGAATCCAATCCAATCCAATCCAATTCAATCCAATCCAATCTAATCAAATCCAATCGAATCCAATCGAATCCAATCCAATCCAATGCAATCCAATCCAAGTAACGGCATCCAATCCAATCCAATCCAGGTAACGGCATCCAATCCAATCCAATCCAATCCAAGTAAAGGCGTCCAATCCAATCTAATCCAATGCAATGCAATCCAATCCAATCCAAGTAACGGCATCCAATCCAGTCCAATCCAATTCACGGAACGGCATCCAAACCAGTCCAATCCAATCCAATACGATCCAATTCAATCCAATCCAAGTAACGGCATCCAATCCAATCCAATCCAGTCCAATCCAATCCAATCCAATCCAAGTGACCGCATCCAATCCAATCCAAGTAACGGCATCCAATCCAATCCAAGTAACGGCATCCAATCAAATCCAATCCAATCCATTCCAATCCAATCCAATCCTCGTAACGGCATCCAATCCAATCCAATCCAGTCCAATCCAATCCAATCCAAGTGACCGCATCCAATCCAATCCAAGTAACGGCATCCAATCCAATCCAAGTAACGGCATCCAATCAAATCCAATCCAATCCATTCCAATCCAATCCAATCCTCGTAACGGCATCCAATCCAATCCAATCCAACACAAGTAACGGCATCCAATCCAATCCAATCCAATCCAATCCAAGTAACGGCATCCAATCTAATCCAAGCCAATGCAATCAAATCCAATCCAAGTAACGGCATCCAATCCAATCCACTCCAATCCAGTCCAATCCAATCCAATCCTAGTAACGGCATCCAATCCAATCCAATCCAATCCAATACAATACAATCCAATACAATCCAATCCAAGGAACGGCATCCAATCCAGTCCAGTCCAATCCAATCCAATCCAATTCAATCCAATCCAATCCAATCCAAGGAACGGCATCCAATCCAATCCAATCCAATTCAATCCAATCCAAGTAACGGCATCCAATCCAATCCAAATGAATCCAATCCAATCCAATCCAATCCAAGTAACGGCATCCAATCCACTCTAATCCAATCCAATCCAATCCAATCCAATACAAGTAACGGCATCCAATCCAATGCAATCCAATCCAATCCAAGTAACGGCATCCAATCCAATCTAATCCTATACAACCCAATACAATCCAATCCAAGTAACGGCATCCAATCCAGTCCAATCCAATGCAATCCAATACAATCCAATTCAATTATCGGCATCCAACCCAATCCAATCCAATCCAGTCCACTCCAATCCAATCCAAGTAACGGCATCAAATTCAATCCAATCCAAGGAACGGCATCCAATCCAATCGAATCAAATCTAATCCAATCCAAGGAACGGCATCCAATCCAATCCAATCCAGTCCAAGTAACCGCATCCAATCCAATCCACTCCGATCAAATCCAATCCAATCCAATCCTATCCAATCGAAGTAACTGCATCCAATCGAATACAATCCAATCCAATCCAATCGAATCCAATCAAATCCAATCCAATCCCAGTAACGGCATCCAATCCAATCCAATCCAATCCAAGTCACGGCATCCAATCCAATCCAATCCAATCCATGTTACGGCATCCAACCCAATCCAATTCAATCCAATCCAATCCAATCCAAGTAACGGCATTCAATACAATCCAATCCAATACAATCCAAGTCACGGCATCGATTCCAATCCAATCCAATCCAATCCAATCCAGTCCAATCCATGTTACGGTATCCAATCAAATCCAATCCAATCCAAGCCTATCCAATCCAATCCAATCCAATCCAATCCAATCCAAGTAACGCCATCCAATACAATCCAATACAATCCAATCCAAGTAACGGCATCCAATCCAATCCAATCCAATCCAAGTCACGGCATCCAATCCAATCCAATCCAAGCCAATCCAATTCAATCCAAACCAATCCAATCCAATCCAAGTAACGGCATACAATCCAATCCAATCCAATCCAAGTCACGGCATCGCTTCCAATCCAATCAATCCAATCCATGTTACAGCATCCAATCCAATCCAATCCAATCCAAGCCAATCCAATCCAATCCAATCCAATCCAGTCCAATCCAATCCAATCCAATCCAATCCAGTCCAATCCAATCCAATTCAAGTAACGGCAATCAATCCAATCCAATCCAATCCAATCCAATCAAATCCAATCCAATCCAAGAAACGGAATGCAATCCAATCTAATGCAATCCAATCCAAGTAACGGCATCCAATCCAATGCAATCCAATCCAAGAAACGGCATTCAATCCAATCCAATCTAATCCAATCCAAGTAACGGCATTAAATTCAATCCAATCCAATCCAATCCAATCCAATCCTATACAATGGAAGTAACTGCATCCAATCGAATCGAATCCAATCCAATCCAATCCAAGCAACGTCATCCAATCCAATCCAATCCAATCTAAGTAACGGCATCCAATCCAATCCAATCCAATCCAAGTAACGGCATGCAATCGAATCGAATCCAATCCAATCCAAGAAACGGCATACAACCCAATCCAATCCATTCCATGTAACGGCATCCAATTAAATCCAATCCAAGTTAAGGTATCCAATCAAATCCAATCCCATCCAATCCAAGTAACGGCATCCAATCCAATCCAATCCAATCAAATCCAATCCAATCCAAGTAACGGCATCCAATCCAATCCAATCCAAGTAACGGCATCCAATTCAGTACAATCCAATCCAATCCAAGTAACGGCATCCAATCCAATCCAATCCAATCCATTCCAATCCAATCCAAGTAACGGCACCCAATCCAATCCAATCCAAGTAACAGCATCCAATCCAATACAATCCAATCCAAGTAACGGCATCCAATCCAATCCAAGCCAATCCAATCCAGGTAACGACATCCAATCGAATCCAATCCAATCCAATCCAAGTAACGGCATCCAACCCATCCCAATCCAATCCAATCCCAGTAACGGCATCCAATACAATCCAATCCAATCCAATCCAATTAACGGCGTCCAATCCAAGCCAATCCATTCCAATCCAATCCAATCCAATCCAATGCTATTCAAGTAACGGCATCCAATTCTATCCAATCCAATCCAAGTAACGGCATCCAATCAAATCCAATCAATTCCAATCCAATCCAAGTAACCGCATCCAATCCAATACAATCCAGTCCAATCCAAGTAACGGCATTCAATCCAATCCAATCCAATCCAAGTAACGGTATCCAATCCAATCAATTTCCATTCCAATCCAAGTAACGGCATCCAATCCAATCCAATCCAAGTATCGGCATCCAATCCAATCCAATCCAAGAAACGGCAAACAATCCAATCCAATCCAATCCAATCCAATCCAATCCAAGGAACGGCATCCAATCCAATCCAATCCGATCAAATCCAAGTAACGGCATCCAGTCCAATCCAATCCAATGCAATGCAATCCAATCCAAGTAACGGCATCCAATCCAATCCAAGTAACGGCATCCAATCCAATCCAATCCAATCCAAGTAACGGCATCCAATCAAATGCAATGCAATGCAATCCAATCCAATTAACGGCATCCAATCCAATCCAATCCAATCCAGTCCAATCCAATCCAATCCAAGTAACGGCATCAAATTCAATCCAATCCAAGGAACGGCATCCAATCCAATCCAATCCAATCCAATTCAATCTAATCCAATACACGTAACGGCATCCAATCCAATCCAATCCAGTCCAAGTAACTGCATCCAATCCAATCCACTCCAATCAAATCCAATCCAATCCAATCCTATCCAATCGAAGTAACTGCATCCAATCGAATCCAATCCAATCCAATCCAATCCAATCCAATCAAATCCAATCCAATCCAAGTAACGGCATCCAATCCAATCCTATCCAATCCAAGTAACGGCATCCAATCCAATCCAAGCCAATCCAATCCAATCCAGGTAACGACATCCAATCGAATCCAATCCAATCCAATGCAAGTAACGGCATCCAACCCATCCCAATCCATTCCAATGCCAGTAACGGCATCCAATCCAATCCAATCCAATCCAATTAACGGCATCCAATCCAAGCCAATCCAATCCAATCCAATCCAATCCAATCCTATTCAAGTAACGGCATCCAATTCTATCCAATCCAATCCAAGTAACGGCATCGAATCAAATCCAAACAATTCCAATCCAATCCAAGTAACCGCATCCAATCCAATCCAATCCAGTCCAATCCAAGTAACGGCATTCAATCCAATCCAATGCAATCCAATCCAAGTAACGGCATCCAATCCAATCCAATCCAAGAAACGGCAAACAATCCAATCCTATCCAATCCAATCCAATCCAATCGAAGTAACGGTATCAAATTCAATCCAATCCAAGGAACGGCATCCAATCCAATCCAATCCAATCCAATCCAAGTAACGGCATCCAGTCCAATCCAATCCAATCCAAGTAACGGCATCCAATCCATCCAATCCAATCCAATCCAAGTAACGGCATCCAATCCAATCCAATCCAATCCAAGTCACGGCATCCAATCCAATCCAATCCAAGCCAATCCAATTCAATCCAAACCAATCCAATCCAATCCAAGTAACGGCATACAATCCAATCCAATCCAATCCAAGTCACGGCATCGCTTCCAATCCAATCAATCCAATCCATGTTACAGCATCCAATCCAATCCAATCCAATCCAAGCCAATCCAATCCAATCCAATCCAATCCAGTCCAATCCAATCCAATCCAATCCAATCCAGTCCAATCCAATCCAATTCAAGTAACGGCAATCAATCCAATCCAATCCAATCCAATCCAATCAAATCCAATCCAATCCAAGAAACGGAATGCAATCCAATCTAATGCAATCCAATCCAAGTAACGGCATCCAATCCAATGCAATCCAATCCAAGAAACGGCATTCAATCCAATCCAATCTAATCCAATCCAAGTAACGGCATTAAATTCAATCCAATCCAATCCAATCCAATCCAATCCTATACAATGGAAGTAACTGCATCCAATCGAATCGAATCCAATCCAATCCAATCCAAGTAACGTCATCCAATCCAATCCAATCCAATCTAAGTAACGGCATCCAATCCAATCCAATCCAATCCAAGTAACGGCATGCAATCGAATCGAATCCAATCCAATCCAAGAAACGGCATACAACCCAATCCAATCCATTCCATGTAACGGCATCCAATTAAATCCAATCCAAGTTAAGGTATCCAATCAAATCCAATCCCATCCAATCCAAGTAACGGCATCCAATCCAATCCAATCCAATCAAATCCAATCCAATCCAAGTAACGGCATCCAATCCAATCCAATCCAAGTAACGGCATCCAATTCAGTACAATCCAATCCAATCCAAGTAACGGCATCCAATCCAATCCAATCCAATCCATTCCAATCCAATCCAAGTAACGGCACCCAATCCAATCCAATCCAAGTAACAGCATCCAATCCAATACAATCCAATCCAAGTAACGGCATCCAATCCAATCCAAGCCAATCCAATCCAGGTAACGACATCCAATCGAATCCAATCCAATCCAATCCAAGTAACGGCATCCAACCCATCCCAATCCAATCCAATCCCAGTAACGGCATCCAATACAATCCAATCCAATCCAATCCAATTAACGGCGTCCAATCCAAGCCAATCCAATCCAATCCAATCCAATCCAATCCAATGCTATTCAAGTAACGGCATCCAATTCTATCCAATCCAATCCAAGTAACGGCATCCAATCAAATCCAATCAATTCCAATCCAATCCAAGTAACCGCATCCAATCCAATACAATCCAGTCCAATCCAAGTAACGGCATTCAATCCAATCCAATCCAATCCAAGTAACGGCATCCAATCCAATGCAATCCAATCCAAGAAACGGCATTCAATCCAATCCAATCTAATCCAATCCAAGTAACGGCATTAAATTCAATCCAATCCAATCCAATCCAATCCAATCCTATACAATGGAAGTAACTGCATCCAATCGAATCGAATCCAATCCAATCCAATCCAAGCAACGTCATCCAATCCAATCCAATCCAATCTAAGTAACGGCATCCAATCCAATCCAATCCAATCCAAGTAACGGCATGCAATCGAATCGAATCCAATCCAATCCAAGAAACGGCATACAACCCAATCCAATCCATTCCATGTAACGGCATCCAATTAAATCCAATCCAAGTTAAGGTATCCAATCAAATCCAATCCCATCCAATCCAAGTAACGGCATCCAATCCAATCCAATCCAATCAAATCCAATCCAATCCAAGTAACGGCATCCAATCCAATCCAATCCAAGTAACGGCATCCAATTCAGTACAATCCAATCCAATCCAAGTAACGGCATCCAATCCAATCCAATCCAATCCATTCCAATCCAATCCAAGTAACGGCACCCAATCCAATCCAATCCAAGTAACAGCATCCAATCCAATACAATCCAATCCAAGTAACGGCATCCAATCCAATCCAAGCCAATCCAATCCAGGTAACGACATCCAATCGAATCCAATCCAATCCAATCCAAGTAACGGCATCCAACCCATCCCAATCCAATCCAATCCCAGTAACGGCATCCAATACAATCCAATCCAATCCAATCCAATTAACGGCGTCCAATCCAAGCCAATCCATTCCAATCCAATCCAATCCAATCCAATGCTATTCAAGTAACGGCATCCAATTCTATCCAATCCAATCCAAGTAACGGCATCCAATCAAATCCAATCAATTCCAATCCAATCCAAGTAACCGCATCCAATCCAATACAATCCAGTCCAATCCAAGTAACGGCATTCAATCCAATCCAATCCAATCCAAGTAACGGTATCCAATCCAATCAATTTCCATTCCAATCCAAGTAACGGCATCCAATCCAATCCAATCCAATCCAAGTATCGGCATCCAATCCAATCCAATCCAAGAAACGGCAAACAATCCAATCCAATCCAATCCAATCCAATCCAATCCAAGGAACGGCATCCAATCCAATCCAATCCGATCAAATCCAAGTAACGGCATCCAGTCCAATCCAATCCAATGCAATGCAATCCAATCCAAGTAACGGCATCCAATCCAATCCAAGTAACGGCATCCAATCCAATCCAATCCAATCCAAGTAACGGCATCCAATCAAATGCAATGCAATGCAATCCAATCCAATTAACGGCATCCAATCCAATCCAATCCAATCCAGTCCAATCCAATCCAATCCAAGTAACGGCATCAAATTCAATCCAATCCAAGGAACGGCATCCAATCCAATCCAATCCAATCCAATTCAATCTAATCCAATACACGTAACGGCATCCAATCCAATCCAATCCAGTCCAAGTAACTGCATCCAATCCAATCCACTCCAATCAAATCCAATCCAATCCAATCCTATCCAATCGAAGTAACTGCATCCAATCGAATCCAATCCAATCCAATCCAATCCAATCCAATCAAATCCAATCCAATCCAAGTAACGGCATCCAATCCAATCCTATCCAATCCAAGTAACGGCATCCAATCCAATCCAAGCCAATCCAATCCAATCCAGGTAACGACATCCAATCGAATCCAATCCAATCCAATGCAAGTAACGGCATCCAACCCATCCCAATCCATTCCAATGCCAGTAACGGCATCCAATCCAATCCAATCCAATCCAATTAACGGCATCCAATCCAAGCCAATCCAATCCAATCCAATCCAATCCAATCCTATTCAAGTAACGGCATCCAATTCTATCCAATCCAATCCAAGTAACGGCATCGAATCAAATCCAAACAATTCCAATCCAATCCAAGTAACGGCATCCAATCCAATCCAATCCAAGAAACGGCAAACAATCCAATCCTATCCAATCCAATCCAATCCAATCGAAGTAACGGTATCAAATTCAATCCAATCCAAGGAACGGCATCCAATCCAATCCAATCCGATCCAATCCAAGTAACGGCATCCAGTCCAATCCAATCCAATCCAAGTAACGGCATCCAATCCATCCAATCCAATCCAATCCAAGTAACGGCATCCAATGCAATGCAATCCAATCCAATCCAATCCAATTAACGGCATCCAATCCAATCCAATCCAATCCAGTCCAATCCAATCCAATCCAAGTAACGGCATTAAATTCAATCCAATCCAAGGAACGGCATCCAATCAAATCCAATCCAATCCAATTCAATCTAATCCAATCCACGTAACGGCATCCAATCCAATCCAATCCATGTTACGGCATCCAATCCAATCCAATCCAAGCCAATCCAATTCAATCCAATCCAATCCAATCCAAGTAACGGCATACAATCCAATCCAATCCAATCCAAGTAACGGCATCCAGTCCAATCCAATCCAATGCAATGCAACCCAATCCAAGTAACGGCATCCAATCCAATCCAATCCAAGTAACGGCATCCAATCCAATTCAATCCAATCCAAGTAACGGCATCCAATGCAATGCAATCCAATCCAATCCAATTAACGGCATCCAATCCAATCCAATCCAATCCAGTCCAATCCAATCCAATCCAAGTAACGGCATCAATTTCAATCCAATCCAAGGAACGGCATCCAATGCAATCCAATCCAATCCAATCCAATCCAAGTAACTGCATCCAATTCAAGTAACGGCAATCAATCCAATCCAATCCAATCCAATCCAATCCAAGTAACGGCATCCAATCCAATCCAATCCAATCCAATCCAAGGAACGGCATCCAATCCAATCCAAGAAAACGGCATTCAATCCAATCCAATTCCATCCAATCCAAGGAACGGCATCAAATTCAATCCAATCCAAGTAACGGCATTCAATCCAATCCAATCCAATCCAAGTAACGGTATCCAATCCAATCAATATCCATTCCAATCCAAGTAACGGCATCCAATCCAATCCAATCCAATCCAAGTATCGGCATCCAATCCAATCCAATCCAAGAAACGGCAAACAATCCAATCCAATCCAATCCAATCCAATCCAATCCAAGGAACGGCATCCAATCCAATCCAATCCGATCAAATCCAAGTAACGGCATCCAGTCCAATCCAATCCAATGCAATGCAATCCAATCCAAGTAACGGCATCCAATCCAATCCAAGTAACGGCATCCAATCCAATCCAATCCAATCCAAGTAACGGCATCCAATCAAATGCAATGCAATGCAATCCAATCCAATTAACGGCATCCAATCCAATCCAATCCAATCCAGTCCAATCCAATCCAATCCAAGTAACGGCATCAAATTCAATCCAATCCAAGGAACGGCATCCAATCTAATCCAATCCAATCCACTTCAATCTAATCCAATACACGTAACGGCATCCAATCCAATCCAATCCAGTCCAAGTAACTGCATCCAATCCAATCCACTCCAATCAAATCCAATCCAATCCAATCCTATCCAATCGAAGTAACTGCATCCAATCGAATCCAATCCAATCCAATCCAATCCAATCCAATCAAATCCAATCCAATCCAAGTAACGGCATCCAATCCAATCCAATCCAATCCAAGTAACGGCATCCAATCCAATCCAAGCCAATCCAATCCAATCCAGGTAACGACATCCAATCGAATCCAATCCAATCCAATGCAAGTAACGGCATCCAACCCATCCCAATCCATTCCAATGCCAGTAACGGCATCCAATCCAATCCAATCCAATCCAATTAACGGCATCCAATCCAAGCCAATCCAATCCAATCCAATCCAATCCAATCCTATTCAAGTAACGGCATCCAATTCTATCCAATCCAATCCAAGTAACGGCATCGAATCAAATCCAAACAATTCCAATCCAATCCAAGTAACCGCATCCAATCCAATCCAATCCAGTCCAATCCAAGTAACGGCATTCAATCCAATCCAATCCAATCCAAGTAACGGCATCCAATCCAATCAATTTCCATTCCAATCCAAGTAACGGCATCCAATCCAATCCAATGCAATCCAATCCAAGTAACGGCATCCAATCCAATCCAATCCAAGAAACGGCAAACAATCCAATCCTATCCAATCCAATCCAATCCAATCGAAGTAACGGTATCAAATTCAATCCAATCCAAGGAACGGCATCCAATCCAATCCAATCCGATCCAATCCAAGTAACGGCATCCAGTCCAATCCAATCCAATCCAAGTAACGGCATCCAATCCATCCAATCCAATCCAATCCAAGTAACGGCATCCAATGCAATGCAATCCAATCCAATCCAATCCAATTAACGGCATCCAATCCAATCCAATCCAATCCAGTCCAATCCAATCCAATCCAAGTAACGGCATTAAATTCAATCCAATCCAAGGAACGGCATCCAATCAAATCCAATCCAATCCAATTCAATCTAATCCAATCCACGTAACGGCATCCAATCCAATCCAATCCATGTTACGGCATCCAATCCAATCCAATCCAAGCCAATCCAATTCAATCCAATCCAATCCACTCCAAGTAACGGCATACAATCCAATCCAATCCAATCCAAGTAACGGCATCCAGTCCAATCCAATCCAATGCAATGCAACCCAATCCAAGTAACGGCATCCAATCCAATCCAATCCAAGTAACGGCATCCAATCCAATTCAATCCAATCCAAGTAACGGCATCCAATGCAATGCAATCCAATCCAATCCAATCCAATTAACGGCATCCAATCCAATCCAATCCAATCCAGTCCAATCCAATCCAATCCAAGTAACGGCATCAAATTCAATCCAATCCAAGGAACGGCATCCAATGCAATCCAATCCAATCCAATTCAATCTAATCCAATCCACGTAACGGCATCCAATCCAATCCAATCCAGTCCAAGTAACCGCATCCAATCCAATCCACTCCAATCAAATCCAATGCAATCCAATCCTATCCAATCGAAGTAACTGCATCCAATCCAATCCAATCCAATCCAATCCAATCAAATCCAATCCAATCCAAGTCACGGCATCCAATCCAATCCAATCCAATCCAAGTAACGGCATCCAATCCAATCCAATCCAATCCAAGTAACGGCATCCAATCCAATCCAATCCAATCCAAGTAACGGCATCCAATCCAATCCAATCCAATCCAAGCCAATCCAATTCAATCCAATCCAATCCAAGTTACGGCATTCAATCCAATGCAATCCAATCCAATCCAATCCAATCCAAGTCACGGCATCGATTCCAATCCAATCCAATACAATTCATGTTACGGCATCCAATCCAATCCAATCCAATCCAATTCAAGCCAATCCAATCCAACCAATCCAATCCAGTCCAATCCAATCCAAGTAACTGCATCCAATTCAAGTAACGGCAATCAATCCAATCCAATCCAATCCAATCAAATCCAATCCAATCCAAGTAACTGCATCCAATTCAAGTAACGGCAATCAATCCAATCCAATCCAATCCAATCAAATCCAATCCAATCCAAGTAACGGCATCCAATCCAATCCAATCCAATCCAATCCAAGGAACGGCATCCAATCCAATCCAAGAAAACGGCATTCAATCCAATCCAATTCCATCCAATCCAAGGAACGGCATCAAATTCAATCCAATCCAAGGAACGGCATCCAATCCAATCCAATCCAATCTAATCCAATGCAAGTTACGGCATCCGATCCAATCCAATCCAAGTAGCCGCATCCAATCCAATTCACTCCAATCAAATCCAATCCAATTCAATCCTATCCAATCGAAGTAACTGCATCCAATCGAATCGAATCGAATCGAATCGAATCCAATCCAATCCAATCAAATCCAATCCAATAAAATCCAATCCAATCCAAGTAACGGCATCCAATCCAATCCAATCCAATCCAAGTAACGGCATCCAATCCAATCCAATCCAATCCAATCCAAGCAACGTCTTCCAATCCAATCCAATCAAATCCAATCCAATCCAAGTCACGGCATCCAATCCAATCCAATCCAATACATGTTACGGCATCGAACCCAATCCAATCCAATTCAATCCAATTCAATCCAATCCAATCCAATCCAAGTAACGGCATACAATCCAATCCAGTCCAATCCAATCAAAGTCACGGCATCGATTCCAATCCAATCCAATCCAATCCAAGTTACGGCATCCAATCCAATCCAATCCAATCCAAGCCAATCCAATCCAATCCAATGCAATGCAATCCAATCCAAGTAACGGCATCCAATCCAATCCAATCCAATCCAAGTAACGGCATCCAATCCAATCCAATCCAATCCAAGTAACGGCATCCAATGCAATGCAATCCAATCCAATCCAATCCAATCCAATCCAATTAACGGCATCCAAACTAATCCAATCCAGTCCAATCCAATCCAATCCAATCCAAGTAACGGCATCAAATTCAATCCAATCCAAGGAACGGCATCCAATGCAATTCAATCCAATCCAATCCAATCCAAGTTACGGCATACAATCCAATCCAATCCAATCCAAGTAACGGCATCCAGTCCAATCCAATCCAATGCAATGCAATCCAATCCAAGTAACGGCATCCAATCCAGTCCAATCCAATCCAATCCAAGTAACGGCATCCAATCCAATCCAATCCAGTCCAATCCAATCCAATCCAATCCAATCCAATCCAACCTAATCCAATCCAATCCAAGTAACGGCATCCAATCCAATCCAATCCAATCCAAGAAACGGCATTCAATCCAATCCAATCTAATCCAATCCAAGTAACGGCATCAAATTCAATCCAATACAATCCAATCCAATCCAATCCAATCCTATACAATGGAAGTAACTGCATCCAATCGAATCCAATCCAATCCAATCCAATCCAAGTAACGGCATCCAATCCAATCCAATCCAATCTACGTAACGGCATCCAATCCAATCCAATCCAATCCAATCCAAGTATCGGCATGCAATCGAACCGAATCCAATCCAATCCAAGAAACGGCATACAACCCAATCCAATCCATTCCAAGTAACGGCATCCAATTAAATCCAATCCAAGTAACGGCATCCAATCAAATCCAATCCAATCCAATCCAAGTAACGGCATCCAATCCAATCCAATCCAATCAAATCCAATCCAATCCAAGAAACGGCATCCAATCCAATCCAATCCAAGTAACGGCATCCAATTCAGTACAATCCCATCCAAGTAACGGCATCCAATCCAATCCAATCCAATCCATTCCAATCCAATCCAAGTAACGGCACCCAATCCAATCCAATCCAATCCAAGGAACGGCATCCAATACATTCCAATCGAATCCAAGTAACGGCATCCAATCCAATCCAAGCCAATCCAATCCAATCCAGGTAACGACATCCAATCGAATCCAATCCAATCCAATCCAAGTAACGGCATCCAACCCATCCCAATCCAATCCAATCCCAGTAACGGCATCCAATCCAATCCAATCCTATTCAAGTAACGGCATCCAATTCTATCCAATCCAATCCAAGTAACGGCATCCAATCAAATCCAATCAATTCCAATCCAGTCCAAGTAACCGCATCCAATACAATCCAATCCAGTCCAATCCAAGTAACGGCATTCAATCCAATCCAATCCAATCCAAGTAACGGCATCCAATCCAATCAATTTCCAATCCAATCCAAGTAACGGCATCCAATCCAACCCAATCCAATCCAATCCAAGCAACGGCATCCAATCCAATCCAATCCAAGAAACGGCAAACAATCCAATCCAATCCAATCCAATCCAATCCAATCCAATCCAATCCAAGTAACGGTATCAAATTCAATCCAATCCAAGGAACGGCATCCAATCCAATCCAATCCGATCCAATCCAAGTAACGGCATCCAGTCCAATACAATCCAATGCAATGCAATCCAATCCAAGTAACGGCATCCAATCCAATCCAATCCAATCCAAGTAACGGCATCCAATCCAATCTAATGCAATCCAAGTAACGGCATCCAATGCAATGCAATGCAATCCAATCCAATCCAATTAACGGCATCCAATGCAATCCAATCCAATCCAGTCCAATCCAATACAATCTAATCCAATCCACGTAACGGCATCCAATACAATCAAATCCAGTCCAAGTCACCGCATCCAATCCAATCAAATCCAATCCAATCCAATCCTATCCAATCGAAGTAACTGCACCCAATCGAATCCAATCCAATCCAATCCAATCCAATCAAATCCAATCCAATCCAAGTCACGGCATCCAATCCAATCCAATCCAATCCAAGTAACGGCATCCAATCCAATCCAATCCAAGTAACGGCATCCAATCCAATCCAATCCAATATATATCCAAATCACGGCATCCAATCCAATCCAATCCATGTTACGGCATCCAATCCAATCCAATCCAAGCCAATCCAATTCAATCCAATCCAATCCAATCCAAGTAACGGCATACAATCCAATCCAATCCAAGTAACGGCATCCAGTCCAATCCAATCCAATGCAATGCAATCCAATCCAAGTAACGGCATCCAATCCAATCCAATCCAAGTAACGGCATCCAATCCAATCCAATCCAATCCAAGTAACGGCATCCAATGCAATGCAATCCAATCCAATCCAATCCAATTAACGGCATCCAATCCAATCCAATCCAGTCCAATCCAATCCAATCCAAGTAACGGCATCAAATTCAATCCAATCCAAGGAACGGCATCCAATGCAATCCAGTCCAATCCAATTCAATCTAATCCAATCCACGTAACGGCATCCAATCCAATCCAATCCAGTCCAAGTAACCGCATCCAATCCAATCCACTCCAATCAAATCCAATCCAATCCAATCCTATCCAATCGAAGTAACTGCATCCAATCGAATCCAATCGTATCCAATCCAATCCAATCCAATCCAATCAAATCCAATCCAATCCAAGTAACGGCATCCAATCCAATCCAATCCAATCCAAGTAACGGCATCCAATCCAATCAATTCCAATCCAAGTAACGGCATCCAATCCAATCCAATCCAATCTAATCCAAGTCACGGCATCCAATCCAAGCCAATCCAATCCAATCCAATCCAAGTAACGGCATCCAATTCTATCCAATCCAATCCACGTAACGGCATCCAATCAAATCCAATCAATTCCAATCCAATCCATGTAACCGCATCCAATCCAATCCAATCCAGTCCAATCCAAGTAACGGCATTCAATCCAATCCAATCCAATCCAAGTAACGGCATCCAATCCAATCAATTTCCAATCCAATCCAAGTAACGGCATCCAATCCAATCCAATCTAAGCAACGGCATCCAATCCAATCCAATCCAAGAAACGGCAAACAATCCAATCCAATCCAATCCAATCCAATCGAAGTAACGGTATCAAATTCAATCCAATCCAAGGAACGGCATCCAATCCAATCCAATCCGATCCAATCCAAGTAACGGCATCCAGTCCAATCCAATCCAATGCAATGCAATCCAATCCAAGTAACGGCATCCAATCCAATCCAATCCAATCCAAGTAACGGCATCCAATCCAATCCAATCCAAGTAACGGCATCCAATGCAATGCAATCCAATCCAATCCAATCCAATTAACGGCATCCAATCCAATCCAATCCAGTCCAATCCAATCCAATCCAAGTAACGGCATCAAATTCAATCCAATCCAAGGAACGGCATCCAATGCAATCCAATCCAATCCAATTCAATCTAATCCAATCCACGTAACGGCATCCAATCCAATACAATCCAGTCCAAGTAACCGCATTCAATCCAATCCACTCCAATCAAATCCACTCCAATCCAATCCTATCCAATCGAAGTAACTGCACCCAATCGAATCCAATCCAATCCAATCAAATCCAATCCAATCCAATCCAAGTCACGGCATCCAATCCAATCCAATCCAATCCAAGTAACGGCATCCAATCCAATCCAATCCAATCCAAGTAACGGCATCCAATCCAATCCAATCCAATATATATCCAAATCACGGCATCCAATCCAATCCAATCCATGTTACGGCATCCAATCCAATCCAATCCAAGCCAATCCAATTCAATCCAATCCAATCCAATCCAAGTAACGGCATACAATCCAATCCAATCCAATCCAAGTAACGGCATCCAGTCCAATCCAATCCAATGCAATGCAATCCAATCCAAGTAACGGCATCCAATCCAATCCAATCCAAGTAACGGCATCCAATCCAATCCAAGTAACGGCATCCAATGCAATGCAATCCAATCCAATCCAATTAACGGCATCCAATCCAATCCAATCCAATCCAGTCCAATCCAATCCAATGCAAGTAACGGCATCAAATTCAATCCAATCCAAGGAACGGCATCCAATGCAATCCAATCCAATCCAATTCAATCTAATCCAATCCACGTAACGGCATCCAATCCAATCCAGTCCAAGTAACCGCATCCAATCCAATCCACTCCAATCAAATCCAATCCAATCCAATCCTTTCCAATCGAAGTAACTGCATCCAATCGAATCCAATCCAATCCAATCCAATCCAATCCAATCAAATCCAATCCAATCCAAGTCACGGCATCCAATCCAATCCAATCCAATCCAAGTAACGGCATCCCATCCAATCCAATCCAATCCAAGAAACGGCATCCAATCCAATCCAATCCAATCTAATCCAAGTCACGGCATCCAATCCAATCCAATCCAATCCATGTTACGGCATCCAATCCAATCCAATCCAAGCCAATCCAATCCAATCCAATCCAATCCAATCCAATCCAAGTTACGGCATTCAATCCAATCCAATCCAATCCAATCCAATCCAAGTCACGGCATCGATTCCAATCCAATCCAATACAATCCATGTTACGGCATCCAATCCAATCCAATCCAATTAACGGCATCCAATCCAATCCAATCCAGTCCAATCCAATCCAATCCAAGTAACGGCATCAAATTCAATCCAATCCAAGGAACGGCATCCAATGCAATCCAGTCCAATCCAATTCAATCTAATCCAATCCACGTAACGGCATCCAATCCAATCCAATCCAGTCCAAGTAACCGCATCCAATCCAATCCACTCCAATCAAATCCAATCCAATCCAATCCTATCCAATCGAAGTAACTGCATTCAATCGAATCCAATCGAATCCAATCCAATCCAATCCAATCCAATCAAATCCAATCCAATCCAAGTAACGGCATCCAATCCAATCCAATCCAATCCAAGTAACGGCATCCAATCCAATCAATTCCAATCCAAGTAACGGCATCCAATCCAATCCAATCCAATCTAATCCAAGTCACGGCATCCAATCCAAGCCAATCCAATCCAATCCAATCCAATCCAAGTAACGGCATCCAATTCTATCCAATCCAATCCACGTAACGGCATCCAATCAAATCCAATCAATTCCAATCCAATCCATGTAACCGCATCCAATCCAATCCAATCCAGTCCAATCCAAGTAACGGCATTCAATCCAATCCAATCCAATCCAAGTAACGGCATCCAATCCAATCAATTTCCAATCCAATCCAAGTAACGGCATCCAATCCAATCCAATCTAAGCAACGGCATCCAATCCAATCCAATCCAAGAAACGGCAAACAATCCAATCTAATCCAATCCAATCCAATCGAAGTAACGGTATCAAATTCAATCCAATCCAAGGAACGGCATCCAATC
The DNA here is from genome assembly GCF_964213995.1 of Mustelus asterias. Classification (NCBI taxonomy): domain Eukaryota; kingdom Metazoa; phylum Chordata; class Chondrichthyes; order Carcharhiniformes; family Triakidae; genus Mustelus; species Mustelus asterias. The sequence continues at coordinate 27,844,185 of NC_135821.1, read as the reverse complement.
CAATCCAATCCGATCCAATCCAAGTAACGGCATCCAGTCCAATCCAATCCAATGCAATGCAATCCAATCCAAGTAACGGCATCCAATCCAATCCAATCCAATCCAAGTAACGGCATCCAATCCAATCCAATCCAAGTAACGGCATCCAATGCAATGCAATCCAATCCAATCCAATCCAATTAACGGCATCCAATCCAATCCAATCCAGTCCAATCCAATCCAATCCAAGTAACGGCATCAAATTCAATCCAATCCAAGGAACGGCATCCAATGCAATCCAATCCAATCCAATTCAATCTAATCCAATCCACGTAACGGCATCCAATCCAATACAATCCAGTCCAAGTAACCGCATTCAATCCAATCCACTCCAATCAAATCCACTCCAATCCAATCCTATCCAATCGAAGTAACTGCACCCAATCGAATCCAATCCAATCCAATCAAATCCAATCCAATCCAATCCAAGTCACGGCATCCAATCCAATCCAATCCAATCCAAGTAACGGCATCCAATCCAATCCAATCCAATCCAAGTAACGGCATCCAATCCAATCCAATCCAATATATATCCAAATCACGGCATCCAATCCAATCCAATCCATGTTACGGCATCCAATCCAATCCAATCCAAGCCAATCCAATTCAATCCAATCCAATCCAATCCAAGTAACGGCATACAATCCAATCCAATCCAATCCAAGTAACGGCATCCAGTCCAATCCAATCCAATGCAATGCAATCCAATCCAAGTAACGGCATCCAATCGAATCCAAGTAACGGCATCCAATCCAATCCAAGTAACGGCATCCAATGCAATGCAATCCAATCCAATCCAATTAACGGCATCCAATCCAATCCAATCCAATCCAGTCCAATCCAATCCAATGCAAGTAACGGCATCAAATTCAATCCAATCCAAGGAACGGCATCCAATGCAATCCAATCCAATCCAATTCAATCTAATCCAATCCACGTAACGGCATCCAATCCAATCCAGTCCAAGTAACCGCATCCAATCCAATCCACTCCAATCAAATCCAATCCAATCCAATCCTATCCAATCGAAGTAACTGCATCCAATCGAATCCAATCCAATCCAATCCAATCCAATCCAATCAAATCCAATCCAATCCAAGTCACGGCATCCAATCCAATCCAATCCAATCCAAGTAACGGCATCCAATCCAATCCAATCCAATCCAAGAAACGGCATCCAATCCAATCCAATCCAATCTAATCCAAGTCACGGCATCCAATCCAATCCAATCCAATCCATGTTACGGCATCCAATCCAATCCAATCCAAGCCAATCCAATCCAATCCAATCCAATCCAATCCAATCCAAGTTACGGCATTCAATCCAATCCAATCCAATCCAATCCAATCCAAGTCACGGCATCGATTCCAATCCAATCCAATACAATCCATGTTACGGCATCCAATCCAATCCAATCCAATCCAATCCAAGCCAATCCAATCCAACCAATCCAATCCAGTCCAATCCAATCCAAGTAACTGCATCCAATTCAAGTAACGGCAATCAATCCAATCCAATCCAATCCAATCAAATCCAATCCAATCCAAGTAACTGCATCCAATTCAAGTAACGGCAATCAATCCAATCCAATCCAATCCAATCAAATCCAATCCAATCCAAGTAACGGCATCCAATCCAATCCAATCCAATCCAATCCAAGGAACGGCATCCAATCCAATCCAAGAAAACGGCATTCAATCCAATCCAATTCCATCCAATCCAAGGAACGGCATCAAATTCAATTCAATCCAAGTAGCCGCATCCAATCCAATTCACTCCAATCAAATCCAATCCAATCCAATCCTATCCAATCGAAGTAACTGCATCCAATCGAATCGAATCGAATCCAATCCAATCCAATCCAATCCAATCCAATCAAATCCAATCCAATCCAAGTAACGGCATCCAATCCAATCCAATCCAATCCAAGTAACGGCATCCAATCCAATCCAATCCAATCCAAGCAACGTCTTCCAATCCAATCCAATCAAATCCAATCCAATCCAAGTCACGGCATCCAATCCAATCCAATCCAATACATGTTACGGCATCGAACCCAATCCAATCCAATTCAATCCAATTCAATCCAATCCAATCCAAGTAACGGCATACAATCCAATCCAATCCAATCCAATCAAAGTCACGGCATCGATTCCAATCCAGTCCAATCCAAGTTACGGCATCCAATCCAATCCAATCCAATCCAAGCCAATCCAATCCAATCCAATTAACGGCATCCAATCCAATCCAATCCAGTCCAATCCAATCCAATCCAAGTAACGGCATCAAATTCAATCCAATCCAAGGAACGGCATCCAATGCAATTCAATCCAATCCAATCCAATCCAAGTTACGGCATACAATCCAATCCAATCCAATCCAAGTAACGGCATCCAGTCCACTCCAATCCAATGCAATGCAATTCAATCCAAGTAACGGCATCCAATCCAATCCAATCCAATCCAAGTAACGGCATCCAATCCAATCCAATCCAGTCCAATCCAATCCAATCCAATCCAGTCCAATCCAATCCAATTCAAGTAACGGCAATCAATCCAATCCAATCTAATCCAATCCAATCCAAGTAACGGCATCCAATCCAATCCAATCCAAGAAACGGCATTCAATCCAATCCAATCTAATCCAATCCAAGTAACGGCATCACATTCAATCCAATCCAATCCAATCCAATCCAATCCTATACAATGGAAGTAACTGCATCCAAACGAATCCAATCCAATCCAATCCAATCCAAGTAACGGCATCCAATTCAATCCAATCCAATCTACGTAACGGCATCCAATCCAATCCAAGCCAATCCAATCCAAGTATCGGCATGCAATCGAATCGAATCCAATCCAATCCAAGAAACGGCATACAACCCAATCCAATCCATTCCAAGTTACGGCATCCAATCAAATCCAATCCAAGTAACGGCATCCAATCAAATCCAATCCAATCCAATCCAAGTAACGGCATCCAATCCAATCCAATCCAATCAAATCCAATCCAATCCAAGAAACGGCATCCAATCCAATCCAATCCAAGTAACGGCATCCAATTCAGTACAATCCAATCCAAGTAACGGGATCCAATTCAATCCAATCCAATCCATTCCAATCCAATCCAAGTAACGGCACCCAATCCAATCCAATCCAATCCAAGGAACGGCATCCAATACATTCCAATCGAATCAAAGTAACGGCATCCAATCTAATCCAAGCCAATCCAATCCAATCCAGGTAACGACATCCAATCGAATCCAATCCAATCCAATCCAAGTAACGGCATCCAACCCATCCCAATCCAATCCAATCCCAGTAACGGCATCCAATCCAATCCAATCCAATCCAATTAACGGCATCCAATCCAAGCCAATCCAATCCAATCCAATCCAATCCAATCCTATTCAAGTAACGGCATCCAATTCTATCCAATCCAATCCAAGTAACGGCATCCAATCAAATCCAATCAATTCCAATCCAATCCAAGTAACCGCATCCAATCCAATCCAATCCAGTCCAATCCAAGTAACGGCATTCAATCCAATCCAATCCAATCCAAGTAACGGCATCCAATCCAATCAATTTCCAATCCAACCCAAGTAACGGCATCCAATCCAATCCAATCCAAGCAACGGCATCCAATCCAATCCAATCCAAGAAACGGCAAACAATCCAATCCAATCCAATCCAATCGAAGTAACGGTATCAAATTCAATCCAATCCAAGGAACGGCATCCAATCCAATCCAATCCGATCCAATCCAAGTAACGGCATCCAGTCCAATCCAATCCAATGCAATGCAATCCAATCCAAGTAACGACATCCAATCCAATCCAATCCAATCCAAGTAACGGCATCCAATCCAATCCAATCCAATCCAAGTAACGGCATCCAATGCAATGCAATCCAATCCAATCCAATCCAATTAACGGCATCCAATCCAATCCAATCCAATCCAGTCCAATCCAATACAATCCAAGTAACGGCATCAAATTCAATCCAATTCAAGGAACGGCATCTAATGCAATCCAATCCAATCCAATTCAATCTAATCCAATCCACGTAACGGCATCCAATCCAATCCAATCCAGTCCAAGTAACCGCATCCAATCCAATCCACTCCAATCAAATCCAATCCAATCCAATTCTATCCAATCGAAGTAACTGCACCCAATCGAATCCAATCCAATCCAATCCAATCAAATCCAATCCAATCCACGTCACGGCATCCAATCCAATCCAATCCAATCCAAGTAACGGCATCCAATCCAATCCAATCCAATCCAAGTAACGGCATCCAATCCAATCCAATCCAATAAATATCCAAATCACGGCATCCAATCCAATCCAATCCATGTTACGACATCCAATCCAATCCAATCCAAGCCAATCCACGTAACGGCATACAATCCAATCCAATCCAATCCAAGTAACGGCATCCAGTCCAATCCAATCCAATGCAATGCAATCCAATCCAAGTAACGGCATCCAATCCAATCCAATCCAAGTAACGGCATCCAATCCAATCCAATCCAATCCAAGTAACGGCATCCAATGCAATGCAATCCAATCCAATCCAATCCAATTAACGGCATCCAATCCAATCCAATCCAATCCAGTCCAATCCAATCCAATCCAAGTAACGGCATCAAATTCATTCCAATCCAAGGAACGGCATCCAATGCAATCCAATCCAATCCAATTCAATCTAATCCAATCCACGTAACGGCATCCAATCCAATCCAATCCAGTCCAAGTAACCGCATCCAATACAATCCACTCCAATCAAATCCAATCCAATCCAATCCTATCCAATCGAAGTAACTGCATCCAATCGAATCCAATCCAATCCAATCAAATCCAATCCAATCAAATCCAATCCAATCCAAGTAACGGCATCCAATCCAATCCAATTCAATCCAAGTAACGGCATCCAATCGAATCCAATCCAATCCAAGTAACGGCATCCAATCCAATCCAATCCAATCCAAGTCACGGCATCCAATCCAATCCAATTCAATCCATGTTACGGCATCCAATCCAATCCAATCCAATCCAGTCCAATCCAATCCAATCCAATCCAAGTAACGGCATACAATCCAATCCAATCCAATCCAATCCAAGAAACGGCATTCAATCCAATCCAATCCCATCCAATACAAGTAACGGCATCAAATTCAATCCAATGCAAGGAACGGCATCCAATGCAATCCAATCCAATCCAATTCAATTTAATCCAATCCACGTAACGGCATCCAATCCAATCCAATCCAGTCCAAGTAACCGCATCCAATCCAATCCACTCCAATCAAATCCAATCCAATCCAATCCTATCCAATCGAAGTAACTGCACCCAATCGAATCCAATCCAATCCAATCCAATCCAATCCAATCAAATCCAATCCAATCCAAGTCACGGCATGCAATCCAATCCAATCCAATCCAAGTAACGGCATCCAATCCAATCCAATCCAATCCAATCCAAGTAACGGCATCCAATCCAATCCAATCCAATCTAATCCAAGTCACGGCATCCAATCCAATCCAATCCAATCCATGTTACGGCATCCAATCCAATCCAATCCAAGCCAATCCAATTCAATCCAATCCAATCCAATCCAAGTTACGGCAAACAATCCAATCCAATCCAATCCAAGTAACGGCATCCAGTCCAATCCAATACAATGCAATGCAATCCAATCCAAGTAACGGCATCCAATCCAATCCAATCCAATCCAGGTAACGGCATCCAATCCAATCCAATCCAATCCAAGTAACGGCATCCAATGCAATGCAATCCAATCCAATCCAATCCAATTAACGGCATCCAATCCAATCCAATCCAATCCAGTCCAATCCAATCCAATACAAGTAACGGCATCAAATTCAATCCAATCCAAGGAACGGCATCCAATCAAATCCAATCCAATCCAATTCAATCTAATCCAATCCACGTAACGGCATCCAATTCAATCCAATCCAGTCCACGTATCCGCATCCAATCCAATCCACTCCAATCAAATCCAATCCAATCCAATCCAATCCAAGTAACGGCATCCAATCCAATCCAATCCAATGCAAGTAACGGCATCCAATGCAATGCAATCCAATCCAATCCAATCCAATTAACGGCATCCAATCCAATCCAGTCCAATCCAATCCAATCCAAGTAACGGCATCAAATTCAATCCAATCCAAGGAACGGCATCCAATGCAATCCAATCCAATCCAATTCAATCTAATCCAATCCACGTAAAGGCATCCAATCCAATCCAATCCAGTCCAAGTAACCGCATCCAATCCAATCCACTCCAATCAAATCCAATCCAAGCCAATCCTATCCAATCGAAGTAACTGCACCCAATCGAATCCAATCCAATCCAATCCAATCCAATCAAATCCAATCCAATCCAAGTCACGGCATCCAATCCAATCCAATCCAATCCAAGTAACGGCATCCAATCCAATCCAATCCAATCCAAGTAACGGCATCCAATCCAATCCAATCCATGTTACGGCATCCAATCCAATCCAATCCAAGCCAATCCAATTAAATCCAATCCAATCCAATCCAAGTTACGGCATACAATCCAATCCAATCCAATGCAAGTAACGGCATCCAGTCCAATCCAATCCAATGCAATGCAATCCAATCCAAGTAACGGCATCCAATCCAATCCAATCCAATCCAAGTAACGGCATCCAATCCAATCCAATCCAATCCAAGTAACGGCATCCAATGCAATGCAATCCAATCCAATCCAATCCACGTAACGGCATCCAATCCAATCCAATCCAGTCCAAATAACCGCATCCAATTCAATCAACTCCAATCAAATCCAATCCAATCCAATCCTATCCAATCGAAGTAACTGCATCCAATCGAATCCAATCCAATCCAATCAAATCCAATCCAATCAAATCCAATCCAATCCAAGTAACGGCATCCAATCCAATCCAATCCAATACAAGTAACGGCATCCAATCCAATCCTATCCAATCCAAGTAACGGCATCCAATCCAATCCAATCCAATCCAAGTCACGGCATCCAATCCAATCCAATCCAATCCATGTTACGGCATCCAATCCAATCCAATCCAAGCCAATCCAATTCAATCCAATCCAATCCAATCCAATCCAAGTAACGGCATACAATCCAATCCAATCCAATCCAAGAAACGGCATTCAATCCAATCCAATCCCATCCAATCCAAGTAACGGCATCAAATTCAATCCAATCCAAGGAACGGCATCCAATCCAATCCAATCCAATCCAATCTAATCCAATCCAAGTAACGGCATCCAATCCAATCCAATCCAAGTAAACGCATCCAATCCAATCCAATCCAATCCAATCCAATCCTATCCAATGGAAGTAACTGCATCCAATCGAATCCAATCCAATCCAATCCAAGTAACGGCATCCAATCAAATTCAATCCAATCAAATCCAATCCAATCCTAGTTACGGCATCCAATCCAATCCAATCCAAGTTACGGCATCCAATCCAATCCAATCCAATCCAAGGAAAGGCTTCCAATCCAATCCAATCCAATCCAATCAAATCCAATCCAATCCAAGTAAAGGCATCCAATCCAATCCAATCCAATCCAATCCAATCCTATCCAATGGAAGTAACTGCATCCAATCGAATCCAATCCAATCCAATCCAAGTAACGGCATCCAATCAAATTCAATCCAATCAAATCCAATCCAATCCTAGTAACGGCATCCAATCCAATCCAATCCAACTAACGGCATCCAATCCAATCCAATCCAATCCAAGTAACGGCATCCAATCCAATCCAATCCAATATATATCCAAATCACGGCATCCAATCCAATCCAATCCATGTTACGGCATCCAATCCAATCCAATCCAAGCCAATCCACGTAACGGCATACAATCCAATCCAATCCAATCCAAGTAACGGCATCCAGTCCAATCCAATCCAATGCAATGCAATCCAATCCAAGTAACGGCATCCAATCCAATCCAATCCAAGTAACGGCATCCAATCCAATCCAATCCAAGTAACGGCATCCAATGCAATGCAATCCAATCCAATCCAATCCAATTAACGGCATCCAATCCAATCCAATCCAATCCAGTCCAATCCAATCCAATCCAAGTAACGGCATCAAATTCAATCCAATCCAAGGAACGGCATCCAATGCAATCCAATCCAATCCAATTCAATCTAATCCAATCCACGTAACGGCATCCAATCCAATCCAATCCAGTCCAAGTAACCGCATCCAATCCAATCCACTCCAATCAAATCCAATCCAATCCAATCCTATCCAATCGAAGTAACTGCATCCAATCGAATCCAATCCAACCCAATCCAATCCAATCCAATACAATCAAATCCAATCCAATCCAAGTAACGGCATCCAATCCAATCCAATCCAATCCAAGTAACGGCATCCAATCCAATCCAATCCAAGTAACGGCATCCAATCCAATCCGATCCAATCCAAGTAACGGCATCCAGTCCAATCCAATCCAATGCAATGCAATCCAATCCAAGTAACGGCATCCAATACAATCCAATCCAAGTAACGGCATCCAATCCAATCCAATCCAAGTAACGGGATCCAATGCAATGCAATCCAATCCAATCCAATTAACGGCATCCAATCCAATCCAATCCAATCCAGTCCAATCCAATCCAATCCAAGTAACGGCATCAAATTCAATCCAATCCAAGGAACGGCATCCAATGCAATCCAATCCAATACAATTCAATCTAATCCAATCCACGTAACGGCATCCAATCCAATCCAATCCAGTCCAAGTAACCGCATCCAATCCAATCCACTCCAATCAAATCCAATCCAATCCAATCCAATCCTATCCAATCGAAGTAACTGCATCCAATCGAATCCAATCCAACCCAATCCAATCCAATCCAATACAATCAAATCCAATCCAATCCAAGTAACGGCATCCAATCCAATCCAATCCAATCCAAGTAACGGCATCCAATCCAATCCAATCCAATCCAAGTAACGGCATCCAATACAATCCAATTCAATCTAATCCAAGTCACGGCATCCACTCCAATCCAATCCAATCCATGTTACGGCATCCAATCCAATCCAATCCAAGCCAATCCAATTCAATCCAATCCAATCCAATCCACGTAACGGCATACAATCCAATCCAATCCAATCCAATCCAATCCAAGTCACGGCATCGATTCCAATCCAATCCAATACAATCCATGTTACGGCATCCAATCCAATCCAATCCAATCCAATCCAGGCCAATCCAATCCAACCAATCCAATCCAGTCCAATCCAATCCAAGTAACTGCATCCAATTCAAGTAACGGCAATCAATCCAATCCAATCCAATCCAATCTAATCCAATCCAATCCAAGTAACGGCATCCAATCCAATCCAATCCAAGGAACGGCATCCAATCCAATCCAAGAAAACGGCATTCAATCCAATCCAATCCCATCCAATCCAAGGAACGGCATCAAATTCAATCCAATCCAAGGAACGGCATCCAATCCAATCCAATCCAATCCAATCCAATGCAAGTAACGGCATCCAATCCAATCCAAGTAGCCGCATCCAATCCAATTCACTCCAATCAAATCCAATCCAATCCAATCCTATCCAATCGAAGTAACTGCATCCAATCGAATCGAATCGAATCGAATCGAATGGAATCGAATCGAATCCAATCCAATCCAATCAAATCCAATCCAATCCAAGTAACGGCATCCAATCCAATCCAATCCAAGTAACGGCATCCAATCCAATCCAAGAAACGTCTTCCAATCCAATCCAATCCAATCAAATCCAATCCAATCCAAGTCACGGCATCCAATCCAATCCAATCCAATACATGTTACGGCATCGAACCCAATCCAATCCAATTCAATCCAATTCAATCCAATCCAATCCAATCCAAGTAACGGCATCCAATCCAATCCAATCCAATCCAAGGAACGGCATCCAATCCAATCCAAGAAAACGGCATTCAATCCAATCCAATCCCATCCAATCCAAGGAACGGCATCAAATTCAATCCAATCCAAGGAACGGCATCCAATCCAATCCAATCCAATCCAATCCAATGCAAGTAACGGCATCCAATCCAATCCAATCCAAGTAGCCGCATCCAATCCAATTCACTCCAATCAAATCCAATCCAATCCAATCCTATCCAATCGAAGTAACTGCATCCAATCGAATCGAATCGAATCGAATGGAATCGAATCCAATCCAATCCAATCCAATCAAATCCAATCCAATCCAAGTAACGGCATCCAATCCAATCCAATCCAATCCTAGTAACGGCATCCAATCCAATCCAATCCAATCCAAGCAACGTCTTCCAATCCAATCCAATCCAATCAAATCCAATCCAATCCAAGTCACGGCATCCAATCCAATCCAATCCAATACATGTTACGGCATCGAACCCAATCCAATCCAATTCAATCCAATTCAATCCAATCCAATCCAATCCAAGTAACGGCATACACTCCAATCCAATCCAATCCAATCAAAGTCACGGCATCGATTCCATCCAATCCAATCCAATCCAAGTTACGGCATCCAATCCAATCCAATCCAATCCAAGCCAATCCAATCCAATCCAATGCAATGCAATCCAATCCAAGTAACGGCATCCAATCCAATCCAATCCAATCCTAGTAACGGCATCCAATCCAATCCAATCCAATCCAAGTAACGGCATCCAATCCAATGCAATCCAATCCAATCCAATCCAATCCAATTAACGGCATCCAATCCAATCCAATCCAGTCCAATCCAATCCAATCCAAGTAACGGCATCAAATTCAATCCAATCCGAGGAACGGCATCCAATGCAATTCAATCCAATCCAATCCAATCCAAGTTACGACATACAATCCAATACAATCCAATCCAAGTAACGGCATCCAGTCCAATCCAATCCAATGCAATGCAATCCAATGCAAGTAACGGCATCCAATCCAATCCAATCCAATCCAAGTAACGGCATCCAATCCAATCCAATCCAAGTAACGGCATCCAATGCAATGCAATCCAATCCAATTAACGGCATCCAATCCAATCCAATCCAATCCAGTCCAATCCAATCCAATCCAAGTAACGGCATCAAATTCAATCCAATCCAAGGAACGGCATCCAATCAAATCCAATCCAATCCAATTCAATCTAATCCAATCCACGTAACGGCATCCAATCCAATCCAATCCAGTCCAAGTAACCGCATCCAATCCAATCCACTCCAATCAAATCCAATCCAATCCAATCCAATCCAATCCAAGTAACGGCATGCAATCCAATCCAATCCAATCCAAGTAACGGCATCCAATGCAATGCAATCCAATCCAATCCAATCCAATTAACGGCATCCAATCCAATCCAATCCAATCCAGTCCAATCCAATCCAATCCAAGTAACGGCATCAAATTCAATCCAATCCAAGGAACGGCATCCAATGCAATCCAGTCCAATCCAATTCAATCTAATCCAATCCACGTAGCGGCATCCAATCCAATCCAATCCAGTCCAAGTAACCGCATCCAATCCAATCCACTCCAATCAAATCCAATCCAATCCAATCCTATCCAATCGAAGTAACTGCACCCAATCGAATCCAATCCAATCCAATCCAATCCAATCCAATCAAATCCAATCCAATCCAAGTCACGGCATCCAATCCAATCCAATCCAATCCAAGTAACGGCATACAATCCAATCCAATCCAAGTAACGGCATCCAATCCAATCCAATCCAATCTAATCCAAGTCACGGCATCCAATCCAATCCAATCCAATCCATGTTACGGCATCCAATCCAATCCAATCCAAGCCAATCCAATTCAACCCAATCCAATCAAATCCAAGTTACGGCATACAATCCAATCCAATCCAATCCAAGGAACGGCATCCAGTCCAATCCAATCCAATGCAATGCAATCCAATCCAAGTAACGGCATCCAATCCAATCCAATCCCATCCAAGTAACGGCATCCAATCCAATCCAATCCAATCCAAGTAACGGCATCCAATGCAATGCAATCCAATCCAATCCAATCCAATTAACGGCATCCAATCCAATCCAATCCAATCCAGTCCAATCCAAGTAACGGCATCAAATTCAATCCAATCCAAGGAACGGCATCCAATCAAATCCAATCCAATCCAATTCAATCTAATCCAATCCACGTAACGGCATCCAATCCAATCCAATCCAGTCCAAGTAACCGCATCCAATCCAATCCACTCCAATCAAATCCAATCCAATCCAATCCTATCCAATCGAAGTAACTGCATCCAATCGAATCCAATCCAATCCAATCAAATCCAATCCAATCAAATCCAATCCAATCCAAGTCACGGCATCCAATCCAATCCAATTCAATCCATGTTACGGCATCCAATTCAATCCAATCCAATCCAGTCCAATCCAATCCAATCCAATCCAATCCAAGTAACGGCATACAATCCAATCCAATCCAATCCAATCCAAGAAACGGCATTCAATCCAATCCAATCCCATCCAATCCAAGTAACGGCATCAAATTCAATCCAATGCAAGGAACGGCATCCAATGCAATCCAATCCAATCCAATTCAATTTAATCCAATCCACGTAACGGCATCCAATCCAATCCAATCCAGTCCAAGTAACCGCATCCAATCCAATCCACTCCAATCAAATCCAATCCAATCCAATCCTATCCAATCGAAGTAACTGCACCCAATCGAATCCAATCCAATCCAATCCAATCCAATCCAATCAAATCCAATCCAATCCAAGTCACGGCATCCAATCCAATCCAATCCAATCCAAGTAACGGCATCCAATCCAATCCAATCCAATCCAAGTAACGGCATCCAATCCAATCCAATCCAATCTAATCCAAGTCACGGCATCCAATCCAATCCAATCCAATCCATGTTACGGCATCCAATCCAATCCAATCCAAGCCAATCCAATTCAATCCAATCCAATCCAATCCAAGTTACGGCAAACAATCCAATCCAATCCAATCCAAGTAACGGCATCCAGTCCAATCCAATCCAATGGAATGCAATCCAATCCAAGTAACGGCATCCAATCCAATCCAATCCAAGTAACGGCATCCAATCCAATCCAATCCAATCCAATCCAAGTAACGGCATCCAATGCAATGCAATCCAATCCAATCCAATTAACGGCATCCAATCCAATCCAATCCAATCCAGTCCAATCCAATCCAATACAAGTAACGGCATCAAATTCAATCCAATCCAAGGAACGGCATCCAATCAAATCCAATCCAATCCAATTCAATCTAATCCAATACACGTAACGGCATCCAATTCAATCCAATCCAGTCCAAGTATCCGCATCCAATCCAATCCACTCCAATCAAATCCAATCCAATCCAATCCAATCCAAGTAACGGCATCCAATCCAATCCAATCCAATGCAAGTAACGGCATCCAATGCAATGCAATCCAATCCAATCCAATCCAATTAACGGCATCCAATCCAATCCAATCCAATCCAGTCCAATCCAATCCAATCCAAGTAACGGCATCAAATTCAATCCAATCCAAGGAACGGCATCCAATGCAATCCAATCCAATCCAATTCAATCTAATCCAATCCACGTAAAGGCATCCAATCCAATCCAATCCAGTCCAAGTAACCGCATCCAATCCAATCCACTCCAATCAAATCCAATCCAATCCAATCCTATCCAATCGAAGTAACTGCACCCAATCGAATCCAATCCAATCCAATCCAATCCAATCAAATCCAATCCAATCCAATTAACGGCATCCAATCCAATCCAATCCAATCCAAGTAACGGCATCCAATCCAATCCAATCCAATCCAAGTAACGGCATCCAATCCAATCCAATCCAATCTAATCCAAGTCACGGCATCCAATCCAATCCAATCCAATCCATGTTACGGCATCCAATCCAATCCAATCCAAGCCAATCCAATTTAATCCAATCCAATCCAATCCAAGTTACGGCATACAATCCAATCCAATCCAATGCAAGTAACGGCATCCAGTCCAATCCAATCCAATGCAATGCAATCCAATCCAAGTAACGGCATCCAATCCAATCCAATCCAATCCAAGTAACGGCATCCAATCCAATCCAATTCAATCCAAGTAACGGCATCCAATGCAATGCAATCCAATCCAATCCAATCCACGTAACGGCATCCAATCCAATCCAATCCAGTCCAAGTAACCGCATCCAATTCAATCAACTCCAATCAAATCCAATCCAATCCAATCCAATCCTATCCAATCGAAGTAACTGCATCCAATCGAATCCAATCCAATCCAATCAAATCCAATCCAATCAAATCCAATCCAATACAAGTAACGGCATCCAATTCAATCCTATCCAATCCAAGTAACGGCATCCAATCCAATCCAATCCAATCCAAGTCACGGCATCCAATCCAATCCAATCAAATCCATGTTACGGCATCCAATCCAATCCAATCCAAGCCAATCCAATTCAATCCAATCCAATCCAATCCAATCCAAGTAACGGCATACAATCCAATCCAATCCAATCCAAGAAACGGCATTCAATCCAATCCAATCCCATCCAATCCAAGTAACGGCATCAAATTCAATCCAATCCAAGGAACGGCATCCAATCCAATCCAATCCAATCCAATCTAATCCAATCCAAGTAACGGCATCCAATCCAATCCAATCCAAGTAAACGCATCCAATCCAATCCAATCCAATCCAATCCTATCCAATGGAAGTAACTGCATCCAATCGAATCCAATCCAATCCAATCCAAGTAACGGCATCCAATCAAATTCAATACAATCAAATCCAATCCAATCCTAGTAACGGCATCCAATCCAATCCAATCCAAGTTACGGCATCCAATCCAATCCAATCCAATCCATGGAAAGGCTTCCAATCCAATCCAATCCAATCCAATCCAATCCAAGTAAAGGCATCCAATCCAATCCAATCCAATCCAATCCAAGTAACGGCATCCAATCCAATCCAAGTAACGGCATCCAATCAAATTCAATCCAATCAAATCCAATCCAATCCTAGTAACGGCATCCAATCCAATCCAATCCAAGTTACGGCATCCAATCCAATCCAATCCAATACAAGGAAAGGCTTCCAATCCAATCCAATCCAATCAAATCCAATCCAATCCAAGTAAAGGCATCCAACCCAATCCAATCCAATCCAATCCAAGTAACGGCATCCAATCCAATCCAATCCAATCCAAGTAACGGCATCCAATCCAATCCAATCCAATCCAAGTAACGGCATCCAGTCCAATCCAATCCAATCCAATCCAATGGAATGCAATCCAATTCAAGTAACGGGATCCAATCCAATCCAATCCAATCCAAGTAACGGCATCCAATCCAATCCAATCCAATTCAAGAAACGGCATTCAATCCAATGCAATCCAAACCAATCCAATCCAATTATCGGCATCCAATCCAATCCAATCCAATCCAGTCCAATCCAATCCAATCCATGTAACGGCATCAAATTCAATCCAATCCAAGGAACGGCATCCAATCCAATCCAATCAAATCTAATCCAATCCAAGTAACGGCATCCAATCCAATCCAATCCAGTCCAAGTAACCGCATCCAATCCAATCCACTCCGATCAAATCCAATCCAATCCAATCCTATCCAATCGAAGTAACTGCATCCAATCGAATACAATCCAATCCAATCCAATCCAATCCAATCGAATCAAATCCAATCCAATCCAAGTAACGGCATCCAATCCCATCCAATCCAATCCAAGTAACGACATCCAATCCAATCCAATCCAATCCAAGTAACGGCATCCAATCCAATCCAATCCAATCCAAGTCACGGCATCCAATCCAATCCAATCCAATCCATGTTACGGCATCCAACCCAATCCAATCCAAGCCAATCCAATTAAATCCAATTCAAACCAATCCAATCCAATCCAAGTAACGGCATTCAATCCAATCCAATCCAATCCAATCCAAGTCACGGCATCGATTCCAATCCAATCCAATCCAATCCAATCCATGTTACGGCATCCAATCCAATCGAATCCAATCCAAGCCAATACAATCCAATCCAATCCAATCCAATCCAATCCAAGTAACGGCATCCAATCCAATCCAATCCAATCCAAGTAACGGCATCCAATCCAATCCAAGTCACTGCATCCAATCCAATCCAATCCATGTTACGGCATCCAATCCAATTCAATCCAATCCAATCCAATCCAATCCAAGTAACGGCATACAATCCAATCCAATCCAATCCAAGTCACGGCATCGATTCCAATCCAATCCAATCCATGTTACAGCATCCAATCCAATCCAATCCAATCCAATCCAATCCAATCCAGTCCAATCCAATCCAATCCAATCCAGTCCAATCCAATCCAATTCAAGTAACGGCAATCAATCCAATCCAATCCAATCCAATCCAAGCCAATCCAATTCAATTCAATCCAATCCAATCCAAGTAACGGCATACAATCCAATCCAATCCAATCCAAGTCACGGCATCGATTCCAATCCAAGACAATACAATCCATGTTACAGCATCCAATCCAATCCAATCCAATCCAAGCCAATCCAATCCAATCCAATCCAGTCCAATCCAATCCAATCCAATCCAATCCAATCCAGTCCAATCCAATCCAATTCAAGTAACGGCAATCAATCCAATCCAATCTAATCCAATCCAATCCAAGTAACGGCATCCAATCCAATCCAATCCAATCCAAGAAACGGCATTCAATCCAATCCAATCTAATCCAATCCAAGTAACGGCATCAAATTCAATCCAATCCAATCCAATCCAATCCTATACAATGGAAGTAACTGCATCCAATCGAATCCAATCCAATCCAATCCAATACAAGTAACGGCATCCAATCCAATCCAATACAATCTAAGTAACGGCATCCAATCCAATCCAATCCAATCCAATCCAAGTATCGGCATACAACGCAATCCAATCCATTCCAAGTAACGGCATCCAATCAAATCCAATCCAAGTAACGGCATCCAATCAAATCCAATCCAATCCAATCCAAGTAACGGCATCCAATCCAATCCAATCCAATCCATTCCAATCCAATCCAAGTAACGGCACCCAATCCAATCCAATCCAATCCAAGTAACGGCATCCAATCCAATCCAATCGAATCCAAGTAACGGCATCCAATCCAATCCAAGCCAATCCAATCCAATCCAGGTAACGACATCCAATCGAATCCAATCCAATCCAATCCAAGTAACGGCATCCAACCCATCCCAATCCAATCCAATCCCAGTAACGGCATCCAATCCAATCCAATCCAATACAATTAACGGCATCCAATCCAAGCCAATCCAATCCAATCCAATCCAATCCAATCCTATTCAAGTAACGGCATCCAATTCTATCCAATCCAATCCAAGTAACGGCATCCAATCAAATCCAATCAATTCCAATCCAATCCAAGTAACCGCATCCAATCCAATCCAATCCAGTCCAATCCAAGTAACGGCATTCAATCCAATCCAATCCAATCCAATCCAAGTAACGGCATCCAATCCAATCAATTTCCAATCCAATCCAAGTAACAGCATCCAATCCAATCCAATCCAATCCAAGAAACGGCAAACAATCCAATCCAATCCAATCCAATCCAATCCAATCGAAGTAACGGTATCAAATTCAATCCAATCCAAGGAACGGCATCCAATCCAATCCAATCCGATCCAATCCAAGTAACGGCATCCAGTCCAATCCAATGCAATGCAATCCAATCCAAGTAACGGCATCCAATCCAATCCAATCCAATCCAAGTAACGGCATCCAATCCAATCCAATCCAATCCAAGTAACGGCATCCAATGCAATGCAATCCAATCCAATCCAATCCAATTAACGGCATCCAATCCAATCCAATCCAATCCAGTCCAATCCAATCCAATCCAAGTAACGGCATCAAATTCAATCCAATCCAAGGAACGGCATCCAATGCAATCCAATCCAATCCAATTCAATCTAATCCAATCCACGTAACGGCATCCAATCCAATCCAATCCAGTCCAAGTAACCGCATCCAATCCAATCCACTCCAATCAAATCCAATCCAATCCAATCCTATCCAATCGAAGTAACTGCACCCAATCGAATCGAATCGAATCCAATCCAATCCAATCAAATCCAATCCAATCCAAGTCACGGCATCCAATCCAATCCAATCCAATCCAAGTAACGGCATCCAATCCAATCCAATCCAATATATATCCAAGTCACGGCATCCAATCCAATCCAATCCATGTTACGGCATCCAAACCAATCCAATCCAAGCCAATCCAATTCAATCCAATCCAATCCAATCCAAGTAACGGCATACAATCCAATCCAATCCAAGTAACGGCATCCAATCCAATCCAATCCAATACAAGTAACGGCATCCAATCCAATCCAATACATATCCAAGTCATGGCATCCAATCCAATCCAATCCATGTTACGGCATCCAATCCAATCCAATCCAAGCCAATCCAATTCAATCCAATCCAATCCAATCCAATCCAAGTAACGGCATACAATCCAATCCAATCCAATCCAAGTAACGGCATCCAGTCCAATCAAATCCAATGCAATGCAATCCAATCCAAGTAACGGCATCCAATCCAATCCAATCCAATCCAAGTAACGGCATCCAATCCAATCCAATCCAATCCAAGTAACGGCATCCAATGCAATGCAATCCAATCCAATCCAATCCTCTCCAATGGAAGTAACTGCATCCAATCGAATCCAATCCAATCCAATCCAATACAAGTAACGGCATCCAATCCAATCCAATCCAATCTAAGTAACGGCATCCAATCCAATCCAATCCAATCCAATCCAATCCAAGTATCGGCATACAACCCAATCCAATCCATTCCAAGTAACGGCATCCAATCAAATCCAATCCAAGTAACGGCATCCAATCAAATCCAATCCAATCCAATCCAAGTAACGGCATCCAATCCAATCCAATCCAATCCATTCCAATCCAATCCAAGTAACGGCACCCAATCCAATCCAATCCAATCCAAGTAACGGCATCCTATCCAATCCAATCGAATCCAAGTAACGGCATCCAATCCAATCCAAGCCAATCCAATCCAATCCAGGTAACGACATCCAATCGAATCCAATCCAATCCAATCCAAGTAACGGCATCCAACCCATCCCAATCCAATCCAATCCCAGTAACGGCATCCAATCCAATCCAATCCAATCCAATTAACGGCATCCAATCCAAGCCAATCCAATCCAATCCAATCCAATCCAATCCTATTCAAGTAACGGCATCCAATTCTATCCAATCCAATCCAAGTAACGGCATCCAATCAAATCCAATCAATTCCAATCCAATCCAAGTAACCGCATCCAATCCAATTCAATCCAGTCCAATCCAAGTAACGGCATTCAATCCAATCCAATCCAAGTAACGGCATCCAATCCAATCAATTTCCAATCCAATCCAAGTAACAGCATCCAATCCAATCCAATCCAATCCAATCCAAGCAACGGCATCCAATCCAATCCAATCCAAGAAACGGCAAACAATCCAATCCAATCCAATCCAATCCAATCCAATCGAAGTAACGGTATCAAATTCAATCCAATCCAAGGAACGGCATCCAATCCAATCCAATCCGATCCAATCCAAGTAACGGCATCCAGTCCAATCCAATGCAATGCAATCCAATCCAAGTAACGGCATCCAATCCAATCCAATCCAAGTAACGGCATCCAATCCAATCCAATCCAATCCAAGTAACGGCATCCAATGCAATGCAATCCAATCCAATCCAATCCAATTAACGGCATCCAATCCAATCCAATCCAATCCAGTCCAATCCAATCCAATCCAAGTAACGGCATCAAATTCAATCCAATCCAAGGAACGGCATCCAATGCAATCCAATCCAATCCAATTCAATCTAATCCAATCCACGTAACGGCATCCAATCCAATCCAATCCAGTCCAAGTAACCGCATCCAATCCAATCCACTCCAATCAAATCCAATCCAATCCAATCCTATCCAATCGAAGTAACTGCACCCAATCGAATCGAATCGAATCGAATCCAATCCAATCAAATCCAATCCAATCCAAGTCACGGCATCCAGTCCAATCCAATCCAATCCAAGTAACGGCATCCAATCCAATCCAATCCAATCCAAGTAACGGCATCCAATCCAATCCAATCCAATATATATCCAAGTCACGGCATCCAATCCAATCCAATCCATGTTACGGCATCCAATCCAATCCAATCCAAGCCAATCCAATTCAATCCAATCCAATCCAATCCAATCCAAGTAACGGCATACAATCCAATCCAATCCAATCCAAGTAACGGCATCCAGTCCAATCCAATCCAATGCAATGCAATCCAATCCAAGTAACGGCATCCAATCCAATCCAATCCAATCCAAGTAACGGCATCGAATCCAATCCAATCCAAGTAACGGCATCCAATGCAATGCAATCCAATCCAATCCAATCCACTTAACGGCATCCAATCCAATCCAATCCAATCCAGTCCAATCCAATCCAAGTAACGGCATCAAATTCAATCCAATCCAAGGAACGGCATCCAATGCAATCCAATCCAATCCAATTCAATCTAATCCATTCCACGTAACGGCATCCAATCCAATCGGATCCAGTCCAAGTAACCGCATCCAATCCAATCCACTCCAATCAAATCCAATCCAATCCAATCCTATCCAATCGAAGTAACTGCATCCAATCGAATCCAATCCAATCCAATCCAATCCAATCAAATCCAATCCAAGTAACGGCATCCAATCCAATCCAATCCAATCCAAGTAACGGCATCCAATCCAATCCAATCCAATCCAAGTAACGGCATCCAATCCAATCCAATCCAATCTAATCCAAGTCACGGCATCCAATCCAATCCAATCCAATCCATGTTACGGCATCCAATCCAATCCAATCCAAGCCAATCCAATTCAATCCAATCCAATCCAATCCAAGTAACGGCATACAATCCAATCCAATCAATTCCATTCCAATCCAAGTAACCGCATCCAATCCAATCCAATCCAGTCCAATCCAAGTAACGGCATTCAATCCAATCCAATCCAATCCAAGTAACGGCATCCAATCCAATCAATTTCCAATCCAATCCAAGTAACGGCATCCAATCCAATCCAATCCAATCCAATCCAAGCAACGGCATCCAATCCAATCCAAGAAACGGCAAACAATCCAATCCAATCCAATCCAATCCAATCCAATCCAATCGAAGTAACGGTATCAAATTCAATCCAATCCAAGGAACGGCATCCAATCCAATCCAATCCGATCCAATCCAAGTAACGGCATCCAGTCCAATCCAATGCAATGCAATCCAATCCAAGTAACGGCATCCAATCCAATCCAATCCAATCCAAGTAACGGCATCCAATCCAATCCAATCCAATCCAAGTAACGGCATTCAAGGCAATGCAATCCAATCCAATCCAATCCAATTAACGGCATCCAATCCAATCCAATCCGATCCAATCCAAGTAACGGCATCCAGTCCAATCCAATGCAATGCAATCCAATCCAAGTAACGGCATCCAATCCAATTCAATCCAATCCAAGGAACGGCATCCAATGCAATCCAATCCAATCCAATTCAATCTAATCCAATCCACGTAACGGCATCCAATCCAATCCAATCCAGTCCAAGTAACCGCATCCAATCCAATCCACTCCAATCAAATCCAATCCAATCCAATCCTATCCAATCGAAGTAACTGCATCCAATCGAATCCAACCCAATCCAATCCAATCCAATCCAATCAAATCCAATCCAATCCAAGTAACGGCATCCAATCCAATCCAATCCAAGTAACGGCATCCAATCCAATCCAATCCAATCCAAGTAACGGCATCCAATCCAATCCAATCCAATCTAATCCAAGTCACGGCATCCAATCCAATCCAATCCAATCCATGTTACGGCATCCAATCCAATCCAATCCAAGCCAATGCAATTCAATTCAATCCAATCCAATCCAATCCAAGTAACGGCATACAATCCAATCCAATCCAATCCAATCCAAGTCACGGCTTCGATTCCAATCCAATCCAATGCAATCCATGTTACGGCATCCAATCCAATCCAATCCAATCCAATCCAAGCCAATCCAATCCAACCAATCCAATCCAGTCCAATCCAATCCAAATAACTGCATCCAATTCAAGTAACGGCAATCAATCCAATCCAATCCAATCCAATCAAATCCAATCCAATCCAAGTAACTGCATCCAATTCAAGTAACGGCAATCAATCCAATCCAATCCAATCCAATCAAATCCAATCCAATCCAAGTAACGGCATCCAATCCAATCCAATCCAATCCAAGTAACGGCATCCAATCCAATCCAATCCAATCCAAGAAAACGGCATCCAATCCAATCCAATCCAATCCAAGTAACGGCATCCAATGCAATGCAATCCAATCCAATCCAATCCAATTAACGGCATCCAATCCAATCCAATCCAATCCAGTCCAATCCAATCCAATCCAAGTAACGGCATCAAATTCAATCCAATCCAAGGAACGGCATCCAATGCAATCCAATCCAATCCAATTCAATCTAATCCAATCCACGTAACGGCATCCAATCCAATCCAATCCAGTCCAAGTAACCGCATCCAATCCAATCCACTCCAATCAAATCCAATCCAATCCAATCCTATCCAATCGAAGTAACTGCACCCAGTCGAATCGAATCGAATCCAATCCAATCCAATCAAATCCAAACCAATCCAAGTCACGGCATCCAATCCAATCCAATCCAATCCAAGTAACGGCATCCAATCCAATCCAATCCAATATATATCCAAGTCACGGCATCCAATCCAATCCAATCCATGTTACGGCATCCAAACCAATCCAATCCAAGCCAATCCAATTCAATCCAATCCAATCCAATCCAAGTAACGGCATACAATCCAATCCAATCCAAGTAACGGCATCCAATCCAATCCAATCCAATACAAGTAACGGCATCCAATCCAATCCAATACATATCCAAGTCATGGCATCCAATCCAATCCAATCCATGTTACGGCATCCAATCCAATCCAATCCAAGCCAATCCAATTCAATCCTATCCAATCCAATCCAATCCAAGTAACGGCATACAATCCAATCCAATCCAATCCAAGTAACGGCATCCAGTCCAATCAAATCCAATGCAATGCAATCCAATCCAAGTAACGGCATCCAATCCAATCCAATCCAATCCAAGTAACGGCATCCAATCCAATCCAATCCAATCCAAGTAACGGCATCCAATGCAATGCAATCCAATCCAATCCAATCCTATACAATGGAAGTAACTGCATCCAATCGAATCCAATCCAATCCAATCCAATACAAGTAACGGCATCCAATCCAATCCAATCCAATCTAAGTAACGGCATCCAATCCAATCCAATCCAATCCAAGTATTGGCATACAACCCAATCCAATCCATTCCAAGTAACGGCATCCAATCAAATCCAATCCAAGTAACGGCATCCAATCAAATCCAATCCAATCCAATCCAAGTAACGGCATCCAATCCAATCCAATCCAATCCATTCCAATCCAATCCAAGTAACGGCACCCAATCCAATCCAATCCAAGTAACGGCATCCAATCCAATCCAATCGAATCCAAGTAACGGCATCCAATCCAATCCAATCCAATCCAATCCAATCCAATCCAGGTAACGACATCCAATCGAATCCAATCCAATCCAATCCAAGTAACGGCATCCAACCCATCCCAATCCAATCCAATCCCAGTAACGGCATCCAATCCAATCCAATCCAATCCAATTAACGGCATCCAATCCAAGCCAATCCAATCCAATCCAATCCAATCCAATCCTATTCAAGTAACGGCATCCAATTCTATCCAATCCAATCCAAGTAACGGCATCCAATCAAATCCAATCAATTCCAATCCAATCCAAGTAACCGCATCCAATCCAATTCAATCCAGTCTAATCCAAGTAACGGCATTCAATCCAATCCAATCCAATCCAAGTAACGGCATCCAATCCAATCAATTTCCAATCCAATCCAAGTAACAGCATCCAATCCAATCCAATCCAATCCAATCCAAGCAACGGCATCCAATCCAATCCAATCCAAGAAACGGCAAACAATCCAATCCAATCCAATCCAATCCAATCGAAGTAACGGTATCAAATTCAATCCAATCCAAGGAACGGCATCCAATCCAATCCAATCCGATCCAATCCAAGTAACGGCATCCAGTCCAATCCAATGCAATGCAATCCAATCCAAGTAACGGCATCCAATCCAATCCAATCCAATCCAAGTAACGGCATCCAATCCAATCCAATCCAATCCAAGTAACGGCATCCAATGCAATGCAATCCAATCCAATCCAATCCAATTAACGGCATCCAATCCAATCCAATCCCATCCAGTCCAATCCAATCCAATCCAAGTAACGGCATCAAATTCAATCCAATCCAAGGAACGGCATCCAATGCAATCCAATCCAATCCAATTCAATCTAATCCAATCCACGTAACGGCATCCAATCCAATCCAATCCAGTCCAAGTAACCGCATCCAATCCAATCCACTCCAATCCAATCCAATCCAATCCAATCCTATCCAATCGAAGTAACTGCACCCAATCGAATCCAATCCAATTCAATCCAATCCAATCCAATCAAATCCAATCCAATCCAAGTCACGGCATCCAATCCAATCCAATCCAATCCAAGTAACGGCATCCAATCCAATCCAATCCAATCCAAGTAACGGCATCCAATCCAATCCAATCCAATATATATCCAAGTCACGGCATCCAATCCAATCCAATCCATGTTACGGCATCCAATCCAATCCAATCCAAGCCAATCCAATTCAATCCAATCCAATCCAATCCAATCCAAGTAACGGCATACAATCCAATCCAATCCAATCCAAGTAACGGCATCCAGTCCAATCCAATCCAATGCAATGCAATCCAATCCAAGTAACGGCATCCAATCCAATCCAATCCAATCCAATCCAAGTAACGGCATCCAATCCAATCCAATCCAAGTAACGGCATCCAATGCAATGCAATCCAATCCAATCCAATCCAATTAACGGCATCCAATCCAATCCAATCCAATCCAGTCCAATCCAATCCAAGTAACGGCATCAAATTCAATCCAATCCAAGGAACGGCATCCAATGCAATCCAATCCAATCCAATTCAATCTAATCCATTCCACGTAACGGCATCCAATCCAATCGGATCCAGTCCAAGTAACCGCATCCAATCCAATCCACTCCAATCAAATCCAATCCAATCCAATCCTATCCAATCGAAGTAACTGCATCCAATCGAATCCAATCCAATCCAATCCAATCCAATCAAATCCAATCCAAGTAACGGCATCCAATCCAATCCAATCCAATCCAAGTAACGGCATCCAATCCAATCCAATCCAAGTAACGGCATCCAATCCAATCCAATCCAATCTAATCCAAGTCACGGCATCCAATCCAATCCAATCCAATCCATGTTACGGCATCCAATCCAATCCAATCCAAGCCAATCCAATTCAATCCAATCCAATCCAATCCAAGTAACGGCATACAATCCAATCCAATCAATTCCATTCCAATCCAAGTAACCGCATCCAATCCAATCCAATCCAGTCCAATCCAAGTAACGGCATTCAATCCAATCCAATCCAATCCAAGTAACGGCATCCAATCCAATCAATTTCCAATCGAATCCAAGTAACGGCATCCAATCCAATCCAATCCAATCCAAGCAACGGCATCCAATCCAATCCAATCCAAGAAACGGCAAACAATCCAATCCAATCCAATCCAATCCAATCCAATCCAATCCAATCGAAGTAACGGTATCAAATTCAATCCAATCCAAGGAACGGCATCCAATCCAATCCAATCCGATCCAATCCAAGTAACGGAATCCAGTCCAATCCAATCCAATGCAATGCAATCCAATCCAAGTAACGGCATCCAATCCAATCCAATCCAATCCAAGTAACTGCATCCAATCCAATCCAATCCAATCCAAGTAACGGCATCCAATGCAATGCAATCCAATCCAATCCAATCCAATTAACGGCATCCAATACAATCCAATCCAATCCAGTCCAATCCAATCCAATCCAAGTAACGGCATCAAATTCAATCCAATCCAAGGAACGGCATCCAATGCAATCCAATCCAATCCAATTCAATCTAATCCAATCCACGTAACGGCATCCAATCCAATCCAATCCAGTCCAAGTAACCGCATCCAATCCAATCCACTCCAATCAAATCCAATCCAATCCAATCCTATCCAATCGAAGTAACTTCACCCAATCGAATCCAATCCAATCCAATCCAATCCAATCAAATCCAATCCAATCCACGTCACGGCATCCAATCCAATCCAATCCAAGTAACGGCATCCAATCCAATCCAATCCAATACAAGTAACGGCATCCAATCCAATCCAATACATATCCAAGTCATGGCATCCAATCCAATCCAATCCATGTTACGGCATCCAATCCAATCCAATCCAAGCCAATCCAATTCAATCCAATCCAATCCAATCCAAGTAACGGCATACAATCCAATCCAATCCAATCCAAGTAACGGCATCCAGTCCAATCCAATCCAATGCAATGCAATCCAATCCAAGTAACGGCATCCAATCCAATCCAATCCAATCCAAGTAACGGCATCCAATCCAATCCAATCCAATCCAAGTAACGGCATCCAATGCAATGCAATCCAATCCAATCCAATCCAATTAACGGCATCCAATCCAATCCAATCCAATCCAGTCCAATCCAATCCAATCCAAGTAACGGCATCAAATTCAATCCAATCCAAGGAACGGCATCCAATGCAATCCAATCCAATCCAATTCAATCTAATCCATTCCACGTAACGGCATCCAATCCAATCGGATCCAGTCCAAGTAACCGCATCCAATCCAATCCACTCCAATCAAATCCAATCCAATCCAATCCTATCCAATCGAAGTAACTGCATCCAATCGAATCCAATCCAATCCAATCCAATCCAATCAAATCCAATCCAAGTAACGGCATCCAATCCAATCCAATCCAATCCAAGTAACGGCATCCAATCCAATCCAATCCAATCCAAGTAACGGCATCCAATCCAATCCAATCCAATCCAATCTAATCCAAGTCACGGCATCCAATCCAATCCAATCCAATCCATGTTACGGCATCCAATCCAATCCAATCCAAGCCAATCCAATTCAATCCAATCCAATCCAATCCAAGTAACGGCATACAATCCAATCCAATCAATTCCATTCCAATCCAAGTAACCGCATCCAATCCAATCCAATCCAGTCCAATCCAAGTAACGGCATTCAATCCAATCCAATCCAATCCAAGTAACGGCATCCAATCCAATCAATTTCCAATCCAATCCAAGTAACGGCATCCAATCCAATCCAATCCAATCCAAGCAACGGCATCCAATCCAATCCAATCCAAGAAACGGCAAACAATCCAATCCAATCCAATCCAATCCAATCCAATCCAATCGAAGTAACGGTATCAAATTCAATCCAATCCAAGGAACGGCATCCAATCCAATCCAATCCGATCCAATCCAAGTAACGGAATCCAGTCCAATCCAATCCAATGCAATGCAATCCAATCCAAGTAACGGCATCCAATCCAATCCAATCCAATCCAAGTAACTGCATCCAATCCAATCCAATCCAATCCAAGTAACGGCATCCAATGCAATGCAATCCAATCCAATCCAATCCAATTAACGGCATCCAATACAATCCAATCCAATCCAGTCCAATCCAATCCAATCCAAGTAACGGCATCAAATTCAATCCAATCCAAGGAACGGCATCCAATGCAATCCAATCCAATCCAATTCAATCTAATCCAATCCACGTAACGGCATCCAATCCAATCCAATCCAGTCCAAGTAACCGCATCCAATCCAATCCACTCCAATCAAATCCAATCCAATCCAATCCTATCCAATCGAAGTAACTTCACCCAATCGAATCCAATCCAATCCAATCCAATCCAATCAAATCCAATCCAATCCACGTCACGGCATCCAATCCAATCCAATCCAAGTAACGGCATCCAATCCAATCCAATCCAATACAAGTAACGGCATCCAATCCAATCCAATACATATCCAAGTCATGGCATCCAATCCAATCCAATCCATGTTACGGCATCCAATCCAATCCAATCCAAGCCAATCCAATTCAATCCAATCCAATCCAATCCAAGTAACGGCATACAATCCAATCCAATCCAAGTAACGGCATCCAGTCCAATCCAATCCAATGCAATGCAATCCAATCCAAGTAACGGCATCCAATCCAATCCAATCCAATCCAAGTAACGGCATCCAATCCAATCCAATCCAATCCAAGTAACGGCATCCAATGCAATGCAATCCAATCCAATCCAATCCAATTAACGGCATCCAATCCAATCCAATCCAATCCAGTCCAATCCAATCCAATCCAAGTAACGGCATCAAATTCAATCCAATCCAAGGAACGGCATCCAATGCAATCCAATCCAATCCAATTCAATCTAATCCAATCCACGTAACGGCATCCAATCCAATCCAATCCAGTCCAAGTAACCGCATCCAATCCAATCCACTCCAATCAAATCCAATCCAATCCTATCCTATCCAATCGAAGTAACTGCATCCAATCGAATCCAATCCAATCCAATCCAATCCAATCAAATCCAATCCAATCCAAGTAACGGCATCCAATCCAATCCAATCCAAGTAACGGCATCCAATCCAATCCAATCCAATCCAAGTAACGGCATCCAATCCAATCCAATCCAATCTAATCCAAGTCACGGCATCCAATCCAATCCAATCCAATCCATGTTACGGCATCCAATCCAATCCAATCCAAGCCAATGCAATTCAATCCAATCCAATCCAATCCAAGTAACGGCATACAATCCAATCCAATCAATTCCAATCCAATCCAAGTAACCGCATCCAATCCAATCCAATCCAGTCCAATCCAAGTAACGGCATTCAATCCAATCCAATCCAATCCAAGTAACGGCATCCAATCCAATCAATTTCCAATCCAATCCAAGTAACGGCATCCAATCCAATCCAATCCAATCCAAGCAACGGCATCCAATCCAATCCAATCCAAGAAACGGCAAACAATCCAATCCAATCCAATCCAATCCAATCCAAGTAACGGCATACAATCCAATCCAATCAATTCCAATCCAATCCAAGTAACCGCATCCAATCCAATCCAATCCAGTCCAATCCAAGTAACGGCATTCAATCCAATCCAATCCAATCCAAGTAACGGCATCCAATACAATCAATTTCCAATCCAATCCAAGGAACGGCATCCAATCCAATCCAATCCGATCCAATCCAAGTAACGGAATCCAGTCCAATCCAATCCAATGCAATGCAATCCAATCCAAGTAACGGCATCCAATCCAATCCAATCCAATCCAAGTAACGGCATCCAATCCAATCCAATCCAAGTAACGGCATCCAATGCAATGCAATCCAATCCAATCCAATCCAATTAACGGCATCCAATACAATCCAATCCAATCCAGTCCAATCCAATCCAATCCAAGTAACGGCATCAAATTCAATCCAATCCAAGGAACGGCATCCAATGCAATCCAATCCAATCCAATTCAATCTAATCCAATCCACGTAACGGCATCCAATCCAATCCAATCCAGTCCAAGTAACCGCATCCAATCCAATCCACTCCAATCCAATCCAATCCAATCCAATCCTATCCAATCGAAGTAACTGCACCCAATCGAATCCAATCCAATTCAATCCAATCCAATCCAATCAAATCCAATCCAATCCAAGTCACGGCATCCAATCCAATCCAATCCAATCCAAGTAACGGCATCCAATCCAATCCAATCCAATACAAGTAACGGCATCCAATCCAATCCAATCCAATATATATCCAAGTCACGGCATCCAATCCAATCCAATCCATGTTACGGCATCCAATCCAATCCAATCCAAGCCAATCCAATTCAATCCAATCCAATCCAATCCAATCCAAGTAACGGCATACAATCCAATCCAATCCAATCCAAGTAACGGCATCCAGTCCAATCCAATCCAATGCAATAAAATCCAATCCAAGTAACGGCATCCAATCCAATCCAATCCAATCCAAGTAACGGCATCCAATCCAATCCAATCCAATCCAAGTAACGGCATCCAATGCAATGCAATCCAATCCAATCCAATTAACGGCATCCAATCCAATCCAATCCAATGCAATCCAATCCAATCCAATTCAATGTAATCCAAACCACGTAACGGCATCCAATCCAATCCAATCCAGTCCAAGTAACCGCATCCAATCCAATCCACTCCAATCAAATCCAATCCAATCCAATCCTATCCATTCGAAGTAACTGCACCCAATCGAATCGAATCCAATCCAATCCAATCCAATCAAATCCAATCCAATCCAAGTCACGGCATCCAATCCAATCCAATCCAATCCAAGTAACGGCATCCAATCCAATCCAATCCAATCCAAGTAACGGCATCCAATCCAATCCAATCCAATATATATCCAAGTCACGGCATCCAATCCAATCCATGTTACGGCATCCAATCCAATCCAATCCAAGCCAATCCAATTCAATCCAATCCAATCCAATCCAAGTCACGGCATACAATCCAATCCAATCCAATCCAAGTAACAGCATCCAGTCCAATCCAATCCAAGGCAATAAAATCCAATCCAAGTAACGGCATCCAATACAATCCAATCCAATCCAAGTAACGGCATCCAATCCTATCCAATCCAAGTAACGGCATCCAATGCAATGCAATCCAATCCAATCCAATCCAATTAACGGCATCCAATCCAATCCAATCCAATCCAGTCCAATCCAATCCAATCCAAGTAACGGCATCAAATTCAATCCAATCCAAGGAAAGGCATCCAATGCAATCCAATCCAATCCAATTCAATCTAATCCAATCCACGCAACGGCATCCAATCCAATCCAATCCAGTCCAAGTAACCGCATCCAACCCAATCCACTCCAATCAAATCCAATCCAATCCAATCCTATCCAATTCAATCAAATCCAATCCAATCCAATCCAAGTAACGGCATCCAATCCAATCCAATCCAATCCAAGTAACGGCATCCAATCCAATCCAATCCAATCCAAGTAACGGCATCCAATCCAATCCAATCTAATCCAAGTCACGGCATCCAATCCAATCCAATCCAATCCATGTTACGGCATCCAATCCAATCCAATCCAAGCCAATGCAATTCAATCCAATCCAAGTAACGGCATACAATCCAATCCAATCCAATCCAATCCAAGTCACGGCATCGATTCCAATCCAATCCAATACAATCCATGTTACGGCATCCAATCCAATCCAATCCAATCCAATCCAAGCCAATCCAATCCAACCAATCCAATCCAGTCCAATCCAATCCAAGTAACTGCATCCAATTCAAGTAACGGCAATCAATCCAATCCAATCCAATCCAATCAAATCCAATCCAGTCCAAGTAACTGCATCCAAGTCAAGTAACGGCAATCAATCCAATCCAATCCAATCCAATCCAATCAAATCCAATCCAATCCAAGTAACGGCATCCAATCCAATCCAATCCAATCCAAGTAACGGCATCCAATCCAATCCAATCCAATCCAAGAAAACGGCATTCAATCCAATCCAATCCCATCCAATCCAAGGAACGGCATCAAATTCAAGCCAATCCAAGGAACGGCATACAATCCAATCCAATCCAATCTAATCCAATGCAAGTAACTGCATCCAATCCAATCCAATCCAAGTAGCCGCATCCAATCCAATTCACTCCAATCAAATCCAATCCAATCCAATCCTATCCAATCGAAGTAACTGCATCCAATCGAATCGAATCGAATCGAATCCAATCCAATCCAATCCAATCAAATCCAATCCAATCCAAGTAACGGCATCCAATCCAATCCAATCCAATCCAAGGAACGGCATCCAATCCAACCCAATCCAATCCAAGCAACGTCTTCCAATCCAATCCAATCCAATCAAATCCAATCCAATCCAAGTCACGGCATCCAATCCAATCCAATCCAATACATGTTACGGCATCGAACCCAATCCAATCCAATTCAATCCAATTCAATCCAATCCAATCCAATCCAAGTAACGGCATACAATCCAATCCAATCCAATCCAATCCAAGTCACGGCATCCATTCCAATCCAATCCAATCCAATCCAAGTTACGGCATCCAATCCAATCCAATCCAATCCAAGCCAATCCAATCCAATCCAATGCAATGCAATCCAATCCAAGTAACGGCATCCAATCCAATCCAATCCAAGTAACGGCATCCAATCCAATCCAATCCAATCCAAGTAACGGCATCCAATCCAACGCAATCCAATCCAATACAATCCAATCCAATTAACGGCATCCAATCCAATCCAATCCAGTCCAATCCAATCCAATCCAAGTAACGGCATCAAATTCAATCCAATCCAAGGAACGGCATCCAATACAATCCAATCCAATCCAATCCAATCTAATCCAATCCACGTAACGGCATCCAATCAAATCCAATCCAGTCCAAGTAACCGCATCCAATCCAATCCACCCCAATCAAATCCAATCCAATCCAATCCTACCCAATCGAAGTAACTGCATCCAATCGAATCCAATCCAATCCAATCCAATCCAATCAGATCCAATCCAATCCAAGTAACGGCATCCAATCCAATCCAATCCAATCCAAGTAACGGCATCCAATCCAATCCAATCCAATCCATGTTACGGCATCCAATCCAATCCAATCCAATCCAAGTCACGGCATCCAATCCAATCCAATCCAATCCAATCCATGTTACGGCATCCAATCCAATCCAATCCAAGCCAATCCAATTCAATTCAATCTAATCCAATCCAATCCAAGTAACGGTATACAATCCAAACGACTCCAATCCAATCCAAGTCACGGCATCGATTCCAATCCAATCCAATCCAATCCATGTAACGGCATCCAATCCAATCCAATCCAATCCAAGCCAATCCAATCCAACCAATCCAATCCAGTCCAATCCAATCCAAGTAATTGTATCCAATTCAAGTAACGGCAGTCAACCCAATCCAATACAATCCAATCGAATCCAATCCAATCCAAGTAACGGCATCCAATCCAATCCAATCCAATCCAAGTAACGGCATCCAATCCAATCCAATCCAATCCAAGTAACGGCATCCAATCCAATCCAATCCAAGTAACGGCATCCAATCCAATCCAACCCAATCTATTCCAAGTCACGGCACCCAATCCAATCCAATCCAATCCATGTTACGGCATCCAATCCAATCCAATCCAAGCCAATCCAATTCAATCCAATCCAATCCAATCCAATTAACGGCATCCAATACAATCCAATCCAATCCAGTCCAATCCAATCCAATCCAAGTAACGGCATCAAATTCAATCCAATCCAAGGAACGGCATCCAATGCAATCCAATCCAATCCAATTCAATCTAATCCAATCCACGTAACGGCATCCAATCCAATCCAATCCAGTCCAAGTAACCGCATCCACTCCAATCCACTCCAATCAAATCCAATCCAATCCAATCCTATCCAATCGAAGTAACTGCACCCAATCGAATCGAATCCAATCCAATCCAATCCAATCAAATCCAATCCAATCCACGTCACGGCATCCAATCCAATCCAATCCAATCCAATCCAAGTAACGGCATCCAAGCCAATCCAATCCAATACAAGTAACGGCATCCAATCCAATCCAATATATATCCAAGTCACGGCATTCAATCCAATCCAATCCATGTTACGGCATCCAATCCAATCCAATCCAAGCCAATCCAATTCAATCCAATCCAATCCAATCCAAGTAACGGCATACAATCCAATCCAATCCAATCCAAGTAACGGCATCCAGTCCAATCCAATCCAATGCAATGCAATCCAATCCATGTAACGGCATCCAATCCAATCCAATCCAATCCAAGTAACGGCATCCAATCCAATCCAATCCA
Source organism: Mustelus asterias (assembly GCF_964213995.1). NCBI lineage: Eukaryota > Metazoa > Chordata > Chondrichthyes > Carcharhiniformes > Triakidae > Mustelus > Mustelus asterias. Next base: position 27,809,946 of record NC_135821.1, on the reverse strand, counting down.
ATCCAAGTAACGGCATCCAATGCAATGCAATCCAATCCAATCCAATTAACGGCATCCAATCCAATCCAATCCAATCCAGTCCAATCCAATCCAATCCAAGTAACGGCATCAAATTCAATCCAATCCAAGGAACGGCATCCAATGCAATCCAATCCAATCCAATTCAATCTAATCCAATCCACGTAACGGCATCCAATCCAATCCAATCCAGTCCAAGTAACCGCATCCAATCCAATCCACTCCAATCAAATCCAATCCAATCCAATCCTATCCAATCGAAGTACCTGCATCCAATCGAATCGAATCCAATCCAATCCAATCCAATCCAATCAAATCCAATCCAATCCAAGTAACGGCATCCAATCCAATCCAATCCAATCCAAGTAACGGCATCCAATCCAATCCAATCCAATCCAAGTAACGGCATCCAATCCAATCCAATCCAATCTAATCCAAGTCACGGCATCCAATCCAATCCAATCCAATCCATGTTACGGCATCCAATCCAATCCAATCCAAGCCAATGCAATTCAATCCAATCCAATCCAATCCAAGTAACGGCATACAATCCAATCCAATCCAATCCAATCCAAGTCACGGCATCGATTCCAATCCAATCCAATACAATCCATGTTACGGCATCCAATCCAATCCAATCCAATCCAATACAAGCCAATCCAATCCAACCAATCCAATCCAGTCCAATCCAATCCAAGTAACTGCATCCAATTCAAGTAACGGCAATCAATCCAATCCAATCCAATCCAATCAAATCCAATCCAATCCAAGTAACTGCATCCAATTCAAGTAACGGCAATCAATCCAATCCAATCCAATCCAATCAAATCCAATCCAATCCAAGTAACGGCATCCAATCCAATCCAATCCAATCCAAGTAACGGCATCCAATCCAATCCAATCCAAGAAAACGGCATTCAATCCAATCCAATCCCATCCAATCCAAGGAACGGCATCAAATTCAATCCAATCCAAGGAACGGCATCCAATCCAATCCAATCCAATCTAATCCAATGCAAGTAACTGCATCCAATCCAATCCAATCCAAGTAGCCGCATCCAATCCCATTCACTCCAATCAAATCCAATCCAATCCAATCCTATCCAATCGAAGTAACTGCATCCAATAGAATCGAATCGAATCGAATCCAATCCAATCCAATCCAATCCAATCCAATCAAATCCAATCCAATCCAAGTAACGGCATCCAATCCAATCCAATCCATGTTACGGCATCCAGTCCAATCCAATCCAAGCCAATCCAATTCAATCCAATCCAATCCAATCCAAGTAACGGCATACAATCCAATCCAATCCAATCCAAGTAACGGCATCCAGTCCAATCCAATCCAATGCAATGCAATCCAATCCATGTAACGGCATCCAATCCAATCCAATCCAATCCAAGTAACGGCATCCAATCCAATCCAATCCAATCCAAGTAACGGCATCCAATGCAATGCAATCCAATCCAATCCAATTAACGGCATCCAATCCAATCCAATCCAATCCAGTCCAATCCAATCCAATCCAAGTAACGGCATCAAATTCAATCCAATCCAAGGAACGGCATCCAATGCAATCCAATCCAATCCAATTCAATCTAATCCAATCCACGTAACGGCATCCAATCCAATCCAATCCAGTCCAAGTAACCGCATCCAATCCAATCCACTCCAATCAAATCCAATCCAATCCAATCCTATCCAATCGAAGTACCTGCATCCAATCGAATCGAATCCAATCCAATCCAATCCAATCCAATCAAATCCAATCCAATCCAAGTAACGGCATCCAATCCAATCCAATCCAATCCAAGTAACGGCATCCAATCCAATCCAATCCAATCCAAGTAACGGCATCCAATCCAATCCAATCCAATCTAATCCAAGTCACGGCATCCAATCCAATCCAATCCAATCCATGTTACGGCATCCAATCCAATCCAATCCAAGCCAATGCAATTCAATCCAATCCAATCCAATCCAAGTAACGGCATACAATCCAATCCAATCCAATCCAATCCAAGTCACGGCATCGATTCCAATCCAATCCAATACAATCCATGTTACGGCATCCAATCCAATCCAATCCAATCCAATACAAGCCAATCCAATCCAACCAATCCAATCCAGTCCAATCCAATCCAAGTAACTGCATCCAATTCAAGTAACGGCAATCAATCCAATCCAATCCAATCCAATCAAATCCAATCCAATCCAAGTAACTGCATCCAATTCAAGTAACGGCAATCAATCCAATCCAATCAAATCCAATCAAATCCAATCCAATCCAAGTAACGGCATCCAATCCAATCCAATCCAATCCAAGTAACGGCATCCAATCCAATCCAATCCAAGAAAACGGCATTCAATCCAATCCAATCCCATCCAATCCAAGGAACGGCATCAAATTCAATCCAATCCAAGGAACGGCATCCAATCCAATCCAATCCAATCTAATCCAATGCAAGTAACTGCATCCAATCCAATCCAATCCAAGTAGCCGCATCCAATCCCATTCACTCCAATCAAATCCAATCCAATCCAATCCTATCCAATCGAAGTAACTGCATCCAATAGAATCGAATCGAATCGAATCCAATCCAATCCAATCCAATCCAATCCAATCAAATCCAATCCAATCCAAGTAACGGCATCCAATCCAATCGAATCCAATCCAAGGAACGGCATCCAATCCAACCCAATCCAATCCAAGCAACGTCTTCCAATCCAATCCAATCCAATCAAATCCAATCCAATCCAAGTCACGGCATCCAATCCAATCCAATCCAATACATGTTACGGCATCGAACCCAATCCAATCCAATTCAATCCAATTCAATCCAATCCAATCCAATCCAATCCAAGGAACGGCATCCAATGCAATCCAATCCAATCCAATTCAATCTAATCCAATCCACGTAACGGCATCCAATCCAATCCAATCCAGTCCAAGTAACCGCATCCAATCCAATCCACTCCAATCCAATCCAATCCAATCCAATCCAATCCAATCCAAGTAACGGCATCCAATCCAATCCAATCCAATCTAATCCAAGTCACGGCATCCAATCCAATCCAATCCAATCCATGTTACGGCATCCAATCCAATCCAATCCAAGCCAATCCAATTCAATCCAATCCAATCCAATCCAAGTAACGGCATACAATCCAATCCAATCAATTCCAATCCAATCCAAGTAACCGCATCCAATCCAATCCAATCCAGTCCAATCCAAGTAACGGCATTCAATCCAATCCAATCCAATCCAAGTAACGGCATCCAATCCAATCAATTTCCAATCCAATCCAAGTAACGGCATCCAATCCAATCCAATCCAATCCAATCCAAGCAACGGCATCCAATCCAATCCAATCCAAGAAACGGCAAACAATCCAATCCAATCCAATCCAATCCAATCCAATCCAATCGAAGTAACGGTATCAAATTCAATCCAATCCAAGGAACGGCATCCAATCCAATCCAATCCGATCCAATCCAAGTAACGGAATCCAGTCCAATCCAATCCAATGCAATGCAATCCAATCCAAGTAACGGCATCCAATCCAATCCAATCCAATCCAAGTAACGGCATCCAATCCAATCCAATCCAATCCAAGTAACGGCATCCAATGCAATGCAATCCAATCCAATCCAATCCAATTAACGGCATCCAATACAATCCAATCCAATCCAGTCCAATCCAATCCAATCCAAGTAACGGCATCAAATTCAATCCAATCCAAGGAACGGCATCCAATGCAATCCAATCCAATCCAATTCAATCTAATCCAATCCACGTAACGGCATCCAATCCAATCCAATCCAGTCCAAGTAACCGCATCCAATCCAATCCACTCCAATCAAATCCAATCCAAACCAATCCTATCCAATCGAAGTAACTGCACCCAATCGAATCCAATCCAATTCAATCCAATCCAATCCAATCAAATCCAATCCAATCCAAGTCACGGCATCCAATCCAATCCAATCCAATCCAAGTAACGGCATCCAATCCAATCCAATCCAATCCAAGTAACGGCATCCAATCCAATCCAATCCAATATATATCCAAGTCACGGCATCCAATCCAATCCAATCCATGTTACGGCATCCAATCCAATCCAATCCAAGCCAATCCAATTCAATCCAATCCAATCCAATCCAAGTAACGGCATACAATCCAATCCAATCCAATCCAAGTAACGGCATCCAGTCCAATCCAATCCAATGCAATAAAATCCAATCCAAGTAACGGCATCCAATCCAATCCAATCCAATCCAAGTAACGGCATCCAATCCAATCCAATCCAATCCAAGTAACGGCATCCAATGCAATGCAATCCAATCCAAACCAATCCAATTAACGGCATCCAATCCAATCCAATGCAATCCAATCCAATCCAATTCAATCTAATCCAATCCACGTAACGGCATCCAATCCAATCCAATCCAGTCCAAGTAACCGCATCCAATCCAATCCACTCCAATCAAATCCAATCCAATCCAATCCTATCCAATCGAAGTAACTGCACCCAATCGAATCCAATCCAATCCAATCCAATCCAATCAAATCAAATCCAATCCAAGTCACGGCATCCAATCAAATCCAATCCAATCCAAGTAACGGCATCCAATCCAATCCAATCCAATACAAGTAACGGCATCCAATCCAATCCAATCCAATATATATCCAAGTCACGGCATCCAATCCAATCCAATCCATGTTACGGCATCCAATACAATCCAATCCAAGCCAATCCAATTCAATCCAATCCAATCCAATCCAAGTAACGGCATACAATCCAATCCAATCCAAGTAACGGCATCCAGTCCAATCCATTCCAATGCAATAAAATCCAATCCAAGTAACGGCATCCAATACAATCCAATCCAATCCAAGTAACGGCATCCAATCCAATCCAATCCAATCCAAGTAACGGCATCCAATGCAATGCAATCCAATCCAATCCAATCCAATTAACGGCATCCAATGCAATCCAATACAATCCAATTCAATCTAATCCAATCCACGCAACGGCATCCAATCCAATCCAATCCAGTCCAAGTAACCGCATCCAATCCAATCCACTCCAATCAAATACAATCCAATCCAATCCTATCCAATCGAAGTAACTGCATCCAATCGAATCCAATCCAATCCAATCCAATCCAATCAAATCCAATCCAATCCAAGTAACGGCATCCAATCCAATCCAATCCAATCCAAGTAACGGCATCCAATCCAATCCAATCCAATCCAAGTAACGGCATCCGAATCCAATCCAATCCAATCTAATCCAAGTCACGGCATCCAATCCAATCCAATCCAATCCATGTTACGGCATCCAATCCAATCCAATCCAAGCCAATGCAATTCAATCCAATCCAATCCAATCCAAGTAACGGCATACAATCCAATCCAATCCAATCCAATCCAAGTCACGGCATCGATTCCAATCCAATCCAATACAATCCATGTTACGGCATCCAATCCAATCCAATCCAATCCAATCCAAGCCAATCCAATCCAACCAATCCAATCCAGTCCAATCCAATCCAAGTAACTGCATCCAATTCAAGTAACGGCAATCAATCCAATCCAATCCAATCCAATCAAATCCAATCCAATCCAAGTAACTGCATCCAATTCAAGTAACGGCAATCAATCCAATCCAATCCAATCCAATCAAATCCAATCCAATCCAAGTAACGGCATCCAATCCAATCCAATCCAATGCAAGTAACGGCATCCCATCCAATCCAATCCAATCCAAGAAAACGGCATTCAATCCAATCCAATCCCATCCAATCCAAGGAACGGCATCAAATTCAAGCCAATCCAAGGAACGGCATACAATCCAATCCAATCCAATCTAATCCAATGCAAGTAACTGCATCCAATCCAATCCAATCCAAGTAGCCGCATCCAATCCTATTCACTCCAATCAAATCCAATCCAATCCAATCCTATCCAATCGAAGTAACTGCATCCAATCGAATCGAATCGAATCGAATCGAATCCAATCCAATCCAATCCAATCAAATCCAATCCAATCCAAGTAACGGCATCCAATCCAATCCAATCCAATCCAAGGAACGGCATCCAATCGAACCCAATCCAATCCAAGCAACGTCTTCCAATCCAATCCAATCCAATCAAATCCAATCCAATCCAAGTCACGGCATCCAATCCAATCCAATCCAATACATGTTACGGCATCGAACCCAATCCAATCCAATTCAATCCAATTCAATCCAATCCAATCCAATCCAAGTAACGGCATACAATCCAATCCAATCCAATCCAATCCAAGTCACGGCATCGATTCCAATCCAATCCAATCCAATCCAAGTTACGGCATCCAATTCAATCCAATCCAATCCAATCCAAGCCAATCCAATCCAATCCAATGCAATGCAATCCAATCCAAGTAACGGCATCCAATCCAATCCAATCCAATCCATGTTACGGCATCCAATCCAATCCAATCCAAGCCAATCCAATTCAATTCAATCTAATCCAATCCAATCCAAGTAACGGTACACAATCCAATCGACTCCAATCCAATCCAAGTCACGGCATCGATTCCAATCCAATCCAATCCAATCCATGTAACGGCATCCAATCCAATCCAATCCAATCCAAGCCAATCCAATCCAACCAATCCAATCCAGTCCAATCCAATCCAAGTAACTGTATCCAATTCAAGTAACGGCAGTCAACCCAATCCAATACAATCCAATCGAATCCAATCCAATCCAAGTAACGGCATCCAATCCAATCCAATCCAATCCAATCCAAGTAACGGCATCCAATCCAATCCAATCCAATCCAAGGAACGGCATCCAATCCAATCCAATCCAAGTAACGGCATCCAATCCAATCCAACCCAATCTAATCCAAGTCACGGCATCCAATCCAATCCAATCCAATCCATGTTACGGCATCCAATCCAATCCAATCCAAGCCAATCCAATTCAATCCAATCCAATCCAATCCAAGGAACGGCATACAATCCAATCCAATCCAATCCAAGTCACGGCATCGATTCCAATACAATCCAATCCAATCCATGTTACGGCATCCAATCCAATCCAATCCAATCCAATCCAATCCATTCCAGCCAATCCAATCCAACCAATCCAATCCAGTCCAATTCAATCCAAGTAACTGCATCCAATTCACGTAACGGCAATCAATCCAATGCAATCCAATCCAATCAAATCCAATCCAATCCAAGTAACTGCATCCAATTCAAGTAACGGCAATCAATCCAATCCAATCCAATACAATCAAATCCAATCCAATCCAAGTAACGGCATCCAATCCAATCCAATCCAATCCAATCCAAGTAACGGCATCCAATCCAATCCAATCCAATACAAGAAACGGCATTCAATCCAATCCAATCCAATCCAATCCAAGTAACGGCATCAAATTCAATCCAATCCAAGGAACGGCATCCAATCCAATCCAATCCAATCAAATCCAATCCAATCCAAGTCACGGCATCCAATCCAATCAGATCCAATACATGTTACGGCATCGAACCCAATCCAATCCAATTCAATCCAATTCAATCCAATCCAATCCAATCCAAGTAACGGCATACAATCCAATCCAATCCAATCCAATCCAATCCAATCGAAGTAACGGCATTCAATCCAATCCAATCCAATCCAATCGAAGTAACGGCTACCAATCCATTCGAATCCAATCCAATCCAATCCACTCCAAGTAACGGCATCCAGTCCAATCCAATCCAATACAATCCACGTAACGGCATCCAATCCAATCCAATCCAATCCAAGTAACGGCATCCAATCAAAGCCAATCGAATCCAATCTAATCCAAGTAACGGCATCCAATCCAATCCAATCCAATCCAAGGAACGGCATCCAATCCAATCCAATCCAAGTAACGGCATCCAATCCAATCCAACCCAATCTAATCCAAGTCACGGCATCCAATCCAATCCAATCCAATCCATGTTACGGCATCCAATCCAATCCAATCCAAGCCAATCCAATTCAATCCAATCCAATCCAATCCAAGGAACGGCATACAATCCAATCCAATCCAATCCAATCCAATCCAAGTCACGGCATCGATTCCAATACAATCCAATCCAATCCATGTTACGGCATCCATTCCAATCCAATCCAATCCAATCCAATCCAAGCCAATCCAATCCAACCAATCCAATCCAGTCCAATTCAATCCAAGTAACTGCATCCAATTCACGTAACGGCAATCAATCCAATGCAATCCAATCCAATCAAATCCAATCCAATCCAAGTAACTGCATCCAATTCAAGTAACGGCAATCAATCCAATCCAATCCAATACAATCAAATCCAATCCAATCCAAGTAACGGCATCCAATCCAATCCAATCCAATCCAATCCAAGTAACGGCATCCAATCCAATCCAATCCAATACAAGAAACGGCATTCAATCCAATCCAATCCCATCCAATCCAAGTAACGGCATCAAATTCAATCCAATCCAAGGAACGGCATCCAATCCAATCCAATCCAATCAAATCCAATCCAATCCAAGTCACGGCATCCAATCCAATCAGATCCAATACATGTTACGGCATCGAATCCAATCCAATCCAATTCAATCCAATTCAATCCAATCCAATCCAATCCAAGTAACGGCATACAATCCAATCCAATCCAATCCAATCAAAGTCACGGCATCGATTCCAATCCAATCCAATCCAATCCAAGTTACGGCATCCAATCCAATCCAATCCAATCCAAGCCTATCCAATCCAATACAATGCAATGCAATCCAATCCAAGTAACGGCATCCAATCCAATCCAATCCAATCCAAGTTACGGCATCCAATCCAATCCAATCCAATACAAGTAACGGCATCCAATCCAATGCAATCCAATCCAATCCAATCCAATCCAATTAACGGCATCCAATCCAATCCAATCCAGTCCAATCCAATCCAATCCAATCCAAGTAACGGCATCAAATTCAATCCAATCCAAGGAACGGCATCCAATCCAATCCAATCCAATCCAATCTAATCCAATCCACGTAACGGCATCCAATCAAATCCAAGCCAGTCCAAGTAACCGGATCCAATCCAATCCACCCCAATCAAATCCAATCCAATCCAATCCTATCCAATCGAAGTAACTGCATCCAATCGAATCCAATCGAATTCAATCCAATCCAATCAAATCCTATCCAATCCAAGTAACGGCATCCAATCCAATCCAATCCAATCCAAGTAACGGCATCCAATCCAATCCAATCCAATCCAAGTAACGGCATCCAATCCAATCCAAGTCACGGCATCCAATCCAATCCAATCCAATCCAACCCATGTTACGGCATCCAATCCAATCCAATCCAAGCCAATCCAATTCAATTCAATCTAATCCAATCCAATCCAAGTAACGGTATACAATCCAATCGACTCCAATCCAATCCAAGTCACGGCATCGATTCCAATCCAATCCAATCCAATCCAAGTTACGGCATCCAATCCAATCCAATCCAATCCAAGCCAATCCAATCCAATCCAATGCAATGCAATCCAATCCAAGTAACGGCATCCAATCCAATCCAATCCAAGTAACGGCATCCAATCCAATCCAATCCAATACAAGTAACGGCATCCAATCCAATGCAATCCAATCCAATACAATCCAATCCAATTAACGGCATTCAATCCAATCCAATCCAGTCCAATCCAATCCAATCCAAGTAACGGCATCAAATTCAATCCAATCCAAGGAACGGCATCCAATCCAATCCAATCCAATCCAATCCAATCTAATCCAATCCACGTAACGGCATCCAATCAAATCCAATCCAGTCCAAGTAACCGCATCCAATCCAATCCACCCCTATCAAATCCAATCCAATCCAATCCTATCCAATCGAAGTAACTGCATCCAATCGAATCCAATCCAATCCAATCCAATCCAATCAGATCCAATCCAATCCAAGTAACGGCATCCAATCCAATCCAATCCAATCCAAGTAACGGCATCCAATCCAATCCAATCCATGTTACGGCATCCAATCCAATCCAATCCAATCCAAGTCACGGCATCCAATCCAATCCAATCCAATCCATGTTACGGCATCCAATCCAATCCAATCCAAGCCAATCCAATTCAATTCAATCTAATCCAATCCAATCCAAGTAACGGTATACAATCCAATCGACTCCAATCCAATCCAAGTTACGGCATCGATTCCAATCCAATCCAATCCAATCCATGTTACGGCATCCAATCCAATCCAATCCAAGCCAATGCAATTCAATCCAATCCAATCCAATCCAAGTAACGGCATACAATCCAATCCAATCCAATCCAATCCAAGTCACGGCATCGATTCCAATCCAATCCAATACAATCCATGTTACGGCATCCAATCCAATCCAATCCAATCCAATCCAAGCCAATCCAATCCAACCAATCCAATCCAGTCCAATCCAATCCAAGTAACTGCATCCAATTCAAGTAACGGCAATCAATCCAATCCAATCCAATCCAATCAAATCCAATCCAATCCAAGTAACTGCATCCAATTCAAGTAACGGCAATCAATCCAATCCAATCCAATCCAATCAAATCCAATCCAATCCAAGTAACGGCATCCAATCCAATCCAATCCAATCCAAGTAACGGCATCCCATCCAATCCAATCCAATCCAAGAAAACGGCATTCAATCCAATCCAATCCCATCCAATCCAAGGAACGGCATCAAATTCAAGCCAATCCAAGGAACGGCATACAATCCAATCCAATCCAATCTAATCCAATGCAAGTAACTGCATCCAATCCAATCCAATCCAAGTAGCCGCATCCAATCCAATTCACTCCAATCAAATCCAATCCAATCCAATCCTATCCAATCGAAGTAACTGCATCCAATCGAATCGAATCGAATCGAATCCAATCCAATCCAATCCAATCCAATCAAATCCAATCCAATCCAAGTAACGGCATCCAATCCAATCCAATCCAATCCAAGGAACGGCATCCAATCCAACCCAATCCAATCCAAGCAACGTCTTCCAATCCAATCCAATCCAATCAAATCCAATCCAATCCAAGTCACGGCATCCAATCCAATCCAATCCAATACATGTTACGGCATCGAACCCAATCCAATCCAATTCAATCCAGTTCAATCCAATCCAATCCAATCCAAGTAACGGCATACAATCCAATCCAATCCAATCCAATCCAAGTCACGGCATCGATTCCAATCCAATCCAATCCAATCCAAGTTACGGCATCCAATCCAATCCAATCCAATCCAATCCAATCCAAGCCAATCCAATCCAATCCAATGCAATGCAATCCAATCCAAGTAACGGCATCCAATCCAATCCAATCCAATCCATGTTACGGCATCCAATCCAATCCAATCCAAGCCAATCCAATTCAATTCAATCTAATCCAATCCAATCCAAGTAACGGTACACAATCCAATCGACTCCAATCCAATCCAAGTCACGGCATCGATTCCAATCCAATCCAATCCAATCCATGTAACGGCATCCAATCCAATCCAATCCAATCCAAGCCAATCCAATCCAACCAATCCAATCCAGTCCAATCCAATCCAAGTAACTGTATCCAATTCAAGTAACGGCAGTCAACCCAATCCAATACAATCCAATCGAATCCAATCCAATCCAAGTAACGGCATCCAATCCAATCCAATCCAATCCAAGTAACGGCATCCAATCCAATCCAATCCAATCCAAGGAACGGCATCCAATTCAATCCAATCCAAGTAACGGCATCCAATCCAATCCAACCCAATCTAATCCAAGTCACGGCATCCAATCCAATCCAATCCAATCCATGTTACGGCATCCAATCCAATCCAATCCAAGCCAATCCAATTCAATCCAATCCAATCCAATCCAAGGAACGGCATACAATCCAATCCAATCCAATCCAATCCAATCCAAGTCACGGCATCGATTCCAATACAATCCAATCCAATCCATGTTACGGCATCCAATCCAATCCAATCCAATCCAATCCAATCCATTCCAGCCAATCCAATCCAACCAATCCAATCCAGTCCAATTCAATCCAAGTAACTGCATCCAATTCACGTAACGGCAATCAATCCAATGCAATCCAATCCAATCAAATCCAATCCAATCCAAGTAACTGCATCCAATTCAAGTAACGGCAATCAATCCAATCCAATCCAATACAATCAAATCCAATCCAATCCAAGTAACGGCATCCAATCCAATCCAATCCAATCCAATCCAAGTAACGGCATCCAATCCAATCCAATCCAATACAAGAAAGGGCATTCAATCCAATCCAATCCCATCCAATCCAAGTAACGGCATCAAATTCAATCCAATCCAAGGAACGGCATCCAATCCAATCCAATCCAATCAAATCCAATCCAATCCAAGTCACGGCATCCAATCCAATCAGATCCAATACATGTTACGGCATCGAACCCAATCCAATCCAATTCAATCCAATTCAATCCAATCCAATCCAATCCAAGTAACGGCATACAATCCAATCCAATCCAATCCAATCCAATCCAATCGAAGTAACAGCATTCAATCCAATCCAATCCAATCCAATCGAAGTAACGGCTACCAATCCATTCGAATCCAATCCAATCCAATCCACTCCAAGTAACGGCATCCAGTCCAATCCAATCCAATACAATCCACGTAACGGCATCCAATCCAATCCAATCCAATCCAAGTAACGGCATCCAATCAAAGCCAATCGAATCCAATCTAATCCAAGTAACGGCATCCAATCCAATCCAATCCAATCCAAGGAACGGCATCCAATCCAATCCAATCCAAGTAACGGCATCCAATCCAATCCAACCCAATCTAATCCAAGTCACGGCATCCAATCCAATCCAATCCAATCCATGTTACGGCATCCAATCCAATCCAATCCAAGCCAATCCAATTCAATCCAATCCAATCCAATCCAAGGAACGGCATACAATCCAATCCAATCCAATCCAATCCAATCCAAGTCACGGCATCGATTCCAATACAATCCAATCCAATCCATGTTACGGCATCCAATCCAATCCAATCCAATCCAATCCAATCCAAGCCAATCCAATCCAACCAATCCAATCCAGTCCAATTCAATCCAAGTAACTGCATCCAATTCACGTAACGGCAATCAATCCAATGCAATCCAATCCAATCAAATCCAATCCAATCCAAGTAACTGCATCCAATTCAAGTAACGGCAATCAATCCAATCCAATCCAATACAATCAAATCCAATCCAATCCAAGTAACGGCATCCAATCCAATCCAATCCAATCCAATCCAAGTAACGGCATCCAATCCAATCCAATCCAATACAAGAAAGGGCATTCAATCCAATCCAATCCCATCCAATCCAAGTAACGGCATCAAATTCAATCCAATCCAAGGAACGGCATCCAATCCAATCCAATCCAATCAAATCCAATCCAATCCAAGTCACGGCATCCAATCCAATCAGATCCAATACATGTTACGGCATCGAACCCAATCCAATCCAATTCAATCCAATTCAATCCAATCCAATCCAATCCAAGTAACGGCATACAATCCAATCCAATCCAATCCAATCCAATCCAATCGAAGTAACAGCATTCAATCCAATCCAATCCAATCCAATCGAAGTAACGGCTACCAATCCATTCGAATCCAATCCAATCCAATCCACTCCAAGTAACGGCATCCAGTCCAATCCAATCCAATACAATCCACGTAACGGCATCCAATCCAATCCAATCCAATCCAAGTAACGGCATCCAATCAAAGCCAATCGAATCCAATCTAATCCAAGTAACGGCATCCAATCCAATCCAATCCAATCCAAGGAACGGCATCCAATCCAATCCAATCCAAGTAACGGCATCCAATCCAATCCAACCCAATCTAATCCAAGTCACGGCATCCAATCCAATCCAATCCAATCCATGTTACGGCATCCAATCCAATCCAATCCAAGCCAATCCAATTCAATCCAATCCAATCCAATCCAAGGAACGGCATACAATCCAATCCAATCCAATCCAATCCAATCCAAGTCACGGCATCGATTCCAATACAATCCAATCCAATCCATGTTACGGCATCCAATCCAATCCAATCCAATCCAATCCAATCCAAGCCAATCCAATCCAACCAATCCAATCCAGTCCAATTCAATCCAAGTAACTGCATCCAATTCACGTAACGGCAATCAATCCAATGCAATCCAATCCAATCAAATCCAATCCAATCCAAGTAACTGCATCCAATTCAAGTAACGGCAATCAATCCAATCCAATCCAATACAATCAAATCCAATCCAATCCAAGTAACGGCATCCAATCCAATCCAATCCAATCCAATCCAAGTAACGGCATCCAATCCAATCCAATCCAATACAAGAAACGGCATTCAATCCAATCCAATCCCATCCAATCCAAGTAACGGCATCAAATTCAATCCAATCCAAGGAACGGCATCCAATCCAATCCAATCCAATCAAATCCAATCCAATCCAAGTCACGGCATCCAATCCAATCAGATCCAATACATGTTACGGCATCGAACCCAATCCAATCCAATTCAATCCAATTCAATCCAATCCAATCCAATCCAAGTAACGGCATACAATCCAATCCAATCCAATCCAATCAAAGTCACGGCATCGATTCCAATCCAATCCAATCCAATCCAAGTTACGGCATCCAATCCAATCCAATCCAATCCAAGCCTATCCAATCCAATACAATGCAATGCAATCCAATCCAAGTAACGGCATCCAATCCAATCCAATCCAATCCAAGTAACGGCATCCAATCCAATCCAATCCAATCCAAGTAACGGCATCCAATCCAATGCAATCCAATCCAATCCAATCCAATCCAATTAACGGCATCCAATCCAATCCAATCCAGTCCAATCCAATCCAATCCAAGTAACGGCATCAAATTCAATCCAATTCAAGGAACGGCATCCAATCCAATCCAATCCAATCCAATCTAATCCAATCCACGTAACGGCATCCAATCAAATCCAAGCCAGTCCAAGTAACCGGATCCAATCCAATCCACCCCAATCAAATCCAATCCAATCCAATCCTATCCAATCGAAGTAACTGCATCCAATCGAATCCAATCGAATTCAATCCAATCCAATCAAATCCTATCCAATCCAAGTAACGGCATCCAATCCAATCCAATCCAATCCAAGTAACGGCATCCAATCCAATCCAATCCAATCCAAGTAACGGGATCCAATCCAATCCAATCCAATCCAAGTCACGGCATCCAATCCAATCCAATCCAACCCATGTTACGGCATCCAATCCAATCCAATCCAAGCCAATCCAATTCAATTCAATCTAATCCAAGTAACGGTATACAATCCAATCGACTCCAATCCAATCCAAGTCACGGCATCGATTCCAATCCAATCCAATCCAATCCAAGTTACGGCATCCAATCCAATCCAATCCAATCCAAGCCAATCCAATCCAATCCAATGCAATGCAATCCAATCCAAGTAACGGCATCCAATCCAATCCAATCCAAGTAACGGCATCCAATCCAATCCAATCCAATCCAAGTAACGGCATCCAATCCAATGCAATACAATCCAATACAATCCAATCCAATTAACGGCATCCAATCCAATCCAATCCAGTCCAATCCAATCCAATCCAAGTAACGGCATCAAATTCAATCCAATCCAAGGAACGGCATCCAATCCAATCCAATCCAATCCAATCTAATCCAATCCACGTAACGGCATCCAATCAAATCCAATCCAGTCCAAGTAACCGCATCCAATCCAATCCACCCCAATCAAATCCAATCCAATCCAATCCTATCCAATCGAAGTAACTGCATCCAATCGAATCCAATCCAATCCAATCCAATCCAATCAGATCCAATCCAATCCAATCCAAGTAACGGCATCCAATCCAATCCAATCCAATCCAAGTAACGGCATCCAATCCAATCCAATCCAATCCATGTTACGGCATCCAATCCAATCCAATCCAATCCAAGTCACGGCATCCAATCCAATCCAATCCAATCCATGTTACGGCATCCAATCCAATCCAATCCAAGCCAATGCAATTCAATCCAATCCAATCCAATCCAAGTAACGGCATCCAATCCAATCCAATCCAATCCAAGTAACGGCATCCAATCCAATCCAATCCAAGTAACGGCATCCAATCCAATCCAACCCAATCTAATCCAAGTCACGGCATCCAATCCAATTCAATCCAATCCATGTTACGGCATCCAATCCAATCCAATCCAAGCCAATCAAATTCAATCCAATCCAATCCAATCCAAGGAACGGCATACAATCCAATCCAATCCAATCCAATCCAATCCAAGTCACGGCATCGATTCCAATCCAATCCAATCCAATCCATGTTACGGCATCCAATCCAATCCAATCCAATCCAATCCAAGCCAAGCCAATCCAATCCAACCAATCCAATCCAGTCCAATTCAATCCAAGTAACTGCATCCAATTCAAGTAACGGCAATCAATCCAATCCAATCCAATACAATCAAATCCAATCCAATCCAAGTAACGGCATCCAATCCAATCCAATCCAATCCAATCTAATCCAATCCACGTAACGGCATCCAATCAAATCCAATCCAGTCCAAGTAACCGCATCCAATCCAATCCACCCCAATCAAATCCAATCCAATCCTATCCAATCGAAGTAACTGCATCCAATCGACTCCAATCCAATCCAAGTCACGGCATCGATTCCAATCCAATCCAAGTTACGGCATCCAATCCAATCCAATCCAATCCAAGCCTATCCAATCCAATACAATGCAATGCAATCCAATCCAAGTAACGGCATCCAATCCAATCCAATCCAAGTAACGGCATCCAATCCAATGCAATCCAATCCAATCCAATCCAGTCCAATTAACGGCATCCAATCCAATCCAATCCAGTCCAATCCAATCCAATCCAAGTAACGGCATCAAATTCAATCCAATCCAAGGAACGGCATCCAATCCAATCCAATCCAATCCAATCTAATCCAATCCACGTAACGGCATCCAATCAAATCCAAGCCAGTCCAAGTAACCGGATCCAATCCAATCCACCCCAATCAAATCCAATCCAATCCAATCCTATCCAATCGAAGTAACTGCATTCAATCGAATCCAATCGAATTCAATCCAATCCAATCAAATCCTATCCAATCCAAGTAACGGCATCCAATCCAATCCAATCCAATCCAAGTAACGGCATCCAATCCAATCCAATCCAATCCAAGTAACGGCATCCAATCCAATCCAAGTCACGGCATCCAATCCAATCCAATCCAATCCAACCCATGTTACGGCATCCAATCCAATCCAATCCAAGCCAATCCAATTCAATTCAATCTAATCCAATCCAATCCAAGTAACGGTATGCAATCCAATCGACTCCAATCCAATCCAAGTCACGGCATCGATTCCAATCCAATCCAATCCAATCCAAGTTACGGCATCCAATCCAATCCAATCCAATCCAAGCCAATCCAATCCAATCCAATGCAATGCAATCCAATCCAAGTAACGGCATCCAATCCAATCCAATCCAAGTAACGGCATCCAATCCAATCCAATCCAATACAAGTAACGGCATCCAATCCAATGCAATCCAATCCAATACAATCCAATCCAATTAACGGCATCCAATCCAATCCAATCCAGTCCAATCCAGTCCAATCCAAGTAACGGCATCAAATTCAATCCAATCCAAGGAACGGCATCCAATCCAATCCAATCCAATCCAATCCAATCCAATCTAATCCAATCCACGTAACGGCATCCAATCAAATCCAATCCAGTCCAAGTAACCGCATCCAATCCAATCCACCCCAATCAAATCCAATCCAATCCAATCCTATCCAATCGAAGTAACTGCCTCCAATCGAATCCAATCCAATCCAATCCAATCCAATCAGATCCAATCCAATCCAAGTAACGGCATCCAATCCAATCCAATCCAATCCAAGTAACGGCATCCAATCCAATCCAATCCATGTTACGGCATCCAATCCAATCCAATCCAATCCAAGTCACGGCATCCAATCCAATCCAATCCAATCCATGTTACGGCATCCAATCCAATCCAATCCAAGCCAATCCAATTCAATTCAATCTAATCCAATCCAATCCAAGTAACGGTATACAATCCAATCGACTCCAATCCAATCCAAGTTACGGCATCGATTCCAATCCAATCCAATCCAATCCAATGCATGTAACGGCATCCAATCCAATCCAATCCAATCCAATCCAAGCCAATCCAATCCAGTCCAATCCAATCCAAGTAACTGTATCCAATTCAAGTAACGGCAGTCAACCCAATCCAATACAATCCAATCGAATCCAATCCAATCCAAGTAACGGCATCCAATCCAATCCAATCCAATCCAATCCAAGTAACGGCATCCAATCCAATCCAATCCAATCCAAGTAACGGCATCCAATCCAATCCAATCCAAGTAACGGCATCCAATCCAATCCAACCCAATCTAATCCAAGTCACGGCATCCAATCCAATCCAATCCAATCCATGTTACGGCATCCAATCCAATCCAATCCAAGCCAATCCAATTCAATCCAATCCAATCCAATCCAAGGAACGGCATACAATCCAATCCAATCCAATCCAATCCAATCCAAGTCACGGCATCGATTCCAATCCAATCCAATCCAATCCATGTTACGGCATCCAATCCAATCCAATCCAATCCAATCCAATCCAATCCAGGCCAAGCCAATCCAATCCAACCAATCCAATCCAGTCCAATTCAATCCAAGTAACTGCATCCAATTCAAGTAACGGCAATCAATCCAATGCAATCCAATCCAATCAAATCCAATCCAATCCAAGTAACTGCATCCAATTCAAGTAACGGCAATCAATCCAATCCAATCCAATACAATCAAATCCAATCCAATCCAAGTAACGGCATCCAATCCAATCCAATCCAATCCAATCCAAGAAACGGCATCCAATCCAATCCAATCCAATACAAGAAACGGCATTCAATCCAATCCAATCCCATCCAATCCAAGTAACGGCATCAAATTCAATCCAATCCAAGGAACGGCATCCAATCCAATCCAATCCAATCAAATCCAATCCAATCCAAGTCACGGCATCCAATCCAATCAGATCCAATACATGTTACGGCATCGAACCCAATCCAATCCAATTCAATCCAATTCAATCCAATCCAATCCAATCCAATCCAAGTAACGGCATACAATCCAATCCAATCCAATCAAAGTCACGGCATCGATTCCAATCCAATCCAATCCAATCCAAGTTACGGCATCCAATCCAATCCAATCCAATCCAAGCCTATCCAATCCAATACAATGCAATGCAATCCAATCCAAGTAACGGCATCCAATCCAATCCAATCCAATCCAATCCAAGTAACGGCATCCAATCCAATCCAATCCAATCCATGTAACGGCATCCAATCCAATGCAATCCAATCCAATCCAATCCAATCCAATTAACGGCATCCAATCCAATCCAATCCAGTCCAATTCAATCCAATCCAAGTAACGGCATCAAATTCAATCCAATCCAAGGAACGGCATCCAATCCAATCCAATCCAATCCAATCTAATCCAATCCACGTAACGGCATCCAATCAAATCCAATCCAGTCCAAGTAACCGCATCCAATCCAATCCACCCCAATCAAATCCAATCCAATCCAATCCTATCCAATCGAAGTAACTGCATCCAATCGAATCCAATCCAATCCAATCCAATCCAATCAAATCCTATCCAATCCAAGTAAAGGCATCCAATCCAATCCAATCCAAGTAACGGCATCCAATTCAATCCAATCCAATCCAAGTAACGGCATCCAATCCAATCCAATCCAATCCACGTCACGGCATCCAATCCAATCCAATCCAATCCAACCCATGTTAGGGCATCCAATCCAATCCAATCCAAGCCAATCCAATTCAATTCAATCTAATCCAAACCAATCCAAGTAACGGTATACAATCCAATCGACTCCAATCCAATCCAAGTCACGGCATCGATTCCAATCCAATCCAATCCAATCCATGTTACGGCATCCAATCCAATCCAATCCAAGCCAATCCAATCCAACCAATCCAATCCAGTCCAATCCAATCCAAGTAACTGCATCCAATTCAGGTAACGCAAGTCAACCCAATCCAATCCAATCCAATCCAATTAAATCCAATCCAATCCAAGTAACTGCATCCAATTCAAGTAACGGCAATCAATCCAATCCAATCCAATCCAATCAAATCCAATCCAATCCAAGTAACGGCATCCAATCCAATCCAATCCAAGTAACGGCATCCCATCCAATCCAATCCAATCCAAGAAAACGGCATTCAATCCAATCCAATCCCATCCAATCCAAGGAACGGAATCAAATTCAAGCCAATCCAAGGAACGGCATACAATCCAATCCAATCCAATCCAATCCAATCCAATCCAATCCAATCAAATCCAATCCAATCCAAGTAACGGCATCCAATCCAATCCAATCCAATCCAAGGAACGGCATCCAATCCAACCCAATCCAATCCAAGCAACGTCTTCCAATCCAATCCAATCCAATCAAATCCAATCCAATCCAAGTCACGGCATCCAATCCAATCCAATCCAATACATGTTACGGCATCGAACCCAATCCAATCCAATTCAATCCAATTCAATCCAATCCAATCCAATCCAAGTAACGGCATACAATCCAATCCAATCCAATCCAATCCAAGTCACGGCATCGATTCCAATCCAATCCAATCCAATCCAAGTTACGGCATCCAATCCAATCCAATCCAATCCAATCCAATCCAAGCCAATCCAATCCAATCCAATGCAATGCAATCCAATCCAAGTAACGGCATCCAATCCAATCCAATCCAATCCATGTTACGGCATCCAATCCAATCCAATCCAAGCCAATCCAATTCAATTCAATCTAATCCAATCCAATCCAAGTAACGGTACACAATCCAATCGACTCCAATCCAATCCAAGTCACGGCATCGATTCCAATCCAATCCAATCCAATCCATGTAACGGCATCCAATCCAATCCAATCCAATCCAAGCCAATCCAATCCAACCAATCCAATCCAGTCCAATCCAATCCAAGTAACTGTATCCAATTCAAGTAACGGCAGTCAACCCAATCCAATACAATCCAATCGAATCCAATCCAATCCAAGTAACGGCATCCAATCCAATCCAATCCAATCCAAGTAACGGCATCCAATCCAATCCAATCCAATCCAAGGAACGGCATCCAATTCAATCCAATCCAAGTAACGGCATCCAATCCAATCCAACCCAATCTAATCCAAGTCACGGCATCCAATCCAATCCAATCCAATCCATGTTACGGCATCCAATCCAATCCAATCCAAGCCAATCCAATTCAATCCAATCCAATCCAATCCAAGGAACGGCATACAATCCAATCCAATCCAATCCAATCCAATCCAAGTCACGGCATCGATTCCAATACAATCCAATCCAATCCATGTTACGGCATCCAATCCAATCCAATCCAATCCAATCCAATCCATTCCAGCCAATCCAATCCAACCAATCCAATCCAGTCCAATTCAATCCAAGTAACTGCATCCAATTCACGTAACGGCAATCAATCCAATGCAATCCAATCCAATCAAATCCAATCCAATCCAAGTAACTGCATCCAATTCAAGTAACGGCAATCAATCCAATCCAATCCAATACAATCAAATCCAATCCAATCCAAGTAACGGCATCCAATCCAATCCAATCCAATCCAATCCAAGTAACGGCATCCAATCCAATCCAATCCAATACAAGAAAGGGCATTCAATCCAATCCAATCCCATCCAATCCAAGTAACGGCATCAAATTCAATCCAATCCAAGGAACGGCATCCAATCCAATCCAATCCAATCAAATCCAATCCAATCCAAGTCACGGCATCCAATCCAATCAGATCCAATACATGTTACGGCATCGAACCCAATCCAATCCAATTCAATCCAATTCAATCCAATCCAATCCAATCCAAGTAACGGCATACAATCCAATCCAATCCAATCCAATCCAATCGAAGTAACAGCATTCAATCCAATCCAATCCAATCCAATCGAAGTAACGGCTACCAATCCATTCGAATCCAATCCAATCCAATCCACTCCAAGTAACGGCATCCAGTCCAATCCAATCCAATACAATCCACGTAACGGCATCCAATCCAATCCAATCCAATCCAAGTAACGGCATCCAATCAAAGCCAATCGAATCCAATCTAATCCAAGTAACGGCATCCAATCCAATCCAATCCAATCCAAGGAACGGCATCCAATCCAATCCAATCCAAGTAACGGCATCCAATCCAATCCAACCCAATCTAATCCAAGTCACGGCATCCAATCCAATCCAATCCAATCCATGTTACGGCATCCAATCCAATCCAATCCAAGCCAATCCAATTCAATCCAATCCAATCCAATCCAAGGAACGGCATACAATCCAATCCAATCCAATCCAATCCAATCCAAGTCACGGCATCGATTCCAATACAATCCAATCCAATCCATGTTACGGCATCCAATCCAATCCAATCCAATCCAATCCAATCCAAGCCAATCCAATCCAACCAATCCAATCCAGTCCAATTCAATCCAAGTAACTGCATCCAATTCACGTAACGGCAATCAATCCAATGCAATCCAATCCAATCAAATCCAATCCAATCCAAGTAACTGCATCCAATTCAAGTAACGGCAATCAATCCAATCCAATCCAATACAATCAAATCCAATCCAATCCAAGTAACGGCATCCAATCCAATCCAATCCAATCCAATCCAAGTAACGGCATCCAATCCAATCCAATCCAATACAAGAAACGGCATTCAATCCAATCCAATCCCATCCAATCCAAGTAACGGCATCAAATTCAATCCAATCCAAGGAACGGCATCCAATCCAATCCAATCCAATCAAATCCAATCCAATCCAAGTCACGGCATCCAATCCAATCAGATCCAATACATGTTACGGCATCGAACCCAATCCAATCCAATTCAATCCAATTCAATCCAATCCAATCCAATCCAAGTAACGGCATACAATCCAATCCAATCCAATCCAATCAAAGTCACGGCATCGATTCCAATCCAATCCAATCCAATCCAAGTTACGGCATCCAATCCAATCCAATCCAATCCAAGCCTATCCAATCCAATACAATGCAATGCAATCCAATCCAAGTAACGGCATCCAATCCAATCCAATCCAATCCAAGTAACGGCATCCAATCCAATCCAATCCAATCCAAGTAACGGCATCCAATCCAATGCAATCCAATCCAATCCAATCCAATCCAATTAACGGCATCCAATCCAATCCAATCCAGTCCAATCCAATCCAATCCAAGTAACGGCATCAAATTCAATCCAATTCAAGGAACGGCATCCAATCCAATCCAATCCAATCCAATCTAATCCAATCCACGTAACGGCATCCAATCAAATCCAAGCCAGTCCAAGTAACCGGATCCAATCCAATCCACCCCAATCAAATCCAATCCAATCCAATCCTATCCAATCGAAGTAACTGCATCCAATCGAATCCAATCGAATTCAATCCAATCCAATCAAATCCTATCCAATCCAAGTAACGGCATCCAATCCAATCCAATCCAATCCAAGTAACGGCATCCAATCCAATCCAATCCAATCCAAGTAACGGCATCCAATCCAATCCAATCCAATCCAAGTCACGGCATCCAATCCAATCCAATCCAACCCATGTTACGGCATCCAATCCAATCCAATCCAAGCCAATCCAATTCAATTCAATCTAATCCAAGTAACGGTATACAATCCAATCGACTCCAATCCAATCCAAGTCACGGCATCGATTCCAATCCAATCCAATCCAATCCAAGTTACGGCATCCAATCCAATCCAATCCAATCCAAGCCAATCCAATCCAATCCAATGCAATGCAATCCAATCCAAGTAACGGCATCCAATCCAATCCAATCCAAGTAACGGCATCCAATCCAATCCAATCCAATCCAAGTAACGGCATCCAATTCAATGCAATCCAATCCAATACAATCCAATCCAATTAACGGCATCCAATCCAATCCAATCCAGTCCAATCCAATCCAATCCAAGTAACGGCATCAAATTCAATCCAATCCAAGGAACGGCATCCAATGCAATCCAATCCAATCCAATCTAATCCAATCCACGTAACGGCATCCAATCAAATCCAATCCAGTCCAAGTAACCGCATCCAATCCAATCCACCCCAATCAAATCCAATCCAATCCAATCCTATCCAATCGAAGTAACTGCATCCAATCGAATCCAATCCAATCCAATCCAATCCAATCAGATCCAATCCAATCCAAGTAACGGCATCCAATCCAATCCAATCCAATCCAAGTAACGGCATCCAATCCAATCCAATCCAATCCATGTTACGGCATCCGATCCAATCCAATCCAATCCAAGTCACGGCATCCAATCCAATCCAATCCAATCCATGTTACGGCATCCAATCCAATCCAATCCAAGCCAATGCAATTCAATCCAATCCAATCCAATCCAAGTAACGGCATCCAATCCAATCCAATCCAATCCAAGTAACGGCATCCAATCCAATCCAATCCAAGTAACGGCATCCAATCCAATCCAACCCAATCTAATCCAAGTCACGGCATCCAATCCAATTCAATCCAATCCATGTTACGGCATCCAATCCAATCCAATCCAAGCCAATCAAATTCAATCCAATCCAATCCAATCCAAGGAACGGCATACAATCCAATCCAATCCAATCCAATCCAATCCAAGTCACGGCATCGATTCCAATCCAATCCAATCCAATCCATGTTACGGCATCCAATCCAATCCAATCCAATCCAATCCAAGCCAAGCCAATCCAATCCAACCAATCCAATCCAGTCCAATTCAATCCAAGTAACTGCATCCAATTCAAGTAACGGCAATCAATCCAATCCAATCCAATACAATCAAATCCAATCCAATCCAAGTAACGGCATCCAATCCAATCCAATCCAATCCAATCTAATCCAATCCACGTAACGGCATCCAATCAAATCCAATCCAGTCCAAGTAACCGCATCCAATCCAATCCACCCCAATCAAATCCAATCCAATCCGATCCAATCGAAGTAACTGCATCCAATCGACTCCAATCCAATCCAAGTCACGGCATCGATTCCAATCCAATCCAAGTTACGGCATCCAATCCAATCCAATCCAATCCAAGCCTATCCAATCCAATACAATGCAATGCAATCCAATCCAAGTAACGGCATCCAATCCAATCCAATCCAAGTAACGGCATCCAATCCAATGCAATCCAATCCAATCCAATCCAATCCAATTAACGGCATCCAATCCAATCCAATCCAGTCCAATCCAATCCAATCCAAGTAACGGCATCAAATTCAATCCAATCCAAGGAACGGCATCCAATCCAATCCAATCCAATCCAATCTAATCCAATCCACGTAACGGCATCCAATCAAATCCAATCCAGTCCAAGTAACCGGATCCAATCCAATCCACCCCAATCAAATCCAATCCAATCCAATCCTATCCAATCGAAGTAACTGCATTCAATCGAATCCAATCGAATTCAATCCAATCCAATCAAATCCTATCCAATCCAAGTAACGGCATCCAATCCAATCCAATCCAATCCAAGTAACGGCATCCAATCCAATCCAATCCAATCCAAGTAACGGCATCCAATCCAATCCAAGTCACGGCATCCAATCCAATCCAATCCAATCCAACCCATGTTACGGCATCCAATCCAATCCAATCCAAGCCAATCCAATTCAATTCAATCTAATCCAATCCAATCCAAGTAACGGTATGCAATCCAATCGACTCCAATCCAATCCAAGTCACGGCATCGATTCCAATCCAATCCAATCCAATCCAAGTTACGGCATCCAATCCAATCCAATCCAATCCAAGCCAATCCAATCCAATCCAATGCAATGCAATCCAATCCAAGTAACGGCATCCAATCCAATCCAATCCAAGTAACGGCATCCAATCCAATCCAATCCAATACAAGTAACGGCATCCAATCCAATGCAATCCAATCCAATACAATCCAATCCAATTAACGGCATCCAATCCAATCCAATCCAGTCCAATCCAGTCCAATCCAAGTAACGGCATCAAATTCAATCCAATCCAAGGAACGGCATCCAATCCAATCCAATCCAATCCAATCCAATCCAATCTAATCCAATCCACGTAACGGCATCCAATCAAATCCAATCCAGTCCAAGTAACCGCATCCAATCCAATCCACCCCAATCAAATCCAATCCAATCCAATCCTATCCAATCGAAGTAACTGCCTCCAATCGAATCCAATCCAATCCAATCCAATCCAATCAGATCCAATCCAATCCAAGTAACGGCATCCAATCCAATCCAATCCAATCCAAGTAACGGCATCCAATCCAATCCAATCCATGTTACGGCATCCAATCCAATCCAATCCAATCCAAGTCACGGCATCCAATCCAATCCAATCCAATCCATGTTACGGCATCCAATCCAATCCAATCCAAGCCAATCCAATTCAATTCAATCTAATCCAATCCAATCCAAGTAACGGTATACAATCCAATCGACTCCAATCCAATCCAAGTTACGGCATCGATTCCAATCCAATCCAATCCAATCCAATGCATGTAACGGCATCCAATCCAATCCAATCCAATCCAAGCCAATCCAATCCAGTCCAATCCAATCCAAGTAACTGTATCCAATTCAAGTAACGGCAGTCAACCCAATCCAATACAATCCAATCGAATCCAATC
Source organism: Mustelus asterias (assembly GCF_964213995.1). NCBI lineage: Eukaryota > Metazoa > Chordata > Chondrichthyes > Carcharhiniformes > Triakidae > Mustelus > Mustelus asterias. Next base: position 27,782,974 of record NC_135821.1, on the reverse strand, counting down.
CAATCCAAGTAACGGCATCCAATCCAATCCAATCCAATCCAATCCAAGTAACGGCATCCAATCCAATCCAATCCAATCCAAGTAACGGCATCCAATCCAATCCAATCCAAGTAACGGCATCCAATCCAATCCAACCCAATCTAATCCAAGTCACGGCATCCAATCCAATCCAATCCAATCCATGTTACGGCATCCAATCCAATCCAATCCAAGCCAATCCAATTCAATCCAATCCAATCCAATCCAAGGAACGGCATACAATCCAATCCAATCCAATCCAATCCAAGTCACGGCATCGATTCCAATCCAATCCAATCCAATCCATGTTACGGCATCCAATCCAATCCAATCCAATCCAATCCAATCCAATCCAATCCAGGCCAAGCCAATCCAATCCAACCAATCCAATCCAGTCCAATTCAATCCAAGTAACTGCATCCAATTCAAGTAACGGCAATCAATCCAATGCAATCCAATCCAATCCAATTAAATCCAATCCAATCCAAGTAACTGCATCCAATTCAAGTAACGGCAATCAATCCAATCCAATCCAATACAATCAAATCCAATCCAATCCAAGTAACGGCATCCAATCCAATCCAATCCAAGTAACGGCATCCCATCCAATCCAATCCAATCCAAGAAAACGGCATTCAATCCAATCCAATCCCATCCAATCCAAGGAACGGAATCAAATTCAAGCCAATCCAAGGAACGGCATACAATCCAATCCAATCCAATCTAGTCCAATGCAAGTAACTGCATCCAATCCAATCCAATCCAAGTAGCCGCATCCAATCCAATTCACTCCAATCAAATCCAATCCAATCCAATCCTATCCAATCGAAGTAACTGCATCCAATCGAATCGAATCGAATCGAATCGAATCGAATCGAATCCAATCCAATCCAATCCAATCCAATCCAATCCAATCCAATCCAATCCAATCCAATCCAATCCAATCAAATCCAATCCAATCCAAGTAACGGCATCCAATCCAATCCAATCCAATCCAAGGAACGGCATCCAATCCAACCCAATCCAATCCAAGCAACGTCTTCCAATCCAATCCAATCCAATCAAATCCAATCCAATCCAAGTCACGGCATCCAATCCAATCCAATCCAATACATGTTACGGCATCGAACCCAATCCAATCCAATTCAATCCAATTCAATCCAATCCAATCCAATCCAAGTAACGGCATACAATCCAATCCAATCCAATCCAATCCAAGTCACGGCATCGATTCCAATCCAATCCAATCCAATCCAAGTTACGGCATCCAATCCAATCCAATCCAATCCAATCCAAGCCAATCCAATCCAATCCAATGCAATGCAATCCAATCCAAGTAACGGCATCCAATCCAATCCAATCCAATCCATGTTACGGCATCCAATCCAATCCAATCCAAGCCAATCCAATTCAATTCAATCTAATCCAATCCAATCCAAGTAACGGTATACAATCCAATCGACTCCTATCCAATCCAAGTCACGGCATCGATTCCAATCCAATCCAATCCAATCCATGTAACGGCATCCAATCCAATCCAATCCAATCCAATCCAAGCCAATCCAATCCAACCAATCCAATCCAGTCCAATCCAATCCAAGTAACTGTATCCAATTCAAGTAACGGCAGTCAACCCAATCCAATACAATCCAATCGAATCCAATCCAATCCAAGTAACGGCATCCAATCCAATCCAATCCAATCCAATCCAAGTAACGGCATCCAATCCAATCCAATCCAATCCAAGGAACGGCATCCAATCCAATCCAATCCAAGTAACGGCATCTAATCCAATCCAACCCAATCTAATCCAAGTCACGGCATCCAATCCAATCCAATCCAATCCATGTTACGGCATCCAATCCAATCCAATCCAAGCCAATCCAATTCAATCCAATCCAATCCAATCCAAGGAACGGCATACAATCCAATCCAATCCAATCCAATCCAAGTCACGGCATCGATTCCAATACAATCCAATCCAATCCATGTTACGGCATCCAATCCAATCCAATCCAATCCAATCCAATCCAATCCAATCCAAGCCAATCCAATCCAACCAATCCAATCCAGTCCAATTCAATCCAAGTAACTGCATCCAATTCACGTAACGGCAATCAATCCAATGCAATCCAATCCAATCAAATCCAATCCAATCCAAGTAACTGCATCCAATTCAAGTAACGGCAATCAATCCAATCCAATCCAATACAATCAAATCCAATCCAATCCAAGTAACGGCATCCAATCCAATCCAATCCAATCCAATCCAAGTAACGTCATCCAATCCAATCCAATCCAATACAAGAAACGGCATTCAATCCAATCCAATCCCATCCAATCCAAGTAACGGCATCAAATTCAATCCAATCCAAGGAACGGCATCCAATCCAATCCAATCCAATCAAATCCAATCCAATCCAAGTCACGGCATCCAATCCAATCAGATCCAATACATGTTACGGCATCGAACCCAATCCAATCCAATTCAATCCAATTCAATCCAATCCAATCCAATCCAAGTTACGGCATCCAATCCAATCCAATCCAATCCAATCCAAGCCTATCCAATCCAATACAATGCAATGCAATCCAATCCAAGTAACGGCATCCAATCCAATCCAATCCAATCCAATCCAAGTAACGGCATCCAATCCAATCCAATCCAATCCAAGTAACGGCATCCAATCCAATGCAATCCAATCCAATCCAATCCAATTAACGGCATCCAATCCAATCCAATCCAGTCCAATCCAATCCAATCCAAGTAACGGCATCAAATTCAATCCAATCCAAGGAACGGCATCCAATCCAATCCAATCCAATCCAATCTAATCCAATCCACGTAACGGCATCCAATCAAATCCAATCCAGTCCAAGTAACCGGATCCAATCCAATCCACCCCAATCAAATCCAATCCAATCCAATCCTATCCAATCGAAGTAACTGCATCCAATCGAATCCAATCCAATCCAATCCAACCCAATCAAATCCTATCCAATCCAAGTAACGGCATCCAATCCAATCCAATCCAATACAAGTAACGGCATCCAATCCAATCCAATCCAATCCAAGTAACGGCATCCAATCCAATCCAATCCAATCCAAGTCACGGCATCCAATCCAATCCAATCCAATCCAACCCATGTTACGGCATCCAATCCAATCCAATCCAAGCCAATCCAATTCAATTCAATCTAATCCAATCCAATCCAAGTAACGGTATACAATCCAATCGACTCCAATCCAATCCAAGTCACGGCATCGATTCCAATCCAATACAATCCAATCCATGTTACGGCATCCAATCCAACCAAACCAATCCAAGCCAATCCAATCCAACCAATCCAATCCAGTCCAATCCAATCCAAGTAACTGCATCCAATTCAAGTAACGGCAGTCAACCCAATCCAATCCAATCCAATCTAATCCAATCCAATCCACGTAACGGCATCCAATACAATCCAATCCAATCCAATCCAAGTAACGGCATCCAATCCAATCCAATCCAATCCAAGAAAGGGCATTCAATCCAATCCAATCCCATCCAATCCAAGTGACGGCATGAAATTCAATCCAATCCAAGGAACGGCATCCAATCCAATCCAATCCAATCCAATCTAATCCAATCCAAGTAACGGCATCCAATCCAATCCAATCCAAGTAACCGCATCCAATCCAATTCAATCCTATCCAATGGAAGTAACTGCATCCATTCCAATCCAATCCAATCCAATCCAATCCAAGTAACGGCATCCAATCCAATCCAATCCAATCCAATCCAAGTAACTGCATCCAATTCAAGTAACGGCAGTCAACCCAATCCAATCCAATCCAATCTAATCCAATCCAATCCACGTAACGGCATCCAATACAATCCAATCCAATCCAATCCAAGTAACGGCATCCAATCCAATCCAATCCAATCCAAGAAACGGCATTCAATCCAATCCAATCCCATCCAATCCAAGTGACGGCATGAAATTCAATCCAATCCAAGGAACGGCATCCAATCCAATCCAATCCAATCCAATCTAATCCAATCCAAGTAACGGCATCCAATCCAATCCAATCCAAGTAACCGCATCCAATCCAATTCAATCCTATCCAATGGAAGTAACTGCATCCATTCCAATCCAATCCAATCCAATCCAAGTAACGGCATCCAATCCAATCCAATCCAAGTAACCGCATCCAATCAAATTCAATCCAATCAAATCCAATCGAATCCAATCCAATCCTAGTAACGGCATCCAATCGAATCCAATCCAGGTTACGGCATCCAATCCAATCCAATCCAAGTAACGGCATCCAATCCAATGCAATCCAATCCAATACAATCCAATCCAATTAACGGCATCCAATCCAATCCAATCCAGTCCAATCCAATCCAATCCAAGTAACGGCATCAAATTCAATCCAATCCAAGGAACGGCATCCAATCCAATCCAATCCAATCTAATCCAATCCAATCTAATCCAATCCACGTAACGGCATCCAATCAAATCCAATCCAGTCCAAGTAACCGCATCCAATCCAATCCACCCCAATCAAATCCAATCCAATCCAATCCTATCCAATCGAAGTAACTGCATCCAATCGAATCCAATCCAATCCAATCCAATCCAATCAGATCCAATCCAATCCAAGTAACGGCATCCAATCCAATCCAATCCAATGCAAGTAACGGCATCCAATCCAATCCAATCCAATCCATGTTACGGCATCCAATCCAATCCAATCCAATCCAAGTCACGGCATCCAATCCAATCCAATCCAATCCAATCCATGTTACGGCATCCAATCCAATCCAATCCAAGCCAATCCAATTCAATTCAATCTAATCCAATCCAATCCAAGTAACGGTTTACAATCCAATCGACTCCAATCCAATCCAAGTCACGGCATCGATTCCAATCCAATCCAATCCAATCCATGTAACGGCATCCAATCCAATCCAATCCAATCCAAGCCAATCCAATCCAACCAATCCAATCCAGTCCAATCCAATCCAAGTAACTGTATCCAATTCAAGTAACGGCAGTCAACCCAATCCAATACAATCCAATCGAATCCAATCCAATCCAAGGAACGGCATCCAATCCAATCCAATCCAATCCAATCCAAGTAACGGCATCCAATCCAATCCAATCCAATCCAAGTAACGGCATCCAATCCAATCCAATCCAAGTAACGGCATCCAATCCAATCCAACCCAATCTAATCCAAGTCACGGCATCCAATCCAATCCAATCCAATCCATGTTACGGCATCCAATCCAATCCAATCCAAGCCAATCCAATTCAATCCAATCCAATCCAATCCAAGGAACGGCATACAATCCAATCCAATCCAATCCAATCCAAGTCACGGCATCGATTCCAATCCAATCCAATCCAATCCATGTTACGGCATCCAATCCAATCCAATCCAATCCAATCCAATCCAATCCAATTCAAGCCAATCCAATCCAACCAATCCAATCCAGTCCAATCCAATCCAAGTAACTGCATCCAATTCAAGTAACGGCAATCAATCCAATCCAATCCAATCCAATCAAATCCAATCCAATCCAAGTAACTGCATCCAATTCAAGTAACGGCAATCAATCCAATCCAATCCAATACAATCAAATCCAATCCAATCCAAGTAACGGCATCCAATCCAATCCAATCCAATCCAAGTAACGGCATCCAATCCAATCCAATCCAATACAAGAAACGGCATTCAATCCAATCCAATCCCATCCAATCCAAGTAACGGCATCAAATTCAATCCAATCCAAGGAACGGCATCCAATCCAATCCAATCCAATCTAATCCAATCCAAGTAACGGCATCCAATCCAATCCAATCCAAGTAGCCGCATCCAATCCAATCCACTCCAATCAAATCCAATCCAATCCAATCCTATCCAATCGAAGTAACTGCATCCAATCGAATCCAATCCAATCCAATCCAATCCAATCCAATCCAATACAATCCAATCCAATCCAATCAAATCCAATCCAATCCAAGTAACGGCATCCAATCCAATCCAATCCAATCCAGGTAACGGCATCCAATCCAATCCAATCCAATCCAAGCATCGTCTTCCAATCCAATCCAATCCAATCAAATCCAATCCAATCCAAGTCACGGCATCCAATCCAATCAGATCCAATACATGTTACGGCATCGAACCCAATCCAATCCAATTCAATCCAATTCAATCCAATCCAATCCAATCCAATCCAAGTAACGGCATACAATCCAATCCAATCCAATCCAATCAATGTCACGGCACCGATTCCAATCCAATCCAATCCAATCCAAGTTACGGCATCCAATCCAATCCAATCCAATCCAAGCCTATCCAATCCAATACAATGCAATGCAATCCAATCCAAGTAACGGCATCCAATCCAATCCAATCCAATCCAGGTAACGGCATCCAATCCAATCCAATCCAATCCAAGTAACGGCATCCAATCCAATGCAATCCAATCCAATCCAATCCAATCCAATTAACGGCATCCAATCCAATCCAATCCAGTCCAATCCAATCCAATCCAAGTAACGGCATCAAATTCAATCCAATCCAAGGAACGGCATCCAATCCAATCCAATCCAATCCAATCTAATCCAATCCACGTAACGGCATCCAATCAAATCCAATCCAGTCCAAGTAACCGCATCCAATCCAATCCACCCCAATCAAATCCAATCCAATCCAATCCTATCCAATCGAAGTAACTGCATCCAATCGAATCCAATCCAATCCAATCCAATCCAATCAAATCCTATCCAATCCAAGTAAAGGCATCCAATCCAATCCAATCCAAGTAACGGCATCCAATTCAATCCAATCCAATCCAAGTAACGGCATCCAATCCAATCCAATCCAATCCAAGTCACGGCATCCAATCCAATCCAATCCAATCCAACCCATGTTAGGGCATCCAATCCAATCCAATCCAAGCCAATCCAATTCAATTCAATCTAATCCAAACCAATCCAAGTAACGGTATACAATCCAATCGACTCCAATCCAATCCAAGTCACGGCATCGATTCCAATCCAATCTAATCCAATCCATGTTACGGCATCCAATCCAATCCAATCCAATCCAAGCCAATCCAATCCAACCAATCCAATCCAGTCCAATCCAATCCAAGTAACTGCATCCAATTCAAGTAACGGCAGTCAACCCAATCCAATCCAATCCAATCCAATCAAATCCAATCCAATCCAAGTAACTGCATCCAATTCAAGTAACGGCAATCAATCCAATCCAATCCAATCCAATCAAATCCAATCCAATCCAAGTAACGGCATCCAATCCAATCCAATCCAAGTAACGGCATCCCATCCAATTCAATCCAATCCAAGAAAACGGCATTCAATCCAATCCAATCCCATCCAATCCAAGGAACGGAATCAAATTCAAGCCAATCCAAGGAACGGCATACAATCCAATCCAATCCAATCTAATCCAATGCAAGTAACTGCATCCAATCCAATCCAATCCAAGTAGCCGCATCCAATCCAATTCACTCCAATCAAATCCAATCCAATCCAATCCTATCCAATCGAAGTAACTGCATCCAATCGAATCGAATCGAATCGAATCGAATCGAATCGAATCGAATCCAATCCAATCCAATCCAATCCAATCCAATCCAATCCAATCCAATCCAATCAAATCCAATCCAATCCAAGTAACGGCATCCAATCCAATCCAATCCAATCCAAGGAACGGCATCCAATCCAACCCAATCCAATCCAAGCAACGTCTTCCAATCCAATCCAATCCAATCAAATCCAATCCAATCCAAGTCACGGCATCCAATCCAATCCAATCCAATACATGTTACGGCATCGAACCCAATCCAATCCAATTCAATCCAATTCAATCAAATCCAATCCAATCCAAGTAACGGCATACAATCCAATCCAATCCAATCCAATCCAAGTCACGGCATCGATTCCAATCCAATCCAATCCAATCCAAGTTACGGCATCCAATCCAATCCAATCCAATCCAATCCAAGCCAATCCAATCCAATCCAATGCAATGCAATCCAATCCAAGTAACGGCATCCAATCCAATCCAATCCAATCCATGTTACGGCATCCAATCCAATCCAATCCAAGCCAATCCAATTCAATTCAATCTAATCCAATCCAATCCAAGTAACGGTATACAATCCAATCGACTCCTATCCAATCCAAGTCACGGCATCGATTCCAATCCAATCCAATCCAATCCATGTAACGGCATCCAATCCAATCCAATCCAATCCAATCCAAGCCAATCCAATCCAACCAATCCAATCCAGTCCAATCCAATCCAAGTAACTGTATCCAATTCAAGTAACGGCAGTCAACCCAATCCAATCGAATCCAATCCAATCCAAGTAACGGCATCCAATCCAATCCAATCCAATCCAATCCAATCCAAGTAACGGCATCCAATCCAATCCAATCCAATCCAAGGAACGGCATCCAATCCAATCCAATCCAAGTAACGGCAGCTAATCCAATCCAACCCAATCTAATCCAAGTCACGGCATCCAATCCAATCCAATCCAATCCATGTTACGGCATCCAATCCAATCCAATCCAAGCCAATCCAATCCAATCCAATCCAAGGAACGGCATACAATCCAATCCAATCCAATCCAATCCAATCCAATCCAAGTCACGGCATCGATTCCAATACAATCCAATCCAATCCATGTTACGGCATCCAATCCAATCCAATCCAATCCAATCCAATCCAATCCAATCCAAGCCAATCCAATCCAACCAATCCAATCCAGTCCAATTCAATCCAAGTAACTGCATCCAATTCACGTAACGGCAATCAATCCAATGCAATCCAATCCAATCAAATCCAATCCAATCCAAGTAACTGCATCCAATTCAAGTAACGGCAATCAATCCAATCCAATCCAATACAATCAAATCCAATCCAATCCAAGTAACGGCATCCAATCCAATCCAATCCAATCCAATCCAAGTAACGGCATCCAATCCAATCCAATCCAATACAAGAAACGGCATTCAATCCAATCCAATCCCATCCAATCCAAGTAACGGCATCAAATTCAATCCAATCCAAGGAACGGCATCCAATCCAATCCAATCCAATCAAATCCAATCCAATCCAAGTCACGGCATCCAATCCAATCAGATCCAATACATGTTACGGCATCGAACCCAATCCAATCCAATTGAATCCAATTCAATCCAATCCAATCCAATCCAAGTAACGGCATACAATCCAATCCAATCCAATCCAATCAAAGTCACGGCATCGATTCCAATCCAATCCAATCCAATCCAAGTTACGGCATCCAATCCAATCCAATCCAATCCAAGCCTATCCAATCCAATACAATGCAATGCAATCCAATCCAAGTAACGGCATCCAATCCAATCCAATCCAATCCAAGTAACGGCATCCAATCCAATCCAATCCAATCCAAGTAACGGCATCCAATGCAATCCAATCCAATCCAATCCAATCCAATTAACGGCATCCAATCCAATCCAATCCAGTCCAATCCAATCCAATTCAAGTAACGGCATCAAATTCAATCCAATCCAAGGAACGGCATCCAATCCAATCCAATCCAATCCAATCTAATCCAATCCACGTAACGGCATCCAATCAAATCCAAGCCAGTCCAAGTAACCGGATCCAATCCAATCCACCCCAATCAAATCCAATCCAATCCAATCATATCCAATCGAAGTAACTGCATCCAATCGAATCCAATCGAATTCAATCCAATCCAATCAAATCCTATCCAATTCAAGTAACGGCATCCAATCCAATCCAATCCAATCCAAGTAACGGCATCCAATCCAATCCAATCCAATCCAAGTAACGGCATCCAATCCAATCCAATCCAATCCAAGTCACGGGATCCAATCAAATCCAATCCAATCCAATCCTATCCAATCGAAGTAACTGCATCCAATCGAATCCAATCCAATCCAATCCAATCCAATCCAATCCAATACAATCCAATCCAATCAAATCCAATCCAATCCAAGTAACGGCATCCAATCCAATCCAATCCAATCCAGGTAACGGCATCCAATCCAATCCAATCCAATCCAAGCATCGTCTTCCAATCCAATCCAATCCAATCAAATCCAATACAATCCAAGTCACGGCATCCAATCCAATCAGATCCAATACATGTTACGGCATCGAACCCAATCCAATCCAATTCAATCCAATTCAATCCAATCCAATCCAATCCAATCCAAGTAACGGCATACAATCCAATCCAATCCAATCCAATCAAAGTCACGGCACCGATTCCAATCCAATCCAATCCAATCCAAGTTACGGCATCCAATCCAATCCAATCCAATCCAAGCCTATCCAATCCAATACAATGCAATGCAATCCAATCCAAGTAACGGCATCCAATCCAATCCAATCCAATCCAAGTAACGGCATCCAATCCAATCCAATCCAATCCAAGTAACGGCATCCAATCCAATGCAATCCAATCCAATCCAATCCAATCCAATTAACGGCATCCAATCCAATCCAATCCAGTCCAATCCAATCCAATCCAAGTAACGGCATCAAATTCAATCCAATCCAAGGAACGGCATCCAATCCAATCCAATCCAATCCAATCTAATCCAATCCACGTAACGGCATCCAATCAAATCCAATCCAGTCCAAGTAACGGCATCCAATCCAATCCAATCCAAGTAACGGCATCCCATCCAATCCAATCCAATCCAAGAAAACGGCATTCAATCCAATCCAATCCCATCCAATCCAAGGAACGGAATCAAATTCAAGCCAATCCAAGGAACGGCATACAATCCAATCCAATCCAATCTAATCCAATGCAAGTAACTGCATCCAATCCAATCCAATCCAAGTAGCCGCATCCAATCCAATTCACTCCAATCAAATCCAATCCAATCCAATCCTATCCAATCGAAGTAACTGCATCCAATCGAATCGAATCGAATCGAATCGAATCGAATCGAATCGAATCGAATCGAATCGAATCCAATCCAATCCAATCCAATCCAATCCAATCCAATCCAATCCAATCAAATCCAATCCAATCCAAGTAACGGCATCCAATCCAATCCAATCCAATCCAAGGAACGGCATCCAATCCAACCCAATCCAATCCAAGCAACGTCTTCCAATCCAATCCAATCCAATCAAATCCAATCCAATCCAAGTCACGGCATCCAATCCAATCCAATCCAATACATGTTACGGCATCGAACCCAATCCAATCCAATTCAATCCAATTCAATCCAATCCAATCCAATCCAAGTAACGGCATACAATCCAATCCAATCCAATCCAATCCAAGTCACGGCATCGATTCCAATCCAATCCAATCCAATCCAAGTTACGGCATCCAATCCAATCCAATCCAATCCAATCCAAGCCAATCCAATCCAATCCAATGCAATGCAATCCAATCCAAGTAACGGCATCCAATCCAATCCAATCCAATCCATGTTACGGCATCCAATCCAATCCAATCCAAGCCAATCCAATTCAATTCAATCTAATCCAATCCAATCCAAGTAACGGTATACAATCCAATCGACTCCTATCCAATCCAAGTCACGGCATCGATTCCAATCCAATCCAATCCAATCCATGTAACGGCATCCAATCCAATCCAATCCAATCCAATCCAAGCCAATCCAATCCAACCAATCCAATCCAGTCCAATCCAATCCAAGTAACTGTATCCAATTCAAGTAACGGCAGTCAACCCAATCCAATACAATCCAATCGAATCCAATCCAATCCAAGTAACGGCATCCAATCCAATCCAATCCAATCCAATCCAATCCAAGTAACGGCATCCAATCCAATCCAATCCAATCCAAGGAACGGCATCCAATCCAATCCAATCCAAGTAACGGCATCTAATCCAATCCAACCCAATCTAATCCAAGTCACGGCATCCAATCCAATCCAATCCAATCCATGTTACGGCATCCAATCCAATCCAATCCAAGCCAATCCAATCCAATCCAATCCAAGGAACGGCATACAATCCAATCCAATCCAATCCAATCCAATCCAATCCAAGTCACGGCATCGATTCCAATACAATCCAATCCAATCCATGTTACGGCATCCAATCCAATCCAATCCAATCCAATCCAATCCAATCCAATCCAAGCCAATCCAATCCAACCAATCCAATCCAGTCCAATTCAATCCAAGTAACTGCATCCAATTCACGTAACGGCAATCAATCCAATGCAATCCAATCCAATCAAATCCAATCCAATCCAAGTAACTGCATCCAATTCAAGTAACGGCAATCAATCCAATCCAATCCAATACAATCAAATCCAATCCAATCCAAGTAACGGCATCCAATCCAATCCAATCCAATCCAATCCAAGTAACGGCATCCAATCCAATCCAATCCAATACAAGAAACGGCATTCAATCCAATCCAATCCCATCCAATCCAAGTAACGGCATCAAATTCAATCCAATCCAAGGAACGGCATCCAATCCAATCCAATCCAATCAAATCCAATCCAATCCAAGTCACGGCATCCAATCCAATCAGATCCAATACATGTTACGGCATCGAACCCAATCCAATCCAATTCAATCCAATTCAATCCAATCCAATCCAATCCAAGTAACGGCATACAATCCAATCCAATCCAATCCAATCAAAGTCACGGCATCGATTCCAATCCAATCCAATCCAATCCAAGTTACGGCATCCAATCCAATCCAATCCAATCCAAGCCTATCCAATCCAATACAATGCAATGCAATCCAATCCAAGTAACGGCATCCAATCCAATCCAATCCAATCCAAGTAACGGCATCCAATCCAATCCAATCCAATCCAAGTAACGGCATCCAATGCAATCCAATCCAATCCAATCCAATCCAATTAACGGCATCCAATCCAATCCAATCCAGTCCAATCCAATCCAATTCAAGTAACGGCATCAAATTCAATCCAATCCAAGGAACGGCATCCAATCCAATCCAATCCAATCCAATCTAATCCAATCCACGTAACGGCATCCAATCAAATCCAAGCCAGTCCAAGTAACCGGATCCAATCCAATCCACCCCAATCAAATCCAATCCAATCCAATCATATCCAATCGAAGTAACTGCATCCAATCGAATCCAATCGAATTCAATCCAATCCAATCAAATCCTATCCAATTCAAGTAACGGCATCCAATCCAATCCAATCCAATCCAAGTAACGGCATCCAATCCAATCCAATCCAATCCAAGTAACGGCATCCAATCCAATCCAATCCAATCCAAGTCACGGCATCCAATCAAATCCAATCCAATCCAATCCTATCCAATCGAAGTAACTGCATCCAATCGAATCCAATCCAATCCAATCCAATCCAATCCAATACAATCCAATCCAATCAAATCCAATCCAATCCAAGTAACGGCATCCAATCCAATCCAATCCAATCCAGGTAACGGCATCCAATCCAATCCAATCCAATCCAAGCATCGTCTTCCAATCCAATCCAATCCAATCAAATCCAATCCAATCCAAGTCACGGCATCCAATCCAATCAGATCCAATACATGTTACGGCATCGAACCCAATCCAATCCAATTCAATCCAATTCAATCCAATCCAATCCAATCCAATCCAAGTAACGGCATACAATCCAATCCAATCCAATCCAATCAAAGTCACGGCACCGATTCCAATCCAATCCAATCCAATCCAAGTTACGGCATCCAATCCAATCCAATCCAATCCAAGCCTATCCAATCCAATACAATGCAATGCAATCCAATCCAAGTAACGGCATCCAATCCAATCCAATCCAATCCAAGTAACGGCATCCAATCCAATCCAATCCAATCCAAGTAACGGCATCCAATCCAATGCAATCCAATCCAATCCAATCCAATCCAATTAACGGCATCCAATCCAATCCAATCCAGTCCAATCCAATCCAATCCAAGTAACGGCATCAAATTCAATCCAATCCAAGGAACGGCATCCAATCCAATCCAATCCAATCCAATCTAATCCAATCCACGTAACGGCATCCAATCAAATCCAATCCAGTCCAAGTAACCGCATCCAATCCAATCCACCCCAATCAAATCCAATCCAATCCAATCCTATCCAATCGAAGTAACTGCATCCAATCGAATCCAATCCAATCCAATCCAATCCAATCAAATCCTATCCAATCCAAGTAAAGGCATCCAATCCAATCCAATCCAAGTCACGGCATCCAATTCAATCCAATCCAATCCAAGTAACGGCATCCAATCCAATCCAATCCAATCCAAGTCACGGCATCCAATCCAATCCAATCCAATCCAACCCATGTTAGGGCATCCAATCCAATCCAATCCAAGCCAATCCAATTCAATTCAATCTAACCCAAACCAATCCAAGTAACGGTATACAATCCAATCGACTCCAATCCAATCCAAGTCACGGCATCGATTCCAATCCAATCCAATCCAATCCATGTTACGGCATCCAATCCAATCCAATCCAATCCAAGCCAATCCAATCCAACCAATCCAATCCAGTCCAATCCAATCCAAGTAACTGCATCCAATTCAAGTAACGGCAGTCAACCCAATCCAATCCAATCCAATCCAATCAAATCCAATCCAATCCAAGTAACTGCATCCAATTCAAGTAACGGCAATCAATCCAATCCAATCCAATCCAATCCAATCAAATCCAATCCAATCCAAGTAACGGCATCCAATCCAATCCAATCCAAGTAACGGCATCCCATCCAATCCAATCCAATCCAAGAAAACGGCATTCAATCCAATCCAATCCCATCCAATCCAAGGAACGGAATCAAATTCAAGCCAATCCAAGGAACGGCATACAATCCAATCCAATCCAATCTAATCCAATGCAAGTAACTGCATCCAATCCAATCCAATCCAAGTAGCCGCATCCAATCCAATTCACTCCAATCAAATCCAATCCAATCCAATCCTATCCAATCGAAGTAACTGCATCCAATCGAATCGAGTCGAATCGAATCGAATCGAATCCAATCCAATCCAATCCAATCCAATCCAATCCAATCCAATCCAATCAAATCCAATCCAATCCAAGTAACGGCATCCAATCCAATCCAATCCAATCCAAGGAACGGCATCCAATCCAACCCAATCCAATCCAAGCAACGTCTTCCAATCCAATCCAATCCAATCAAATCCAATCCAATCCAAGTCACGGCATCCAATCCAATCCAATCCAATACATGTTACGGCATCGAACCCAATCCAATCCAATTCAATCCAATTCAATCCAATCCAATCCAATCCAAGTAACGGCATACAATCCAATCCAATCCAATCCAATCCAAGTCACGGCATCGATTCCAATCCAATCCAATCCAATCCAAGTTACGGCATCCAATCCAATCCAATCCAATCCAATCCAAGCCAATCCAATCCAATCCAATGCAATGCAATCCAATCCAAGTAACGGCATCCAATCCAATCCAATCCAATCCATGTTACGGCATCCAATCCAATCCAATCCAAGCCAATCCAATTCAATTCAATCTAATCCAATCCAATCCAAGTAACGGTATACAATCCAATCGACTCCTATCCAATCCAAGTCACGGCATCGATTCCAATCCAATCCAATCCAATCCATGTAACGGCATCCAATCCAATCCAATCCAATCCAATCCAATCCAAGCCAATCCAATCCAACCAATCCAATCCAGTCCAATCCAATCCAAGTAACTGTATCCAATTCAAGTAACGGCAGTCAACCCAATCCAATACAATCGAATCGAATCCAATCCAATCCAAGTAACGGCATCCAATCCAATCCAATCCAATCCAATCCAAGTAACGGCATCCAATCCAATCCAATCCAATCCAAGGAACGGCATCCAATCCAATCCAATCCAAGTAACGGCATCTAATCCAATCCAACCCAATCTAATCCAAGTCACGGCATCCAATCCAATCCAATCCAATCCATGTTACGGCATCCAATCCAATCCAATCCAATCCAATCCAATCCAATCCAATCCAAGTCACGGCATCGATTCCAATACAATCCAATCCAATCCATGTTACGGCATCCAATCCAATCCAATCCAATCCAATCCAATCCAAGCCAATCCAATCCAACCAATCCAATCCAGTCCAATTCAATCCAAGTAACTGCATCCAATTCACGTAACGGCAATCAATCCAATGCAATCCAATCCAATCAAATCCAATCCAATCCAAGTAACTGCATCCAATTCAAGTAACGGCAATCAATCCAATCCAATCCAATACAATCAAATCCAATCCAATCCAAGTAACGGCATCCAATCCAATCCAATCCAATCCAATCCAAGTAACGGCATCCAATCCAATCCAATCCAATACAAGAAACGGCATTCAATCCAATCCAATCCCATCCAATCCAAGTAACGGCATCAAATTCAATCCAATCCAAGGAACGGCATCCAATCCAATCCAATCCAATCAAATCCAATCCAATCCAAGTCACGGCATCCAATCCAATCAGATCCAATACATGTTACGGCATCGAACCCAATCCAATCCAATTCAATCCAATTCAATCCAATCCAATCCAATCCAAGTAACGGCATACAATCCAATCCAATCCAATCCAATCAAAGTCACGGCATCGATTCCAATCCAATCCAATCCAATCCAAGTTACGGCATCCAATCCAATCCAATCCAATCCAAGCCTATCCAATCCAATACAATGCAATGCAATCCAATCCAAGTAACGGCATCCAATCCAATCCAATCCAATCCAAGTAACGGCATCCAATCCAATCCAATCCAATCCAAGTAACGGCATCCAATGCAATGCAATCCAATCCAATCCAATCCAATTAACGGCATCCAATCCAATCCAATCCAGTCCAATCCAATCCAATTCAAGTAACGGCATCAAATTCAATCCAATCCAAGGAACGGCATCCAATCCAATCCAATCCAATCCAATCTAATCCAATCCACGTAACGGCATCCAATCCAATCCAAGCCAGTCCAAGTAACCGGATCCAATCCAATCCACCCCAATCAAATCCAATCCAATCCAATCCTATCCAATCGAAGTAACTGCATCCAATCGAATCCAATCGAATTCAATCCAATCCAATCAAATCCTATCCAATTCAAGTAACGGCATCCAATCCAATCCAAGTAACGGCATCCAATCCAATCCAATCCAATCCAAGTAACGGCATCCAATGCAATCCAATCCAATCCAAGTCACGGCATCCAATCCAATCCAATCCAATCCAACCCATGTTACAGCATCCAATCCAATCCAATCCAAGCCAATCCAATTCAATTCAATCTAATCCAATCCAATCCAAGTAACGGTATACAATCCAATCGACTCCAATCCAATCCAAGTCACGGCATCGATTCCAATCCAATCCAATCCAATCCAAGTTACGGCATCCAATCCAATCCAATCCAATCCAAGCCAATCCAATCCAATCCAATGCAATGCAATCCAATCCAAGTAACGGCATCTATTCCAATCCAATCCAAGTAACGGCATCCAATCCAATCCAATCCAATCCAAGTAACGGCATCCAATCCAATGCAATCCAATCCAATACAATCCAATCCAATTAACGGCATCCAATCCAATCCAATCCAGTCCAATCCAATCCAATCCAAGTAACGGCATCAAATTCAATCCAATCCAAGGAACGGCATCCAATCCAATCCAATCCAATCCAATCCAATCTAATCCAATCCACGTAACGGCATCCAATCAAATCCAATCCAGTCCAAGTAACCGCATCCAATCCAATCCACCCCAATCAAATCCAATCCAATCCAATCCTATCCAATCGAAGTAACTGCATCCAATCGAATCCAATCCAATCCAATCCAATCCAATCAGATCCAATCCAATCCAAGTAACGGCATCCAATCCAATCCAATCCAATCCAAGTAACGGCATCCAATCCAATCCAATCCAATCCATGTTACGGCATCCAATCCAATCCCATCCAAGTCACGGCATCCAATCCAAACCAATCCAATCCAATCCATGTTACGGCATCCAATCCAATCCAATCCAAGCCAATCCAATTCAATTCAATCTAATCCAATCCAATCCAAGTAACGGTATACAATCCAATCGACTCCAATCCAATCCAAGTCACGGCATCGATTCCAATCCAATCCAATCCAATCCATGTAACGGCATCCAATCCAATCCAATCCAATCCAATCCAAGCCAATCCAATCCAACCAATCCAATCCAGTCCAATCCAATCCAAGTAACTGTATCCAATTCAAGTAACGGCAGTCAACCCAATCCAATACAATCCAATCGAATCCAATCCAATCCAAGTAACGGCATCCAATCCAATCCAATCCAATCCAATCCAAGTAACGGCATCCAATCCAATCCAATCCAATCCAAGTAACGGCATCCAATCCAATCCAATCCAAGTAACGGCATCCAATCCAATCCAACCCAATCTAATCCAAGTCACGGCATCCAATCCAATCCAATCCATGTTACGGCATCCAATCCAATCCAATCCAAGCCAATCCAATTCAATCCAATCCAATCCAATCCAAGGAACGGCATACAATCCAATCCAATCCAATCCAATCCAAGTCACGGCATCGATTCCAATCCAATCCAATCCAATCCATGTTACGGCATCCAATCCAATCCAATCCAAGCCAATCCAATTCAATCCAATCCAATCCAATCCAAGAAACGGCATTCAATCCAATCCAATCCCATCCAATCCAAGTAACGGCATCAAATTCAATCCAATCCAAGGAACGGCATCCAATCCAATCCAATCCAATCAAATCCAATCCAATCCAAGTCACGGCATCCAATCCAATCAGATCCAATACATGTTACGGCATCGAACCCAATCCAATCCAATTCAATCCAATTCAATCCAATCCAATCCAATCCAATCCAAGTAACGGCATACAATCCAATCCAATCCAATCCAATCAAAGTCACGGCATCGATTCCAATCCAATCCAATCCAATCCAAGTTTAGGCATCCAATCCAATCCAATCCAATCCAAGCCTATCCAATCCAATACAATGCAATGCAATCCAATCCAAGTAACGGCATCCAATCCAATCCAATCCAATCCAATCCAAGTAACGGCATCCAAGCCAATCCAATCCAATCCAAGTAACGGCATCCAATCCAATGCAATCCAATCCAATCCAATCCAATCCAATTAACGGCATCCAATCCAATCCAATCCAGTCCAATCCAATCCAATCCAAGTAACGGCATCAAATTCAATCCAATCCAAGGAACGGCATCCAATCCAATCCAATCCAATCTAATCCAATCCACGTAACGGCATCCAATCAAATCCAATCCAGTCCAAGTAACCGGATCCAATCCAATCCACCCCAATCAAATCCAATCCAATCCTATCCAATCGAAGTAACTGCATCCAATCGAATCCAATCCAATCCAATCCAATCCAATCAAATCCTATCCAATCCAAGTAACGGCATCCAATCCAATCCAATCCAATCCAAGTAACGGCATCCAATCCAATCCAATCCAATCCAAGTAACGGCATCCAATCCAATGCAATCCAATCCAATCCAATCCAATCCAATTAACGGCATCCAATCCAATCCAATCCAGTCCAATCCAATCCAATCCAAGTAACGGCATCAAATTCAATCCAATCCAAGGAACGGCATCCAATCCAATCCAATCCAATCCAATCTAATCCAATCCACGTAACGGCATCCAATCAAATCCAATCCAGTCCAAGTAACCGGATCCAATCCAATCCACCCCAATCAAATCCAATCCAATCCAATCCTATCCAATCGAAGTAACTGCATCCAATCGAATCCAGTCCAATCCAATCCAATCCAATCCAATCCAAGTCACGGCATCCAATCCAATCCAATCCAATCCAACCCATGTTACGGCATCCAATCCAAGCCAATCCAATTCAATTCAATCTAATCCAATCCAATCCAAGTAACGGTATACAATCCAATCGACTCCAATCCAATCCAAGTCACTGCATCGATTCCAATCCAATCCAATCCAATCCATGTTACGGCATCCAATCCAACCAAACCAATCCAAGCCAATCCAATCCAACCATTCCAATCCAGTCCAATCCAATCCAAGTAACTGCATCCAATTCAAGAAACGGCAGTCAACCCAATCCAATCCAATCCAATCTAATCCAATCCAATCCACGTAACGGCATCCAATACAATCCAATCCAATCCAATCCAAGTAACGGCATCCAATCCAATCCAATCCAATCCAAGAAACGGCATTCAATCCAATCCAATCCCATTCAATCCAAGTGACGGCATGAAATTCAATCCAATCCAAGGAACGGCATCCAATCCAATCCAATCTAATCCAATCCAAGTAACGGCATCCAATCCAATCCAATCCAAGTAACCGCATCCAATCCAATTCAATCCTATCCAATGGAAGTAACTGCATCCATTCCAATCCAATCCAATCCAATCCAAGTAACGGCATCCAATCCAATCCAATCCAATCCAAGTAACCGCATCCAATCAAATTCAATCCAATCAAATCCAATCGAATCCAATCCAATCCTAGTAACGGCATCCAATCGAATCCAATCCACGTTACGGCATCCAATCCAATCCAATCCAAGTAACGGCATCCAATCCAATGCAATCCAATCCAATACAATCCAATCCAATTAACGGCATCCAATCCAATCCAATCCAGTCCAATCCAATCCAATCGAAGTAACGGCATCAAATTCAATCCAATCCAAGGAACGGCATCCAATCCAATCCAATCCAATCTAATCCAATCCAATCCAATCCAATCCACGTAACGGCATCCAATCAAATCCAATCCAGTCCAAGTAACCGCATCCAATCCAATCCACCCCAATCAAATCCAATCCAATCCAATCCTATCCAATCGAAGTAACTGCATCCAATCGAATCCAATCCAATCCAATCCAATCCAATCAGATCCAATCCAATCCAAGTAACGGCATCCAATCCAATCCAATCCAATGCAAGTAACGGCATCCAATCCAATCCAATCCAATCCATGTTACGGCATCCAATCCAATCCAATCCAAGTCACGGCATCCAATCCAATCCAATCCAATCCAATCCATGTTACGGCATCCAATCCAATCCAATCCAAGCCAATCCAATTCAATTCAATCTAATCCAATCCAATCCAAGTAACGGTTTACAATCCAATCGACTCCAATCCAATCCAAGTCACGGCATCGATTCCAATCCAATCCAATCCAATCCATGTAACGGCATCCAATCCAATCCAATCCAATCCAATCCAAGCCAATCCAATCCAACCAATCCAATCCAGTCCAATCCAATCCAAGTAACTGTATCCAATTCAAGTAACGGCAGTCAACCCAATCCAATCCAATCCAATCCAATCCAATCCAAGTAACGGCATCCAATCCAATCCAATCCAATCCAAGTAACGGCATCCAATCCAATCCAATCCAATCCAGGTAACGGCATCCAATCCAATCCAATCCAAGTAACGGCATCCAATCCAATCCAACCCAATCTAATTCAAGTCACGGCATCCAATCCAATCCAATCCAATCCATGTTACGGCATCCAATCCAATCCAATCCAAGCCAATCCAATTCAATCCAATCCAATCCAATCCAAGGAACGGCATACAATCCAATCCAATCCAATCCAATCCAATCCAAGTCACGGCATCGATTCCAATCCAATCCAATCCAATCCATGTTACGGCATCCAATCCAATCCAATCCAATCCAATCCAATCCAAGCCAATCCAATCCAACCAATCCAATCCAGTCCAATCCAATCCAAGTAACTGCATCCAATTCAAGTAACGGCAATCAATCCAATCCAATCCAATCCAATCAAATCCAATCCAATCCAAGTAACTGCATCCAATTCAAGTAACGGCAATCAATCCAATCCAATCCAATACAATCAAATCCAATCCAATCCAAGTAACGGCATCCAATCCAATCCAATCCAATCCAAGTAACGGCATCCAATCCAATCCAATCCAATACAAGAAACGGCATTCAATCCAATCCAATCCCATCCAATCCAAGTAACGGCATCAAATTCAATCCAATCCAAGGAACGGCATCCAATCCAATCCAATCCAATCTAATCCAATCCAAGTAACGGCATCCAATCCAATCCAATCCAAGTAGCCGCATCCAATCCAATCCACTCCAATCAAATCCAATCCAATCCAATCCTATCCAATCGAAGTAACTGCATCCAATCGAATCGAATCCAATCCAATCCAATCCAATACAATCCAATCCAATCAAATCCAATCCAATCCAAGTAACGGCATCCAATCCAATCCAATCCAATCCAGGTAACGGCATCCAATCCAATCCAATCCAATCCAAGCATCGTCTTCCAATCCAATCCAATCCAATCAAATCCAATCCAATCCAAGTCACGGCATCCAATCCAATCAGATCCAATACATGTTACGGCATCGAACCCAATCCAATCCAATTCAATCCAATTCAATCCAATCCAATCCAATCCAATCCAAGTAACGGCATACAATCCAATCCAATCCAATCCAATCAAAGTCACGGCATCGATTCCAATCCAATCCAATCCAATCCAAGTTACGGCATCCAATACAATCCAATCCAATCCAAGCCTATCCAATCCAATACAATGCAATGCAATCCAATCCAAGTAACGGCATCCAATCCAATCCAATCCAATCCAAGTAACGGCATCCAATCCAATCCAATCCAATCCAAGTAACGGCATCCAATCCAATGCAATCCAATCCAATCCAGTCCAATCCAATTAACGGCATCCAATCCAATCCAATCCAGTCCAATCCAATCCAATCCAAGTAACGGCATCAAATTCAATCCAATCCAAGGAACGGCATCCAATCCAATCCAATCCAATCCAATCTAATCCAATCCACGTAACGGCATCCAATCAAATCCAATCCAGTCCAAGTAACCGCATCCAATCCAATCCACCCCAATCAAATCCAATCCAATCCAATCCTATCCAATCGAAGTAACTGCATCCAATCGAATCCAATCCAATCCAATCCAATCCAATCAAATCCTATCCAATCCATGTAACGGCATCCAATCCAATCCAATCCAAGTAACGGCATCCAATTCAATCCAATCCAATCCAAGTAACGGCATCCAATCCAATCCAATCCAATCCAGGTCACGGCATCCAATCCAATCCAATCCAATCCAACCCATGTTAGGGCATCCAATCCAATCCAATCCAAGCCAATCCAATTCAATTCAATCTAATCCAATCCAATCCAAGTAACGGTATACAATCCAATCGACTCCAATCCAATCCAAGTCACGGCATCGATTCCAATCCAATCCAATCCAATCCATGTTACGGCATCCAATCCAATCCAATCCAATCCAAGCCAATCCAATCCAACCAATCCAATCCAGTCCAATCCAATCCAAGTAACTGCATCCAATTCAAGTAACGGCAGTCAACCCAATCCAATCCAATCCAATCTAATCCAATCCAATCCACGTAACGGCATCCAATACAATCCAATCCAATCCAATCCAAGTAACGGCATCCAAGCCAATCCAATCCAATCCAAGAAACGGCATTCAATCCAATCCAATCCCATCCAATCCAAGTGACGGCATGAAATTCAATCCAATCCAAGGAACGGCATCCAATCCAATCCAATCCAATCCAATCCAATCTAATCCAATCCAAGTAACGGCATCCAATCCAATCCAATCCAAGTAACCGCATCCAATCCAATCCAATGCAATCCAATCCAATCCTATCCAATGGAAGTAACTGCATCCAATCCAATCCAATCCAATCCAATCCAAGTAACGGCATCCAATCCAATCCAATCCAATCCAAGTAACCGCATCCAATCAAATTCAATCCAATCAAATCCAATCTAATCCAATCCAATCCTTGTAACGGCATCCAATCGAATCCAATCCAGGTTACGGCATCCAATCCAATCCAATCCAATCCAAGGAAAGGCTTCCAATCCAATCCAATCCAATCAAATCCAATCCAATCCAAGTAACGGCATCCAATCCAATCCAATCCAATCCAAGGAAAGGCTTCCAATCCAATCCAATCCAATCAAATCCAATCCAATGCAAGTAACGGCATCCAATCCAATCCAATCCAATCCAATCCAACCCAAGTAACGGCATCCAATCCAATCCAATCCAATCCAAGTAACGGCATCCAATCCAATCCAATCCAAGTCACGGCATCGAATAAAATACAATCCAATCCAATCCATGTTACGGCATCCAATACAATCCAATCCAATCCATGCCAATCCAATCAAATACAATCCAATCCAAGCAACGGCATACAATCCAATCCAATCAAATCCAGTCCAAGTAACGGCGCCCAGTCCAATCCAATCCAATCCAATCCAATCCAATGCAATGCAGTCCAATCCAAGTAACGGCATCCAATCCAATCCAATCCAATCCAAGTAACGGCATCCAATCCAATCCAATCCAATCCAAGTAACCGCATCCAATCAAATTCAATCCAATCAAATCCAATCGAATCCAATCCAATCCTAGTAACGGCATCCAATCGAATCCAATCCAGGTTACGGCATCCAATCCAATCCAATCCAAGTAACGGCATCCAATCCAATGCAATCCAATCCAATACAATCCAATCCAATTAACGGCATCCAATCCAATCCAATCCAGTCCAATCCAATCCAATCGAAGTAACGGCATCAAATTCAATCCAATCCAAGGAACGGCATCCAATCCAATCCAATCCAATCTAATCCAATCCAATCCAATCCAATCCACGTAACGGCATCCAATCAAATCCAATCCAGTCCAAGTAACCGCATCCAATCCAATCCACCCCAATCAAATCCAATCCAATCCAATCCTATCCAATCGAAGTAACTGCATCCAATCGAATCCAATCCAATCCAATCCAATCCAATCAGATCCAATCCAATCCAAGTAACGGCATCCAATCCAATCCAATCCAATGCAAGTAACGGCATCCAATCCAATCCAATCCAATCCATGTTACGGCATCCAATCCAATCCAATCCAAGTCACGGCATCCAATCCAATCCAATCCAATCCAATCCATGTTACGGCATCCAATCCAATCCAATCCAAGCCAATCCAATTCAATTCAATCTAATCCAATCCAATCCAAGTAACGGTTTACAATCCAATCGACTCCAATCCAATCCAAGTCACGGCATCGATTCCAATCCAATCCAATCCAATCCATGTAACGGCATCCAATCCAATCCAATCCAATCCAATCCAAGCCAATCCAATCCAACCAATCCAATCCAGTCCAATCCAATCCAAGTAACTGTATCCAATTCAAGTAACGGCAGTCAACCCAATCCAATACAATCCAATCCAATCCAATCCAATCCAAGTAACGGCATCCAATCCAATCCAATCCAATCCAAGTAACGGCATCCAATCCAATCCAATCCAATCCAGGTAACGGCATCCAATCCAATCCAATCCAAGTAACGGCATCCAATCCAATCCAACCCAATCTAATCCAAGTCACGGCATCCAATCCAATCCAATCCAATCCATGTTACGGCATCCAATCCAATCCAATCCAAGCCAATCCAATTCAATCCAATCCAATCCAATCCAAGGAACGGCATACAATCCAATCCAATCCAATCCAATCCAATCCAAGTCACGGCATCGATTCCAATCCAATCCAATCCAATCCATGTTACGGCATCCAATCCAATCCAATCCAATCCAATCCAATCCAATCCAAGCCAATCCAATCCAACCAATCCAATCCAGTCCAATCCAATCCAAGTAACTGCATCCAATTCAAGTAACGGCAATCAATCCAATCCAATCCAATCCAATCAAATCCAATCCAATCCAAGTAACTGCATCCAATTCAAGTAACGGCAATCAATCCAATCCAATCCAATACAATCAAATCCAATCCAATCCAAGTAACGGCATCCAATCCAATCCAATCCAATCCAAGTAACGGCATCCAATCCAATCCAATCCAATACAAGAAACGGCATTCAATCCAATCCAATCCCATCCAATCCAAGTAACGGCATCAAATTCAATCCAATCCAAGGAACGGCATCCAATCCAATCCAATCCAATCTAATCCAATCCAAGTAACGGCATCCAATCCAATCCAATCCAAGTAGCCGCATCCAATCCAATCCACTCCAATCAAATCCAATCCAATCCAATCCTATCCAATCGAAGTAACTGCATCCAATCGAATCGAATCCAATCCAATCCAATCCAATACAATCCAATCCAATCAAATCCAATCCAATCCAAGTAACGGCATCCAATCCAATCCAATCCAATCCAGGTAACGGCATCCAATCCAATCCAATCCAATCCAAGCATCGTCTTCCAATCCAATCCAATCCAATCAAATCCAATCCAATCCAAGTCACGGCATCCAATCCAATCAGATCCAATACATGTTACGGCATCGAACCCAATCCAATCCAATTCAATCCAATTCAATCCAATCCAATCCAATCCAATCCAAGTAACGGCATACAATCCAATCCAATCCAATCCAATCAAAGTCACGGCATCGATTCCAATCCAATCCAATCCAATCCAAGTTACGGCATCCAATACAATCCAATCCAATCCAAGCCTATCCAATCCAATACAATGCAATGCAATCCAATCCAAGTAACGGCATCCAATCCAATCCAATCCAATCCAAGTAACGGCATCCAATCCAATCCAATCCAATCCAAGTAACGGCATCCAATCCAATGCAATCCAATCCAATCCAGTCCAATCCAATTAACGGCATCCAATCCAATCCAATCCAGTCCAATCCAATCCAATCCAAGTAACGGCATCAAATTCAATCCAATCCAAGGAACGGCATCCAATCCAATCCAATCCAATCCAATCTAATCCAATCCACGTAACGGCATCCAATCAAAACCAATCCAGTCCAAGTAACCGCATCCAATCCAATCCACCCCAATCAAATCCAATCCAATCCAATCCTATCCAATCGAAGTAACTGCATCCAATCGAATCCAATCCAATCCAATCCAATCCAATCAAATCCTATCCAATCCATGTAACGGCATCCAATCCAATCCAATCCAAGTAACGGCATCCAATTCAATCCAATCCAATCCAAGTAACGGCATCCAATCCAATCCAATCCAATCCAGGTCACGGCATCCAATCCAATCCAATCCAATCCAACCCATGTTAGGGCATCCAATCCAATCCAATCCAAGCCAATCCAATTCAATTCAATCTAATCCAATCCAATCCAAGTAACGGTATACAATCCAATCGACTCCAATCCAATCCAAGTCACGGCATCGAT
Organism: Mustelus asterias; assembly: GCF_964213995.1. NCBI lineage: Eukaryota > Metazoa > Chordata > Chondrichthyes > Carcharhiniformes > Triakidae > Mustelus > Mustelus asterias. Next base: position 27,755,539 of record NC_135821.1, on the reverse strand, counting down.
TCCAATCCAATCCAATCCAATCCATGTTACGGCATCCAATCCAATCCAATCCAATCCAAGCCAATCCAATCCAACCAATCCAATCCAGTCCAATCCAATCCAAGTAACTGCATCCAATTCAAGTAACGGCAGTCAACCCAATCCAATCCAATCCAATCTAATCCAATCCAATCCACGTAACGGCATCCAATACAATCCAATCCAATCCAATCCAAGTAACGGCATCCAAGCCAATCCAATCCAATCCAAGAAACGGCATTCAATCCAATCCAATCCCATCCAATCCAAGTGACGGCATGAAATTCAATCCAATCCAAGGAACGGCATCCAATCCAATCCAATCCAATCCAATCCAATCTAATCCAATCCAAGTAACGGCATCCAATCCAATCCAATCCAAGTAACCGCATCCAATCCAATCCAATGCAATCCAATCCAATCCTATCCAATGGAAGTAACTGCATCCAATCCAATCCAATCCAATCCAATCCAAGTAACGGCATCCAATCCAATCCAATCCAATCCAAGTAACCGCATCCAATCAAATTCAATCCAATCAAATCCAATCTAATCCAATCCAATCCTTGTAACGGCATCCAATCGAATCCAATCCAGGTTACGGCATCCAATCCAATCCAATCCAATCCAAGGAAAGGCTTCCAATCCAATCCAATCCAATCAAATCCAATCCAATCCAAGTAACGGCATCCAATCCAATCCAATCCAATCCAAGGAAAGGCTTCCAATCCAATCCAATCCAATCAAATCCAATCCAATGCAAGTAACGGCATCCAATCCAATCCAATCCAATCCAATCCAACCCAAGTAACGGCATCCAATCCAATCCAATCCAATCCAAGTAACGGCATCCAATCCAATCCAATCCAAGTCACGGCATCGAATAAAATACAATCCAATCCAATCCATGTTACGGCATCCAATACAATCCAATCCAATCCATGCCAATCCAATCAAATACAATCCAATCCAAGCAACGGCATACAATCCAATCCAATCAAATCCAGTCCAAGTAACGGCGCCCAGTCCAATCCAATCCAATCCAATCCAATCCAATGCAATGCAGTCCAATCCAAGTAACGGCATCCAATCCAATCCAATCCAAGTAACGGCATCCAGTCCAAACCAATCCAATCCAATCGAATGCAATGCAATCCAATTCAAGTAACGGGATCCAATCCAATCCAATCCAATCCAAGTAACGGCATCCAATCCAATCCAATCCAATCGAAGAAACGGCATTCAATCGAATGCAATCCAAACCAATCCAATCCAATTATCGGCATCCAATCCAATCCAATCCTGTCCAATCCAATTCAATCCAAGTAACGGCATCAAATTCAATCCAATCCAAGGAACGGCATCCAATCCAATCCAATCAAATCTAATCCAATCCAAGTAACGGCATCCAATCCAATCCAATCCAGTCCAAGTAACCGCATCCAATCCAATCCACCCAGATCAAATCCAATCCAATCCAATCCTATCCAATCGACGTAACTGCATCCAATCGAATCGAATCGAATCCAATCCAATCCAATCCAATCAAATCCAATCCAATCCAAGTAACGGCATCCAATCCAATCCAATCCAATCCAAGTCACGGCATCCAATCCAATCCAATCCAATCCATGTTACGGCATCCAACCCAATCCAATCCAAGCCAATCCAATTCAATCCAATTCAATCCAATCCAATCCAATCCAAGTAACGGCATTCAATCCAATCGAATCCAATCCAAGTCACGGCATCGATTCCAATCCAATCCAATCCAATCCAATCCAAGTTACGGCATCCAATCCAATCCAATCCAATCCAAGCCAATCCAATCCAATCCAACTCAATCCAATCGAAGTAACGGCATCCTATCCAATCCAATCCAATCCAAGTAACGGCATCCAATCCAATCCAATCCAATCCAAGTCACGGCATCCAATCTAATCCAATCCAATCCAAGTAACGGCATCCAATCCAACCCAATCCAATCCAAGGAACGGCATTCAATCCAATGCAATCTAATCCAATCCACTCCAATCCTATACAATGGAAGTAACTGCATCCAATCGAATCCAATCCAATCCAATCTAATACAAGTAACGGCATCCAATCCAATCCAATCCAATCTAAGTAACGGCATCCAATCCAATCCAATCCAATCCAAGTTACGGCATCCAATCCAATCCAGTCCAATCCAATCCAATCCAAGTAACGGCATCAAATTCAATCCAATCCAAGGAACGGCATCCAATCCAATCCAATCCAATCCAATCTAATCCAATCCACGTAACGGCATCCAATCAAATCCAATCCAGTCCAAGTAACCGCATCCAATCCAATCCACCCCAATCAAATCCAATCCAATCCAATCCTATCCAATCGAAGTAACTGCATCCAATCGAATCCAATCCAATCCAATCCAATCCAATCAAATCCTATCCAATCCATGTAACGGCATCCAATCCAATCCAATCCAAGTAACGGCATCCAATTCAATCCAATCCAATCCAAGTAACGGCATCCAATCCAATCCAATCCAATCCAGGTCACGGCATCCAATCCAATCCAATCCAATCCAACCCATGTTAGGGCATCCAATCCAATCCAATCCAAGCCAATCCAATTCAATTCAATCTAATCCAATCCAATCCAAGTAACGGTATACAATCCAATCGACTCCAATCCAATCCAAGTCACGGCATCGATTCCAATCCAATCCAATCCAATCCATGTTACGGCATCCAATCCAATCCAATCCAATCCAAGCCAATCCAATCCAACCAATCCAATCCAGTCCAATCCAATCCAAGTAACTGCATCCAATTCAAGTAACGGCAGTCAACCCAATCCAATCCAATCCAATCTAATCCAATCCAATCCACGTAACGGCATCCAATACAATCCAATCCAATCCAATCCAAGTAACGGCATCCAAGCCAATCCAATCCAATCCAAGAAACGGCATTCAATCCAATCCAATCCCATCCAATCCAAGTGACGGCATGAAATTCAATCCAATCCAAGGAACGGCATCCAATCCAATCCAATCCAATCCAATCTAATCCAATCCAAGTAACGGCATCCAATCCAATCCAATCCAAGTAACCGCATCCAATCCAATCCAATGCAATCCAATCCAATCCTATCCAATGGAAGTAACTGCATCCAATCCAATCCAATCCAATCCAATCCAAGTAACGGCATCCAATCCAATCCAATCCAATCCAAGTAACCGCATCCAATCAAATTCAATCCAATCAAATCCAATCTAATCCAATCCAATCCTTGTAACGGCATCCAATCGAATCCAATCCAGGTTACGGCATCCAATCCAATCCAATCCAATCCAAGGAAAGGCTTCCAATCCAATCCAATCCAATCAAATCCAATCCAATCCAAGTAACGGCATCCAATCCAATCCAATCCAATCCAAGGAAAGGCTTCCAATCCAATCCAATCCAATTAAATCCAATCCAATGCAAGTAACGGCATCCAATCCAATCCAATCCAATCCAATCCAACCCAAGTAACGGCATCCAATCCAATCCAATCCAATCCAAGTAACGGCATCCAATCCAATCCAATCCAAGTCACGGCATCGAATAAAATACAATCCAATCCAATCCATGTTACGGCATCCAATACAATCCAATCCAATCCATGCCAATCCAATCAAATACAATCCAATCCAAGCAACGGCATACAATCCAATCCAATCAAATCCAGTCCAAGTAACGGCGCCCAGTCCAATCCAATCCAATCCAATCCAATCCAATGCAATGCAGTCCAATCCAAGTAACGGCATCCAATCCAATCCAATCCAAGTAACGGCATCCAGTCCAAACCAATCCAATCCAATCGAATGCAATGCAATCCAATTCAAGTAACGGGATCCAATCCAATCCAATCCAATCCAAGTAACGGCATCCAATCCAATCCAATCCAATCGAAGAAACGGCATTCAATCGAATGCAATCCAAACCAATCCAATCCAATTATCGGCATCCAATCCAATCCAATCCTGTCCAATCCAATTCAATCCAAGTAACGGCATCAAATTCAATCCAATCCAAGGAACGGCATCCAATCCAATCCAATCAAATCTAATCCAATCCAAGTAACGGCATCCAATCCAATCCAATCCAGTCCAAGTAACCGCATCCAATCCAATCCACCCAGATCAAATCCAATCCAATCCAATCCTATCCAATCGACGTAACTGCATCCAATCGAATCGAATCGAATCCAATCCAATCCAATCCAATCAAATCCAATCCAATCCAAGTAACGGCATCCAATCCAACCCAATCCAATCCAAGGAACGGCATTCAATCCAATGCAATCTAATCCAATCCACTCCAATCCTATACAATGGAAGTAACTGCATCCAATCGAATCCAATCCAATCCAATCTAATACAAGTAACGGCATCCAATCCAATCCAATCCAATCTAAGTAACGGCATCCAATCCAATCCAATCCAATCCAAGTTACGGCATCCAATCCAATCCAGTCCAATCCAATCCAATCCAAGTAACGGCATCAAATTCAATCCAATCCAAGGAACGGCATCCAATCCAATCCAATCCAATCCAATCTAATCCAATCCACGTAACGGCATCCAATCAAATCCAATCCAGTCCAAGTAACCGCATCCAATCCAATCCACCCCAATCAAATCCAATCCAATCCAATCCTATCCAATCGAAGTAACTGCATCCAATCGAATCCAATCCAATCCAATCCAATCCAATCAAATCCTATCCAATCCATGTAACGGCATCCAATCCAATCCAATCCAAGTAACGGCATCCAATTCAATCCAATCCAATCCAAGTAACGGCATCCAATCCAATCCAATCCAATCCAGGTCACGGCATCCAATCCAATCCAATCCAATCCAACCCATGTTAGGGCATCCAATCCAATCCAATCCAAGCCAATCCAATTCAATTCAATCTAATCCAATCCAATCCAAGTAACGGTATACAATCCAATCGACTCCAATCCAATCCAAGTCACGGCATCGATTCCAATCCAATCCAATCCAATCCATGTTACGGCATCCAATCCAATCCAATCCAATCCAAGCCAATCCAATCCAACCAATCCAATCCAGTCCAATCCAATCCAAGTAACTGCATCCAATTCAAGTAACGGCAGTCAACCCAATCCAATCCAATCCAATCTAATCCAATCCAATCCACGTAACGGCATCCAATACAATCCAATCCAATCCAATCCAAGTAACGGCATCCAAGCCAATCCAATCCAATCCAAGAAACGGCATTCAATCCAATCCAATCCCATCCAATCCAAGTGACGGCATGAAATTCAATCCAATCCAAGGAACGGCATCCAATCCAATCCAATCCAATCCAATCTAATCCAATCCAAGTAACGGCATCCAATCCAATCCAATCCAAGTAACCGCATCCAATCCAATCCAATGCAATCCAATCCAATCCTATCCAATGGAAGTAACTGCATCCAATCCAATCCAATCCAATCCAATCCAAGTAACGGCATCCAATCCAATCCAATCCAATCCAAGTAACCGCATCCAATCAAATTCAATCCAATCAAATCCAATCTAATCCAATCCAATCCTTGTAACGGCATCCAATCGAATCCAATCCAGGTTACGGCATCCAATCCAATCCAATCCAATCCAAGGAAAGGCTTCCAATCCAATCCAATCCAATCAAATCCAATCCAATCCAAGTAACGGCATCCAATCCAATCCAATCCAATCCAAGGAAAGGCTTCCAATCCAATCCAATCCAATCAAATCCAATCCAATGCAAGTAACGGCATCCAATCCAATCCAATCCAATCCAATCCAACCCAAGTAACGGCATCCAATCCAATCCAATCCAATCCAAGTAACGGCATCCAATCCAATCCAATCCAAGTCACGGCATCGAATAAAATACAATCCAATCCAATCCATGTTACGGCATCCAATACAATCCAATCCAATCCATGCCAATCCAATCAAATACAATCCAATCCAAGCAACGGCATACAATCCAATCCAATCAAATCCAGTCCAAGTAACGGCGCCCAGTCCAATCCAATCCAATCCAATCCAATCCAATGCAATGCAGTCCAATCCAAGTAACGGCATCCAATCCAATCCAATCCAAGTAACGGCATCCAGTCCAAACCAATCCAATCCAATCGAATGCAATGCAATCCAATTCAAGTAACGGGATCCAATCCAATCCAATCCAATCCAAGTAACGGCATCCAATCCAATCCAATCCAATCGAAGAAACGGCATTCAATCGAATGCAATCCAAACCAATCCAATCCAATTATCGGCATCCAATCCAATCCAATCCTGTCCAATCCAATTCAATCCAAGTAACGGCATCAAATTCAATCCAATCCAAGGAACGGCATCCAATCCAATCCAATCAAATCTAATCCAATCCAAGTAACGGCATCCAATCCAATCCAATCCAGTCCAAGTAACCGCATCCAATCCAATCCACCCAGATCAAATCCAATCCAATCCAATCCTATCCAATCGACGTAACTGCATCCAATCGAATCGAATCGAATCCAATCCAATCCAATCCAATCAAATCCAATCCAATCCAAGTAACGGCATCCAATCCAATCCAATCCAATCCAAGTCACGGCATCCAATCCAATCCAATCCAATCCATGTTACGGCATCCAACCCAATCCAATCCAATCCAATCCAATCCAATCTAAGTAACGGCATCCAATCCAATCCAATCCAATCCAAGTTACGGCATCCAATCCAATCCAATCCAATCCAATCCAAGCCAATCCAATCCAATCCAATGCAATGCAATCCAATCCAAGTAACGGCATCCAATCCAATCCAATCCAAGTAACGGCATCCAATCCAATCCAATCCAATACAAGTAACGGCATCCAATCCAATGCAATCCAATCCAATACAATCCAATCCAATTAACGGCATCCAATCCAATCCAATCCAGTCCAATCCAATCCAATCCAAGTAACGGCATCAAATTCAATCCAATCCAAGGAACGGCATCCAATCCAATCCAATCCAATCTAATCCAATCCAATCCAATCCAATCCACGTAACGGCATCCAATCAAATCCAATCCAGTCCAAGTAACCGCATCCAATCCAATCCACCCCAATCAAATCCAATCCAATCCAATCCTATCCAATCGAAGTAACTGCATCCAATCGAATCCAATCCAATCCAATCCAATCCAATCAGATCCAATCCAATCCAAGTAACGGCATCCAATCCAATCCAATCCAATGCAAGTAACGGCATCCAATCCAATCCAATCCAATCCATGTTACGGCATCCAATCCAATCCAATCCAAGTCACGGCATCCAATCCAATCCAATCCAATCCAATCCATGTTACGGCATCCAATCCAATCCAATCCAAGCCAATCCAATTCAATTCAATCTAATCCAATCCAATCCAAGTAACGGTTTACAATCCAATCGACTCCAATCCAATCCAAGTCACGGCATCGATTCCAATCCAATCCAATCCAATCCATGTAACGGCATCCAATCCAATCCAATCCAATCCAATCCAAGCCAATCCAATCCAACCAATCCAATCCAGTCCAATCCAATCCAAGTAACTGTATCCAATTCAAGTAACGGCAGTCAACCCAATCCAATACAATCCAATCCAATCCAATCCAATCCAAGTAACGGCATCCAATCCAATCCAATCCAATCCAAGTAACGGCATCCAATCCAATCCAAACCAATCCAGGTAACGGCATCCAATCCAATCCAATCCAAGTAACGGCATCCAATCCAATCCAACCCAATCTAATCCAAGTCACGGCATCCAATCCAATCCAATCCAATCCATGTTACGGCATCCAATCCAATCCAATCCAAGCCAATCCAATTCAATCCAATCCAATCCAATCCAAGGAACGGCATACAATCCAATCCAATCCAATCCAATCCAATCCAAGTCACGGCATCGATTCCAATCCAATCCAATCCAATCCATGTTACGGCATCCAATCCAATCCAATCCAATCCAATCCAAGCCAATCCAATCCAACCAATCCAATCCAGTCCAATCCAATCCAAGTAACTGCATCCAATTCAAGTAACGGCAATCAATCCAATCCAATCCAATCCAATCAAATCCAATCCAATCCAAGTAACTGCATCCAATTCAAGTAACGGCAATCAATCCAATCCAATCCAATACAATCAAATCCAATCCAATCCAAGTAACGGCATCCAATCCAATCCAATCCAATCCAAGTAACGGCATCCAATCCAATCCAATCCAATACAAGAAACGGCATTCAATCCAATCCAATCCCATCCAATCCAAGTAACGGCATCAAATTCAATCCAATCCAAGGAACGGCATCCAATCCAATCCAATCCAATCTAATCCAATCCAAGTAACGGCATCCAATCCAATCCAATCCAAGTAGCCGCATCCAATCCAATCCACTCCAATCAAATCCAATCCAATCCAATCCTATCCAATCGAAGTAACTGCATCCAATCGAATCGAATCCAATCCAATCCAATCCAATCCAATCCAATACAATCCAATCCAATCAAATCCAATCCAATCCAAGTAACGGCATCCAATCCAATCCAATCCAATCCAGGTAACGGCATCCAATCCAATCCAATCCAATCCAAGCATCGTCTTCCAATCCAATCCAATCCAATCAAATCCAATCCAATCCAAGTCACGGCATCCAATCCAATCAGATCCAATACATGTTACGGCATCGAACCCAATCCAATCCAATTCAATCCAATTCAATCCAATCCAATCCAATCCAATCCAATCCAATCCATGTTACGGCATCCAATCCAATCCAATCCAATCCAAGCCAATCCAATCCAACCAATCCAATCCAGTCCAATCCAATCCAAGTAACTGCATCCAATTCAAGTAACGGCAGTCAACCCAATCCAATCCAATCCAATCTAATCCAATCCAATCCACGTAACGGCATCCAATACAATCCAATCCAATCCAATCCAAGTAACGGCATCCAAGCCAATCCAATCCAATCCAAGAAACGGCATTCAATCCAATCCAATCCCATCCAATCCAAGTGACGGCATGAAATTCAATCCAATCCAAGGAACGGCATCCAATCCAATCCAATCCAATCCAATCCAATCTAATCCAATCCAAGTAACGGCATCCAATCCAATCCAATCCAAGTAACCGCATCCAATCCAATCCAATGCAATCCAATCCAATCCTATCCAATGGAAGTAACTGCATCCAATCCAATCCAATCCAATCCAATCCAAGTAACGGCATCCAATCCAATCCAAGTAACCGCATCCAATCAAATTCAATCCAATCAAATCCAATCTAATCCAATCCAATCCTAGTAACGGCATCCAATCGAATCCAATCCAGGTTACGGCATCCAATCCAATCCAATCCAATCCAAGGAAAGGCTTCCAATCCAATCCAATACAATCAAATCCAATCCAATCCAAGTAACGGCATCCAATCCAATCCAATCCAATCCAAGGAAAGGCTTCCAATCCAATCCAATCCAATCAAATCCAATCCAATGCAAGTAACGGCATCCAATCCAATCCAATCCAATCCAACCCAAGTAACGGCATCCAATCCAATCCAATCCAATCCAAGTAACGGCATCCAATCCAATCCAATCCAAGTCACGGCATCGAATAAAATACAATCCAATCCAATCCATGTTACGGCATCCAATACAATCCAATCCAATCCATGCCAATCCAATCAAATACAATCCAATCCAAGCAACGGCATACAATCCAATCCAATCCAATCCAGTCCAAGTAACGGCGCCCAGTCCAATCCAATCCAATCCAATCCAATCCAATGCAATGCAGTCCAATCCAAGTAACGGCATCCAATCCAATCCAATCCAAGTAACGGCATCCAGTCCAAACCAATCCAATCCAATCGAATGCAATGCAATCCAATTCAAGTAACGGGATCCAATCCAATCCAATCCAATCCAAGTAACGGCATCCAATCCAATCCAATCCAATCCAAGAAACGGCATTCAATCGAATGCAATCCAAACCAATCCAATCCAATTATCGGCATCCAATCCAATCCAATCCTGTCCAATCCAATTCAATCCAAGTAACGGCATCAAATTCAATCCAATCCAAGGAACGGCATCCAATCCAATCCAATCAAATCTAATCCAATCCAAGTAACGGCATCCAATCCAATCCAATCCAGTCCAAGTAACCGCATCCAATCCAATCCACCCAGATCAAATCCAATCCAATCCAATCCTATCCAATCGACGTAACTGCATCCAATCGAATCGAATCGAATCGAATCCAATCCAATCCAATCCAATCAAATCCAATCCAATCCAAGTAACGGCATCCAATCCAATCCAATCCAATCCAAGTCACGGCATCCAATCCAATCCAATCCAATCCATGTTACGGCATCCAACCCAATCCAATCCAAGCCAATCCAATTCAATCCAATTCAATCCAATCCAATCCAATCCAAGTAACGGCATTCAATCCAATCGAATCCAATCCAAGTCACGGCATCGATTCCAATCCAATCCAATCCAATCCAATCCATGTTACGGCATCCAATCCAATCCAATCCAATCCAAGCCAATCCAATCCAATCCAACTCAATCCAATCGAAGTAACGGCATCCTATCCAATCCAATCCAATCCAAGTAACGGCATCCAATCCAATCCAATCCAATCCAAGTCACGGCATCCAATCTAATCCAATCCAATCCAAGTAACGGCATCCAATCCAACCCAATCCAATCCAAGGAACGGCATTCAATCCAATGCAATCTAATCCAATCCACTCCAATCCTATACAATGGAAGTAACTGCATCCAATCGAATCCAATCCAATCCAATCTAATACAAGTAACGGCATCCAATCCAATCCAATCCAATCTAAGTAACGGCATCCAATCCAATCCAATCCAATCCAAGTTACGGCATCCAATCCAATCCAATCCAATCCAATCCAAGCCAATCCAATCCAATCCAATGCAATGCAATCCAATCCAAGTAACGGCATCCAATCCAATCCAATCCAAGTAACGGCATCCAATCCAATCCAATCCAATACAAGTAACGGCATCCAATCCAATGCAATCCAATCCAATACAATCCAATCCAATTAACGGCATCCAATCCAATCCAATCCAGTCCAATCCAATCCAATCCAAGTAACGGCATCAAATTCAATCCAATCCAAGGAACGGCATCCAATCCAATCCAATCCAATCTAATCCAATCCAATCCAATCCAATCCACGTAACGGCATCCAATCAAATCCAATCCAGTCCAAGTAACCGCATCCAATCCAATCCACCCCAATCAAATCCAATCCAATCCAATCCTATCCAATCGAAGTAACTGCATCCAATCGAATCCAATCCAATCCAATCCAATCCAATCAGATCCAATCCAATCCAAGTAACGGCATCCAATCCAATCCAATCCAATGCAAGTAACGGCATCCAATCCAATCCAATCCAATCCATGTTACGGCATCCAATCCAATCCAATCCAAGTCACGGCATCCAATCCAATCCAATCCAATCCAATCCATGTTACGGCATCCAATCCAATCCAATCCAAGCCAATCCAATTCAATTCAATCTAATCCAATCCAATCCAAGTAACGGTTTACAATCCAATCGACTCCAATCCAATCCAAGTCACGGCATCGATTCCAATCCAATCCAATCCAATCCATGTAACGGCATCCAATCCAATCCAATCCAATCCAATCCAAGCCAATCCAATCCAACCAATCCAATCCAGTCCAATCCAATCCAAGTAACTGTATCCAATTCAAGTAACGGCAGTCAACCCAATCCAATACAATCCAATCCAATCCAATCCAATCCATGTAACGGCATCCAATCCAATCCAATCCAATCCAAGTAACGGCATCCAATCCAATCCAATCCAATCCAGGTAACGGCATCCAATCCAATCCAATCCAAGTAACGGCATCCAATCCAATCCAACCCAATCTAATTCAAGTCACGGCATCCAATCCAATCCAATCCAATCCATGTTACGGCATCCAATCCAATCCAATCCAAGCCAATCCAATTCAATCCAATCCAATCCAATCCAAGGAACGGCATACAATCCAATCCAATCCAATCCAATCCAAGTCACGGCATCGATTCCAATCCAATCCAATCCAATCCATGTTACGGCATCCAATCCAATCCAATCCAATCCAATCCAATCCAATCCAAGCCAATCCAATCCAACCAATCCAATCCAGTCCAATCCAATCCAAGTAACTGCATCCAATTCAAGTAACGGCAATCAATCCAATCCAATCCAATCCAATCAAATCCAATCCAATCCAAGTAACTGCATCCAATTCAAGTAACGGCAATCAATCCAATCCAATCCAATACAATCAAATCCAATCCAATCCAAGTAACGGCATCCAATCCAATCCAATCCAATCCAAGTAACGGCATCCAATCCAATCCAATCCAATACAAGAAACGGCATTCAATCCAATCCAATCCCATCCAATCCAAGTAACGGCATCAAATTCAATCCAATCCAAGGAACGGCATCCAATCCAATCCAATCCAATCTAATCCAATCCAAGTAACGGCATCCAATCCAATCCAATCCAAGTAGCCGCATCCAATCCAATCCACTCCAATCAAATCCAATCCAATCCAATCCTATCCAATCGAAGTAACTGCATCCAATCGAATCCAATCCAATCCAATCCAATCCAATCCAATACAATCCAATCCAATCAAATCCAATCCAATCCAAGTAACGGCATCCAATCCAATCCAATCCAATCCAAGTAACGGCATCCAATCCAATCCAATCCAACCCAAGCATCGTCTTCCAATCCAATCCAATCCAATCAAATCCAATCCAATCCAAGTCACGGCATCCAATCCAATCGGATCCAATACATGTTACGGCATCGAACCCAATCCAATCCAATTCAATCCAATTCAATCCAATCCAATCCAATCCAATCCAAGTAACGGCATACAATCCAATCCAATCCAATCCAATCAAAGTCACGGCATCGATTCCAATCCAATCCAATCCAATCCAAGTTACGGCATCCAATACAATCCAATCCAATCCAAGCCTATCCAATCCAATACAATGCAATGCAATCCAATCCAAGTAACGGCATCCAATCCAATCCAATCCAATCCAAGTAACGGCATCCAATCCAATCCAATCCAATACAAGAAACGGCATTCAACCCAATCCAATCCCATCCAATCCAAGTAACGGCATCAAATTCAATCCAATCCAAGGAACGGCATCCAATTCAATCCAATCCAATCTAATCCAATCCAAGTAACGGCATCCAATCCAATCCAATCCAAGTAGCCGCATCCAATCCAATCCACTCCAATCAAATCCAATCCAATCCAATCCTATCCAATCGAAGTAACTGCATCCAATCGAATCGAATCCAATCCAATCCAATCCAATCCAATACAATCCAATCCAATCAAATCCAATCCAATCCAAGTAACGGCATCCAATCCAATCCAATCCAATCCAGGTAACGGCATCCAATCCAATCCAATCCAATCCAAGCATCGTCTTCCAATCCAATCCAATCCAATCAAATCCAATCCAATCCAAGTCACGGCATCCAATCCAATCAGATCCAATACATGTTACGGCATCGAACCCAATCCAATCCAATTCAATCCAATTCAATCCAATCCAATCCAATCCAAGTAACGGCATACAATCCAATCCAATCCAATCCAATCAAAGTCACGGCATCGATTCCAATCCAATCCAATCCAATCCAAGTTACGGCATCCAATACAATCCAATCCAATCCAAGCCTATCCAATCCAATACAATGCAATGCAATCCAATCCAAGTAACGGCATCCAATCCAATCCAATCCAATCCAAGTAACGGCATCCAATCCAATCCAATCCAATCCAAGTAACGGCATCCAATCCAATCCAATCCAAGTAACGGCATCCAATCCAATCCAACCCAATCTAATCCAAGTCACGGCATCCAATCCAATCCAATCCAATCCATGTTACGGCATCCAATCCAATCCAATCCAAGCCAATCCAATTCAATCCAATCCAATCCAATCCAAGGAACGGCATACAATCCAATCAAATCCAATCCAATCCAAGTCACGGCATCGATTCCAATCCAATCCAATCCAATCCATGTTACGGCATCCAATCCAATCCAATCCAATCCAATCCAATCCAATCCAATCCAAGCCAATCCAATCCAACCAATCCAATCCAGTCCAATCCAATCCAAGTAACTGCATCCAATTCAAGTAACGGCAATCAATCCAATCCAATCCAATCCAATCAAATCCAATCCAATCCAAGTAACTGCATCCAATTCAAGTAACGGCAATCAATCCAATCCAATCCAATACAATCAAATCCAATCCAATCCAAGTAACGGCATCCAATCCAATCCAATCCAATCCAAGTAACGGCATCCAATCCAATCCAATCCAATACAAGAAACGGCATTCAATCCAATCCAATCCCATCCAATCCAAGTAACGGCATCAAATTCAATCCAATCCAAGGAACGGCATCCAATCCAATCCAATCCAATCGAAGAAACGGCATTCAATCGAATGCAATCCAAACCAATCCAATCCAATTATCGGCATCCAATCCAATCCAATCCTGTCCAATCCAATTCAATCCAAGTAACGGCATCAAATTCAATCCAATCCAAGGAACGGCATCCAATCCAATCCAATCAAATCTAATCCAATCCAAGTAACGGCATCCAATCCAATCCAATCCAGTCCAAGTAACCGCATCCAATCCAATCCACCCAGATCAAATCCAATCCAATCCAATCCTATCCAATCGACGTAACTGCATCCAATCGAATCGAATCGAATCCAATCCAATCCAATCCAATCAAATCCAATCCAATCCAAGTAACGGCATCCAATCCAATCCAATCCAATCCAAGTCACGGCATCCAATCCAATCCAATCCAATCCATGTTACGGCATCCAACCCAATCCAATCCAAGCCAATCCAATTCAATCCAATTCAATCCAATCCAATCCAATCCAAGTAACGGCATTCAATCCAATCGAATCCAATCCAAGTCACGGCATCGATTCCAATCCAATCCAATCCAATCCAATCCAAGTTACGGCATCCAATCCAATCCAATCCAATCCAAGCCAATCCAATCCAATCCAACTCAATCCAATCGAAGTAACGGCATCCTATCCAATCCAATCCAATCCAAGTAACGGCATCCAATCCAATCCAATCCAATCCAAGTCACGGCATCCAATCTAATCCAATCCAATCCAAGTAACGGCATCCAATCCAACCCAATCCAATCCAAGGAACGGCATTCAATCCAATGCAATCTAATCCAATCCACTCCAATCCTATACAATGGGAGTAACTGCATCCAATCGAATCCAATCCAATCCAATCTAATACAAGTAACGGCATCCAATCCAATCCAATCCAATCTAAGTAACGGCATCCAATCCAATCCAATCCAATCCAAGTTACGGCATCCAATCCAATCCAATCCAATCCAATCCAAGCCAATCCAATCCAATCCAATCCAATGCAATGCAATCCAATCCAAGTAACGGCATCCAATCCAATCCAATCCAAGTAACGGCATCCAATCCAATCCAATCCAATACAAGTAACGGCATCCAATCCAATGCAATCCAATCCAATACAATCCAATCCAATTAACGGCATCCAATCCAATCCAATCCAGTCCAATCCAATCCAATCCAAGTAACGGCATCAAATTCAATCCAATCCAAGGAACGGCATCCAATCCAATCCAATCCAATCTAATCCAATCCAATCCAATCCAATCCACGTAACGGCATCCAATCAAATCCAATCCAGTCCAAGTAACCGCATCCAATCCAATCCACCCCAATCAAATCCAATCCAATCCAATCCTATCCAATCGAAGTAACTGCATCCAATCGAATCCAATCCAATCCAATCCAATCCAATCAGATCCAATCCAATCCAAGTAACGGCATCCAATCCAATCCAATCCAATGCAAGTAACGGCATCCAATCCAATCCAATCCAATCCATGTTACGGCATCCAATCCAATCCAATCCAAGTCACGGCATCCAATCCAATCCAATCCAATCCAATCCATGTTACGGCATCCAATCCAATCCAATCCAAGCCAATCCAATTCAATTCAATCTAATCCAATCCAATCCAAGTAACGGTTTACAATCCAATCGACTCCAATCCAATCCAAGTCACGGCATCGATTCCAATCCAATCCAATCCAATCCATGTAACGGCATCCAATCCAATCCAATCCAATCCAATCCAAGCCAATCCAATCCAACCAATCCAATCCAGTCCAATCCAATCCAAGTAACTGTATCCAATTCAAGTAACGGCAGTCAACCCAATCCAATACAATCCAATCCAATCCAATCCAATCCAAGTAACGGCATCCAATCCAATCCAATCCAATCCAAGTAACGGCATCCAATCCAATCCAATCCAATCCAGGTAACGGCATCCAATCCAATCCAATCCAAGTAACGGCATCCAATCCAATCCAACCCAATCTAATCCAAGTCACGGCATCCAATCCAATCCAATCCAATCCATGTTACGGCATCCAATCCAATCCAATCCAAGCCAATCCAATTCAATCCAATCCAATCCAATCCAAGGAACGGCATACAATCCAATCCAATCCAATCCAATCCAATCCAAGTCACGGCATCGATTCCAATCCAATCCAATCCAATCCATGTTACGGCATCCAATCCAATCCAATCCAATCCAATCCAAGCCAATCCAATCCAACCAATCCAATCCAGTCCAATCCAATCCAAGTAACTGCATCCAATTCAAGTAACGGCAATCAATCCAATCCAATCCAATCCAATCAAATCCAATCCAATCCAAGTAACTGCATCCAATTCAAGTAACGGCAATCAATCCAATCCAATCCAATACAATCAAATCCAATCCAATCCAAGTAACGGCATCCAATCCAATCCAATCCAATCCAAGTAACGGCATCCAATCCAATCCAATCCAATACAAGAAACGGCATTCAATCCAATCCAATCCCATCCAATCCAAGTAACGGCATCAAATTCAATCCAATCCAAGGAACGGCATCCAATCCAATCCAATCCAATCTAATCCAATCCAAGTAACGGCATCCAATCCAATCCAATCCAAGTAGCCGCATCCAATCCAATCCACTCCAATCAAATCCAATCCAATCCAATCCTATCCAATCGAAGTAACTGCATCCAATCGAATCGAATCCAATCCAATCCAATCCAATCCAATACAATCCAATCCAATCAAATCCAATCCAATCCAAGTAACGGCATCCAATCCAATCCAATCCAATCCAGGTAACGGCATCCAATCCAATCCAATCCAATCCAAGCATCGTCTTCCAATCCAATCCAATCCAATCAAATCCAATCCAATCCAAGTCACGGCATCCAATCCAATCAGATCCAATACATGTTACGGCATCGAACCCAATCCAATCCAATTCAATCCAATTCAATCCAATCCAATCCAATCCAATCCAATCCATGTTACGGCATCCAATCCAATCCAATCCAATCCAAGCCAATCCAATCCAACCAATCCAATCCAGTCCAATCCAATCCAAGTAACTGCATCCAATTCAAGTAACGGCAGTCAACCCAATCCAATCCAATCCAATCTAATCCAATCCAATCCACGTAACGGCATCCAATACAATCCAATCCAATCCAATCCAAGTAACGGCATCCAAGCCAATCCAATCCAATCCAAGAAACGGCATTCAATCCAATCCAATCCCATCCAATCCAAGTGACGGCATGAAATTCAATCCAATCCAAGGAACGGCATCCAATCCAATCCAATCCAATCCAATCCAATCTAATCCAATCCAAGTAACGGCATCCAATCCAATCCAATCCAAGTAACCGCATCCAATCCAATCCAATGCAATCCAATCCAATCCTATCCAATGGAAGTAACTGCATCCAATCCAATCCAATCCAATCCAATCCAAGTAACGGCATCCAATCCAATCCAAGTAACCGCATCCAATCAAATTCAATCCAATCAAATCCAATCTAATCCAATCCAATCCTAGTAACGGCATCCAATCGAATCCAATCCAGGTTACGGCATCCAATCCAATCCAATCCAATCCAAGGAAAGGCTTCCAATCCAATCCAATACAATCAAATCCAATCCAATCCAAGTAACGGCATCCAATCCAATCCAATCCAATCCAAGGAAAGGCTTCCAATCCAATCCAATCCAATCAAATCCAATCCAATGCAAGTAACGGCATCCAATCCAATCCAATCCAATCCAACCCAAGTAACGGCATCCAATCCAATCCAATCCAATCCAAGTAACGGCATCCAATCCAATCCAATCCAAGTCACGGCATCGAATAAAATACAATCCAATCCAATCCATGTTACGGCATCCAATACAATCCAATCCAATCCATGCCAATCCAATCAAATACAATCCAATCCAAGCAACGGCATACAATCCAATCCAATCCAATCCAGTCCAAGTAACGGCGCCCAGTCCAATCCAATCCAATCCAATCCAATCCAATGCAATGCAGTCCAATCCAAGTAACGGCATCCAATCCAATCCAATCCAAGTAACGGCATCCAGTCCAAACCAATCCAATCCAATCGAATGCAATGCAATCCAATTCAAGTAACGGGATCCAATCCAATCCAATCCAATCCAAGTAACGGCATCCAATCCAATCCAATCCAATCCAAGAAACGGCATTCAATCGAATGCAATCCAAACCAATCCAATCCAATTATCGGCATCCAATCCAATCCAATCCTGTCCAATCCAATTCAATCCAAGTAACGGCATCAAATTCAATCCAATCCAAGGAACGGCATCCAATCCAATCCAATCAAATCTAATCCAATCCAAGTAACGGCATCCAATCCAATCCAATCCAGTCCAAGTAACCGCATCCAATCCAATCCACCCAGATCAAATCCAATCCAATCCAATCCTATCCAATCGACGTAACTGCATCCAATCGAATCGAATCGAATCCAATCCAATCCAATCCAATCCAGTCAAATCCAATCCAATCCAAGTAACGGCATCCAATCCAATCCAATCCAATCCAAGTCACGGCATCCAATCCAATCCAATCCAATCCATGTTACGGCATCCAACCCAATCCAATCCAAGCCAATCCAATTCAATCCAATTCAATCCAATCCAATCCAATCCAAGTAACGGCATTCAATCCAATCGAATCCAATCCAAGTCACGGCATCGATTCCAATCCAATCCAATCCAATCCAATCCATGTTACGGCATCCAATCCAATCCAATCCAATCCAAGCCAATCCAATCCAATCCAACTCAATCCAATCGAAGTAACGGCATCCTATCCAATCCAATCCAATCCAAGTAACGGCATCCAATCCAATCCAATCCAATCCAAGTCACGGCATCCAATCTAATCCAATCCAATCCAAGTAACGGCATCCAATCCAACCCAATCCAATCCAAGGAACGGCATTCAATCCAATGCAATCTAATCCAATCCACTCCAATCCTATACAATGGAAGTAACTGCATCCAATCGAATCCAATCCAATCCAATCTAATACAAGTAACGGCATCCAATCCAATCCAATCCAATCTAAGTAACGGCATCCAATCCAATCCAATCCAATCCAAGTTACGGCATCCAATCCAATCCAATCCAATCCAATCCAAGCCAATCCAATCCAATCCAATGCAATGCAATCCAATCCAAGTAACGGCATCCAATCCAATCCAAGTAAAGGCATCCAATCCAATCCAATCCAATACAAGTAACGGCATCCAATCCAATGCAATCCAATCCAATACAATCCAATCCAATTAACGGCATCCAATCCAATCCAATCCAGTCCAATCCAATCCAATCCAAGTAACGGCATCAAATTCAATCCAATCCAAGGAACGGCATCCAATCCAATCCAATCCAATCTAATCCAATCCAATCCAATCCAATCCACGTAACGGCATCCAATCAAATCCAATCCAGTCCAAGTAACCGCATCCAATCCAATCCACCCCAATCAAATCCAATCCAATCCAATCCTATCCAATCGAAGTAACTGCATCCAATCGAATCCAATCCAATCCAATCCAATCCAATCAGATCCAATCCAATCCAAGTAACGGCATCCAATCCAATCCAATCCAATGCAAGTAACGGCATCCAATCCAATCCAATCCAATCCATGTTACGGCATCCAATCCAATCCAATCCAAGTCACGGCATCCAATCCAATCCAATCCAATCCAATCCATGTTACGGCATCCAATCCAATCCAATCCAAGCCAATCCAATTCAATTCAATCTAATCCAATCCAATCCAAGTAACGGTTTACAATCCAATCGACTCCAATCCAATCCAAGTCACGGCATCGATTCCAATCCAATCCAATCCAATCCATGTAACGGCATCCAATCCAATCCAATCCAATCCAATCCAAGCCAATCCAATCCAACCAATCCAATCCAGTCCAATCCAATCCAAGTAACTGTATCCAATTCAAGTAACGGCAGTCAACCCAATCCAATACAATCCAATCCAATCCAATCCAATCCATGTAACGGCATCCAATCCAATCCAATCCAATCCAAGTAACGGCATCCAATCCAATCCAATCCAATCCAGGTAACGGCATCCAATCCAATCCAATCCAAGTAACGGCATCCAATCCAATCCAACCCAATCTAATTCAAGTCACGGCATCCAATCCAATCCAATCCAATCCATGTTACGGCATCCAATCCAATCCAATCCAAGCCAATCCAATTCAATCCAATCCAATCCAATCCAAGGAACGGCATACAATCCAATCCAATCCAATCCAATCCAAGTCACGGCATCGATTCCAATCCAATCCAATCCAATCCATGTTACGGCATCCAATCCAATCCAATCCAATCCAATCCAATCCAATCCAAGCCAATCCAATCCAACCAATCCAATCCAGTCCAATCCAATCCAAGTAACTGCATCCAATTCAAGTAACGGCAATCAATCCAATCCAATCCAATCCAATCAAATCCAATCCAATCCAAGTAACTGCATCCAATTCAAGTAACGGCAATCAATCCAATCCAATCCAATACAATCAAATCCAATCCAATCCAAGTAACGGCATCCAATCCAATCCAATCCAATCCAAGTAACGGCATCCAATCCAATCCAATCCAATACAAGAAACGGCATTCAATCCAATCCAATCCCATCCAATCCAAGTAACGGCATCAAATTCAATCCAATCCAAGGAACGGCATCCAATCCAATCCAATCCAATCTAATCCAATCCAAGTAACGGCATCCAATCCAATCCAATCCAAGTAGCCGCATCCAATCCAATCCACTCCAATCAAATCCAATCCAATCCAATCCTATCCAATC
This sequence comes from Mustelus asterias, assembly GCF_964213995.1. NCBI lineage: Eukaryota > Metazoa > Chordata > Chondrichthyes > Carcharhiniformes > Triakidae > Mustelus > Mustelus asterias. The sequence goes on along the minus strand of NC_135821.1, from coordinate 27,734,014 downwards.
GAAGTAACTGCATCCAATCGAATCCAATCCAATCCAATCCAATCCAATCCAATACAATCCAATCCAATCAAATCCAATCCAATCCAAGTAACGGCATCCAATCCAATCCAATCCAATCCAAGTAACGGCATCCAATCCAATCCAATCCAACCCAAGCATCGTCTTCCAATCCAATCCAATCCAATCAAATCCAATCCAATCCAAGTCACGGCATCCAATCCAATCGGATCCAATACATGTTACGGCATCGAACCCAATCCAATCCAATTCAATCCAATTCAATCCAATCCAATCCAATCCAATCCAAGTAACGGCATACAATCCAATCCAATCCAATCCAATCAAAGTCACGGCATCGATTCCAATCCAATCCAATCCAATCCAAGTTACGGCATCCAATACAATCCAATCCAATCCAAGCCTATCCAATCCAATACAATGCAATGCAATCCAATCCAAGTAACGGCATCCAATCCAATCCAATCCAATCCAAGTAACGGCATCCAATCCAATCCAATCCAATACAAGAAACGGCATTCAATCCAATCCAATCCCATCCAATCCAAGTAACGGCATCAAATTCAATCCAATCCAAGGAACGGCATCCAATTCAATCCAATCCAATCTAATCCAATCCAAGTAACGGCATCCAATCCAATCCAATCCAAGTAGCCGCATCCAATCCAATCCACTCCAATCAAATCCAATCCAATCCAATCCTATCCAATCGAAGTAACTGCATCCAATCGAATCGAATCCAATCCAATCCAATCCAATCCAATACAATCCAATCCAATCAAATCCAATCCAATCCAAGTAACGGCATCCAATCCAATCCAATCCAATCCAGGTAACGGCATCCAATCCAATCCAATCCAATCCAAGCATCGTCTTCCAATCCAATCCAATCCAATCAAATCCAATCCAATCCAAGTCACGGCATCCAATCCAATCAGATCCAATACATGTTACGGCATCGAACCCAATCCAATCCAATTCAATCCAATTCAATCCAATCCAATCCAATCCAATCCAAGTAACGGCATACAATCCAATCCAATCCAATCCAATCAAAGTCACGGCATCGATTCCAATCCAATCCAATCCAATCCAAGTTACGGCATCCAATACAATCCAATCCAATCCAAGCCTATCCAATCCAATACAATGCAATGCAATCCAATCCAAGTAACGGCATCCAATCCAATCCAATCCAATCCAAGTAACGGCATCCAATCCAATCCAATCCAATCCAAGTAACGGCATCCAATCCAATCCAATCCAAGTAACGGCATCCAATCCAATCCAACCCAATCTAATCCAAGTCACGGCATCCAATCCAATCCAATCCAATCCATGTTACGGCATCCAATCCAATCCAATCCAAGCCAATCCAATTCAATCCAATCCAATCCAATCCAAGGAACGGCATACAATCCAATCAAATCCAATCCAATCCAAGTCACGGCATCGATTCCAATCCAATCCAATCCAATCCATGTTACGGCATCCAATCCAATCCAATCCAATCCAATCCAATCCAATCCAATCCAATCCAAGCCAATCCAATCCAACCAATCCAATCCAGTCCAATCCAATCCAAGTAACTGCATCCAATTCAAGTAACGGCAATCAATCCAATCCAATCCAATCCAATCAAATCCAATCCAATCCAAGTAACTGCATCCAATTCAAGTAACGGCAATCAATCCAATCCAATCCAATACAATCAAATCCAATCCAATCCAAGTAACGGCATCCAATCCAATCCAATCCAATCCAAGTAACGGCATCCAATCCAATCCAATCCAATACAAGAAACGGCATTCAATCCAATCCAATCCCATCCAATCCAAGTAACGGCATCAAATTCAATCCAATCCAAGGAACGGCATCCAATCCAATCCAATCCAATCTAATCCAATCCAAGTAACGGCATCCAATCCAATCCAATCCAAGTAGCCGCATCCAATCCAATCCACTCCAATCAAATCCAATCCAATCCAATCCTATCCAATCGAAGTAACTGCATCCAATCGAATCGAATCCAATCCAATCCAATCCAATACAATACAATCCAATCCAATCAAATCCCATCCAATCCAAGTAACGGCATCCAATCCAATCCAATCCAATCCAGGTAACGGCATCCAATCCAATCCAATCCAATCCAAGCATCGTCTTCCAATCCAATCCAATCCAATCAAATCCAATCCAATCCAAGTCACGGCATCCAATCCAATCAGATCCAATACATGTTACGGCATCGAACCCAATCCAATCCAATTCAATCCAATTCAATCCAATCCAATCCAATCCAATCCAAGTAACGGCATACAATCCAATCCAATCCAATCCAATCAAAGTCACGGCATCGATTCCAATCCAATCCAATCCAATCCAAGTTACGGCATCCAATACAATCCAATCCAATCCAAGCCTATCCAATCCAATACAATGCAATGCAATCCAATCCAAGTAACGGCATCCAATCCAATCCAATCCAATCCAAGTAACGGCATCCAATCCAATCCAATCCAATCCAAGTAACGGCATCCAATCCAATGCAATCCAATCCAATCCAATCCAATCCAATTAACGGCATCCAATCCAATCCAATCCAGTCCAATCCAATCCAATCCAAGTAACGGCATCAAATTCAATCCAATCCAAGGAACGGCATCCAATCCAATCCAATCCAATCCAATCTAATCCAATCCACGTAACGGCATCCAATCAAATCCAATCCAGTCCAAGTAACCGCATCCAATCCAATCCACCCCAATCAAATCCAATCCAATCCAATCCTCTCCAATCGAAGTAACTGCATCCAATCGAATCCAATCCAATCCAATACAATCCAAGTAACGGCATCCAATCCAATCCAACCCAATCTAATCCAAGTCACGGCATCCAATCCAATCCAATCCAATCCATGTTACGGCATCCAATCCAATCCAATCCAAGCCAATCCAATTCAATCCAATCCAATCCAATCCAAGGAACGGCATACAATCCAATCAAATCCAATCCAATCCAAGTCACGGCATCGATTCCAATCCAATCCAATCCAATCCATGTTACGGCATCCAATCCAATCCAATCCAATCCAATCCAATCCAATCCAATCCAAGCCAATCCAATCCAACCAATCCAATCCAGTCCAATCCAATCCAAGTAACTGCATCCAATTCAAGTAACGGCAATCAATCCAATCCAATCCAATCCAATCAAATCCAATCCAATCCAAGTAACTGCATCCAATTCAAGTAACGGCAATCAATCCAATCCAATCCAATACAATCAAATCCAATCCAATCCAAGTAACGGCATCCAATCCAATCCAATCCAATCCAAGTAACGGCATCCAATCCAATCCAATCCAATACAAGAAACGGCATTCAATCCAATCCAATCCCATCCAATCCAAGTAACGGCATCAAATTCAATCCAATCCAAGGAACGGCATCCAATCCAATCCAATCCAATCTAATCCAATCCAAGTAACGGCATCCAATCCAATCCAATCCAAGTAGCCGCATCCAATCCAATCCACTCCAATCAAATCCAATCCAATCCAATCCTATCCAATCGAAGTAACTGCATCCAATCGAATCGAATCCAATCCAATCCAATCCAATACAATACAATCCAATCCAATCAAATCCCATCCAATCCAAGTAACGGCATCCAATCCAATCCAATCCAATCCAGGTAACGGCATCCAATCCAATCCAATCCAATCCAAGCATCGTCTTCCAATCCAATTCAATCCAATCAAATCCAATCCAATCCAAGTCACGGCATCCAATCCAATCAGATCCAATACATGTTACGGCATCGAACCCAATCCAATCCAATTCAATCCAATTCAATCCAATCCAATCCAATCCAATCCAAGTAACGGCATACAATCCAATCCAATCCAATCCAATCAAAGTCACGGCATCGATTCCAATCCAATCCAATCCAATCCAAGTTACGGCATCCAATACAATCCAATCCAATCCAAGCCTATCCAATCCAATACAATGCAATGCAATCCAATCCAAGTAACGGCATCCAATCCAATCCAATCCAATCCAAGTAACGGCATCCAATCCAATCCAATCCAATCCAAGTAACGGCATCCAATCCAATGCAATCCAATCCAATCCAATCCAATCCAATTAACGGCATCCAATCCAATCCAATCCAGTCCAATCCAATCCAATCCAAGTAACGGCATCAAATTCAATCCAATCCAAGGAACGGCATCCAATCCAATCCAATCCAATCCAATCTAATCCAATCCACGTAACGGCATCCAATCAAATCCAATCCAGTCCAAGTAACCGCATCCAATCCAATCCACCCCAATCAAATCCAATCCAATCCAATCCTATCCAATCGAAGTAACTGCATCCAATCGAATCCAATCCAATCCAATCCAATCCAATCAAATCCTATCCAATCCAAGTAACGGCATCCAATCCAATCCAATCCAAGTAACGGCATCCAATTCAATCCAATCCAATCCAAGTAACGGCATCCAATCCAATCCAATCCAATCCAGGTCACGGCATCCAATCCAATCCAATCCAATCCAACCCATGTTAGGGCATCCAATCCAATCCAATCCAAGCCAATCCAATTCAATTCAATCTAATCCAATCCAATCCAAGTAACGGTATACAATCCAATCGACTCCAATCCAATCCAAGTCACGGCATCGATTCCAATCCAATCCAATCCAATCCATGTTACGGCATCCAATCCAATCCAATCCAATCCAAGCCAATCCAATCCAACCAATCCAATCCAGTCCAATCCAATCCAAGTAACTGCATCCAATTCAAGTAACGGCAGTCAACCCAATCCAATCCAATCCAATCTAATCCAATCCAATCCACGTAACGGCATCCAATACAATCCAATCCAATCCAATCCAAGTAACGGCATCCAAGCCAATCCAATCCAATCCAAGAAACGGCATTCAATCCAATCCAATCCCATCCAATCCAAGTGACGGCATGAAATTCAATCCAATCCAAGGAACGGCATCCAATCCAATCCAATCCAATCTAATCCAATCCAAGTAACGGCATCCAATCCAATCCAATCCAAGTAACCGCATCCAATCCAATCCAATGCAATCCAATCCAATCCTATCCAATGGAAGTAACTGCATCCAATCCAATCCAATCCAATCCAATCCAAGTAACGGCATCCAATCCAATCCAATCCAATCCAAGTAACCGCATCCAATCAAATTCAATCCAATCAAATCCAATCTAATCCAATCCAATCCTAGTAACGCCATCCAATCGAATCCAATCCAGGTTACGGCATCCAATCCAATCCAATCCAATCCAAGGAAAGGCTTCCAATCCAATCCAATCCAATCAAATCCAATCCAATCCAAGTAACGGCATCCAATCCAATCCAATCCAATCCAAGGAAAGGCTTCCAATCCAATCCAATCCAATCAAATCCAATCCAATGCAAGTAACGGCATCCAATCCAATCCAATCCAATCCAATCCAATCCAAGTAACGGCATCCAATCCAATCCAATCCAATCCAAGTAACGGCATCCAATCCAATCCAATCCAAGTCACGGCATCGAATAAAATACAATCCAATCCAATCCATGTTACGGCATCCAATACAATCCAATCCAATCCATGCCAATCCAATCAAATACAATCCAATCCAAGCAACGGCATACAATCCAATCCAATCCAATCCAGTCCAAGTAACGGCGCCCAGTCCAATCCAATCCAATCCAATCCAATCCAATGCAATGCAGTCCAATCCAAGTAACGGCATCCAATCCAATCCAATCCAAGTAACGGCATCCAGTCCAAACCAATCCAATCCAATCGAATGCAATGCAATCCAATTCAAGTAACGGGATCCAATCCAATCCAATCCAAGTCACGGCATCGAATAAAATACAATCCAATCCAATCCATGTTACGGCATCCAATACAATCCAATCCAATCCATGCCAATCCAATCAAATACAATCCAATCCAAGCAACGGCATACAATCCAATCCAATCCAATCCAGTCCAAGTAACGGCGCCCAGTCCAATCCAATCCAATCCAATCCAATCCAATGCAATGCAGTCCAATCCAAGTAACGGCATCCAATCCAATCCAATCCAAGTAACGGCATCCAGTCCAAACCAATCCAATCCAATCGAATGCAATGCAATCCAATTCAAGTAACGGGATCCAATCCAATCCAATCCAATCCAAGTAACGGCATCCAATCCAATCCAATCCAATCCAAGAAACGGCATTCAATCGAATGCAATCCAAACCAATCCAATCCAATTATCGGCATCCAATCCAATCCAATCCTGTCCAATCCAATTCAATCCAAGTAACGGCATCAAATTCAATCCAATCCAAGGAACGGCATCCAATCCAATCCAATCAAATCTAATCCAATCCAAGTAACGGCATCCAATCCAATCCAATCCAGTCCAAGTAACCGCATCCAATCCAATCCACCCAGATCAAATCCAATCCAATCCAATCCTATCCAATCGAAGTAACTGCATCCAATCGAATCGAATCCAATCCAATCCAATCCAATCAAATCCAATCCAATCCAATCCAAGTAACGGCATCCAATCCAATCCAATCCAATCCAAGTCACGGCATCCAATCCAATCCAATCCAATCCATGTTACGGCATCCAACCCAATCCAATCCAAGCCAATCCAATTCAATCCAATTCAATCCAATCCAATCCAATCCAAGTAACGGCATTCAATCCAATCGAATCCAATCCAAGTCACGGCATCGATTCCAATCCAATCCAATCCAATCCAATCCATGTTACGGCATCCAATCCAATCCAATCCAATCCAAGCCAATCCAATCCAATCCAACTCAATCCAATCGAAGTAACGGCATCCTATCCAATCCAATCCAATCCAAGTAACGGCATCCAATCCAATCCAATCCAATCCAAGTCACGGCATCCAATCTAATCCAATCCAATCCAAGTAACGGCATCCAATCCAACCCAATCCAATCCAAGGAACGGCATTCAATCCAATGCAATCTAACCCAATCCACTCCAATCCTATACAATGGATGTAACTGCATCCAATCGAATCCAATCCAATCCAATCTAATACAAGTAACGGCATCCAATCCAATCCAATCCAATCTAAGTAACGGCATCCAATCCAATCCAATCCAATCCAAGTAACGGCATGCAATCGAATCGAATCCAATCCAATCCAATTAACGGCATCCAATCCAATCCAATCCAAGTAACGGCATCCAATCAAATCCAATCCAATCCAATCCAAGTAACGGCATCCAATCCAATCCAATCAAATCCAATCCAATCCAAGTAACGGCGTCCAATCCAATCCAATCCAAGTAACGGCATCCAATTCAGTACAATCCAATCCAATCCAAGTAACGCCATCCAATCCAATCCAATCCAATCCATTCCAATCCAATACAAGTAACGGCACCCAATCCAATCCAATCCTATCCAATCCAAGTAACGGCATCCAATCCAATCCAATCCAATCCAAGTAACGGCATCCAATCCAATCCAAGCCAATCCAATCCAATCCAGGTAACGACATTCAATCGAATCCAATCCAATCCAATCCAAGTAACGGCATCCAACCCATCCCAATCCAATCCCAGTAACGGCATCGAATCCAATCCAATCCAATCAATTCCAATTAACGGCATCCAATCCAATCCAATCCAATCCAATCCAAGTAACGGCATCCAATCCAATCCAAGCCAATCCAATCCAATCCAGGTAACGACATCCAATCGAATCGAATCCAATACAATCCAAGTAACGGCATCCAACCCATCCCAATCCAATCCAATCCCAGAAACGGCATCCAATCCAATCCAATCCAATGATTTCCAATTAACGGCATCCAATCCAAGCCAATCCAAACCAATCCAATCAAATCCTATTCAAGTAACGGCATCCAATTCTATCCAATCCAATCCAAGTAACGGCATCCAATCAAATCCAATCAATTCCAATCCAATCCAAGTAACCGCATCCAATCCAGTCCAATCCAAGTAACGGCATCCAATCCAATCAATTTCCAATCCAATCCAAGTAACGGCATCCAATCCAATCCAATCCAATCCAAGTAACGGCATCCAATCCAATCCAATCCAAGAAACGGCAAACAATCCAATCCAATCCAATCCAATCCAATCCAAGTAACGGTATCAAATTCAATCCAATCCAAGGAAATGGATCCAATCCAATCCAATCCGATCCAATCCAAGTAACGGCATCCAGTCCAATCCAATCCAATGCAATGCAATCAAATCCAAGTAACGGCATCCAATCCAATCCAATCCAATCCAAGTAACGGCATCCAATCCAATCCAATCCAATCCAATCCAAGTAACGGCATCCAATCCAATGCAATCCAATCCAATCCAATCCAATTAACGGCATCGAATCCAATACAATCCAGTCCAATCCAATCCAATCCAAGTAACGGCATCAAATTCAATCCAATCCAAGGAACGGCATCCAATCCAATCCAATCCAATCCAATCTAATCCAATCCACGTAACGGCATCCAATCCAATCCAATCCAGTCCAAGTAACCGCATCCAATCCAATCCACTCCAATCAAATCCAATCCAATCCACTCCAATCCTATCCAATCGAAGTAACTGCATCCAATCGAATCCAATCCAATCCAATCAAATCCAATCCAATCCAAGTAACGGCATCCAATCCAATCCAATCCAATCCAATCCAAGTAACGGCATCCAATCCAATCCAAGTCACGGCATCCAATCCAAGTAACGGCATCCAATCCAATCCAAGTCACGGCATCCAATCCAATCCAACCCAATCCATGTTACGGCATCCAATCCAATCCAATCCAAGCCAATCCGATTCAATCCAATCCAATTCAATCCAATCCAATCCAAGTAACGGCATACAATCCAATCCAATCCAATCCAATCCAACCCAAGTTACGGCATCGATTCCAATCCAATCCAATCCAATCCATGTTACGGCATCCAATCCAATCCAATCCAATCCAATCCAAGCCAATCCAATCCAACCAATCCATACAGTCCAATCCAATCCAATCCAATCCAAGTAACTGCATCCAATTCAAGTAACGGCAATCAATCCAATCCAATCCAATCCAATAAGATCCAATCCAATCCAAGTAACTGCATCCAATTCAAGTAACGGCAATCAATCCAATCCAATCCAATCCAATCAAATCCAATCCAATCCAAGTAACGGCATCCAATCCAATCCACTCCAATCCAATCCAAGTAACGGCATCCAATCCAATCCAATCCAAGAAACGACATTCAATCCAATCCAATCCCATCCAATCCAAGTAACGGCATCACATTCAATACAATCCAAGAACGGCATCCAATCCAATCCAATTCAATCCAATCTAATCCAATCCAAGTAACGGCATCCAATCCAATCCAATCCAAGTAGCCGCATCCAATTCAATCCACTCCAATCAAATCCAATCCAATCCAATCCTATCCAATCGAAGTAACTGCATCCAATCGAATCCAATCCAATCCAATCCAATCCAATCCAATCAAATCCAATCCAATCCAAGTAACGGCATCCAATCCAATCCAATCCAATCCAAGTAACGGCATCCAATCCAATCCAATCCAATCCAAGCAACGGCTTCCAATCCAATTCAATACAATCAACTCCAATCCAAGTAACGGCATCCAATCCAATCCAATCCAATCCAATCCAAGTCACGGCATCCAATCCAATCCAATCCAAACCATGTTACGGCATCGAACCCAATCCAATCCAATACAATCCAATTCAATCCAATCCAATCCAATCCAATCCAAGTAACGGCATACAATCCAATCCAATCCAATCCAATCCAAGTCACGGCATCGATTCCAATCCAATCCAATCCAATCCAAGTTACGGCATCCAATCCAATCCAATCCAATCCAAACGAATACAATCCAATCCAATCCAATCCAATCCAAGTAACGGCATCCAATCAAATCCAATCCAATCCAATCCGAGTAACGGCATCCAATCCAATCCAATCCAATCCAATCCAAGTAACGGCATACAATCCAATCCAATCCAATCCATGTTACGGCATCCAATCCAATCCAATCCAAGCCAATCCAATCCAATCCAATCCAATCCAGTCCAATCCAATCCAATCCAATCCAATCCAGTCGAATCCAATCCAATTCAAGTAACGGCAATCAATCCAATCCAATCCAATCCAATCCAATCAAATCCAATCCAATCCAAGTAACGGCATGCAATACAATCTAATCCAATCCAATCCAAGTAACGGCATCCAATCCAATCCAATCCAATCCAAGAAACGGCATTCAATCCAATCCAATCTAATCCAATCCAGGTAACGGCATCAAATTCAATCCAATCCAATCCAATCCAATCCAGTCCTATACAATGGAAGTAACTGCACCCAATCGAATCCAATCCAATCCAATCCAAGGAACGGCATCCAATCCAATCCAATCCAATCCAATCCAAGTAACGGCATACAATCCAATCCAATCCAATCCAATCCAAGTCACGGCATCGATTCCAATCCAATCCAATCCAATCCAAGTTACGGCATCCAATCCAATCCAATCCAATCCAAGCCAATCCAATCCAACCCAATGCAATGCAATCCAATCCAAGTAACGGCATCCAATCCAATCCAATCCAATCCAATCCAAGTAACGGCATCCAATCCAATCCAATCCAATCCAAGTAACGGCATCCAATCCAATGCAATCCAATCCAATCCAATCCAATCCAATTAACGGCATCCAATCCAATCCAATCCAGTCCAATCCAATCCAATCCAAGTAACGGCATAAAATCCAATCCAGTCCAAGTAACCGCATCCAATCCAATCCACCCCAATCAAATCCAATCCAATCCAATCCTATCCAATCGAAGTAACTGCATCCAATCGAATCCAATCCAATCCAATCAAATCCAATGCAATGCAAGTAACGGCATCCAATCCAATCCAATCCAATCCAAGTAACGGCATCCAATCCACTCCACTCCAATCCATGTTACGGCATCCAATCCAATCCAATCCAAGTCACGGCATCCAATCCAATCCAATCCAATCCAATCCATGTTACGGCATCCAGTCCAATCCAATCCAAGCCAATCCAATTCAATTCAATCTAATCCAATCCAATCCAAGTAACAGTATACAATACAATCGACTCCAATACAATCCAAGTCACGGCATCGATTCCAATCCAATCCAATCCAATCCATGTTACGGCATCCAATCCAATTCAATCCAATCCAATCCAAGCCAATCCAATCCAACCAATCCAATCCAGTCCAATCCAATCCAAGTAACTGTATCCAATTCAAGTAACGGCAGTCAACCCAATCCAATCCAATCCAATCGAATCCAATCCAATCCAAGTAACGGCATCCAATCCAATCCAATCCAATCCAATCCAAGTAACGGCATCCAATCCAATCCAATCCAATCCAAGTAACGGCATCCAATCCAATCCAATCCAATCCAAGTAACGGCATCCAACCCAATCCAACCCAATCTAATCCAAGTCACGGCATCCAATCCAATCCAATCCAACCCATGTTACGGCATCCAATCCAATCCAATCCAAGCCAATCGAATTCAATCCAATCCAATCCACTCCAAGGAATGGCATACAATCCAATCCAATCCAATCCAATCCAAGTCACGGCATCGATTCCAATCCAATCCAATCCAATCCATGTTACGGCATCCAATCCAATCCAATCCAATCCAATCCAATCCAAGCCAATCCAATCCAACCAATCCAATCCAGTCCAATCCAATCCAAGTAACTGCATCCAATTCAAGTAACGGCAATCAATCCAATCCAATCCAATCCAATCCAAGTAACTGCATCCAATTCAAGTAACGGCAATCAATCCAATCCAATCCAATCCAATCAAATCCAATCCAATCCAAGTAACGGCATCCAATCCAATCCAATCCAATCCAAGTAACGGCATCCAATCCAATCCAATCCAATCCCAGAAACGGCATTCAATCCAATCCAATCCCATCCAATCCAAGTAACGGCATCAAATTCAATTCAATCCAAGGAACGGCATCCAATCCAATCCAATCTAATCCAATCCAAGTAACGGCATCCAATCCAATCCAATCCAAGTAGCCGCATCCAATCCAATCCACTCCAATCAAATCCAATCCAATCCAATCCTATCCAATCCAAGTAACTGCATCCAATCGAATCCAATCCAATCCAATCCAATCCAATCCAATCCAATCCAATCCAATCCAATCAAATCCAATCCAATCCAAGTAACGGCATCCAATACAATACAATCCAATCCAAGTAACGGCATCCAATCCAATCCAATCCAATCCAAGCAACGTCTTCCAATCCAATCCAATCCAAACAAATCCAATCCAATCCAAGTCACGGCATCCAATCCAATCCAATCCAATACATGTTACGGCATCGAACCCAATCCAATCCAATTCAATCCAATTCAATCCAATCCAATCCAATCCAAGTAACGGCATACAATCCAATCCAATCAAAGTCACGGCATCGATTCCAATCCAATACAATCCAATCCAAGTTACGGCATCCAATCCAATCCAATCCAATCCAAGCCAATCCAATCCAATCCAATACAATGCAATGCAATCCAATCGAAGTAACGGCATCCAATCCAATCCAATCCAATCCAAGGAACGACATCCAATCCAATCCAATCCAAGTAACGGCATCCAATCCAATGCAATCCAATCCAATCCAATCCAATTAACGGCATCCAATCCAATCCAATCCAGTCCAATCCAATCCAATCCAAGTAACGGCATCAAATTCAATCCAATCCAAGGAACGGCATCCAATCCAATGCAATCCAATCCAATCTAATCCAATCCACGTAACGGCATCCAATCAAATCCAATCCAGTCCAAGTAACCGCATCCAATCCAATCCACCCCAATCAAATCCAATCCAATCTAATCCTATCCAATCGAAGTAACTGCATCCAATCGAATCCAATCTAATCCAATCCAATCCAATCAAATCCAATCCAATCCAAGTAACGGCATCCAATCCAATCCAATCCAAGTAACGGCATCCAATCCAATCCAATCCAATTAACGGCATCCAATCCAATCCAATCCAATCCAAGTCACGGCATCCAATCCAATCCAATCCAATCCAACCCATGTTACGGCATCCAATCCAATCCAATCCAAGCCAATCCAATTCAATTCAATCTAATCCAATCCAATCCAAGTAACGGTATACAATCCAATCGACTCCAATCCAATCCAAGTCACGGCATCGATTCCAATCCAATCCAATCCAATCCATGTTACGGCATCCAATCCAATCCAATCCAATCCAAGCCAATCCAATCCAACCAATCCAATCCAGTCCAATCCAATCCAAGTAACTGCATCCAATTCAAGTAACGGCAGTCAACCCAATCCAATCCAATCCAATCGAATCCAATCCAATCCACGTAACGGCATCCAATCCAATCCAATCCAAGTAACGGCGTCCAATCCAATCCAATCCAATCCAAGAAAGGGCATTCAATCCAATCCAATCCCATCCAATCCAAGTGACGGCATGAAATTCAATCCAATCCAAGGAACGGCATCCAATCCAATCCAATCCAATCCAATCTAATCCAATCCAAGTAACGGCATCCAATCCAATCCAAGTAACCGCATCCAATCCAATCCAATCCAATCCAATCCTATCCAATGGAAGTAACTGCATCCAATCCAATCCAATCCAAGTAACGGCATCCAATCCAATCCAAGTAACCGCATCCAATCAAATTCAATCCAATCAAATCCAATCTAATCCAATCCAATCCTAGTAACGGCATCCAATCGAATCCAATCCAAGTTACGGCATCCAATCCAATCCAATCCAAGTAACGGCATCGAATCCAATCCAATCCAATCCAAGTAAAGGCTTCCAATCCAATCCAATCCAATCAAATCCAATCCAATGCAAGTAACGGCATCCAATCCAATCCAATCCAATCCAATCCAAGTTACGGCATCCAATCCAATCCAATCCAAGTAACGGCATCCAATCCAATCCAATCCAAGTCACGGCATCCAATCAAATCCAATCCAATCCAATCCATGTTACGGCACCCAATCCAATCCAATCCAATCCATGCCAATCCAATCCAATCCAATCCAATCCAGTCCAAGTAACGGCGTCCAGTCCAATCCAATCCAATCCAATCCAATCCAATGCAATGCAGTCCAATCCAAGTAACGGCATCCAATCCAATCCAATCCAATCCAAGTAACGGCATCCAGTCCAATCCAATCCAATCCAATCGAATGCAATGCAATCCAATTCAAGTAACGGGATCCAATCCAATCCAATCCAATCCAAGTAACGGCATCCAATCCAATCCAATCCAATCCAAGTAACGGCATCCAATCCAATCCAACCCAATCTAATCCAAGTCACGGCATCCAATCCAATCCAATCCAACCCATGTTACGGCATCCAATCCAATCCAATCCAAGCCAATCCAATTCAATCCAATCCAATCCAATCCAAGGAACGGCATACAATCCAATCCAATCCAATACAATCCAATCCAAGTCACGGCATCGATTCCAATCCAATCCAATCCAATCCATGTTACGGCATCCAATCCAATCCAATCCAATCCAATCCAATCCAAGCCAATCCAATCCAACCAATCCAATCCAGTCCAATCCAATCCACGTAACTGCATCCAATTCAAGTAACGGCAATCAATCCAATCCAATCCAATCCAATCCAATCCAAGTAACTGCATCCAATTCAAGTAACGGCAATCAATCCAATCCAATCCAATCCAATCAAATCCAATCCAATCCAAGTAACGGCATCCAATCCAATCCGATCCAATCCAAGTAACGGCATCCAGTCCAATCCAATCCAATGCAATGCAATCAAATCCAAGTAACGGCATCCAATCCAATCCAATCCAATCCAAGTAACGGCATCCAATCCAATCCAATCCAATCCAAGTAACGGCATCCAATCCAATGCAATCCAATCCAATCCAATCCAATTAACGGCATCCAATCCAATACAATCCAGTCCAATCCAATCCAATCCAAGTAACGGCATCAAATTCAATCCAATCCAAGGAACGGCATCCAATCCAATCCAATCCAATCCAATCCAGTCCAAGTAACCGCATCCAATCCAATCCACTCCAATCAAATCCAATCCAATCCAATCCAATCCTATCCAATCGAAGTAACTGCATCCAATCGAATCCAATCCAATCCAATCCAATCCAATCAAATCCAATCCAATCCAAGTAACGGCATCCAATCCAATCCAATCCAATCCAAGTAACGGCATCCAATCCAATCCTATTCAAGTAACGGCATCCAATCCAATCCAAGTCACGGCATCCAATCCAATCCAATCCAATCCATGTTACGGCATCCAATCCAATCCAATCCAAGCCAATCCAATCCAATCCAATCCAACCCAATCCAATCCAAGTAACGGCATACAATCCAATCCAATCCAATCCAATCCAAGTTACGGCATCGATTCCAATCCAATCCAATCCAATCCATGTTACGGCATCCAATCCAATCCAATCCAATCCAAGCCAATCCAATCCAACCAATCCAATACAGTCCAATCCAATCCAATCCAAGTAACTGCATCCAATTCAAGTAACGGCAATCAATCCAATCCAATCCAATCCAATAAGATCCAATCCAATCCAAGTAACTGCATCCAATTCAAGTAACGGCAATCAATCCAATCCAATCCAATCCAATCCAATCAAATCCAATCCAATCCAAGTAACGGCATCCAATCCAATCCACTCCAATCCAATCCAAGTAACGGCATCCAATCCAATCCAATCCAATCCAAGAAACGACATTCAATCCAATCCAATCTAATCCAATCCAAGTAACGGCATCCAATCCAATCCAATCCAAGTAACCGCATCCAATCCAATCCAATCCAATCCAATCCAATCCAATCCAATCCTATCCAATGGAAGTAACTGCATCCAATCCAATCCAATCCAATCCAAGTAACGGCATCCAATCCAATCCAAGTAACCGCATCCAATCAAATTCAATCCAATCAAATCCAATCTAATCCAATCCAATCCTAGTAACGGCATCCAATCGAATCCAATCCAAGTTACGGCATCCAATCCAATCCAATCCAAGTAACGGCATCCAATCCAATCCAATCCAATCCAAGGAAAGGCTTCCAATCCAATCCAATCCAATCAAATCCAATCCAATGCAAGTAACGGCATCCAATCCAATCCAATCCAATCCAATCCAATCCAAGTAACGGCATCCAATCCAATCCAATCCAATCCAAGTAACGGCATCCAATCCAATCCAATCCAATCCAAGTCACGGCATCCAATCAAATCCAATCCAATCCAATCCATGTTACGGCATCCAATCCAATCCAATCCATGCCAATCCAATCCAATCCAATCCAATCCTATCCAATGGAAGTAACTGCATCCAATCCAATCCAATCCAAGTAACGGCATCCAATCCAATCCAAGTAACCGCATCCAATCAAATTCAATCCAATCAAATCCAATCTAATCCAATCCAATCCTAGTAACGGCATCCAATCGAATCCAATCCAAGTTACGGCATCCAATCCAATCCAATCCAAGTAACGGCATCGAATCCAATCCAATCCAATCCAATCCAAGTAAAGGCTTCCAATCCAATCCAATCCAATCAAATCCAATCCAATGCAAGTAATGGCATCCAATCCAATCCAATCCAATCCAATCCAAGTTACGGCATCCAATCCAATCCAATCCAAGTAACGGCATCCAATCCAATCCAATCCAAGTCACGGCATCCAATCAAATCCAATCTAATCCAATCCATGTTACGGCATCCAATCCAATCCAATCCAATCCATGCCAATCCAATCCAATCCAATCCAATCCAGTCCAAGTAACGGCGTCCAGTCCAATCCAATCCAATCCAATCCAATCCAATGCAATGCAGTCCAATCCAAGTAACGGCATCCAATCCAATCCAATCCAATCCAAGTAACGGCATCCAGTCCAATCCAATCCAATCCAATCGAATGCAATGCAATCCAATTCAAGTAACGGGATCCAATCCAATCCAATCCAATCCAAGTAACGGCATCCAATCCAATCCAATCCAATCCAAGTAACGGCATCCAATCCAATCCAACCCAATCTAATCCAAGTCACGGCATCCAATCCAATCCAATCCAACCCATGTTACGGCATCCAATCCAATCCAATCCAAGCCAATCCAATTCAATCCAATCCAATCCAATCCAAGGAACGGCATACAATCCAATCCAATCCAATACAATCCAATCCAAGTCACGGCATCGATTCCAATCCAATCCAATCCAATCCATGTTACGGCATCCAATCCAATCCAATCCAATCCAATCCAATCCAAGCCAATCCAATCCAACCAATCCAATCCAGTCCAATCCAATCCACGTAACTGCATCCAATTCAAGTAACGGCAATCAATCCAATCCAATCCAATCCAATCCAATCCAAGTAACTGCATCCAATTCAAGTAACGGCAATCAATCCAATCCAATCCAATCCAATCAAATCCAATCCAATCCAAGTAACGGCATCCAATCCAATCCGATCCAATCCAAGTAACGGCATCCAGTCCAATCCAATCCAATGCAATGCAATCAAATCCAAGTAACGGCATCCAATCCAATCCAATCCAATCCAAGTAACGGCATCCAATCCAATCCAATCCAATCCAAGTAACGGCATCCAATCCAATGCAATCCAATCCAATCCAATCCAATTAACGGCATCCAATCCAATACAATCCAGTCCAATCCAATCCAATCCAAGTAACGGCATCAAATTCAATCCAATCCAAGGAACGGCATCCAATCCAATCCAATCCAATCCAATCCAATCCAGTCCAAGTAACCGCATCCAATCCAATCCACTCCAATCAAATCCAATCCAATCCAATCCAATCCTATCCAATCGAAGTAACTGCATCCAATCGAATCCAATCCAATCCAATCCAATCCAATCAAATCCAATCCAATCCAAGTAACGGCATCCAATCCAATCCAATCCAATCCAAGTAACGGCATCCAATCCAATCCTATTCAAGTAACGGCATCCAATCCAATCCAAGTCACGGCATCCAATCCAATCCAATCCAATCCATGTTACGGCATACAATCCAATCCAATCCAAGCCAATCCAATCCAATCCAATCCAACCCAATCCAATCCAAGTAACGGCATACAATCCAATCCAATCCAATCCAATCCAAGTTACGGCATCGATTCCAATCCAATCCAATCCAATCCATGTTACGGCATCCAATCCAATCCAATCCAATCCAAGCCAATCCAATCCAACCAATCCAATACAGTCCAATCCAATCCAATCCAAGTAACTGCATCCAATTCAAGTAACGGCAATCAATCCAATCCAATCCAATCCAATAAGATCCAATCCAATCCAAGTAACTGCATCCAATTCAAGTAACGGCAATCAATCCAATCCAATCCAATCCAATCCAATCAAATCCAATCCAATCCAAGTAACGGCATCCAATCCAATCCACTCCAATCCAATCCAAGTAACGGCATCCAATCCAATCCAATCCAATCCAAGAAACGACATTCAATCCAATCCAATCTAATCCAATCCAAGTAACGGCATCCAATCCAATCCAATCCAAGTAACCGCATCCAATCCAATCCAATCCAATCCAATCCAATCCAATCCAATCCTATCCAATGGAAGTAACTGCATCCAATCCAATCCAATCCAATCCAAGTAACGGCATCCAATCCAATCCAAGTAACCGCATCCAATCAAATTCAATCCAATCAAATCCAATCTAATCCAATCCAATCCTAGTAACGGCATCCAATCGAATCCAATCCAAGTTACGGCATCCAATCCAATCCAATCCAAGTAACGGCATCCAATCCAATCCAATCCAATCCAAGGAAAGGCTTCCAATCCAATCCAATCCAATCAAATCCAATCCAATGCAAGTAACGGCATCCAATCCAATCCAATCCAATCCAATCCAATCCAAGTAACGGCATCCAATCCAATCCAATCCAATCCAAGTAACGGCATCCAATCCAATCCAATCCAATCCAAGTCACGGCATCCAATCAAATCCAATCCAATCCAATCCATGTTACGGCATCCAATCCAATCCAATCCATGCCAATCCAATCCAATCCTATCCAATCCAAGTAACGGCATACAATCCAATCCAATCCAATCCAGTCCAAGTAACGGCGTCCAGTCCAATCCAATCCAATCCAATCCAATGCAATGCAGTCCAATCCAAGTAACGGCATCCAATCCAATCCAATCCAATCCAATTATCGGCATCCAATCCAATCCAATCCAATCCTGTCCAATCCAATCCAATCCAAGTAACGGCATCAAATTCAATCCAATCCAAGGAACGGCATCCAATCCAATCCAATCAAATGTAATCCAATCCAAGTAACGGCATCCAATCCAATCCAGTCCAAGTAACCGCATCCAATCCAATCCACTCCAATCAAATCCAATCCAATCCAATCCTACCCAATCGAAGTAACTGCATCCATTCGAATCCAATCCAATCCAATGCAATCCAATCCAATCAAATCCAATCCAATCTAAGTAACGGCATCCAATCCAATCCAATCCAATCCAAGTAACGGCATTCAATCCAATCCAATCCCATCCAATCCAAGTAACGGCATCAAATTCAATCCAATCCAAGTAACGGCATACAATCCAATCCAATCCAATCCAATCAAAGTCACGGCATCGATTCCAATCCAATCCAATCCAATCCGAGTTACGGCATCCAATCCAATCCAATCCAATCCAAGCCAATCCAATCCAATACAATGCAATGCAATCCAATCCAAGTAACGGCATCCAATCCAATCCAATCCAATCCAAGGAACGGCATCCAATCCAATCCAATCCAATCCAAGTAACGGCATCCAATCCAATGCAATCCAATCCAATCCAATCCAATCCAATTAACGGCATCCAATCCAATCCAATCCAGTCCAATCCAATCCAATCCAAGTAACGGCATCAAATTCAATCCAATCCAAGGAACGGCATCCAATCCAATCCAATCCAATCCAATCTAATCCAATCCACGTAACGGCATCCAATCAAATCCAATCCAGTCCAAGTAACCGCATCCAATCCAATCCACCCCAATCAAATCCAATCCAATCCAATCCTATCCAATCGAAGTAACTGCATCCAATCGAATACAATCCAATCCAATCCAATCAAACCCAATCCAATCCAAGTAACGGCATCCAATCCAATCCAATCCACTCCAAGTAACGGCATCCAATCCAATCCAATCCAATCAAATTAACGGCATCCAATCCAATCCAATCCAATCCAAGTCACGGCATCCAATCCAATCCAATCCAATCCAACCCATGTTACGGCATCCAATCCAATCCAATCCAAGCCAATCCAATTCAATTCAATCTAATCTAATCCAATCCAAGTAACGGTATACAATCCAATCGACTCCAATCCAATCCAAGTCACGGCATCGATTCCAATCCAATCCAATCCAATCCATGTTACGGCATCCAATCCAATCCAATCCAAGCCAATCCAATCCAACCAATCCAATCCAGTCCAATCCAATCCAAGTAACTGCATCCAATTCAAGTAACGGCAGTCAACCCAATCCAATCCAATCCAATCGAATCCAATCCAATCCACGTAACGGCATCCAATCCAATCCAATCCAATTCAAGTAACGGCATCCAATCCAATCCAATCCTATCCAAGAAACGGCATTCAATCCAATCCAATCCCATCCAATCCAAGTGACGGCATGAAATTCAATCCAATCCAAGGAACGGCATCCAATCCAATCCAATCCAATCCAATCTAATCCAATCCAAGTAACGGCATCCAATCCAATCCAATCCAAGTAACCGCATCCAATCCAATCCAATCCAATCCAATCCAATCCTATCCAATGGAAGTAACTGCATCCGATCCAATCCAATCCAGTCCAATCCAAGTAACGGCATCCAACCCATCCCAATCCAATCCAATCCCCGAAACGGCATCCAATCCAATCCAATCCAATGAATTCCAATTAACGGCATCCAATCCAAGCCAATCCAAACCAATCCAATCAAATCCTATTCAAGTAACGGCATCCAATTCTATCCAATCCAATCCAAGTAACGGCATCCAATCAAATCCAATCAATTCCAATCCAATCCAAGTAACCGCATCCAATCCAATCCAATCCAGTCCAATCCAAGTAACCGCATCCAATCCAATCAATTTCCAATCCAATCCAAGTAACGGCATCCAATCCAATCCAATCCAATCCAAGTAACGGCATCCAATCCAATCCAATCCAAGAAACGGCAAACAATCCAATCCAATCCAATCCAATCCAATCCAAGTAACGGTATCAAATTCAATCCAATCCAAGGAAATGGATCCAATCCAATCCAATCCGATCCAATCCAAGTAACGGCATCCAGTCCAATCCAATCCAATGCAATGCAATCAAATCCAAGTAACGGCATCCAATCCAATCCAATCCAATCCAAGTAACGGCATCCAATCCAATCCAATCCAATCCAAGTAACGGCATCCAATCCAATGCAATCCAATCCAATCCAATCCAATCCAATTAACGGCATCGAATCCAATACAATCCAGTCCAATCCAATCCAATCCAAGTAACGGCATCAAATTCAATCCAATGCAAGGAACGGCATCCAATCCAATCCAATCCAATCCAATCTAATCCAATCCACGTAACGGCAACCAATCCAATCCAATCCAATCCAATCTAATCCAATCCACGTAACGGCATCCAATCAAATCCAATCCAGTCCAAGTAACCGCATCCAATCCAATCCACCCCAATCAAATCCAATCCAATCCAATCCTATCCAATCGAAGTAACTGCATCCAATCGAATACAATCCAATCCAATCCAATCAAATCCAATCCAATCCAAGTAACGGCATCCAATCCAATCCAATCCACTCCAAGTAACGGCATCCAATCCAATCCAATCCAATCCAATTAACGGCATCCAATCCAATCCAATCCAATCCAAGTCACGGCATCCAATCCAATCCAATCCAATCCAACCCATGTTACGGCATCCAATCCAATCCAATCCAAGCCAATCCAATTCAATTCAATCTAATCTAATCCAATCCAAGTAACGGTATACATTCCAATCGACTCCAATCCAATCCAAGTCACGGCATCGATTCCAATCCAATCCAATCCAATCCATGTTACGGCATCCAATCCAATCCAATCCAAGCCAATCCAATCCAACCAATCCAATCCAGTCCAATCCAATCCAAGTAACTGCATCCAATTCAAGTAACGGCAGTCAACCCAATCCAATCCAATCCAATCGAATCCAATCCAATCCACGTAACGGCATCCAATCCAATCCAATCCAATTCAAGTAACGGCATCCAATCCAATCCAATCCTATCCAAGAAACGGCATTCAATCCAATCCAATCCCATCCAATCCAAGTGACGGCATGAAATTCAATCCAATCCAAGGAACGGCATCCAATACAATCCAATCCAATCCAATCTAATCCAATCCAAGTAACGGCATCCAATCCAATCCAATCCAAGTAACCGCATCCAATCCAATCCAATCCAATCCAATTCTATCCAATGGAAGTAACTGCATCCAATCCAATCCAATCCAGTCCAATCCAAGTAACGGCATCCAACCCATCCCAATCCAATCCAATCCCCGAAACGGCATCCAATCCAATCCAATCCAATGAATTCCAATTAACGGCATCCAATCCAAGCCAATCCAAACCAATCCAATCAAATCCTATTCAAGTAACGGAATCCAATTCTATCCAATCCAATCCAAGTAACGGCATCCAATCAAATCCAATCAATTCCAATCCAATCCAAGTAACCGCATCCAATCCAATCCAATCCAGTCCAATCCAAGTAACGGCATCCAATCCAATCAATTTCCAATCCAATCCAAGTAACGGCATCCAATCCAATCCAATCCAATCCAAGTAACGGCATCCAATCCAATCCAATCCAAGAAACGGCAAACAATCCAATCCAATCCAATCCAATCCAATCCAATCCAAGTAACGGTATCAAATTCAATCCAATCCAAGGAAATGGATCCAATCCAATCCAATCCGATCCAATCCAAGTAACGGCATCCAGTCCAATCCAATCCAATGCAATGCAATCAAATCCAAGTAACGGCATCCAATCCAATCCAATCCAATCCAAGTAACGGCATCCAATCCAATCCAATCCAATCCAAGTAACGGCATCCAATCCAATGCAATCCAATCCAATCCAATCCAATCCAATTAACGGCATCGAATCCAATACAATCCAGTCCAATCCAATCCAATCCAAGTAACGGCATCAAATTCAATCCAATGCAAGGAACGGCATCCAATCCAATCCAATCCAATCCAATCTAATCCAATCCACGTAACGGCATCCAATCCAATCCAATCCAGTCCAAGTAACCGCATCCAATCCAATCCACTCCAATCAAATCCAATCCAATCCAATCCAATCCTATCCAATCGAAGTAACTGCATCCAATCGAATCCAATCCAATCCAATCCAATCCAATCAAATCCAATCCAATCCAATCCAAGTAACGGCATCCAATGCAATCCAATCCAATCCAAGTAACGGCATCGAATCCAATCCAATCCAATCCAATCCAAGTAACGGCATCCAATCCAATCCAAGTCACGGCATCCAATCCAATCCAATCCAATCCAATCCATGTTACGGCATCCAATCCAATCCAATCCAAGCCAATCCAATCCAATTCAATCCAATCCAATCCAATCCAAGTAACGGCATACAATCCAATCCAATCCAATCCAATCCAATCCAAGTTACGGCATCGATTCCAATCCAATCCAATCCAATCCATGTTACGGCATCCAATCCAATCCAATCCAATCCAATCCAAGCCAATCCAATCCAACCAATCCAATACAGTCCAATCCAATCCAATCCAAGTATCTGCATCCAATTCAAGTAACGGCAATCAATCCAATCCAATCCAATCCAATAAGATCCAATGCAATCCAAGTAACTGCATCCAATTCAAGTAACGGCAATCAATCCAATCCAATCCAATCCAATCAAATCCAATCCAATCCAATCCAAGTAACGGCATCCAATCCAATCCACTCCAATCCAATCCAAGTAACGGCATCCAATCCAATCCAATCCAAGAAACGACATTCAATCCAATCCAATCCCATCCAATCCAAGTAACGGCATCACATTCAATACAATCCAAGAACGGCATCCAATCCAATCCAATTCAATCCAATCTAATCCAATCCAAGTAACGGCATCCAATCCAATCCAAGTAGCCGCATCCAATTCAATCCACTCCAATCAAATCCAATCCAATCCAATCCTATCCAATCGACGTAACTGCATCCAATCGAATCGAATCGAATCCAATCCAATCCAATCAAATCCAATCCAATCCAAGTAACGGCATCCAATCCAATCCAATCCAATCCAAGTAACGGCATCCAATCCAATCCAATCCAAGCAACGGCTTCCAATCCAATCCAATACAATCAAATCCAATGCAATCCAAGTAACGGCATCCAATCCAATCCAATCCAATCCAATCCAAGTCACGGCATCCAATCCAATCCAATCCAATCCATGTTACGGCATCGAACCCAATCCAATCCAATGCAATCCAATCCAATCCAATCCAATTAACGGCATCCAATCCAATCCAATCCAGTCCAATCCAATCCAATCCAAGTAACGGCATCAAATTCAATCCAATCCAAGGAACGGCATCCAATCCAATCCAATCCAATCCAATCTAATCCAATCCACGTAACGGCATCCAATCAAATCCAATCCAGTCCAAGTAACCGCATCCAATCCAATCCACCCCAATCAAATCCAATCCAATCCAATTCTATCCAATCGAAGTAACTGCATCCAATCGAATCCAATCCAATCCAATCCAATCCAATCAAATCCAATCCAATCCAAGTAACGGCATCCAATCCAGTCCAATCCACTCCAAGTAACGGCATCCAATCCAATCCAATCCAATCCAATTAACGGCATCCAATCCAATCCAATCCAAGTCACGGCATCCAATCCAATCCAATCCAATCCAACCCATGTTACGGCATCCAATCCAATCCAATCCAAGCCAATCCAATTCAATTCAATCTAATCCAATCCAATCCAAGTAACGGTATACAATCCAATCGACTCCAATCCAATCCAAGTCACGGCATCGATTCCAATCCAATCCAATCCAATCCATGTTACGGCATCCAATCCAATCCAATCCAAGCAATTCCAATCCAACCAATCCAATCCAGTCCAATCCAATCCAAGTAACTGCATCCAATTCAAGTAACGGCAGTCAACCCAATCCAATCCAATCCAATCGAATCCAATCCAATCCACGTAACGGCATCCAATCCAATCCAATCCAATCCAATTCAAGTAACGGCATCCAATCCAATCCAATCCTATCCAAGAAACGGCATTCAATCCAATCCAATCCCATCCAATCCAAGTGACGGCATGAAATTCAATCCAATCCAAGGAACGGCATCCAATCCAATCCAATCCAATCCAATCTAATCCAATCCAAGTAACGGCATCCAATCCAATCCAATCCAAGTAACCGCATCCAATCCAATCCAATCCAATCCAATCCAATCCTATCCAATGGAAGTAACTGCATCCAATCCAATCCAATCCAGTCCAATCCAAGTAACGGCATCCAACCCATCCCAATCCAATCCAATCCCCGAAACGGCATCCAATCCAATCCAATCCAATGAATTCCAATTAACGGCATCCAATCCAAGCCAATCCAAACCAATCCAATCAAATCCTATTCAAGTAACGGCATCCAATTCTATCCAATCCAATCCAAGTAACGGCATCCAATCAAATCCAATCAATTCCAATCCAATCCAAGTAACCGCATCCAATCCAATCCAATCCAGTCCAATCCAAGTAACGGCATCCAATCCAATCAATTTCCAATCCAATCCAAGTAACGGCATCCAATCCAATCCAATCCAATCCAAGTAACGGCATCCAATCCAATCCAATCCAAGAAACGGCAAACAATCCAATCCAATCCAATCCAATCCAATCCAATCCAAGTAACGGTATCAAATTCAATCCAATCCAAGGAAATGGATCCACTCCAATCCAATCCGATCCAATCCAAGTAACGGCATCCAGTCCAATCCAATCCAATGCAATGCAATCAAATCCAAGTAACGGCATCCAATCCAATCCAATCCAATCCAAGTAACGGCAGCCAATCCAATCCAATCCAATCCAAGTAACGGCATCCAATCCAATGCAATCCAATCCAATCCAATCCAATCCAATTAACGGCATCGAATCCAATACAATCCAGTCCAATCCAATCCAATCCAAGTAACGGCATCAAATTCAATCCAATGCAAGGAACGGCATCCAATCCAATCCAATCCAATCCAATCTAATCCAATCCACGTAACGGCATCCAATCCAATCCAATCCAGTCCAAGTAACCGCATCCAATCCAATCCACTCCAATCAAATCCAATCCAATCCAATCCAATCCTATCCAATCGAAGTAACTGCATCCAATCGAATCCAATCCAATCCAATCCAATCCAATCAAATCCAATCCAATCCAAGTAACGGCATCCAATGCAATCCAATCCAATCCAAGTAACGGCATCGAATCCAATCCAATCCAATCCAATGCAATCCAAGTAACGGCATCCAACCCATCCCAATCCAATCCAATCCCCGAAACGGCATCCAATCCAATCCACTCCAATGAATTCCAATTAACGGCATCCAATCCAAGCCAATCCAAACCAATCCAATCAAATCCTATTCAAGTAACGGCATCCAATTCTATCCAATCCAATCCAAGTAACGGCATCCAATCAAATCCAATCAATTCCAATCCAATCCAAGTAACCGCATCCAATCCAATCCAATCCAGTCCAATCCAAGTAACGGCATCCAATCCAATCAATTTCCAATCCAATCCAAGTAACGGCATCCAATCCAATCCAATCCAATCCAAGTAACGGCATCCAATCCAATCCAATCCAAGAAACGGCAAACAATCCAATCCAATCCAATCCAATCCAATCCAATCCAAGTAACGGTATCAAATTCAATCCAATCCAAGGAAATGGATCCACTCCAATCCAATCCGATCCAATCCAAGTAACGGCATCCAGTCCAATCCAATCCAATGCAATGCAATCAAATCCAAGTAACGGCATCCAATCCAATCCAATCCAATCCAAGTAACGGCAGCCAATCCAATCCAATCCAATCCAAGTAACGGCATCCAATCCAATGCAATCCAATCCAATCCAATCCAATCCAATTAACGGCATCGAATCCAATACAATCCAGTCCAATCCAATCCAATCCAAGTAACGGCATCAAATTCAATCCAATGCAAGGAACGGCATCCAATCCAATCCAATCCAATCCAATCTAATCCAATCCACGTAACGGCATCCAATCCAATCCAATCCAGTCCAAGTAACCGCATCCAATCCAATCCACTCCAATCAAATCCAATCCAATCCAATCCAATCCTATCCAATCGAAGTAACTGCATCCAATCGAATCCAATCCAATCCAATCCAATCCAATCAAATCCAATCCAATCCAAGTAACGGCATCCAATGCAATCCAATCCAATCCAAGTAACGGCATCGAATCCAATCCAATCCAATCCAATGCAATCCAAGTAACGGCATCCAATCCAAGTCACGGCATCCAATCCAATCCAATCCAATCCAATCCAATCCATGTTACGGCATCCAATCCAATCCAATCCAATCCAAACCAATCCAATTCAATCCAATCCAATCCAATCCAATCCAAGTAACGGCATACAATCCAATCCAATCCAATCCAATCCAATCCAAGTTACGGCATCGATTCCAATCCAATCCAATCCAATCCATGTTACGGCATCCAATCCAATCCAATCCAAGCCAATCCAATCCAACCAATCCAATACAGTCCAATCCAATCCAATCCAAGTATCTGCATCCAATTCAAGTAACGGCAATCAATCCAATCCAATCCAATCCAATAAGATCCAATGCAATCCAAGTAACTGCATCCAATTCAAGTAACGGCAATCAATCCAATCCAATCCAATCCAATCAAATCCAATCCAATCCAAGTAACGGCATCCAATCCAATCCACTCCAATCCAATCCAAGTAACGGCATCCAATGCAATCCAATCCAATCCAAGAAACGACATTCAATCCAATCCAATCCCATCCAATCCAAGTAACGGCATCACATTCAATACAATCCAAGAACGGCATCCAATCCAATCCAATTCAATCCAATCTAATCCAATCCAAGTAACGGCATCCAATCCAATCCAAGTAGCCGCATCCAATTCAATCCACTCCAATCAAATCCAATCCAATCCAATCCTATCCAATCGAAGTAACTGCATCCAATCGAATCGAATCTAATCCAATCCAATCCAATCAAATCCAATCCAATCCAAGTAACGGCATCCAATCCAATCCAATCCAATCCAAGTAACGGCATCCAATCCAATCCAATCCAAGCAACGGCTTCCAATCCAATCCAATACAATCAAATCCAATGCAATCCAAGTAACGGCATCCAATCCAATCCAATCCAATCCAATCCAAGTCACGGCATCCAATCCAATCCAATCCAATCCATGTTACGGCATCGAACCCAATCCAATCCAATTCAATCCAATTCAATCCAGTCCAATCCAAGTAACGGCATCCAATCCAATCAATTTCCAATCCAATCCAAGTAACGGCATCCAATCCAATCCAATCCAATCCAAGTAACGGCATCCAATCCAATCCAATCCAATACAATCCAATCCAATCCAAGTAACGGTATCAAATTCAATCCAATCCAAGGAAATGGATCCAATCCAATCCAATCCGATCCAATCCAAGTAACGGCATCCAGTCCAATCCAATCCAATGCAATGCAATCAAATCCAAGTAACGGCATCCAATCCAATCCAATCCAATCCAAGTAACGGCATCCAATCCAATCCAATCCAATCCAAGTAACGGCATCCAATCCAATGCAATCCAATCCAATACAATCCAATCCAATTAACGGCATCGAATCCAATACAATCCAGTCCAATCCAATCCAATCCAAGTAACGGCATCAAATTCAATCCAATGCAAGGAACGGCATCCAATCCAATCCAATCCAATCCAATCTAATCCAATCCACGTAACGGCATCCAATCCAATCCAATCCAGTCCAAGTAACCGCATCCAATCCAATCCACTCCAATAAAATCCAATCCAATCCAATCCAATCCTATCCAATCGAAGTAACTGCATCCAATCGAATCCAATCCAATCCAATCCAATCCAATCAAATCCAATCCAATCCAAGTAACGGCATCCAATGCAATCCAATCCAATCCAAGTAACGGCATCGAATCCAATCCAATCCAATCCAATCCAAGTAACGGCATCCAATCCAATCCAAGTCACGGCATCCAATCCAATCCAATCCAATCCAATCCAATCCATGTTACGGCATCCAATCCAATCCAATCCAAGCCAATCCAATTCAATCCAATCCAATCCAATCCAAGTAACGACATACAATCCAATCCAATCCAATCCAATCCAATCCAAGTTACGGCATCGATTCCAATCCAATCCAATCCAATCCATGTTACGGCATCCAATCCAATCCAATCCAATCCAATCCAAGCCAATACAATCCAACCAATCCAATACAGTCCAATCCAATCCAATCCAAGTATCTGCATCCAATTCAAGTAACGGCAATCAATCCAATCCAATCCAATCCAATAAGATCCAATCCAA
Source organism: Mustelus asterias (assembly GCF_964213995.1). NCBI lineage: Eukaryota > Metazoa > Chordata > Chondrichthyes > Carcharhiniformes > Triakidae > Mustelus > Mustelus asterias. The sequence goes on along the minus strand of NC_135821.1, from coordinate 27,703,981 downwards.
TCCAAGTAACTGCATCCAATTCAAGTAACGGCAATCAATCCAATCCAATCCAATCCAATCAAATCCAATCCAATCCAAGTAACGGCATCTAATCCAATCCACTCCAATCCAATCCAAGTAACGGCATCCAATGCAATCCAATCCAATCCAAGAAACGACATTCAATCCAATCCAATCCCATCCAATCCAAGTAACGGCATCACATTCAATACAATCCAAGAACGGCATCCAATCCAATCCAATTCAATCCAATCTAATCCAATCCAAGTAACGGCATCCAATCCAATCCAAGTAGCCGCATCCAATTCAATCCACTCCAATCAAATCCAATCCAATCCAATCCTATCCAATCGAAGTAACTGCATCCAATCGAATCGAATCCAATCCAATCCAATCCATTCAAATCCAATCCAATCCAAGTAACGGCATCCAATCCAATCCAATCCAATCCAAGTAACGGCATCCAATCCAATCCAATCCAAGCAACGGCTTCCAATCCAATCCAATACAATCAAATCCAATGCAATCCAAGTAACGGCATCCAATCCAATCCAATCCAATCCAATCAAATCCAATCCAATCCAAGTAACGGCATCCAATCCAATCCAATCCAATCCAAGTAACGGCATTCAATCCAATCCTATCCAATCCCAGAAACGGCATTCAATCCAATCCAATCCCATCCAATCCAAGTAACGGCATCAAATTCAATCCAATCCAAGTAACGGCATACAATCCAATCCAATCCAATCCAATCAAAGTCACGGCATCGATTCCAATCCAATCCAATCCAATCCGAGTTACGGCATCCAATCCAATCCAATCCAATCCAAGCCAATCCAATCCAATACAATGCAATGCAATCCAATCCAAGTAACGGCATCCAATCCAATCCAATCCAATCCAAGGAACGGCATCCAATCCAATCCAATCCAATCCAAGTAACGGCATCCAATCCAAAGCAATCCAATCCAATCCAATCCAATTAACGGCATCCAATCCAATCCAATCCAGTCCAATCCAATCCAATCCAAGTAACGGCATCAAATTCAATCCAATCCAAGGAACGGCATCCAATCCAATCCAATCCAATCCAATCTAATCCAATCCACGTAACGGCATCCAATCAAATCCAATCCAGTCCAAGTAACCGCATCCAATCCAATCCACCCCAATCAAATCCAATCCAATCCAATCCTATCCAATCGAAGTAACTGCATCCAATCGAATCGAATCCAATCCAATCCAATCCAATCAAATCCAATCCAATCCAAGTAACGGCATCCAATCCAATCCAATCCACTCCAAGTAACGGCATCCAATCCAATCCAATCCAATCCAATTAACGGCATCCAATCCAATCCAATCCAATCCAAGTCACGGCATCCAATCCAATCCAATCCAATCCAACCCATGTTACGGCATCCAATCCAATCCAATCCAAGCCAATCCAATTCAATTCAATCTAATCTAATCCAATCCAAGTAACGGTATACAATCCAATCGACTCCAATCCAATCCAAGTCACGGCATCCAATCCAATCCAATCCAAGCCAATCCAATCCAACCAATCCAATCCAGTCCAATCCAATCCAAGTAACTGCATCCAATTCAAGTAACGGCAGTCAACCCAATCAAATCCAATCCAATCGAATCCAATCCAATCCACGTAACGGCATCCAATCCAATCCAATCCAATCCAATTCAAGTAACGGCATCCAATCCAATCCAATCCTATCCAAGAAACGGCATTCAATCCAATCCAATCCCATCCAATCCAAGTGACGGCATGAAATTCAATCCAATCCAAGGAACGGCATCCAATCCAATCCAATCTAATCCAATCCAAGTAACGGCATCCAATCCAATCCAATCCAAGTAACCGCATCCAATCCAATCCAATCCAATCCAATCCAATCCTATCCAATGGAAGTAACTGCATCCAATCCAATCCAATCCAGTCCAATCCAAGTAACGGCATCCAACCCATCCCAATCCAATCCAATCCCCGAAACGGCATCCAATCCAATCCAATCCAATGAATTCCAATTAACGGCATCCAATCCAAGCCAATCCAAACCAATCCAATCAAATCCTATTCAAGTAACTGCATCCAATTTTATCCAATCCAATCCAAGTAACGGCATCCAATCAAATCCAATCAATTCCAATCCAATCCAAGTAACCGCATCCAATCCAATCCGATCCAGTCCAATCCAAGTAACGGCATCCAATCCAATCAATTTCCAATCCAATCCAAGTAACGGCATCCAATCCAATCCAATCCAATCCAAGTAACGGCATCCAATCCAATCCAATCCAAGAAACGGCAAACAATCCAATCCAATCCAATCCAATCCAATCCAATCCAAGTAACGGTATCAAATTCAATCCAATCCAAGGAAATGGATCCAATCCAATCCAATCCGATCCAATCCAAGTAACGGCATCCAGTCCAATCCAATCCAATGCAATGCAATCAAATCCAAGTAACGGCATCCAATCCAATCCAATCCAATCCAAGTAACGGCATCCAATCCAATCCAATCCAAGTAACGGCATCCAATCCAATGCAATCCAATCCAATCCAATCCAATTAACGGCATCGAATCCAATACAATCCAGTCCAATCCAATCCAATCCAAGTAACGGCATCAAATTCAATCCAATGCAAGGAACGGCATCCAATCCAATCCAATCTAATCCAATCCACGTAACGGCATCCAATCCAATCCAATCCAGTCCAAGTAACCGCATCCAATCCAATCCACTCCAATCAAATCCAATCCAATCCAATCCAATCCTATCCAATCGAAGTAACTGCATCCAATCGAATCCAATCCAATCCAATCCAATCCAATCAAATCCAATCCAATCCAAGTAACGGCATCCAATCCAATCCAATCCACTCCAAGTAACGGCATCCAATCCAATCCAATCCAATCCAATTAACGGCATCCAATCCAATCCAATCCAATCCAAGTCACGGCATCCAATCCAATCCAATCCAATCCAACCCATGTTACGGCATCCAATCCAATCCAATCCAAGCCAATCCAATTCAATTCAATCTAATCCAATCCAATCCAAGTAACGGTATACAATCCAATCGACTCCAATCCAATCCAAGTCACGGCATCGATTCCAATCCAATCCAATCCAATCCATGTTACGGCATCCAATCCAATCCAATCCAAGCCAATCCAATCCAACCAATCCAATCCAGTCCAATCCAATCCAAGTAACTGCATCCAATTCAAGTAACGGCAGTCAACCCAATCCAATCCAATCCAATCGAATCCAATCCAATCCACGTAACGGCATCCAATCCAATCCAATCCAAGTAACGGCATCCAATCCACTCCAATCCTATCCAAGAAACGGCATTCAATCCAATCCAATCCCATCCAATCCAAGTGACGGCATGAAATTCAATCCAATCCAAGGAACGGCATCCAATCCAATCCAATCCAATCCAATCGAATCCAATCCAAGTAACGGCATCCAATCCAATCCAATCCACGTAACCGCATCCAATCCAATCCAATCCAATCCAATCCAATCCTATCCAATGGAAGTAACTGCATCCAATCCAATCCAATCCAGTCCAATCCAAGTAACGGCATCCAACCCATCCCAATCCAATCCAATCCCCGAAACGGCATCCAATCCAATCCAATCCAATGAATTACAATTAACGGCATCCAATCCAAGCCAATCCAAACCAATCCAATCAAATCCTATTCAAGTAACGGCATCCAATTCTATCCAATCCAATCCAAGTAACGGCATCCAATCAAATCCAGTCAATTCCAATCCAATCCAAGTAACCGCATCCAATCCAATCCAATCCAGTCCAATCCAAGTAACGGCATCCAATCCAATCAATTTCCAATCCAATCCAAGTAACGGCATCCAATCCAATCCAATCCAATCCAAGTAACGGCATCCAATCCAATCCAATCCAAGAAACGGCAAACAATCCAATCCAATCCAATCCAATCCAATCCAATCCAAGTAACGGTATCAAATTCAATCCAATCCAAGGAAATGGATCCAATCCAATTCAATCCGATCCAATCCAAGTAACGGCATCCAGTCCAATCCAATCCAATGCAATGCAATCAAATCCAAGTAACGGCATCCAATCCAATCCAATCCAATCCAAGTAACGGCATCCAATCCAATCCAATCCAATCCAAGTAACGGCATCCAATCCAATGCAATCCAATCCAATCCAATCCAATCCAATTAACGGCATCGAATCCAATACAATCCAGTCCAATCCAATCCAATCCAAGTAACGGCATCAAATTCAATCCAATGCAAGGAACGGCATCCAATCCAATCCAATCCAATCCAATCTAATCCAATCCACGTAACGGCATCCAATCCAATCCAATCCAGTCCAAGTAACCGCATCCAATCCAATCCACTCCAATCAAATCCAATCCAATCCAATCCAATCCTATCCAATCGAAGTAACTGCATCCAATCGAATCCAATCCAATCCAATCCAATCCAATCAAATCCAATCCAATCCAAGTAACGGCATCCAATGCAATCCAATCCAATCCAAGTAACGGCATCGAATCCAATCCAATCCAATCCAATCCAAGTAACGGCATCCAATCCAATCCAAGTCACGGCATCCAATCCAATCCAATCCAATCCAATCCAATCCATGTTACGGCATCCAATCCAATCCAATCCAATCCAAGCCAATCCAATTCAATCCAATCCAATCCAATCCAATCCAAGTAACGGCATACAATCCAATCCAATCCAATCCAATCCAATCCAAGTTACGGCATCGATTCCAATCCAATCCAATCCAATCCATGTTACGGCATCCAATCCAATCCAATCCAAGCCAATCCAATCCAACCAATCCAATACAGTCCAATCCAATCCAATCCAAGTATCTGCATCCAATTCAAGTAACGGCAATCAATCCAATCCAATCCAATCCAATAAGATCCAATCCAATCCAAGTAAGTGCATCCAATTCAAGTAACGGCAATCAATCCAATCCAATGCAATCCAATCAAATCCAATCCAATCCAAGTAACGGCATCCAATCCAATCCACTCCAATCCAATCCAAGTAACGGCATCCAATGCAATCCAATCCAATCCAAGAAACGACATTCAATCCAATCCAATCCCATCCAATCCAAGTAACGGCATCACATTCAATACAATCCAAGAACGGCATCCAATCCAATCCAATTCAATCCAATCTAATCCAATCCAAGTAACGGCATCCAATCCAATCCAAGTAGCCGCATCCAATTCAATCCACTCCAATCAAATCCAATCCAATCCAATCCTATCCAATCGAAGTAACTGCATCCAATCGAATCGAATCCAATCCAATCCAATCCAATCAAATCCAATCCAATCCAAGTAACGGCATCCAATCCAATCCAATCCAATCCAAGTAACGGCATCCAATCCAATCCAATCCAAGCAACGGCTTCCAATCCAATCCAATACAATCAAATCCAATGCAATCCAAGTAACGGCATCCAATCCAATCCAATCCAACCCAATCCAAGTCACGGCATCCAATCCAATCCAATCCAATCCATGTTACGGCATCGAACCCAATCCAATCCAATTCAATCCAATTCAATCCAGTCCAATCCAAGTAACGGCATCCAATCCAATCAATTTCCAATCCAATCCAAGTAACGGCATCCAATCCAATCCAATCCAATCCAAGTAACGGCATCCAATCCAATCCAATCCAATCCAATCCAATCCAATCCAAGTAACGGTATCAAATTCAATCCAATCCAAGGAAATGGATCCAATCCAATCCAATCCGATCCAATCCAAGTAACGGCATACAGTCCAATCCAATCCAATGCAATGCAATCAAATCCAAGTAACGGCATCCAATCCAATCCAATCCAATCCAAGTAACGGCATCCAATCCAATCCAATCCAATCCAAGTAACGGCATCCAATCCAATGCAATCCAATCCAATCCAATCCAATCCAATTAACGGCATCGAATCCAATACAATCCAGTCCAATCCAATCCAATCCAAGTAACGGCATCAAATTCAATCCAATGCAAGGAACGGCATCCAATCCAATCCAATCCAATCCAATCTAATCCAATCCACGTAACGGCATCCAATCCAATCCAATCCAGTCCAAGTAACCGCATCCAATCCAATCCACTCCAATCAAATCCAATCCAATCCAATCCAATCCTATCCAATCGAAGTAACTGCATCCAATCGAATCCAATCCAATCCAATCCAATCCAATCAAATCCAATCCAATCCAAGTAACGGCATCCAATGCAATCCAATCCAATCCAAGTAACGGCATCGAATCCAATCCAATCCAATCCAATCCAATCCAAGTAACGGCATCCAATCCAATCCAAGTCACGGCATCCAATCCAATCCAATCCAATCCAATCCATGTTACGGCATCCAATCCAATCCAATCCAAGCCAATCCAATTCAATCCAATCCAATCCAATCCAATCCAAGTAACGGCATACAATCCAATCCAATCCAATCCAATCCAATCCAATCCAAGTCACGGCATCGATTCCAATCCAATCCAATCCAATCCATGTTACGGCATCCAATCCAATCCAATCCAATCCAATCCAAGCCAATCCAATCCAACCAATCCAATACAGTCCAATCCAATCCAATCCTAGTATCTGCATCCAATTCAAGTAACGGCAATCAATCCAATCCAATCCAATCCAATAAAATCCAATCCAATCCAAGTAACTGCATCCAATCCAAGTAACGGCATACAATCCAATCCAATCCAATCCAATCCAAGTCACGGCATCGATTCCAATCCAATCCAATCCAATCCAAGTTACGGCATCCAATCCAATCCAATCCAATCCAAACCTATCCAATCCAATCCAACCCAATCCAATCCAATCCAAGTAACGGCATCCAATCAAATCCAATGCAATCCAATCCGAGTCACGGCATCCAATCCAATCCAATCCAATCCAATCTAAGTCACGGCATCCAATCCAATCCAATCCAATCCATGTTACGGCATCCAATCCAATCCAATCCAATTCAAGCCAATCCAATTTAATCCAATCCAATCCAAGTAACGGCATACAATCCAATCCAATCCAATCCAATCCCATCCAATCCAAGTGACGGCATGAAATTCAATCCAATCCAAGGAACGGCATCCAATCCAATCCAATCTAATCCAATCCAAGTAACGGCATCCAATCCAATCCAATCCAAGTAACCGCATCCAATCCAATCCAATCCAATCCAATCCAATCCTATCCAATGGAAGTAACTGCATCCAATCCAATCCAATCCAGTCCAATCCAAGTAACGGCATCCAACCCATCCCAATCCAATCCAATCCCCGAAACGGCATCCAATCCAATCCAATCCAATGAATTCCAATTAACGGCATCCAATCCAAGCCAATCCAAACCAATCCAATCAAATCCTATTCAAGTAACTGCATCCAATTTTATCCAATCCAATCCAAGTAACGGCATCCAATCAAATCCAATCAATTCCAATCCAATCCAAGTAACCGCATCCAATCCAATCCGATCCAGTCCAATCCAAGTAACGGCATCCAATCCAATCAATTTCCAATCCAATCCAAGTAACGGCATCCAATCCAATCCAATCCAATCCAAGTAACGGCATCCAATCCAATCCAATCCAAGAAACGGCAAACAATCCAATCCAATCCAATCCAATCCAATCCAATCCAAGTAACGGTATCAAATTCAATCCAATCCAAGGAAATGGATCCAATCCAATCCAATCCGATCCAATCCAAGTAACGGCATCCAGTCCAATCCAATCCAATGCAATGCAATCAAATCCAAGTAACGGCATCCAATCCAATCCAATCCAATCCAAGTAACGGCATCCAATCCAATCCAATCCAAGTAACGGCATCCAATCCAATGCAATCCAATCCAATCCAATCCAATTAACGGCATCGAATCCAATACAATCCAGTCCAATCCAATCCAATCCAAGTAACGGCATCAAATTCAATCCAATGCAAGGAACGGCATCCAATCCAATCCAATCTAATCCAATCCACGTAACGGCATCCAATCCAATCCAATCCAGTCCAAGTAACCGCATCCAATCCAATCCACTCCAATCAAATCCAATCCAATCCAATCCAATCCTATCCAATCGAAGTAACTGCATCCAATCGAATCCAATCCAATCCAATCCAATCCAATCAAATCCAATCCAATCCAAGTAACGGCATCCAATCCAATCCAATCCACTCCAAGTAACGGCATCCAATCCAATCCAATCCAATCCAATTAACGGCATCCAATCCAATCCAATCCAATCCAAGTCACGGCATCCAATCCAATCCAATCCAATCCAACCCATGTTACGGCATCCAATCCAATCCAATCCAAGCCAATCCAATTCAATTCAATCTAATCCAATCCAATCCAAGTAACGGTATACAATCCAATCGACTCCAATCCAATCCAAGTCACGGCATCGATTCCAATCCAATCCAATCCAATCCATGTTACGGCATCCAATCCAATCCAATCCAAGCCAATCCAATCCAACCAATCCAATCCAGTCCAATCCAATCCAAGTAACTGCATCCAATTCAAGTAACGGCAGTCAACCCAATCCAATCCAATCCAATCGAATCCAATCCAATCCACGTAACGGCATCCAATCCAATCCAATCCAAGTAACGGCATCCAATCCACTCCAATCCTATCCAAGAAACGGCATTCAATCCAATCCAATCCCATCCAATCCAAGTGACGGCATGAAATTCAATCCAATCCAAGGAACGGCATCCAATCCAATCCAATCCAATCCAATCGAATCCAATCCAAGTAACGGCATCCAATCCAATCCAATCCACGTAACCGCATCCAATCCAATCCAATCCAATCCAATCCAATCCTATCCAATGGAAGTAACTGCATCCAATCCAATCCAATCCAGTCCAATCCAAGTAACGGCATCCAACCCATCCCAATCCAATCCAATCCCCGAAACGGCATCCAATCCAATCCAATCCAATGAATTACAATTAACGGCATCCAATCCAAGCCAATCCAAACCAATCCAATCAAATCCTATTCAAGTAACGGCATCCAATTCTATCCAATCCAATCCAAGTAACGGCATCCAATCAAATCCAGTCAATTCCAATCCAATCCAAGTAACCGCATCCAATCCAATCCAATCCAGTCCAATCCAAGTAACGGCATCCAATCCAATCAATTTCCAATCCAATCCAAGTAACGGCATCCAATCCAATCCAATCCAATCCAAGTAACGGCATCCAATCCAATCCAATCCAAGAAACGGCAAACAATCCAATCCAATCCAATCCAATCCAATCCAATCCAAGTAACGGTATCAAATTCAATCCAATCCAAGGAAATGGATCCAATCCAATTCAATCCGATCCAATCCAAGTAACGGCATCCAGTCCAATCCAATCCAATGCAATGCAATCAAATCCAAGTAACGGCATCCAATCCAATCCAATCCAATCCAAGTAACGGCATCCAATCCAATCCAATCCAATCCAAGTAACGGCATCCAATCCAATGCAATCCAATCCAATCCAATCCAATCCAATTAACGGCATCGAATCCAATACAATCCAGTCCAATCCAATCCAATCCAAGTAACGGCATCAAATTCAATCCAATGCAAGGAACGGCATCCAATCCAATCCAATCCAATCCAATCTAATCCAATCCACGTAACGGCATCCAATCCAATCCAATCCAGTCCAAGTAACCGCATCCAATCCAATCCACTCCAATCAAATCCAATCCAATCCAATCCAATCCTATCCAATCGAAGTAACTGCATCCAATCGAATCCAATCCAATCCAATCCAATCCAATCAAATCCAATCCAATCCAAGTAACGGCATCCAATGCAATCCAATCCAATCCAAGTAACGGCATCGAATCCAATCCAATCCAATCCAATCCAAGTAACGGCATCCAATCCAATCCAAGTCACGGCATCCAATCCAATCCAATCCAATCCAATCCAATCCATGTTACGGCATCCAATCCAATCCAATCCAATCCAAGCCAATCCAATTCAATCCAATCCAATCCAATCCAATCCAAGTAACGGCATACAATCCAATCCAATCCAATCCAATCCAATCCAAGTTACGGCATCGATTCCAATCCAATCCAATCCAATCCATGTTACGGCATCCAATCCAATCCAATCCAAGCCAATCCAATCCAACCAATCCAATACAGTCCAATCCAATCCAATCCAAGTATCTGCATCCAATTCAAGTAACGGCAATCAATCCAATCCAATCCAATCCAATAAGATCCAATCCAATCCAAGTAAGTGCATCCAATTCAAGTAACGGCAATCAATCCAATCCAATGCAATCCAATCAAATCCAATCCAATCCAAGTAACGGCATCCAATCCAATCCACTCCAATCCAATCCAAGTAACGGCATCCAATGCAATCCAATCCAATCCAAGAAACGACATTCAATCCAATCCAATCCCATCCAATCCAAGTAACGGCATCACATTCAATACAATCCAAGAACGGCATCCAATCCAATCCAATTCAATCCAATCTAATCCAATCCAAGTAACGGCATCCAATCCAATCCAAGTAGCCGCATCCAATTCAATCCACTCCAATCAAATCCAATCCAATCCAATCCTATCCAATCGAAGTAACTGCATCCAATCGAATCGAATCCAATCCAATCCAATCCAATCAAATCCAATCCAATCCAAGTAACGGCATCCAATCCAATCCAATCCAATCCAAGTAACGGCATCCAATCCAATCCAATCCAAGCAACGGCTTCCAATCCAATCCAATACAATCAAATCCAATGCAATCCAAGTAACGGCATCCAATCCAATCCAATCCAATCCAATCCAAGTCACGGCATCCAATCCAATCCAATCCAATCCATGTTACGGCATCGAACCCAATCCAATCCAATTCAATCCAATTCAATCCAGTCCAATCCAAGTAACGGCATCCAATCCAATCAATTTCCAATCCAATCCAAGTAACGGCATCCAATCCAATCCAATCCAATCCAAGTAACGGCATCCAATCCAATCCAATCCAATCCAATCCAATCCAATCCAAGTAACGGTATCAAATTCAATCCAATCCAAGGAAATGGATCCAATCCAATCCAATCCGATCCAATCCAAGTAACGGCATACAGTCCAATCCAATCCAATGCAATGCAATCAAATCCAAGTAACGGCATCCAATCCAATCCAATCCAATCCAAGTAACGGCATCCAATCCAATCCAATCCAATCCAAGTAACGGCATCCAATCCAATGCAATCCAATCCAATCCAATCCAATCCAATTAACGGCATCGAATCCAATACAATCCAGTCCAATCCAATCCAATCCAAGTAACGGCATCAAATTCAATCCAATGCAAGGAACGGCATCCAATCCAATCCAATCCAATCCAATCTAATCCAATCCACGTAACGGCATCCAATCCAATCCAATCCAGTCCAAGTAACCGCATCCAATCCAATCCACTCCAATCAAATCCAATCCAATCCAATCCAATCCTATCCAATCGAAGTAACTGCATCCAATCGAATCCAATCCAATCCAATCCAATCCAATCAAATCCAATCCAATCCAAGTAACGGCATCCAATGCAATCCAATCCAATCCAAGTAACGGCATCGAATCCAATCCAATCCAATCCAATCCAATCCAAGTAACGGCATCCAATCCAATCCAAGTCACGGCATCCAATCCAATCCAATCCAATCCAATCCATGTTACGGCATCCAATCCAATCCAATCCAAGCCAATCCAATTCAATCCAATCCAATCCAATCCAATCCAAGTAACGGCATACAATCCAATCCAATCCAATCCAATCCAATCCAATCCAAGTCACGGCATCGATTCCAATCCAATCCAATCCAATCCATGTTACGGCATCCAATCCAATCCAATCCAATCCAATCCAAGCCAATCCAATCCAACCAATCCAATACAGTCCAATCCAATCCAATCCTAGTATCTGCATCCAATTCAAGTAACGGCAATCAATCCAATCCAATCCAATCCAATAAAATCCAATCCAATCCAAGTAACTGCATCCAATCCAAGTAACGGCATACAATCCAATCCAATCCAATCCAATCCAAGTCACGGCATCGATTCCAATCCAATCCAATCCAATCCAAGTTACGGCATCCAATCCAATCCAATCCAATCCAAACCTATCCAATCCAATCCAACCCAATCCAATCCAATCCAAGTAACGGCATCCAATCAAATCCAATGCAATCCAATCCGAGTCACGGCATCCAATCCAATCCAATCCAATCCAATCTAAGTCACGGCATCCAATCCAATCCAATCCAATCCATGTTACGGCATCCAATCCAATCCAATCCAATTCAAGCCAATCCAATTTAATCCAATCCAATCCAAGTAACGGCATACAATCCAATCCAATCCAATCCAATCCATGTTACGGCATCCAATCCCATCCAATCCAAGCCAATCCAATCCAATCCAGTCCAATCCAATCCAATCCAATCCAATCCAGTCGAATCGAATCCAATTCAAGTAACGGCAATCAATCCAATCCAATCCAATACAATCCAATCAAATCCAATCCAATCCAATAACGGCATGCAATACAATCTAATCCAATCCAATCCAAGTAACGGCATCCAATCCAATCCAATCCAATCCAAGAAACGGCATTCAATCCAATCCAATCTAATCCAATCCAGGTAACGGCATCAAATTCAATCCAATCCAATCCAATCCAATCCAGTCCTATAGAATGGAAGTAACTGCAATCAATCGAATCCAATCCAATCCAATGCAAGGAACGGCATCCAATCCAATCCAATCCAATCCAATCCAAGTAACGGCATACAATCCAATCCAATCCAAGTCACGGCATCGATTCCAATCCAATCCAATCCAATCCAAGTTACGGCATCCAATCCAATCCAATCCAATCCATTCCAAGCCAATCCAATCCAATCCAATGCAATGCAATCCAATCCAAGTAACGGCATCCAATCCAATCCAATCCAATCCAATCCAAGTAACGGCATCCAATCCAATGCAATCCAAGTAACGGCATCCAATCCAATCCAATCCAATCCAGTCCAATCCAATCCAATCCAAGTAACGGCATCAAATTCAATCCAATCCAAGGAACGGCATCCAATCCAATCCAATCCATTCCAATCTAATCCAATCCACGTAACGGCATCCAATCAAATCCAATCCAGTCCAAGTAACCGCATCCAATCCAATCCACCCCAATCAAATCCAATCCAATCCAATCCTATCCAATCGAAGTAACTGCATCCAATCGAATCCAATCCAATCCAATCAAATCCAATCCAATCCAAGTAACGGCATCCAATCCAATCCAATCCAATCCAAGTAACGGCATCCAATCCAATCCAATCCAATCCATGTTACGGCATCCAATCCAATCCAATCCAAGTCACGGCATCCAATCCAATCCAATCCAATCCATGTTACGGCATCCAATCCAATCCAATCCAAGCCAATGCAATTCAATTCAATCTAATCCAATCCAATCCAAGTAACTGTGTACAATCCAATCGACTCCAATCCAATCCATGTCACGGCATCGATTCCAATCCAATCCAATCCAATCCATGTTACGGCATCCAATCCAATCCAATCCAATCCAATCCAAGCCAATCCAATCCAACCAATCCAATCCAGTCCAATCCAATCCAAGTAACTGTATCCAATTCAAGTAACGGCTGTCAACCCAATCCAATCCAATCCAATCGAATCCAATCCAAGTAACGGCATCCAATCCAATCCAATCCAAGTAACGGCATCCAATCCAATCCAATCCAATCCAAGTAACGGCATCCAATCCAATCCAATCCAATCCAAGTAACGGCATCCAATCCAATCCAACCCAATATAATCCAAGTCACGGCATCCAATCCAATCCAATCCAACCCATGTTACGGCATCCAATCCAATCCAAGCCAATCCAATTCAATCCAATCCAATCCAATCCAAGGAACGGCATACAATCCAATCCAATCCAATCCAATCCAATCCAAGTCACGGCATCGATTCCAATCCAATCCAATCCAATCCATGTTACGGCATCCAATCCAATCCAATCCAATCCAATCCAAGCCAATCCAATACAACCAATCCAATCCAGTCCAATCCAATCCAAGTAACTGCACCCAATTCAAGTAACGGCAATCAATCCAATCCAATCAAATCCAATCCAAGTAACGGCATCCAATCCAATCCAATCCACGTAACGGCATCCAATCCAATCCACTCCAATCAAATCCAATCCAATCCAATCCTATCCAATCGAAGTAACTGCATCCAATCGAATCGAATCGAATCGAATCGAATCCAATCCAATCCAATCCAATCCAATCCAATCCAATCAAATCCAATCCAATCCAAGTAACGGCATCCAATCCAATCCAATCCAATCCAAGTAACCGCATCCAATCCAATCCACCCCAATCAAATCCAATCCAATCCAATCCTATCCAATCGAAGTAACTGCATCCAATCGAATCCAATCCAATCCAATCAAATCCAATCCAATCCAAGGAACGGCATCCAATCCAATCCAATCCAAGTAACGGCATCCAATCCAATCCAATCCATGTTACGGCATCCAATCCAATCCAATCCAAGTAACGGTATACAATCCAATCGACTCCAATCCAATCCAAGTCACGGCATCGATTCCAATCCAATCCAATCCATGTTACGGCATCCAATCCAATCCAATCCAATCCAATCCAAGCCAATCCAATCCAGTCCAATCCAATCCAAGTAACTGTATCCAATTCAAGTAACGGCAGTCAACCCAATCCAATCCAATCCAATCGAATCCAATCCAAGTAACGGCATCCAATCCAATCCAATCCAATCCAAGTAACGGCATCCAATCCAATCCAATCCAATCCAAGTAACGGCATCCAATCCAATCCAATCCAATCCAAGTAACGGCATCCAATCCAATCCAACCCAATATAATCCAAGTCACGGCATCCAATCCAATCCAATCCAACCCATGTTACGGCATCCAATCCAATCCAAGCCAATCCAATTCAATCCAATCCAGTCCAATCCAAGGAACGGCATACAATCCAATCCAATCCAATCCAATCCAATCCAATCCAAGTCACGGCATCGATTCCAATCCAATCCAATCCAATCCATGTTACGGCATCCAATCCAATCCAATCCAATCCAATCCAATCCAATCCAAGTAACTGCATCCAATTCAAGTAACGGCAATCAATCCAATCCAATCCAATCCAATCAAATCCAATTCAATCCAAGTAACGGCATCCAATCCAATCCAATCCAATCCAAGTAACGGCATCCAATCCAATCCAATCCAATCCCAGATACGGCATTCAATCCAATCCAATCCCATCCAATCCAAGTAACGGCATCAAATTCAATTCAATCCAAGGAACGGCATCCAATCCAATCCAATCTAATCCAATCCAAGTAACGGCATCCAATCCAATCCAATCCAAGTAGCCGCATCCAATCCAATCCACTCCAATCAAATCCAATCCAATCCAATCCTATCCAATCGAAGTAACTGCATCCAATCGAATCCAATCCAATCCAATCCAATCCAATCCAATCCAATCCAATCCAATCAAATCCAATCCAATCCAAGTAACGGCATCCAATCCAATCCAATCCAATCCAAGTAACGGCATCCAATCCAATCCAATCCAATCCAAGCAACGTCTTCCAATCCAATCCAATCCAATCAAATCCAATCCAATCCAAGTCACGGCATCCAATCCAATCCAATCCAATACATGTTACGGCATCGAACCCAATTCAATCCAATTCAATCCAATCCAATCCAATCCAAGTAACGGCATACAATCCAATCCAATCCAATCAAAGTCACGGCATCGATTCCAATCCAATCCAATCCAATCCAAGTTACGGCATCCAAGCCAATCCAATCCAATCCAAGCCAATCCAATCCAATCCAAGTAACGGCATCCAATCCAATCCAATCCAATCCAAGCAACGCCATCCAATCCAATCCAATCCAATGCAAGTAACGGCATCCAATCCAATGCAATCCAATCAAATCCAATCCAATTAACGGCATCCAATCCAATCCAATCCAGTCCAATCCAATCCAATCCAAGTAACGGCATCAAATTCAATCCAATCCAAGGAACGGCATCCAATCCAATGCAATCCAATCCAATCTAATCCAATCCACGTAACGGCATCCAATCAAATCCAATACAGTCCAAGTAACCGCATCCAATCCAATCCACCCCAATCAAATCCAATCCAATCCAATCCTATCCAATCGAAGTAACTGCATCCAATAGAATCCAATCCAATCCAATCCAATCCAATCCAATTCAATCCAATCCAAGCCAATCCAATCCAACCAATCCAATACAGTCCAATCCAATCCAATCCAAGTATCTGCATCCAATTCAAGTAACGGCAATCAATCCAATCCAATCCAATCCAATAAGATCCAATCCAATCCAAGTAACTGCATCCAATTCAAGTAACGGCAATCAATCCAATCCAATCCAATCCAATCAAATCCAATCCAAGTAACGGCATCCAATCCAATCCACTCCAATCCAATCCAAGTAACGGCATCCAATCCAATCCAATCCAATCCAAGAAACGACATTCAATCCAATCCAATCCCATCCAATCCAAGTAACGGCATCACATTCAATACAATCCAAGAACGGCATCCAATCCAATCCAATTCAATCCAATCTAATCCAATCCAAGTAACGGCATCCAATCCAATCCAAGTAGCCGCATCCAATTCAATCCACTCCAATCAAATCCAATCCAATCCAATCCTATCCAATCGAAGTAACTGCATCCAATCGAATCGAATCCAATCCAATCCAATCCAATCAAATCCAATCCAATCCAAGTAACGGCATCCAATCCAATCCAATCCAAGTAACGGCATCCAATCAAATCCAATCCAAGCAACGGCTTCCAATCCAATCCAATACAATCAAATCCAATGCAATCCAAGTAACGGCATCCAATCCAATCCAATCCAATCCAAGTCACGGCATCCAATCCAATCCAATCCAATCCATGTTACGGCATCGAACCCAATCCAATCCAATTCAATCCAATCCAATCCAAGTAACGGCATACAATCCAATCCAATCCAATCCAATCCAAGTCACGGCATCGATTCCAATCCAATCCAATCCAATCCAAGTTACGGCATCCAATCCAATCCAATCCAATCCAAACCTATCCAATCCAATCCAACCCAATCCAATCCAATCCAAGTAACGGCATCCAATCAAATCCAATGCAATCCAATCCGAGTCACGGCATCCAATCCAATCCAATCCAATCCAATCTAAGTCACGGCATCCAATCCAATCCAATCCAATCCATGTTACGGCATCCAATCCAATCCAATCCAATTCAAGCCAATCCAATTTAATCCAATCCAATCCAAGTAACGGCATACAATCCAATCCAATCCAATCCAATCCATGTTACGGCATCCAATCCAATCCAATCCAAGCCAATCCAATCCAATCCAGTCCAATCCAATCCAATCCAATCCAGTCGAATCCAATCCAATTCAAGTAACGGCAATCAATCCAATCCAATCCAATACAATCCAATCAAATCCAATCCAATCCAATAACGGCATGCAATACAATCTAATCCAATCCAATCCAAGTAACGGCATCCAATCCAATCCAATCCAATCCAAGAAACGGCATTCAATCCAATCCAATCTAATCCAATCCAGGTAACGGCATCAAATTCAATCCAATCCAATCCAATCCAATCCAGTCCTATACAATGGAAGTAACTGCATCCAATCGAATCCAATCCAATCCAATCCAAGGAACGGCATCCAATCGAATCCAATCCAATCCAATCCAAGTAACGGCATACAATCCAATCCAATCAAATCCAATCCAAGTCACGGCATCGATTCCAATCCAATCCAATCCAATCCAAGTTACGGCATTCAATCCAACCCAATCCAATCCAATCCAAGCCAATCCAATCCAATCCAATGCAATGCAATCCAATCCAAGTAACGGCATCCAATCCAATCCAATCCAATCCAATCCAAGTAACGGCATCCAATCCAATCCAATCCAAGTAACGGCATCCAATCCAATCCAATCCAATCCAAGTAACGGCATCCAATCCAATCCAACCCAATATAATCCAAGTCACGGCATTCAATCCAATCCAATCCAACCCATGTTACGGCATCCAATCCAATCCAAGCCAATCCAATTCAATCCAATCCAGTCCAATCCAAGGAACGGCATACAATCCAATCCAATCCAATCCAATCCAATCCAAGTCACGGCATCGATTCCAATCCAATCCAATCCAATCCATGTTACGGCATCCAATCCAATCCAATCCAATCCAATCCAATCCAAGTAACTGCATCCAATTCAAGTAACGGCAATCAATCCAATCCAATCCAATCCAATCAAATCCAATTCAATCCAAGTAACGACATCCAATCCAATCCAATCCAATCCAAGTAACGGCATCCAATCCAATCCAATCCAATCCCAGAAACGGCATTCAATCCAATCCAATCCCATCCAATCCAAGTAACGGCATCAAATTCAATTCAATCCAAGGAACGGCATCCAATCCAATCCAATCTAATCCAATCCAAGTAACGGCATCCAATCCAATCCAATCCAAGTAGCCGCATCCAATCCAATCCACTCCAATCAAATCCAATCCAATCCAATCCTATCCAATCGAAGTAACTGCATCCAATCGAATCCAATCCAATCCAATCCAATCCAATCCAATCCAATCCAATCCAATCAAATCCAATCCAATCCAAGTAACGGCATCCAATCCAATCCAATCCAATCCAAGTAACGGCATCCAATCCAATCCAATCCAATCCAAGCAACGTCTTCCAATCCAATCCAATCCAATCAAATCCAATCCAATCCAAGTCACGGCATCCAATCCATTCCAATCCAATACATGTTACGGCATCGAACCCAATCCAATCCAATTCAATCCAATCCAATCCAATCCAAGTAACGGCATACAATCCAATCCAATCCAATCCAATCAAAGTCACGGCATCGATTCCAATCCAATCCAATCCAATCCAAGTTACGGCATCCAAGCCAATCCAATCCAATCCAAGCCAATCCAATCCAATCCAAGTAACGGCATCCAATCCAATCCAATCCACGAACGACATCCAATCCAATCCAATCCAATGCAAGTAACGGCATCCAATCCAATGCAATCCAATCAAATCCAATCCAATTAACGGCATCCAATCCAATCCAATCCAATCCAGTCCAATCCAATCCAATCCAAGTAACGGCATCAAATTCAATCCAATCCAAGGAACGGCATCCAATCCAATGCAATCCAATCCAATCTAATCCAATCCACGTAACGGCATCCAATCAAATCCAATACAGTCCAAGTAACCGCATCCAATCCAATCCACCCCAATCAAATCCAATCCAATCCAATCCTATCCAATCGAAGTAACTGCATCCAATAGAATCCAATCCAATCCAATCCAATCCAATCCAATCCAATCCAATCCAAGCCAATCCAATCCAACCAATCCAATACAGTCCAATCCAATCCAATCCAAGTATCTGCATCCAATTCAAGTAACGGCAATCAATCCAATCCAATCCAATCCAATAAGATCCAATCCAATCCAAGTAACTGCATCCAATTCAAGTAACGGCAATCAATCCAATCCAATCCAATCCAATCAAATCCAATCCAAGTAACGGCATCCAATCCAATCCACTCCAATCCAATCCAAGTAACGGCATCCAATCCAATCCAATCCAATCCAAGAAACGACATTCAATCCAATCCAATCCCATCCAATCCAAGTAACGGCATCACATTCAATACAATCCAAGAACGGCATCCAATCCAATCCAATTCAATCCAATCTAATCCAATCCAAGTAACGGCATCCAATCCAATCCAAGTAGCCGCATCCAATTCAATCCACTCCAATCAAATCCAATCCAATCCAATCCTATCCAATCGAAGTAACTGCATCCAATCGAATCGAATCGAATCCAATCCAATCCAATCAAATCCAATCCAATCCAAGTAACGGCATCCAATCCAATCCAATCCAATCCAAGTAACGGCATCCAATCCAATCCAATCCAAGCAACGGCTTCCAATCCAATCCAATACAATCAAATCCAATGCAATCCAAGTAACGGCATCCAATCCAATCCAATCCAATCCAATCCAAGTCACGGCATCCAATCCAATCCAATCCAATCCATGTTACGGCATCGAACCCAATCCAATCCAATTCAATCCAATTCAATCCAATCCAATCCAAGTAACGGCATACAATCCAATCCAATCCAATCCAATCCAAGTCACGGCATCGATTCCAATCCAATCCAATCCAATCCAAGTTACGGCATCCAATCCAATCCAATCCAATCCAAACCTATCCAATCCAATCCAACCCAATCCAATCCAATCCAAGTAACGGCATCCAATCAAATCCAATGCAATCCAATCCGAGTCACGGCATCCAATCCAATCCAATCCAATCCAATCTACGTCACGGCATCCAATCCAATCCAATCCAATCCATGTTACGGCATCCAATCCAATCCAATCCAATTCAAGCCAATCCAATTTAATCCAATCCAATCCAATTAACGGCATACAATCCAATCCAATCCAATCCAATCCATGTTACGGCATCCAATCCAATCCAATCCAAGCCAATCCAATCCAATCCAGTCCAATCCAATCCAATCCAATCCAGTCGAATCCAATCCAATTCAAGTAACGGCAATCAATCCAATCCAATCCAATACAATCCAATCAAATCCAATCCAATCCAATAACGGCATCCAATCCAATCCAATCCAATCCAAGAAACGGCATTCAATCCAATCCAATCTAATCAAATCCAGGTAACGGCATCAAATTCAATCCAATCCAATCCAATCCAATCCAGTCCTATACAATGGAAGTAACTGCATCCAATCGAATCCAATCCAATCCAATCCAAGGAACGGCATCCAATCCAATCCAATCCAATCCAATCCAAGTAACGGCATACAATCCAATCCAATCCAATCCAATCCAAGTCACGGCATCGATTCCAATCCAATCCAATCCAATCCAAGTTACGGCATCCAATCCAATCCAATCCAATCCAATCCAAGCCAATCCAATCCAATCCAATGCAATGCAATCCAATCCAAGTAACGGCATCCAATCCAATCCAATCCAATCCAATCCAAGTAACGGCATCCAATCCAATCCAATCCAAGTAACGGCATCCAATCCAATCCAATCCAATCCAAGTAACGGCATCCAATCCAATCCAACCCAATATAATCCAAGTCACGGCATCCAATCCAATCCAATCCAACCCATGTTACGGCATCCAATCCAATCCAAGCCAATCCAATCCAATCCTATCCAATCGAAGTAACTGCATCCAATCGAATCCAATCCAATCCAATCCAATCCAATCCAATCCAATCCAATCAAATCCAATCCAATCCAATCCAAGTAACGGCATCCAATCCAATCCAATCCAATCCAAGTAACGGCATCCAATCCAATCCAATCCAATCCAAGCAACGTCTTCCAATCCAATCCAATCCAATCAAATCCAATCCAATCCAAGTCACGGCATCCAATCCAATCCAATCCAATACATGTTACGGCATCGAACCCAATCCAATCCAATTCAATCCAATCCAATCCAATCCAAGTAACGGCATACAATCCAATCCAATCCAATCCAATCAAAGTCACGGCATCGATTCCAATCCAATCCAATCCAATCCAAGTTACGGCATCCAAGCCAATCCAATCCAATCCAAGCCAATCCAATCCAATCCAAGTAACGGCATCCAATCCAATCCAATCCAATCCAAGCAACGACATCCAATCCAATCCAATCCAATGCAAGTAACGGCATCCAATCCAATGCAATCCAATCAAATCCAATCCAATTAACGGCATCCAATCCAATCCAATCCAGTCCAATCCAATCCAATCCAAGTAACGGCATCAAATTCAATCCAATCCAAGGAACGGCATCCAATCCAATGCAATCCAATCCAATCTAATCCAATCCACGTAACGGCATCCAATCAAATCCAATACAGTCCAAGTAACCGCATCCAATCCAATCCACCCCAATCAAATCCAATCCAATCCAATCCTATCCAATCGAAGTAACTGCATCCAATAGAATCCAATCCAATCCAATCCAATCCAATCCAATCCAATCCAAGCCAATCCAATCCAACCAATCCAATACAGTCCAATCCAATCCAATCCAAGTATCTGCATCCAATTCAAGTAACGGCAATCAATCCAA
The DNA here is from genome assembly GCF_964213995.1 of Mustelus asterias. NCBI lineage: Eukaryota > Metazoa > Chordata > Chondrichthyes > Carcharhiniformes > Triakidae > Mustelus > Mustelus asterias. The sequence continues at coordinate 27,681,507 of NC_135821.1, read as the reverse complement.
TCCAATCCAATCCAATAAGATCCAATCCAATCCAAGTAACTGCATCCAATTCAAGTAACGGCAATCAATCCAATCCAATCCAATCCAATCAAATCCAATCCAAGTAACGGCATCCAATCCAATCCACTCCAATCCAATCCAAGTAACGGCATCCAATCCAATCCAATCCAATCCAAGAAACGACATTCAATCCAATCCAATCCCATCCAATCCAAGTAACGGCATCACATTCAATACAATCCAAGAACGGCATCCAATCCAATCCAATTCAATCCAATCTAATCCAATCCAAGTAACGGCATCCAATCCAATCCAAGTAGCCGCATCCAATTCAATCCACTCCAATCAAATCCAATCCAATCCAATCCTATCCAATCGAAGTAACTGCATCCAATCGAATCGAATCGAATCCAATCCAATCCAATCAAATCCAATCCAATCCAAGTAACGGCATCCAATCCAATCCAATCCAATCCAAGTAACGGCATCCAATCCAATCCAATCCAAGCAACGGCTTCCAATCCAATCCAATACAATCAAATCCAATGCAATCCAAGTAACGGCATCCAATCCAATCCAATCCAATCCAATCCAAGTCACGGCATCCAATCCAATCCAATCCAATCCATGTTACGGCATCGAACCCAATCCAATCCAATTCAATCCAATTCAATCCAATCCAATCCAAGTAACGGCATACAATCCAATCCAATCCAATCCAATCCAAGTCACGGCATCGATTCCAATCCAATCCAATCCAATCCAAGTTACGGCATCCAATCCAATCCAATCCAATCCAAACCTATCCAATCCAATCCAACCCAATCCAATCCAATCCAAGTAACGGCATCCAATCAAATCCAATGCAATCCAATCCGAGTCACGGCATCCAATCCAATCCAATCCAATCCAATCTAAGTCACGGCATCCAATCCAATCCAATCCAATCCATGTTACGGCATCCAATCCAATCCAATCCAATTCAAGCCAATCCAATTTAATCCAATCCAATCCAAGTAACGGCATACAATCCAATCCAATCCAATCCAATCCATGTTACGGCATCCAATCCAATCCAATCCAAGCCAATCCAATCCAATCCAGTCCAATCCAATCCAATCCAATCCAGTCGAATCCAATCCAATTCAAGTAACGGCAATCAATCCAATCCAATCCAATACAATCCAATCAAATCCAATCCAATCCAATAACGGCATGCAATACAATCTAATCCAATCCAATCCAAGTAACGGCATCCAATCCAATCCAATCCAATCCAAGAAACGGCATTCAATCCAATCCAATCTAATCAAATCCAGGTAACGGCATCAAATTCAATCCAATCCAATCCAATCCAATCCAGTCCTATACAATGGAAGTAACTGCATCCAATCGAATCCAATCCAATCCAATCCAAGGAACGGCATCCAATCCAATCCAATCCAATCCAATCCAAGTAACGGCATACAATCCAATCCAATCCAATCCAATCCAAGTCACGGCATCGATTCCAATCCAATCCAATCCAATCCAAGTTACGGCATCCAATCCAATCCAATCCAATCCAATCCAAGCCAATCCAATCCAATCCAATGCAATGCAATCCAATCCAAGTAACGGCATCCAATCCAATCCAATCCAATCCAAGTAACGGCATCCAATCCAATCCAATCCAAGTAACGGCATCCAATCCAATCCAATCCAATCCAGTCCAATCCAATCCAATCCAAGTAACGGCATCAAATTCAATCCAATCCAAGGAACGGCATCCAATCCAATCCAATCCAATCTAATCCAATCCACGTAACGGCATCCAATCAAATCCAATCCAGTCCAAGTAACCGCATCCAATCCAATCCACCCCAATCAAATCCAATCCAATCCAATCCTATCCAATCGAAGTAACTGCATCCAATCGAATCCAATCCAATCCAATCAAATCCAATCCAATCCAAGTAACGGCATCCAATCCAATCCAATCCAATCCAAGTAACGGCATCCAATCCAATCCAATCCAATCCATGTTACGGCATCCAATCCAATCCAATCCAAGTCACGGCATCCAATCCAATCCAATCCAATCCAATCCATGTTACGGCATCCAATCCAATCCAATCCAAGCCAATGCAATTCAATTCAATCTAATCCAATCCAATCCAAGTAACGGTGTATAATCCAATCGACTCCAATCCAATCCAAGTCACGGCATCGATTCCAATCCAATCCAATCCAATCCATGTTACGGCATCCAATCCAATCCAATCCAATCCAATCCAAGCCAATCCAATCCAACCAATCCAATCCAGTCCAATCCAATCCAAGTAACTGTATCCAATTCAAGTAACGGCTGTCAACCCAATCCAATCCAATCCAATCGAATCCAATCCAAGTAACGGCATCCAATCCAATCCAATCCAATCCAAGTAACGGCATCCAATCCAATCCAATCCAATCCAAGTAACGGCATCCAATCCAATCCAATCCAATCCAAGCAACGACATCCAATCCAATCCAATCCAATGCAAGTAACGGCATCCAATCCAATGCAATCCAATCAAATCCAATCCAATTAACGGCATCCAATCCAATCCAATCCAGTCCAATCCAATCCAATCCAAGTAACGGCATCAAATTCAATCCAATCCAAGGAACGGCATCCAATCCAATGCAATCCAATCCAATCTAATCCAATCCACGTAACGGCATCCAATCAAATCCAATACAGTCCAAGTAACCGCATCCAATCCAATCCACCCCAATCAAATCCAATCCAATCCAATCCTATCCAATCGAAGTAACTGCATCCAATAGAATCCAATCCAATCCAATCCAATCCAATCCAATCCAATCCAAGCCAATCCAATCCAACCAATCCAATACAGTCCAATCCAATCCAATCCAAGTATCTGCATCCAATTCAAGTAACGGCAATCAATCCAATCCAATCCAATCCGATAAGATCCAATCCAATCCAAGTAACTGCATCCAATTCAAGTAACGGCAATCAATCCAATCCAACCAATCCAATCAAATCCAATCCAAGTAACGGCATCCAATCCAATCCACTCCAATCCAATCCAAGTAACGGCATCCAATCCAATCCAATCCAATCCAAGAAACGACATTCAATCCAATCCAATCCCATCCAATCCAAGTAACGGCATCACATTCAATACAATCCAAGAACGGCATCCAATCCAATCCAATTCAATCCAATCTAATCCAATCCAAGTAACGGCATCCAATCCAATCCAAGTAGCCGCATCCAATTCAATCCACTCCAATCAAATCCAATCCAATCCAATCCTATCCAATCGAAGTAACTGCATCCAATCGAATCGAATCCAATCCAATCCAATCCAATCAAATCCAATCCAATCCAAGTAACGGCATCCAATCCAATCCAATCCAATCCAAGTAACGGCATCCAATCCAATCCAATCCAAGCAACGGCTTCCAATCCAATCCAATACAATCAAATCCAATGCAATCCAAGTAACGGCATCCAATCCAATCCAATCCAATCCAATCCAAGTCACGGCATCCAATCCAATCCAATCCAATCCATGTTACGGCATCGAACCCAATCCAATCCAATTCAATCCAATTCAATCCAATCCAATCCAAGTAACGGCATACAATCCAATCCAATCCAATCCAATCCAAGTCACGGCATCGATTCCAATCCAATCCAATCCAATCCAAGTTACGGCATCCAATCCAATCCAATCCAATCCAAACCTATCCAATCCAATCCAACCCAATCCAATCCAATCCAAGTAACGGCATCCAATCAAATCCAATGCAATCCAATCCGAGTCACGGCATCCAATCCAATCCAATCCAGTCCAATCTAAGTCACGGCATCCAATCCAATCCAATCCAATCCATGTTACGGCATCCAATCCAATCCAATCCAATTCAAGCCAATCCAATTTAATCCAATCCAATCCAAGTAACGGCATACAATCCAATCCAATCCAATCCAATCCATGTTACGGCATCCAATCCAATCCAATCCAAGCCAATCCAATCCAATCCAGTCCAATCCAATCCAATCCAATCCAGTCGAATCCAATCCAATTCAAGTAACGGCAATCAATCCAATCCAATCCAATACAATCCAATCAAATCCAATCCAATCCAATAACGGCATTTAATACAATCTAATCCAATCCATCCAAGTAACGGCATCCAATCCAATCCAATCCAATCCAAGAAACGGCATTCAATCCAATCCAATCTAATCAAATCCAGGTAACGGCATCAAATTCAATCCAATCCAATCCAGTCCTATACAATGGAAGTAACTGCATCCAATCGAATCCAATCCAATCCAATCCAAGGAACGGCATCCAATCCAATCCAATCCAATCCAATCCAAGTAACGGCATACAATCCAATCCAATCCAATCCAATCCAAGTCACGGCATCGATTCCAATCCAATCCAATCCAATCCAAGTTACGGCATCCAATCCAATCCAATCCAATCCAATCCAAGCCAATCCAATCCAATCCAATGCAATGCAATCCAATCCAAGTAACGGCATCCAATCCAATCCAATCCAATCCAATCCAAGTAACGGCATCCAATCCAATCCAATCCAAGTAACGGCATCCAATCCAATCCAATCCAATCCAGTCCAATCCAATCCAATCCAAGTAACGGCATCAAATTCAATCCAATCCAAGGAACGGCATCCAATCCAATCCGATCCAATCCAATCTAATCCAATCCACGTAACGGCATCCAATCAAATCCAATCCAGTCCAAGTAACCGCATCCAATCCAATCCACCCCAATCAAATCCAATCCAATCCAATCCTATCCAATCGAAGTAACTGCATCCAATCGAATCCAATCCAATCCAATCAAATCCAATCCAATCCAAGTAACGGCATCCAATCCAATCCAATCCAATCCAAGTAACGGCATCCAATCCAATCCAATCCAATCCATGTTACGGCATCCAATCCAATCCAATCCAAGTCACGGCATCCAATCCAATCCAATCCAATCCAATCCATGTTACGGCATCCAATCCAATCCAATCCAAGCCAATGCAATTCAATTCAATCTAATCCAATCCAATCCAAGTAACGGTGTACAATCCAATCGACTCCAATCCAATCCAAGTCACGGCATCGATTCCAATCCAATCCAATCCAATCCATGTTACGGCATCCAATCCAATCCAATCCAATCCAATCCAAGCCAATCCAATCCAACCAATACAATCCAGTCCAATCCAATCCAAGTAACTGTATCCAATTCAAGTAACGGCTGTCAACCCAATCCAATCCAATCCAATCGAATCCAATCCACGTAACGGCATCCAATCCAATCCAACCCAATCCAAGTAACGGCATCCAATCCAATCCAATCCAATCCAAGTAACGGCATCCAATCCAATCCAATCCAATCCAAGTAACGGCATCCAATCCAATCCAACCCAATATAATCCAAGTCACGGCATCCAATCCAATCCAATCCAACCCATGTTACGGCATCCAATCCAATCCAATCCAAGCCAATCCAATTCAATCCAATCCAATCCAATCCAAGGAACGGCATACAATCCAATCCAATCCAATCCAATCCAATCCAAGTCACGGCATCGATTCCAATCCAATCCAATCCATGTTACGGCATCCAATCCAATCCAATCCAATCCAATCCAAGCCAATCCAATCCAACCAATCCAATCCAGTCCAATCCAATCCAAGTAACTGCATCCAATTCAAGTAACGGCAATCAATCCAATCCAATCAAATCCAATCCAATCCAAGTAACGGCATCCAATCCAATCCAATCCAAGTAACGGCATCCAATCCAATCCAATCCAATCGCAGAAACGGCATTCAATCCAATCCAATCCCATCCAATCCAAGTAACGGCATCAAATTCAATTCAATCCAAGGAACGGCATCCAATCCAATCCAATCTAATCCAATCCAAGTAACGGCATCCAATCCAATCCAATCCAAGTAGCCGCATCCAATCCAATCCACTCCAATCAAATCCAATCCAATCCAATCCTATCCAATCGAAGTAACTGCATCCAATCGAATCGAATCGAATCCAATCCAATCCAATCCAATCCAATCCAATCCAATCAAATCCAATCCAATCCAAGTAACGGCATCCAATCCAATCCAATCCAATCCAAGTAACCGCATCCAATCCAAGCCACCCCAATCAAATCCAATCCAATCCAATCCTATCCAATCGAAGTAACTGCATCCAATCGAATCCAATCCAATCCAATCAAATCCAATCCAATCCAAGTAACGGCATCCAATCCAATCCAATCCAAGTAACGGCATCCAATCCAATCCAATCCATGTTACGGCATCCAATCCAATCCAATCCAAGTCACGGCATCCAATCCAATCCAATCCAATCCAATCCATGTTACGGCATCCAATCCAATCCAATCCAAGCCAATCCAATTCAATTCAATCTAATCCAATCCAATCCAAGTAACGGTATACAATCCAATCGACTCCAATCCAATCCAAGTCACGGCATCGATTCCAATCCAATCCAATCCAATCCATGTTACGGCATCCAATCCAATCCAATCCAATCCAAGCCAATCCAATCCAGTCCAATCCAATCCAAGTAACTGTATCCAATTCAAGTAACGGCAGTCAACCCAATCCAATCCAATCCAATCGAATCCAATCCAAGTAACGGCATCCAATCCAATCCAATCCAATCCAAGTAACGGCATCCAATCCAATCCAATCCAATCCAAGTAACGGCATCCAATCCAATCCAATCCAATCCAAGTAACGGCATCCAATCCAATCCAACCCAATATAATCCAAGTCACGGCATCCAATCCAATCCAATCCAACCCATGTTACGGCATCCAATCCAATCCAATCCAAGCCAATCCAATTCAATCCAATCCAGTCCAATCCAAGGAACGGCATACAATCCAATCCAATCCAATCCAATCCAATCCAATCCAAGTCACGGCATCGATTCCAATCCAATCCAATCCATGTTACGGCATCCAATCCAATCCAATCCAATCCAATCCAATCCAATCCAAGTAACTGCATCCAATTCAAGTAACGGCAATCAATCCAATCCAATCCAATCCAATCAAATCCAATCCAATCCAAGTAACGGCATCCAATCCAATCCAATCCAATCCAAGTAACGGCATCCAATCCAATCCAATCCAATCCCAGAAACGGCATTCAATCCAATCCAATCCCATCCAATCCAAGTAACGGCATCAAATTCAATTCAATCCAAGGAACGGCATCCAATCCAATCCAATCTAATCCAATCCAAGTAACGGCATCCAATCCAATCCAATCCAAGTAGCCGCATCCAATCCAATCCACTCCAATCAAATCCAATCCAATCCAATCCTATCCAATTGAAGTAACTGCATCCAATCGAATCCAATCCAATCCAATCCAATCCAATCCAATCCAATCCAATCCAATCCAATCAAATCAAATCCAATCCAAGTAACGGCATCCAATCCAATCCAATCCAATCCAAGTAACGGCATCCAATCCAATCCAATCCAATCCAAGCAACGTCTTCCAATCCAATCCAATCCAATCAAATCCAATCCAATCCAAGTCACGGCACCCAATCCAATCCAATCCAATACATGTTACGGCATCGAACCCAATCCAATCCAATTCAATCCAATCCAATCCAATCCAAGTAACGGCATACAATCCAATCCAATCCAATCAAAGTCACGGCATCGATTCCAATCCAATCCAATCCAATCCAAGTTACGGCATCCAAGCCAATCCAATCCAATCCAAGCCAATCCAATCCAATCCAAGTAACGGCATCCAATCCAATCCAATCCAATCCAAGGAACGACATCCAATCCAATCCAATCCAATGCAAGTAACGGCATCCAATCCAATGCAATCCAATCAAATCCAATCCAATTAACGGCATCCAATCCAATCCAATCCAGTCCAATCCAATCCAATCCAAGTAACGGCATCAAATTCAATCCAATCCAAGGAACGGCATCCAATCCAATGCAATCCAATCCAATCTAATCCAATCCACGTAACGGCATCCAATCAAATCCAATACAGTCCAAGTAACCGCATCCAATCCAATCCACCCCAATCAAATCCAATCCAATCCAATCCTATCCAATCGAAGTAACTGCATCCAATAGAATCCAATCCAATCCAATCAAATCCAATCAAATCCAATCCAATCCAAGTAACGGCATCCAATCCAATCCAATCCAATCCAAGTAACGGCATCCAATCCAATCCAATCCAATCCAATCCAAGTAACGGCATCAAATTCAATCCAATCCAAGGAACGGCATCCAATCCAATCCAATCCAATCCAATCTAATCCAATCCACGTAACGGCATCCAATCAAATCCAATCCAGTCCAAGTAACCGCATCCAATCCAATCCACCCCAATCAAATCCAATCCATTCCAATCCTATCCAATCGAAGTAACTGCATCCAATCGAATCCAATCCAATCCAATCAAATCCAATCCAATCCAAGTAACGGCATCCAATCCAATCCAATCCAATCCAAGTAACGGCATCCAATCCAATCCAATCCAAGTAACGGCATCCAATCCAATCCAAGTCACGGCATCCAATCCAATCCAATCCAATCCATGTTACGGCATCCAATCCAATCCAATCCAAGCCAATCCAATTCAATCCAATCCAATCCAATCCAATCCAATCCAAGTAACGGCATACAATCCAATCCAATCCAATCCAATCCAATCCAAGTTACGGCATCGATTCCAATCCAATCAAATCCAATCCATGTTACGGCATCCAATCCAATCCAATCCAATCCAATCCAAGCCAATCCAATCCAATCCAACCAATCCAATACAGTCCAATCCAATCCAATCGAAGTAACTGCATCCAATTCAAGTAACGGCAATCAATCCAATCCAATCCAATCCAATACGATCCAATCCAATCCAAGTAACTGCATCCAAATCAAGTAACGGCAATCAATCCAATCCAATGCAATCCAATCAAATCCAATCCAATCCAAGTAACGGCATCCAATCCAATCCAATCCAATCTAATCCAATCCACGTAAC